>NC_141879.1:371498375-372123375 GCF_056163025.1 Triticum urartu
ATACAAATTTACTTGGAACGGCAGGTAGATACCGCATATAGGAAGGTATAGTGGACTCATGTGGAATAACTTTGGGGTTTAAGGAGTTTGGATGCACAAGCAGTATTCCCGCTTAGTACAGGTGAAGGCTAGCAAAAGACTGGGATGCGACCAACTAGAGAGCGACAACAGCCATGTACATGCATTAAAATTAATGAACATTGGATGCAAGCATGAGTAGGATATAATCCACCATGAACATAAATATCGTGAAGGCTATGTTGATTTGTTTCAACTACATGCGTGAACATGTGCCAAGTCAAGTCACTTAAATCATTCAGAGGAGGATACCACCCTATCATACCACATCATAACCATTTTAATAGCATGTTGGCACGCAAGGTAAATCATTATAACTCATAGCTAATCAAGCATGGCACAAGCAACTATGATCTCTAATTGTCATTGCAAACATGTTTATTCATAACAAGCTGAGTCAAGAACGATGAACTCATCATATTTACAAAAACAAAAGAGGTCGAGTTCATACCAGCTTTTCTCATCTCAGTCAGCCATCATATATCATCATAATTGCCTTTCACTTGCACGACCGAACGATGTGAATAATAATAAGAGTGCACGTGCATTGGACTGAGCTGGAATCTGCGAGCATTCAATAAATAGGAGAAGACAAGGCAATATGGGCTCTTTTGTCAGATAAACAATAATGCATATAAGAGCCACTTCAACAATTTAATCATGGTCTTCTCCTACTAACCCCCAAAGAAAAGAAATAAAACTATTTACACGGGAAAGCTCCCAACAAGCAAAAGAAGAACGGGAAATATTTTTGGGTTTTCTTTTTAATTACTACTACAAGCATGGAAAGTAAATTAATTAAAAGCTACAATTAATTTTTTTGGTTTTTCTTAAGGTTTATTAAATACACAAGAAGACAGCATAAAAGAAAATAAACTAGCACGGATGATATAATGAAAAAGTATGAGCACCGACATCTGGCAATGAGTGTGTGTGAACATAAATGTAATGTCGGTGAGAAATACGTACTCCCTCGAGCTTAGGCTTTTGGCCTAAGTTGGTCTATGGCCACGGCTGGCCTGGCTGATATCCATAATAATAGTTGTTGGGGTCGTACTGTGATGAGGAAGAACAAGGCTCCGATTGCCGCTGGCTAGCAATCATCTCCGGATCCCACTGATAGTTAGACTGTCGTGAAGGATCGAATTGTGGTTCCGATTCTGGCTCCTCGGCTGGTGCAGGGTTCCAGTAGGCATGGATAGCCGTCAACGGAACAAGGTACTTGCCTACAGTCAAATCAAACAAAGCAGGAGCGGGCAAGGTAATGGTCTCAGGATGATGTTTATTAAAGAACAATTGATATTTAAGCCCTCCTGCCCTATTCTTAACAATAAAATCATGTGCCACCATACTTCTATAATCTAAATAAACATGAGGCAGCACTTTTTCTTCCTTCTCGGCATGCCTAATAGGAATGTTAAAATGTGCAGCTAGGCGTGTAGCATAGATGCCTTCAAAGATGGGACCCTTAGTATGGTTCATACTTAACCGTCTAGCAATAACGCCGCCCATACTAAAAGTGTTATCACTGTATAAACCTTGGAGCAAAATAATAATATCAGGGATACTAAGGTTTCCACAGTTTCTGCAAACAATTAAGAAACGACTAGCAAATAATGCAAAGTAACATAAGACAGGAAAATGTATGGTAGTGATTCGTGCATCGAAAACCTTCCTAGTTTCACCTACAGTGATAGTATTAATAAATCCCTCCACATCATCATGATGTGGTTCTTCTGTCTTGCCCCCAAATGGGACTAAACAAATCCGACAGAAATCATAAAGTGACATCTCCTTATGCTCATCATATAAATGAAACTCCACCGTAGGTGGTGAGTTCCTAGAATGAAAATGAAAGTTTTGCACAAAGGTATTTGTGAGTAAGAGATACTGATCGCATTGGTCGTGGAGGAAAGCGGTGAGGCCCGCATTATGAGCCAACTCATGAAAATCTTCATAAATCTCGGCTGCTCTCAAGAAATCCTCAGAAGGCCATTCACACGCCCGAACCTCCGCGGTGCACGGCAAATTATACTTAGGCTTCGGTGCCTTTTCCTTCGAGCTTTGGCTCGATGAGCCCCTCAATAATCTCCTCATCATTTTCTGAAAAATTTCGAATTTTTTAGTAACTTCAAAATAAAAGTAAACCAAACTCAACAATATTGATAGCAACTACTCCTACAAGTGCCTAGGGCCTATATCATGCATCAAAACTACTTTTGACCATATAAATTTGACATGCAAGCTCAAGAACAGGGTCGCCTAAGCAGAAAAAATTTGCAATGAATAAAGCACTAGAACAAAAACTAATTGGACCAATGGAGGAGTCACATACCAAGGAACAATCTCCCCAAGCAGTTTTGTGAGAGGTGCTTTGAGCAAGGAGATCAAAAATGGCAGCAAAACGAGCCTGGACTCGGGTTTTGAGTTGGTTTTTCATGTTTGGGGGAGGAAGATGAAGTGTGTGGCTGAAAGAATAAGTGGAGGAGGGCCACCATGGGCCCACGAGGCAGGGGGCGCGCCCTAGGGGGTTGGGTGCGCCCTCCACCCTCGTGGCAAGGTGGTTGGCCCCCCTGGTGTGTTCTTTGTTCCATAAATCCTCAAATATTCTATAAAAAATCATATTTAATTTTCAGGGCATTTGGAGAACTTTTATTTTCGAGGTATTTTTATATTGCACGGATAATCAGATAACAGACAGAGAATTATTTATTTTGTTTTATTTCAACTAAATAACGGAAAATATAGAAAGGGTACAGAGGGTTGTGCTTCTAGTTTCATCCATCTCATGCTCGTCAAAAGGAATCCACTAACAAGGTTGATCAAGTCTTGTTAACAAACTCATTCCGATTAACATGAAACCGGAGAAATTTCGAATACCACTAGGTTACCTCAATGGGGATATGCACATCCCCAATAATAAGTATATCATATTTCTTCTTGACAGTAGGAAGAGGAAATTCAAAACCTCCAAATATAATCGATGGATTTTTTCCGATAGAATTGATAGTATGAACTTGAGGTTGTTTCCTCGGAAAGTGTACCGTATGCTCATTACCATTAACATGAAAAGTGACATTGCCTTTGTTGCAATCAATAATAGCCTCTGCAGTATTAAGAAAAGGTCTTCCAAGAATAATAGACATACTATCGTCCTCGGGAATATCAAGAATAACAAAGTCCGTTAAAATAGTAACGTTTGCAACCACAACAGGCACATCCTCACAAATACCGACATGTATAGCAGTTTATTTATCAGCCATTTGCAAAGATATTTCAGTAGGTGTCAACTTATTCAAATCAAGTCTATGATATAAAGAGAGAGGCATAACACTAACACCAGCTCCAAGATCACATAAAGCAGTTTTAACATAGTTTCTTTTAATGGAGCATGGTATAGTAGGTACTCCTGGATCCCCAAGTTTCTTTGGTATTCCACCCTTAAAAGTATAATTAGCAAGCATGGTGGAAATTTCAGCTTCCGGTATCTTTCTTTTATTTGTAACAATATCTTTGATGTACTTAGCATAAGATTCATTTTAAGCATATCAGTCAATCACATACGCAAAAACATAGGTCTAATCATTTCAGCAAAGCGCTCAAAATCCTCATCATCCTTTTTCTTGGATGGTTTGGGAGGAAAAGGCATGGATTTCTGAACCCAAGGTTCTCTTTCTTTACCATGTTTCCTAGCAACAAAACCTTTCTTATCATAACGTTGATTCCTTGATTGTGGGTTAGCAAGATCAACAGCAGGTTCAATTTCTACATCATTATCATTACTAGGTTGAGCATTATTGATGAGGACATCAATACCATTGTTACACCCACAGCCCCTACTGTTACATATACTGGACCAATTACTAGAGCTCGCGCACGCCAATTAAATTACCAGGTACTTTCGTTTCTTGGTAATGATTCTAATGTTCATGAGATTATGATGCTGCCTAAATTGGATACATTTGTTTTGCTTACAAATGAAGGGCCTAGCTTGGAGAAGGATGAACATTGGAGCAAGAACACAAATGGAGTTGATGGCATGCGCAAGGGGATCAAGAACGGAGTTACAAGTGATGATTTCAGGACTTTGAAGCCGCCATAAGGAGTGCATGAAGCCTTGGACGAAATATACAAGATGCCACTTCATAATATTCGTCCATAGGCTATTCTAGGTGCTGCGTCACCTTATTAATGGGCCAGGCCCATGTAATTTCGAAATACTTAAGTATAGGCTATTTTTAGAGTCCGTATGTGTGGGGAAACAAGAGTTAGGGTTGGTTTCGGACCCCACCCTCAAGGGCCACGAAATTCCCCTCTCTTCCTCCATATATACAGCCCTTAGGGCGTCGTTTAGACTTGGGTTTTGTTTAGATTAAAAGTTCGCCATAGCTGCAACTTCGCGTACTTCGTTTGTGTCCAACGACCAGACCAAGACGTCACAGAACCCCACCTTGATCAATAAAGCTTTCATCTTATATTCGCAATATCCCGATTGCAATCTCAGTTTCTTGCTTGTTCTTCGTTTGCTCGCAGGAAACAGGCCCTCGTGGTCAGGTTGATCGTGCTCCGGCGTGGTCAATAACCCCTCGGAAGTTGGTTTAGCGATTGCTAAGGCGCGACGTCTCGCACGTTCGTAGTCGGATCGTCAAGGTCGACTCCCACAGAAAACGATAGCCACCATCTCATCGAAACATCGGGACACCTTTGCCTCTATCAAGTGGTATCAGATTTCCAGGTTGCTCGGTGAGATTTTACAGTTTTTCGTAGATTAGATCGACTCTGTTCTTCATACCTACAGTCCACGAAAAAGCCACACAAAAAAAATTAGGGTTAGTTCATCATATCCGAACCAATCTGAGCCTTTGCATAATCTTTTTAGGGTTTTTGCTTTGTTGAATTTGCGGTTGCATCGTCGTGTCAAGTTGCTGGTCTTAGAGTCTAGTCTTTTAGAGTTTCGAGTTCTGGTCATAAGTTGTCACGCCGCCGCCGCACCATCATCATCGCCCATCTACCACATTTGCTTATCCGCCACCGCTCTGAATCCTTATCCATATACCACATACCACCACCGCTACCATATACCACCACCGCTGCCATATACCACAACCATATATCCACCACCAATCCGAGTTCTTCTCATATTAGGTTTGTTCTTGAGATCAATCTCAATTCCGATTCGTGTTTCCTTGCCTGCGTAGGTCTCGGAAAAAAAAAAGTCTGGAGACCCCCGGGGAGTTTTTAGGCCAAAATTTTCACGGGCAAAAATATTTTTTCCCTATCCTATTTTTAGGCTTTTCTGAGTCTTTTGAGCCACGTGCCATCATAGTGATTTTTTGTCGCACTTTTTCGTCGTCGCTGCCCTGATTTCCGAAAAAAAAAAGTGGAAATTTTTTTTTCGTGCCCATCCTATCAGTTTGACGAGGGAAGAGTTTTGAGACACTCGCCATTATAGTAATTGTTCTCAAAAAAAAAAGAGGAGCGCAAAAAAAAAGAGGAGCGCAAAAAAAAAGCGAAAAAAAAAGTTTCAGAGTGTGCTTTTCCCTTATTTACGTGCAGCGCCGTGATTTTGTTAGTGTTCTAGGCTCGCGTCTCTAGCACGGTCTAGCCTAGGACCAGCACAGTACCGTCGTTGAGCGTTTATTCAACTTTGCATCTCTGAATTGATTATTGCTGACCCTTTTTGCTACCATACTATAAGCCTTCCCAGCTCCACATACCTCTACGTCGTGCGTTTGACTCTCCCTGGCAATCGCTCTATCCAAGCTTTTGAGAGTTTTGACTACAACGGTTGCCGATCACCGCCTGCTGCTGGGTAAGAACTGGTAAGAATTTGAGAGTTGCTTGACGGATTTGTGACACCCGCCACCACCACCTCTTGTTAGTATTCTGTAGGATCATATTCTTGTGTGTTTTCTATTGTTGCTAACCATGGCAGGATCACAAGGCGACGAGACTGACTGGGAGAACATGACGAATCAGGAGTTGCATGATAAATTTCAGCAAATGATGAATGGACAGGTGCAGGATGTGCTAAACAGATTTGAAGAGGCCATGGAGAAGATAGATGACATGGAGAAGACGTTCGAAACAAAGCTCGATGACAGGTTTAATGAATTGCTCGCGCGTCTTCCACCACCACCACCGGCTGCACCTAACGCACCTCTACAACAACAACAACGACGACTACCTACACATCGTGAAACAGCCCTCCGCCGAGCGAGCCGTCTCCCTCTTGCACCTGGCCAAACTGTTGGTGCTGCTGTTGCTACTTCTGTGGCTCCTGCTGCTGATGCAGAGGAGGATGATTTTGCTGGCGATTACGAGGATGAGGTTGATCAAAATCAGAACTACGTGCCACCACCAGCACAGCAACCATCAGGTCGTCCACATGCAAATAATGGCAATGGTAGGGCTCACCCTCAGGTACGAGATCATGACCATCTCCCTAAACTAAAATTGAATATTCCACCATTTGAGGGTAGATATGTTCCTGATATATATCTTACTTGGGAGTTAGAAACTGAACAACGATTTACATTATACAATATCCCGAGGAGAGACGTGTTCCTGCTGCTGTTTGTGCATTCACTAGTTTTGCATGTGTTTGGTGGTCTGAGCATTGTAGATTATATCCCATTCCTGCTACTTGGGCTGCTTTGAAAACTGCTATGCGTACTCGTTGGGTTCCACCATATTATCAGCGTGAATTACTTCAAAAATTGCAGCACTTAAGACAGGGAAAAAATTCTGTAGAAGAATATTATCAGGAATTACAAACTGGCATGATTAGATGTGGTATTGTTGAGGAGAATGAAGCTATGCTTGCACGTTTTATGGGTGGATTAAATAGAGAGATTCAGACGATTCTAGAGTATAAGGAGTATACTAATATCACTCGTTTATTCCATCTTGCTTGTAAAGCTGAACGTGAAGTGCAGGATCGACAGGCATTGGCGCGGACTAACTTTTCTGCAGGTCGACCTTCTTCATGGACACCACATGCATCATCTACTTCCACACGTTCTGCTTCACCGGCGCCTCCGTCGGCTGCCACCTCCAACCGTGATACAATAAAGCAGGCACAATCACCACTATCTGCCAAGAGCACACCTTCTGGGCCTGCAAAGAGCTCTTCTTCATCCATGGCATCAACAGGGCAGACACATGATATTATTTGTCGACGTTGCAAGGGTGGAGGTCATTATGCGAGAGAATGCCCATCTAAGCGTGTGATGATTGTTACTGAGGATGGTGGGTATGAGTCCGCTAGTGACTATGATGAGGAGACTTTGGCTCTTATTACACGTGACGAACACGGTGGAGACGATTCTGATCATGAGACGCAATACATGGCTCCTGAAGATGCTGACAGGTATGAATGTTTAGTTGCTCAACGTGTTTTGAGTGTGCAGGTTACACAAGCTGAGCAAAATCAGAGGCATAATTTGTTCCATACAAAGGGAGTTGTGAAGGAACGTTCTGTTCGCGTGATCATAGATGGAGGGAGTTGCAACAACTTGGCTAGCATCGAGATGGTGGAGAAGCTATCTCTCACCACACGACCACATCCACATCCTTACTACATCCAATGGTTCAACAACAGCGGCAAGGTTAAGGTAACACGTACTGTTCGTGTGCATTTTAGTATCTCTACATATGCTGATTATGTTGATTGTGATGTGGTACCTATGCAAGCATGTTCCTTATTACTTGGTAGACCATGGCAATTTGATAAAAATTCTATTCACCATGGTAGAAACAATCAGTATACTCTTGTTCATAAGGATAAAAATATTACTTTGCTTCCTATGACTCCTGATTCCATTTTGAAAGATGATATTAATAGAGCTAATAAAGCAAAACAGGAGAAAACTAAGAGTGAAAATCAGATTGTGGCAAAAGAATTTGAGCAACAAATGCATCCTAATAATAATAAACAATCTAGTGTTGCTTCTGAAATTAAATTGAAAAGTGCATGTTTACTTGCCACCAAATCTGATATTGATGATCTAGATTTTAGCAAATCTGTTTGCTATGCTTTTGTGTGCAAAGAGGCATTATTTTCATTCGAGGACGCGCCTTCCTCTTTGCCTCCTGCTGTCACTAACATTTTGCAGGAGTTCGCCGACGTCTTTCCACAAGACGTGCCACCGGGATTACCACCTATTCGCGGGATTGAGCATCAAATTGACTTAATTCCCGGTGCATCATTACCCAACCGTGCACCATACCGTACCAATCCAGAGGAGACGAAGGAGATTATGCGTCAAGTACAAGAACTGCTCGACAAAGGTTATATACGCGAATCCCTTAGTCCTTGTGTTGTTCCTATCATTTTAGTGCCGAAAAAGGATGGTACGTCGCGTATGTGCGTTGATTGTAGAGGCATTAATAATATTACTATTCGTTATCGTCATCCTATTCCTAGGCTAGATGATATGCTTGATGAATTGAGTGGCTCTACAATATTCTCCAAAGTTGATTTGCGTAGTGGTTACCATCAAATTCGTATGAAATTGGGAGATGAATGGAAAACAGCATTTAAAACTAAGTTTGGATTATATGAGTGGTTAGTCATGCCTTTTGGGTTAACTAATGCACCTAGTACTTTCATGAGGTTAATGAACGAAGTTTTACGTGCCTTCATTGGACGATTTGTGGTAGTTTACTTTGATGACATATTGATTTATAGCAAATCTTTGGAGGAACATTTGGAACATTTACGTGCTATTTTTATTGCTCTATGTGATGCACGTTTGTTTGGTAACCTTGGAAAGTGCACCTTTTGCACCGACCGAGTATCTTTTCTTGGCTATGTTGTTACTCCACAGGGAATTGAAGTTGATAAAGCCAAGATTGAAGCTATTGAGAGTTGGCCGCAGCCCAAAACGGTCACACAAGTGAGGAGTTTCCTTGGCCTCGCTGGTTTCTATAGGCGTTTTGTGAGAGATTTCAGCACCATTGCTGCACCTCTCAACGAGCTTACAAAGAAGGATGTGCCTTTTGTTTGGGGTACCGCACAGGAAGAAGCCTTCACGGTATTGAAAGATAAGTTGACACATGCTCCTTTACTCCAACTTCCTAATTTCAATAAGACTTTTGAGCTTGAATGTGATGCTAGTGGAATTGGATTAGGAGGTGTGTTATTACAAGATGGAAAACCTGTTGCATACTTTTCTGACAAATTGAGTGGGCCTAGTCTGAACTATTCTACTTATGATAAAGAATTATATGCTCTTGTTCGGACCTTAGAAACATGGCAACATTATTTATGGCCCAAGGAATTTGTTATACATTCTGATCATGAATCTTTGAAACACATTAAAAGTCAAGCAAAACTGAACCGTCGACATGCTAAATGGGTTGAATTCATTGAGACTTTCCCTTATGTGATTAAACACAAGAAGGGTAAAGAAAATGTTATTGCTGATGCCTTGTCTCGTCGTTATACTATGCTTTCACAACTTGACTTTAAAATATTAGGTTTGGAGACCATCAAGGATCAATATGTTAATGATGCTGATTTTAAAGATGTATTGCAGAATTGTAAGGAAGGGAGAACTTGGAACAAGTTCGTTCTTAACGATGGATTTGTGTTTCGTGCTAACAAGCTATGCATTCCAGCTAGCTCCGTTCGTCTTTTGTTGTTGCAGGAGGCGCATGGAGGAGGATTAATGGGACACTTTGGCGTCAAGAAGACGGAGGATATACTTGCTACACATTTCTTTTGGCCAAAGATGAGACGGGATGTTGAGCGTTTTGTTGCTCGCTGCACTACCTGTCAAAGAGCTAAGTCACGACTCAATCCTCATGGTTTATATATGCCTTTGCCTGTACCTAGTGTTCCTTGGGAGGATATATCTATGGACTTTGTTTTAGGTTTACCTCGAACAAAGAAGGGGAGGGATAGCATATTTGTTGTCGTGGATAGGTTCTCGAAAATGGCACACTTTATACCATGTCATAAAAGCGATGATGCTGTTAATGTTGCTGATTTGTTCTTTCGTGAAATTATTCGCTTACATGGTGTGCCAAATACTGTTGTTTCAGATCGTGATACTAAATTTCTTAGCCACTTTTGGAGATGTTTATGGGCTAAGTTGGGGACTAAGCTGCTTTTTAGTACTACTTGTCACCCCCAAACTGATGGACAAACTGAAGTAGTCAATAGAACATTGTCTACTATGCTTAGGGCTGTTTTGAAGAATAACAAGAAAATGTGGGAAGAATGCTTGCCTCATATTGAATTTGCTTATAATCGTTCATTGCATTCTACTACTAAGATGTGCCCTTTTGAAATTGTGTATGGTTTCCTACCTCGTGCACCTATTGATTTGTTGCCTCTTCCATCTTCGGAGAAGGTTAATTTTGATGCTAAAGAACGTTCTGAATTGATTTTAAAAATGCATGAGTTAACTAAGGAAAACATTGAGCGTATGAATGCTAAATATAAACTTGCTGGAGATAAGGGTAGAAAACATGTTGTGTTTGCACCTGGAGATCTTATTTGGTTACATTTGCGTAAAGATAGATTTCCTAATCTGCGCAAATCAAAGCTAATGCCACGTGCTGATGGTCCTTTTAAGGTTTTAGAGAAAATAAATGATAATGCATATAAACTTGAGCTACCTGCAGATTTTGGGGTTAGTCCCACTTTTAATATTGCAGATTTGAAGCCTTATTTGGGTGAGGAAGATGAGCTTCCGTCGAGGACGACTTCATTTCAAGAAGGGGAGGATGATGAGGACATCAATACCATTGTTACACCCACAGCCCCTACTGTTACATATACTGGACCAATTACTAGAGCTCGCGCACGCCAATTAAATTACCAGGTACTTTCGTTTCTTGGTAATGATTCTAATGTTCATGAGATTATGATGCTGCCTAAATTGGATACATTTGTTTTGCTTTCAAATGAAGGGCCTAGCTTGGAGAAGGATGAACATTGGAGCAAGAACACGCATGAAGTTGATGGCATGCGCAAGGGGATCAAGAACGGAGTTACAAGTGATGATTTCAGGACATTGAAGCCGCCATAAGGAGTGCATGAAGCCATGGACGAAATATATAAGATGCCACTTCATAATATTCGTCCATAGGCTATTCTAGGTGCTGCGTCACCTTATTAATGGGCCAGGCCCATGTAATTTCGAAATACTTAAGTATAGGCTATTTTTAGAGTCCGTATGTGTGGGGAAACAAGAGTTAGGGTTGGTTTCGGACCCCACCCTCAAGGGCCACGAAATTCCCCTCTCTTCCTCCATATATACAGCCCTTAGGGCGTCGTTTAGACTTTGGGTTTTGTTTAGATTAAAAGTTCGCCATAGCTGCAACTTCGCGTACTTCGTTTGTGTCCAACGACCAGACCAAGACGTCACAGAACCCCACCTTGATCAATAAAGCTTTCATCTTATATTCGCAATATCCAGATTGCAATCTCAGTTTCTTGCTTGTTCTTCGTTTGCTCGCAGGAAACAGGCCCTCGTGGTCAGGTTGATCGTGCTCCGGCGTGGTCAATAACCCCTCGGAAGTTGGTTTAGCGATTGCTAAGGCGCGACGTCTCGCACGTTCGTAGTCGGATCGTCAAGGTCGACTCCCACAGAAAACGATAGCCATCATCTCATCGAAACATCGGGAAACCTTTGCCTCTATCAACTTGAGTGGTAACCATAGAAGCATGTTTGCTAACAAGTTTAAGTTCACCTCTAATATTAGCCATATAATCACCTAAATATTTAATCATATCAGCATCTCGTTTTTATTGTCTACCAAAATAAGCATTGAAGTCTTCTTGCTTAAACATAAAATTATCAAACTCATCCAAGCATTGACTAGCAATTTTAGTAGGAGGGATTTCAGCTTTATCATATCTATAGAGAGAATTTACCTTTACTACCTGTGTTGGGTTATCGAGGTCTGGAGGTTCTTCAATAAATAAAGGATTAAGATCATATATTTCTTCATCAGGCGGTAAATTGAGACCATGTATTTCTTCAATAGGAGGTAAATTCTTAACATCTTCAGCTTTAATACCTTTTTCTTTCATAGATTTCTTTGCCTCTTGCATATCTTTAGGACTGGGAAATAGAACACCTCTCTTCTTCGGAGTTGGTTTAGGAATAGGATCATTAATTGGAGCAGGAGCTGCCTCAGGAGCTGGCTCAGGAGGTGCCCAATTATTTTCATTTGTCAACATATTATTCAATAAGATTTCAGCGTCATCCGGTGTTCTTTCCCTGAAAAGAGAACCAGCACAACTATCCAGATAATCTCTGGAAGCATCGGTTAGTCCATTATAAAAGATATCAAATATTTCATTTTTCTTAAGAGGGTGATCACGCAAAGCATTAAGGAACTTGAGAAGCCCCCCCCAAGCTTGTGGGAGACTCTCTTCTTTAATCTGCACAAAGTTGTATATTTCCTTTAAAGCAGCTTGTTTCTTATGAGCAGGGAAATATTTAGCAGAGAAGTAATAAATCATATCCTGGGACTACGCACACAACCAGGATCAAGAGAATTAAACCATATCTTAGCATCACCCTTTAATGAGAACGGAAATATTTTAAGGATATAAAAGTAGCGAGATCTCTCACAATTAGTGAACAGGGTGGCTATATCATTTAATTTAGTAAGATGTGCCACAACAATTTCAGATTCATAGCCATGAAAAGGATCAGATTCAACCAAAGTAAATATATCAGGATCAACAGAGAATTCATAATCCTTATCAGCAACACATATAGGTGAAGTAGCAAAAGCAGGGTCAGGTCTCATCCTAGCATTTGGAGATTGCTTATTCCATTTAGCTAATAACCTTTTGAGTTCATATCTATCTTTGCAGGCTAAAATAGCTAAAGAAGCATCTTGATCAAATAAATAACCCTCGGGAATAACAAGTGATTCTTCATCATCACTTTCATCTTCATAATCAGATTCAATATTTTCAATCTCTCTAGCCCTAGCAAGTCGTTCCTCTAGAAAATCACTAAGTGGCATAGTGGTATCAGGCATAGAGGTAGTTTCATCATAAGTATCATGCATAGCAGAAGTAGCATCATCAATAACATGCGAAATATCAGAACGAATAATAGAAGCAGGTGTAGGTGCTGCAAGCTTACTCATAACAGAAGGTGAATCAAGTGCAGAGCTAGATGGCAGTTCCATACCTCCCCTCGTAGTTGAGGGATAGATCTTGGTTTTTGGATCTCTCAAGTTCTTCATAGTGTCCAGCCGATATAAATCCCAAGTGACTCAAAGAATAGAGCTATGCTCCCCGGCAACGGCGCCAGAAATTAGTCTTGATAACCCACAAGTATAGGAGATCGCAACAGCTTTCGAGGGTAGAGTATTCAACCCAAATTTATTGATTCAACACAAGGGGAGCCAAAGAATATTCTCAAGTATTAGCAGCTGAGTTGTCAATTCAACCACACCTGAAAACTTAGTATCTGCAGCAAGGTGTTTAGTAGCAAAGTAATATGATAGTGATGGTAACGGTAATAAAAGAGTAACGAAAGCAAGTAATGTTTTTGGTATTTTGTAGTGATTGTAACAATAGCAACAGGAAAGTAAATAAGTGTAAACCAGTATATGGAAAGCTCGTAGGGATTGGATCAATGATGGATAATTATGCCGGATGCGGTTCATCACGTAACAGTCATAACATAGGGTGACACAGAACTAGCTCCAATTCGCCAATGTAATGTAGGCATGTATTCCGAATATAGTCATACGTGCTTATGGAAAAGAACTTGCATGACATCTTTTGTCCTACCCTCCCGTGGCAGTGGGGTCCTAATGGAAACTAAGGGATATTAAGGCCTCCTTTTAATAGAGAACCGGAACAAAGCATTAGCACATAGTGAATACATGAACTCCTCAAACTACGGTCATCACCGGTAAGTATCCCGATTATTGTCACTTCGGGGTTAACGGATCATAACACATAATAGGTGACTATAGACTTGCAAGATAGGATCTAGAACTCTCATATATTGATGAAAACATAATAGGTTCAGATCTGAAATCATGGCACTCGGGCCCTAGTGACAAGCATTAAGCATAGCAAAGTCATAGCAACATCAATCTCAGAACATAGTGGATACTAGGGATCAAACCCTAACAAAGCTAACTCGATTACATGGTGAATCTCATCCAACCCATCACCGTCCAGCAAGCCTATGATGGAATTACTCACGCACGCCGGTGAGCATCATGAAATTCGTGATGGAGGATGGTTGATGATGACGACGGCGATGAATCCCCCTCTCCGGAGCCTCGAATGGACTCCAAATCAGCCCTCTCGAGAGGTTTTAGGGCTTGGCGGCGGCTCCGTATCGTAAAACACGATGATTTCTTCTCTCTTAGTTTTTTCTCCCCGAAAGCAGTTATATAGAGTTGGAGTTGGAGTCGGGGGTCTCCAGGGGGCCCACGAGGTAGGGGGCGCGCCCTAGGGGGGGGGCGCCCCCCACCCTCGTGAGAAGGGTGTGGGCCCCCTGGTCTTCATCTTTGGCGAGGATTTTTTATTATTTATTGTAAGATATTTCGTGGAGTTTTAGGTCATTCTGAGAACATTTGTTTTCTGCACATAAAACAACATCATGGCAATTCTGCTGAAAATAGCGTCAGTCCGGGTTAGTTCCATTCAAATCATACAAGTTAGAGTCCAAAACAAGGGCAAAAGTGTTTGGAAAAGTAGATACGACGGAGATGTATCACCTACCTATATGCGGTATTCTTTTGCTGTTCTAAGTAAATTTGTATGTGCCATCTTTAATCTTCAAAATAAATTTCCTTTTTGTGTGCTCGTACCTCTCATGAAATGGTAGGGAGTGGCTAATATTTTTCGATGCTAGATGTGTTATTCTCAAGATGAGTGTTTATTCACTTGTCACTGCACGACAGTACGGGAAAGGTATTAGGGATGCCAAGTCCCGAAATAAAAAATGAATTTACTTTATGTTGTCAAATAATAAGTTCCTTGGAAAGTGTTGGTATGGACGGTACCCGTGCATTCGGTTAGCCGTGGAAAAGTGAAAGTGTGGTGGAAAAAGGAATAAACTTTATTTTCTATTTGGGAACCACCTATGATATATTTAGCATGGAAAGTATTGGGAACTACTCGATCATTTTTGTTGACAGGAAAGGCATACCACCCAAAATGTTTTATCTCTATCTTTTTCCGCTTCGACCTTTGGAACCTCAACAATTCCCTACTTCCCTCTGTGAAGGTCATTTCTATTTACTTTATGCAATTTTTATTTTTATTTGAGTCTCCATCTTCTCTTATAAAGAGCCAACTAAGGGGTACTATGATCGTACTTGAGCACTGGGTGTAGCTAATATGCGAGTGTGTTTCATGAATGGATCAATGATTGAGCATAATGGGCTAGGGATAACTTGCTTTAGTGTTGATATTTTGAAAGACATAGTTGCTTGTTGATATGCTTGAGTATTGAAATCTTCATGTCAAAACTAGACTGTTGCTTTGAATCATATAAAACTCCAAATGTCCATGCTACAAAAGAAAAGAATATGTGATGAACATGTTAGGCAGCATTCCACATCAAATATTATGTTTTTATCATTTACCTACTCGAGGACGAGCAGGAATTAAGCTTGGGGATACTGATACATCTCCAACGTATCTATAATTTTTTATCGTTCTATGCTGTTATATTATCATTCTTGGATGTTTCACAATCATTTTATAGCAACTTTATATCATTTTTTGGGACTAACCTATTGACATAGTACCCAGTGCTTGTTGTTGTTTTTTGCTTGTTTTTTTACTTTGCAGAAAATCAATACAAAACGGAGTCCAAACACAGCGAAACTTTTTGGAGAATTATTTTGGACCAGAAGACACACGATGGACCAAGGAGTACCAGAGGGGGGCTCCGAGGGGAGCACAACCCACATGGGCGTTCCTGGGGGCCCAGCCGCACCCTGTTAGGTTGTGCCCACATCGGCCACCTCCCTCACCTGCTCTTTACTATATAAATACTCCGAAAATCCAAAAACCTAGGGGAGTCGACTAAACACAATTCCAGTCGCCGCAAGTTCCAGAAACCACAAATACAATCTAGACACCATCACGGAGGGGTTCATTATCCTCATCGGTGCCTCTCCGATGATGCATGAGTAGTTCATTATAGACCTACGGGTCTGTAGTTAGTAGCTAGATGGCTTCCTCTCTCTCTCTCTCTCTCTCTCTCTCTCTCTCTCTCTCTCTCTTTTGATTCTCAATAGAATGGTCTCTACGAGATCTATTTGATGTAACTCTTTTTGCGGTGTGTTTGTTGGGATCTGATGAACTTTGAGTTTATGATCAGATCTTTTTTATCCATGAAATTTATTTGAGTTTTGATCTTTTCATATGCATGATTGCTTATAGCCTCGTATTTCTTCTTTGAATCTTTGGTTTAGTTAGACCAACTAGATCGATTTTTCTTGCCATGGAAAGAGGTGCTTTGTTGATAGAGGCGAGGGTCCCGATCTTTCGATGAGATGATAACTATCGATTTGGTGGAGACGACTTTGACGATCCGACTACAAACGTGCACGACGTTGCGCCTTAGCAATCGCTAAACCAATCTCCTGAGGTTACTGACGATGCTGGAAGCACGGTCAGCCTGACCACGAAGGTCTATTCCTGCAAGCAATCGAAGAACGAGCAAGAATATGATAAAGCAATCTGAATATTGCAAATATATATGAGGTATTGATAATGGTGGGGATCCGTAAGCGGTCTTGGTCTGGTCGTTGGACACAAACGAAGTACACAAAGTTGCAATGGCTAACTTTTAACTAAACAAATCCCAACCAAAAAAAGCTACTAGATGGGTCTACTTATATAGGAGAAAGGGGTGGCGGCCAAGGAGGTGGGAGGACGTCCCAAGGCAGCCTAAAACTAACCCTAGGTCGTACAAGGCTCATGGGCCCAAGTGGAGGTGATGCAACACCTTTGGGCTTGTAGTTTGACTCGGATTCTGCTGCAACGTCAGATTGTTTCCTCCGTAACTCAACGCTCCGGACGAATTTGAAGGTGAATCCAATTGGGTTGGAAAGAGCACGAAATATAGTTTCCAACAAAAAAAGAATCACCCAATTCGGAGTCTGTATGAAAAAGTTGTTGGCGTTTTGAGTCAGGTATGTCTGTGCAGTCCGAATCTGAATCCAGAACGTGAGAGACTTGGACTCTATCTTTTCTTGGCCCAAAAGTGACGTGAGAGGACTTTTTGAACACAACCTAAACTTCTCCTTTTCCCTTATCTTCATATGTGGATTGTACAAATGTCCCATACACCTACAATTAGACAAAACACAAAAGTGTGTGAAGTATTTTTGTTCTGGATAACATAAATAGATTATTGAATAGTTTGCATTAGAAATCACCTGACAAATATGCATGTATGCAATATTTTTGGTCGTATCCAAGGTAGTCATGTCCTCATCATCCTCCCCTTTTTGAAAACAAAGCCGTCCTCGGCGTTGCTTAATCTGAAATGTGGCTAACAAAAGAGACAAGGTGTACATGTGGTATATGTATATGTCATCCAGTTTAACTTCCCTTGATTTTTGCACATATGTCACATGTATACATGAGTAACTTTCATTGTTCATAAAATCTACAGCCAAAAAATTATCACAAGAAGTAGAAGGCATGAAAATATTGCAACTCAGTTTGCACATATAAGTGAAGCTCTTATTCACTTCAAAAGATTGGCAATGTTCATCATTAAACCATCCTAACTTCGATGAATAAACCTTACTTGCATCAAATTTACATGCTACAACATGCTTAAATAAGCAAACATGCAATATGTCATTGGACACAGAATCATCATCAAGATTAGAGGTCATATCAAAATGATTAAACATTGGTTCTTTTGCATCAACAGTTAATTCAATGGGTGCACTCAAAATTGTTGATATTTCAGTTGTTTGATCACATGATGCATTCATGACAGTAACAAGAGTCTCTAAAATAGGTGGTGTGCTCAAATCAACAGGTAACTCAACACATGATGCATTCAAGTTAACTAGGCATGCTTCATTCTCATGTGAAGTTATATCATCAAGACCTTTACTATTACCTCGCAGAGATGTAGCTGATGTAGGTACGGACGTTGACAATGTACCATACTCTTGAGATGATATCGCGCTCACAATCCGAGGTGGGGCTGCTCTAGTAGGTGCAATAGTGGAGTAACCAACCGGCGGTGGTGAGCATGAACTGGAATAGTAGTTGTTGTAGTCACCCAATGCATCCTCCTGTATTTGTCTCTCAAAGGTACAAGCACGGACATACATACCAGTAATGCAACGAGGAATATACTGAAATCTTGCCTGAATATCATGGTTCAAACCACCAAAAAATCTATTCATTGTATCATCCTCAGATTCTTCTATGTCACAATGATGCATATAAGATTTGAACTCTTGGTAGTAAGCATGAACAGTGTTACTGCCTTGTTTTAATTGCTCTAATTTGCGACGCAATTCACGACGATAGTAAGGAGGAAAAAATTGTTGTCTCATTACAGCTTTCAAAACTTTCCAAGTTGTGGGTTGGTTATCAATGTGTTTCTTACAATGTACACTCCACCAAACAGAAGCAAAACCAGTAAATGCTCTAATGGTAGCTCGTACTCTCTCAAGTTCAGAAAAATCATAGTGACTAAAAACTTGTTCTACTTCAAGCTCCCAAGCTAGATAAATAGCAGGATTAAATCTACCCTCAAATGATGGTAAAGAGATAACCTGACCATATGCTTGTGTGTGTTGTCCCAACTCTCGTGATGGTGAAGATGTGTCCGTCATCCAAGAACTTCTATCTCTGGAACCTGTCATGATTAGTAGAAACAAGAACCAAAATTCGAGAATAATGTTCCTATGAACTACTAGGATGTGGTTGTAAAGTGCTCACAGTAAAGCAAATATCAATATCTTACAAGTTCTTACCATGCGGCAGGTGGTGACAGGCAACCAGCGGTGTCAAATAACTCCGAAGATTGTGTAAAACGATTGCCAGGGGAACGTACGTATACACGGTGTAGAAATATGTGGAGCTGGGTTGGCTATATATGGTAGCAAAAGATTAGCAATAATCAATTCAGAGATGCAATGTTGAATAAACGCTCAACGACGGTACTGTGCTGGTCCTAGGCTAGACCGAACTAGAGACGCGAGCCTAGAACACTAATGAGGTCACGTCGTAGCACAACTAGCATCAATGAAGGATACTAAGTAGCTCTGGACAGCAAGATATAAGTGAAGATCACAATGGCAGTAAAGATAATGAGGTGAAACAACAGCCAAGCAGGATATATCAACAACTTTGTCTCCAACTTTCCTCTGAAAAAGTTTGTGCCGATTTTTTTGTTTTTTTTCTTCTCTCTTTTTTTTCCTCACACTTTTTTTTCTTTCTCTCCTTTTTTTTCTCTGACTTTTTTTTTCTCCTTTTTTTTCTCTCTTTTTTTCTCCCTCTTTCCAAAACAAACTAGATAAGATGCAAATTGGATCAAGTGAAGATGTGAACGATCTCGACTATTATTATGACAATGAATGGTGGGTAGCACGTGGTGGAAATTGATGGATGGGTGGTGGAGAGCGGAAGAGATAATGATGCAGCGGTGGCGTGACTAATGTGAACAGAACTCGAAACTCTAAACGAACTAGACACTAAGACCAGCAACTCGACACGACGATGCAACCGATAATTCAACTATGCAAGCAATGAAAAGAAAATTGCAAAGGCTCAGACTGGCTTGGACCAAGGATGAATAGATCTAACTCTTTTTTGTGGATTTTTCTTGGACAATAGGTAAGAAAATAAATCTAATCTAGGAAAACTGGAAATTCTCACCGAGCAACCTGAAAACTGATACCACTTGATAGAGGCGAGGGTCCCGATCTTTCGATGAGATGATAACTATCGATTTGGTGGAGACGACTTTGACGATCCGACTACAAACGTGCACGACGTTGCGCCTTAGCAATCGCTAAACCAATCTCCTGAGGTTACTGACGATGCCGGAAGCACGGTCAGCCTGACCACGAAGGTCTATTCCTGCAAGCAATCGAAGAACGAGCAAGAATATGATAAAGCAATCTGAATATTGCAAATATATATGAGGTATTGATAATGGTGGGGATCCGTAAGCGGTCTTGGTCTGGTCGTTGGACACAAACGAAGTACACAAAGTTGCAATGGCTAACTTTTAACTAAACAAATCCCAACCAAAAAAAGCTACTAGATGGGTCTACTTATATAGGAGCAAGGGGTGGCGGCCAAGGAGGTGGGAGGACGTCCCAAGGCAGCCTAAAACTAACCCTAGGTCGTACAAGGCTCATGGGCCCAAGTGGAGGTGATGCAACACCTTTGGGCTTGTAGTTTGACTCGGATTCTGCTGCAACGTCAGATTGTTTCGTCCGTAACTCAACGCTCTGGACGAATTTGAAGGTGAATCCAATTGGGTTGGAAAGAGCACGAAATCTAGTTTCCAACAAAAAAAGAATCACCCAATTCGGAGTCCGTATGAAAAAGTTGTTGGCGTTTTGAGTCAGGTATGTCTGTGCAGTCCGAATCTAAATCCAGAACATGAGAGACTTGGACTCTATCTTTTCTTGGCCCAAAAGTGACATGAGAGGACTTTTTGAACACAACCTAAACTTCTCCTTTTCCCTTATCTTCATATGTGGATTGTACAAATGTCCCATACACCTACAATTAGACAAAACACAAAAGTGTGTGAAGTATTTTTGTTCTGGATAACATAAATAGATTATTGAATAGTTTGCATTAGAAATCACCTGACAAATATGCATGTATGCAATATTTTTGGTTGTATCCAAGGTAGTCATGTCCTCATCATTTGTGATGGGTTCGATCTTACGGTGCTCAATCCCAGTGACAGAAGGGGACATGACACGTATGTATCATTGCTATTAAGGATAACAAGATGGGGTCTATTCCTACATGAATAGATCTTGTCTACATCATGTCATCGTTCTTATTGCATTACTCTATTTCTCCATGAAATTAATACACTAGACGCATGCTGGATATCGGTCGATGGGTGGAGTAATAGTAGTAGATGTAGGTAGGAGTCGTCCTACTAATCTTGGACGTGATGCTTATTAATGATCATTGCCTGGATATCATCATGATTATTTGAAGCTCTATCAATTGCCCAACAACAATTTGTTTACCCGCGGTATGCAATTTTTCTCGAGAGAAGCAAGTAGTTAAATCTACGGTCCCCAGGTCTCTTCTTTATCATATTTGCCTTCGAGATCTATTTTTATTCGCTTTTATTTTCAGATCTATTAACCGAAAAACCCAAAAATACCTTGCTGTAATTTTTTTTATTTATTTTGTTTCGCGTTTCCGCGAGATCTATTTATCCAACTACTACAAATTTATCTATCTTTTTACCCAGGAGTGATTGACAACCCCGCTTTCATGTTGGGTTGCAAGTATTTGTTATTTGTGTGCACGTACCATTTACATAGTGTTGCGTGGTTTGCCTACTAGTTCGAGAATCTTGGTCTAATTATTGAGGGAAATATCTACCATAGCTGTGCTGCATCATCCCTTCCTCTTTGGGGAAATACCGATGTGGTTCAAGCCGCATCAGCCGCCGATGCTTATTACCCCGATAACCAAGCCGCTTTCCACGCATTCTACTATGATGGTGACCACGGAGGTCTAGTCGGACGTGGTGGTGGCATTGTCACAAGTTGTGGCATTGGAGGTGGCATTAGAGGTGGTGCGGATTGTGGACATGTTGGGCTCCATGGCCCCAGCAGGCACCGCCGCGGTGGTCGCGGGCATGCCCACAGTCACTGCCACAACTTGGCGGTGAGCATAGCCGTGACCATAGCAGTGCGACTATTTTGGGAGGAATTCAACTATATTCGTCTTAATCTTTACAATGCTTTCAAAATTATGTGACTAAAAGGTTTGTATATTTGTGTGTACAGCGTTGTGTGAAATTCACTGTAATTCAAGCAAATTTCAGTGAAATTTAAGCCAATGCCTTGTACTACTGAAACTTTCCACTTTAAGAAGCATATGTGTTGTCCGCATTTTCAATTCATGCATCAGTAGTTGTTTTAATTTGCAAGTGTTCTTCATTATGATCATGTTCGGAATACATGACCTACATATTATATCACATGACATATTTAAAACCATATCTACAAAGGGCAAATAATTAATGCAATATTTAGCATGCAGCGTTTCAAAACCTTGTCATCCACATGTACTTAAGTGGTACTCCAGATATAGTACATTAAATACAGTACTTAAGTTTCATGATTTGTGGAAATCATTGGACTGGAACTTCATCACAGAATGTCGTCAATGCATAGGAAAAGCCCTTCAGTGCCTTCGTATAGCATGTGCATAACATTGATGTAGCGCCCAAGATGCGATTATATCCCAATCATGTGAAGAATTCATGATTGGGGCACAATCGCATTTCGATGGCATAGCAAGGTGGATATCATTACAACATACCATGTACTACATAGATGAGAATACAAGATAAAGGCTTACACTCGCCACAAGCTACAACATGAATACATGAATACATCAATACATAGCAATCATCATACAGAAGAGCAGGATCCAACTACGGATGAAATGAAACAAAAAAGAAGAACGACATCCACCCTGCTAATCCCAGGCTCCCGATCCAGAACCTATCCCTTGATCAAAGAAGAAGAACTCCAAAAGCAAGCAAGCATCGCTCTCACATCAGATCATCGCGTAACCGGTACCTGCAACTGTTGTTGTAGTAATCTATGAGCCACGAGGACTCAGCAAAGATTAATGGGTATGGAATGGATAAGTGGTGAGGTTGCAGCAAGCGGCTAAGCATTGTATGGTGCCTAACTTACGAGTACAAGAGTAAGATGAGAAACTACACAAACGGTCGCAAACTAGTAAGGATCAAGAAGTGACCCTGAACTACTAATGTTCAAACATAACCCCACTGTGTTCTCTTCTCCACTAACTCAAAAAGAGACAGTCACAGTTACACACGTGGTTGGTGTATTTTAATTCGGATCTGGTGTCAAGTTCTCCACAACTAGATATTAAAAATTCCCATCTGCCACATAACCGTAGGCACGGCTTTCGAAAGATCAAACCATGCAGGGGTGTCCCAACTTAGTCGATCACAAACTCTCACAATCAACGGAGGAAAATCCTCCTCCCGGAAAAACCCAGTCAAGCTCGGAATCCCGATTCACAAGACATTTCAACAATGGTAAAACAAGTCTAGCAAGACCTCCCGGCGTGCCGACCCCTTGATAGTAGCCGCGCATATCTCGTCTCAGGCCAAGACGAATGAGCTGTTCATGCAGGTGCCAAAAATAACCCAGGTTGCCCCGGGGCGGCCCCGCATAGTGCTCTAGTTTGGACCAACACTCATGAGGAGCACTGGCCTAGGTTGTTGATTAATTATCCTTGAGGTCCGGAATGTCCCTATGCAAGTTTTAGTTGTTATTAGGCAAATCGTAAAACTAAAGTTGGGCCTTGCTGGAAGAGTTTTATTCAAAGCAAACTCTCAAGGGGGGGGGGCATAAACCCCGACCGTGTTAGTAACACAAAATCAAGGAACATAACACCGATATGACGGAAACTAGGGCGGCAAGAGTGGAACAAAACACCAAGCAAAAGGCCGAGCCTTCCACCCATTACCAAGTATATAGATGCATTAATTAAATATGTGATATTGTGATATCCCATGAAATCCATGCTCCAACATGGCACAAACTGCAACTGCACCTGCGATTAGTAATGCTATAAGAGGGGCTGAGAAAAGTGGTAACATAGCCAAACAACGGTTTGCTGGAATGGTGAAAAGGTTAGAGGCTATTTTATGGCATATTGAGAGGCTTGATAAACAAGTGGTGAGTGGCGCCATATAGCGATAGCATCGAGACAACTAGCATAGCAAAGATAGTAGTGAGATCCAAGGTGACGGTCATCTTGCCCGAAATCCCGCTAGGAAGAAGACCGAGTCCATGAAGTAGACGAATGGGCGTAGTCGAACGAATCTTCACAACCGCAACGTAACTGGAACTATTGAGAAGAACCACAACTGAAAAGAAGCGAACAACATGGTAAACCAACAAGCATAATCATGGCATGATGCACAATCAAGTATGATGCATGTCCGGTTTAATGAGGCATGGCATGGCAAATTGCAACAAACAATACTATAAATTAAGTGGAGCTCAATATGCAACAAGTTGCATATTGACGAAACCACACATACCTATCATATAGTTCACTCTTGTTTATGTACACAACAATATTAAATGTTGGTTAACATGGAAAAAGGTGAAGCCTAAGTAAACAAACTATTTAGGCAAGTTTAAATGTGGCCGGAAATAACAGACAACAATTCCGGAAAATCCCCATATGCATATTTCGAATTTGCTACAGTTCTGCTCTATACACAATTTTAGAGTTATTAAACATGCAAAGTAATGCCACCATGATAATCTATTCATTTTTCTACACCATTTACATATAAAGTTTATTTAATTCGGAGTTACGGTTATTAAGTTATGAAATAAACTATTTAAACATGACATTTAGAAAATTAATACAAACAACAAGTTTAATATTTTTAACATGGATGGAAGTTGGATATTATGAAACTAGATGAAATTCTAAGCATTTTACATGTTTAAATCATTTTAATCTGGTGCACGATTTGTGAATTATTAAATGCATGAACATGGAGGGTCAATCTGGAAATATGCAGTTTCTGGATAATTGGATAAATTCGCAGCACACAGGAAAAACATATGCGGGCTAAATCTGAGGTGAACTGGGCTAGTTGGGAATGCTCACATTAGGCCTACAGAGGTGCATGGAGTTGCGCCTCGTGGGCGAAGGGAGCTAGGCCGACGCCCTGGCGAAGGAGGCGGCCCGCGCACCAGGGGTCAACGCGGGAAGCAGCACTAGAGATCGAGGGCGCGGCTTGACCGGGCGCGTGCATGAAGCAGAGGCACCTCCTCGATGTGGAGCAAGCGGGTGCATGAACGGGCAAAGTAGGGGGTCACGGGCACGGTGCCGGCTACTTGCGAGCAGACGACCGGCGGATCCGGCCACGGGGCACCAGACTTAGACGTAGAAGGGGTGGAGGCGCATCGGGTCGGGGCGGCCGCGGCTCAGAGATCCCTGGCGGGGCTCCTGTTGAGCAAGAGAAAATGGGTGTGAGAGAATCGAGAGAACGAGGGGATGGGGAGGCACGACACTGGTGGTGAGGCGCGGCTCACATGAGGGGGGCTTGCCGACGGCGATGGGGTTTCCCGAGGCGAGGCGGAGGTTGAGGAAGGTGGCGGCGGGGTGGAGCTTGGCAGGGCCGGCCATGGTGACGAGCCGCGATGGGGTTCGCATGGGGAGGGTCGAGGAGGGGGCCTCAGGCGCGGATCCGTTCCCCGAAGATGGATCTGTAGAGGGGGAGGGGCCGGACGAGCTTGGACTTCAGGCACCTTCCCCGTCAGGGTCCTGTGAGAGAGAGATGTGAGAGAGAGCGGGAGAAAGAAGAACAGAAGGAGGGAGAGGGAGCGAGAGGAACAAGGAAGAGAGGGACGACGCTCATCTATTGGTCCTACGGTGGTGGCGGGGCGCCGAGCTGTTTGCTCGGGGACGAGCAAAGGCGCGCGGGCAGGCTGCTGCTCCATGGTTGGTCAGGCGAGGAACAGGAGGAAAGTAGGTGGATTTTTGGACCGAGTAGGTGGAGAGGTGGTTGTCTCGGGATGGATCCCGAGGAGGCTGGTGGCGGCGGCGGAATGGGAAGATGGGACAAGCTGCCTAGATCCTAGGGTTGGACCTATCTACGTAGCAGGTGCGTTTTTGGTTAGGGGCTAATCGGACCCTCCGATTAAAATCCAATGGTCGAGATAAATAGGCTAGGAAAGTCCAAATAAGAAACCGAAGATATTTTAGGGATGTTTGGGGATGATCCGAATCCAACGACGATGACTGCCCGGGTCGGGTTTGGGACAACTTTCAGACGTGCACGAGGGGTTTGACGAAAGAGAGGGGAGTTTGGTGAGCTCACAGAAGAGAGAGAAAAGAGCGGTCCAGTTGATCTGAAAGAAGGTTAACACAGACAAGGAAGAAGCGCCAGCTGCGGATGGTCCACGAGTTTTATGAAAACATGCGGATGCAATGCACATGATGCCATGATGAAATTTAACAAACAATTAAAAACAGATGGCGACAACGAGAAACATGGAAGGCGTCTGGGGCGTCGGTCTTGGGTTGTTACAATTGACTCCCATTTTTAAATGTGGATGCATTTCCATCACAACCTCCCACTTATAAATGTGAATGGTTCCCATTCTAGGGTAAATTATGTACCTTGCCATGAACATCTTGTTGTGACTAATAGCCAGCGTGATTGGACCAGAATTGGGCATCAATTCAGGAATAACCAAAGGTGGAAGTATTTGTTAAAAGAGGAATAAAACAATCACGACACTATATGAAGCAACAGTTCATCAAGAGAATATTTAACATAGAAGTCATTCTACCAAATTTTGTGAATGACACAATTCATCCTATTCAAGCTTTGCACCACTGGCTACATATTCCCACTAGGCCTCCAACATGGAAACACTTAAATAAGGGAGTCAAGTCGACCAACAAATTTGATTGATGCTTCATGTCTTTCCAGCAAAATTTGGATGCAGGAGTAACCACGATCTCTTTTAACTATATATTTAACAAGCCCTGCATGAAAATACAAACTAGTAAGTCAGGGTAGATACATTAATTTTGCTAAGTTGTAGTTAAACATTCAAGAGATTGAAGGAAAACAAACTTCGCTTGTTTGTCCATCAAGGGATCTCAGATGGTATGGATAAATGGATGATAAGACCAGGTTGTGTTATATCCCACTACTGCAGGAAAGCCTAGTTGTGGCGGGCGCCAAATGGCTAGCAATGGCGAGCGAGGCTCTTTGGGCCGCCCGCCACTGACTTCCTACCACTGCTAAGGGGTCATCAGTTGCGGGCGCCCGCCCACCACTGGTAGGGCCATAACAGTGAAGAGCGATGCTATATAACCGTATATGTTATCCCTCTACTAGCAGCATCGGGCAGCCATACCTATGGCAGACAAAGCTGGCCGCCCGCCAGTACTCTGTTTTGTTTGAGCGGCGGGCCCTTGTTAGTGCGGCATATATTATGCTGCCACAACAGCATTAGATGATGCAAACAGGGGACACTTATCAATAAAAATGCAAGCAAATCAGGAATAAAACTAGTGGTAAACACTTAAAATGAAGAACGAGAAGTACATTAAGAATAAACGAGTTACACAAAATACATGGCCATCAACTACATACTGCATGACGCCAAATTTGTTTAGTCATGGTTTCAGGTTTGGCCGCTGCAATGCACTACGTAAGGCTCTTCTGTTGGTTGGACGCATCTTCTTCGTAGTCATTATAGAATAGGTCGGACGACAAGTGGACCTCCTTGTTTATAATAGCCGCGAACTTGCCTTGTTGTTCTTCTAGCACTAAGCCAGCTTCGGGCTAATTGTTTTGTACTTCTTAACCACATTTGAGGATTTTATCATGATTATTTAACATTTTGGTGGACTATATGAATTCTTCCATGTGAATGTAGGTGTATGAGCCACATGTCAGACTAGTCGGCGGTTGTTGCATACAAGATAGAGTGTTCCATCTGAAGGCAATCATTTTCTTTCCAGTTCCTTTATAGTTTTTCTCAACCGTGTGGCCTCCTGTAGTATTCCAATCAAAAAGACAATCATCGAGAAGGTCCTTCAGGAGGGACCAGTCTTTTCCCGGGCTCTTCATGGAATCCAGCATGTAAAAATTGCACCTTTGCAGTCTTAGCACTAGGAGAACCCAATGGGGCCTGCGCAAAAGAGAGTAAACATACCACATGATCATGACAAAGTTGCAAAATTTGAGATGTGAAAAACATATGAAGGAAAGGTACAAAAGCGAAAGCATAAGCCAAAGAAGTATGTACATGGGTCAGTACGGCATGAGGAGAAAGTTTTTAACCTTGTTCTGTTGCATGAAATCCAGAAGGTAGCTCTTCATGCATCGCCTCCCTTCCTCATTTTTTTTAGGTTTTCCTCGTTCATGAGATAAGGGTCATCTATGGCGACATCAGAAATTTTCTTGCTTCTTACCTCAGTGGCTTGAAAAAATGTCCATAGCCTCATTAGGCAAGTTTCAATACTATAGAATCTGAACATATAGAAGATCTCTTTGTAATCTTTGTATATTTTGTCCCCACTAAATTTTTCAAAGAAAGTATATCCCTTTGGCACCTTCGTAGTGTAGAGTGTTGGGTTAATGATGGATCCCTGCTTATTATTGGCAAGCTCTGATTACACAATTTTTTCATGTAGAATCTTCATCTCAAGCCTCAGCTGCTCGTACGCTTTGTCTCGTAGCATTCTCTAACCTGGGATATAGACAGGTGCTTTTGGGTTGTCAGCACATTGTTCATATGCCAAGGACTTCTTCAGTGCCTTCTTTACTGTTGGTCTACCATTTGAACGTGTGGCAGCAGAAGTTTTTGCCTAGTATTCATTTTCACAGCCTTTAGATGTGACAGAGGCGAGGGTGTCCTGATGTTTTGATGAGATAGCTATCATTTCCTATGGGAGTCGACCTTGACGATCCGACTACGAACGTGTGAGACATCGTGCCTTAGCAATCGCTAAACCAACTTCCAAGGGGTTATTGACCATGCCGGAGCAGGATCAACCTGACCACGAGGGTCTATTTTCTGTAAGCAAACGAATAACAAGCAAGAAACTAAGATTGCAATCTGGATATTGCGAATATAAGATGAAAGCTTTATTGATCAAGATGGGATTCTGTGACGCCTTGATGAGGACATCAATACCATTGTTACACCCACAGCCCCTACTGTTACATATACTGGACCAATTACTAGAGCTCGCGCACGCCAATTAAATTACCAGGTACTTTCGTTTCTTGGTAATGATTCTAATGTTCATGAGATTATGATGCTGCCTAAATTGGATACATTTGTTGATGAGGACATCAATACCATTGTTACACCCACAGCCCCTACTGTTACATATACTGGACCAATTACTAGAGCTCGCGCACGCCAATTAAATTACCAGGTACTTTCGTTTCTTGGTAATGATTCTAATGTTCATGAGATTATGATGCTGCCTAAATTGGATACATTTGTTTTGCTTACAAATGAAGGTCCTAGCTTGGAGAAGGATGAACATTGGAGCAAGAACACGAATGGAGTTGATGGCATGCGCAAGGGGATCAAGAACGGAGTTACAAGTGATGATTTCAGGACTTTGAAGCCGCCATAAGGAGTGCATGAAGCCTTGGACGAAATATACAAGATGCCACTTCATAATATTCGTCCATAGGCTATTCTAGGTGCTGCGTCACCTTATTAATGGGCCAGGCCCATGTAATTTCGAAATACTTAAGTATAGGCTATTTTTAGAGTCCGTATGTGTGGGGAAACAAGAGTTAGGGTTGGTTTCGGACCCCACCCTCAAGGGCCACGAAATTCCCCTCTCTTCCTCCATATATACAGCCCTTAGGGCGTCGTTTAGACTTGGGTTTTGTTTAGATTAAAAGTTCGCCATAGCTGCAACTTCACGTACTTCGTTTGTGTCCAACGACCAGACCAAGACGTCACAGAACCCCACCTTGATCAATAAAACTTTCATCTTATATTCGCAATATCCAGATTGCAATCTCAGTTTCTTGCTTGTTCTTCGTTTGCTCGCAGGAAACAGGCCCTCGTGGTCAGGTTGATCGTGCTCCGGCGTGGTCAATAACCCCTCGGAAGTTGGTTTAGCGATTGCTAAGGCGCGACGTCTCGCACGATTGTAGTCGGATCGTCAAGGTCGACTCCCACAGAAAACGATAGCCACCATCTCATCGAAACATCGGGACACCTTTGCCTCTATCAAGTGGTATCAGATTTCCAGGTTGCTCGGTGAGATTTTACAGTTTTTCGTAGATTAGATCGAGTCTGTTCTTCATACCTACAGTCCACGAAAAAGCCACACAAAAAAAAATTAGGGTTAGTTCATCATATCCGAACCAATCTGAGCCTTTGCATAATCTTTTTAGGGTTTTTGCTTTGTTGAATTTGCGGTTGCATCGTCGTGTCAAGTTGCTGGTCTTAGAGTCTAGTCTTTTAGAGTTTCGAGTTCTGGTCACAAGTTGTCACGCCACCGCCGCACCATCATCATCACCCATCTACCACTTTTGCTTATCCGCCACCGCTCTGAATCCACCATATATCCACCACCAATCCGAGTTCTTCTCATATTAGGTTTGTTCTTGAGATCAATCTCAATTCCGATTCGTGTTTCCTTGCCTGCGTAGGTCTCGGAAAAAAAAAAAGAGTCTGGAGACCCCCGGGCAGTTTTTAGGCCAAAATTTTCACGGGCAAAAATATTTTTTCCCTATCCTATTTTTAGGCTTTTCTGAGTCTTTTGAGCCACGTGCCATCATAGTGATTTTTTGTCGCACTTTTTCGTCGTCGCTGCCCTGATTTCCGAAAAAAAAAGTGAAAAAAAAAATTTCGTGCCCATCCTATTAGTTTGACGAGGGAAGAGTTTTGAGACACTCGCCATTATAGTAATTTTTCGCAAAAAAAAAAAAAAAAAGAGGAGCGCAAAAAAAAAAGAGGAGCGCAAAAAAAAAAACAAAAAAAAAAGTTCCAGAGTGTGCTTTTCCCTGATTTACGTGCAGCGCCGTGATTTTGTTAGTGTTCTAGGCTCGCGTCTCTAGCACGGTCTAGCCTAGGACCAGCACAGTACCGTCGTTGAGCGTTTATTCAACTTTGCATCTCTGAATTGATTATTGCTGACCCTTTTTGCTACCATACTATAAGCCTTCCCAGCTCCACATACCTCTACGTCGTGCGTTTGACTCTCCCTGGCAATCGCTCTATCCAAGCTTTTGAGAGTTTTGACTACAACGGTTGCCGATCACCGCCTGCTGCTGGGTAAGAACTGGTAAGAATTTGAGATTTGCTTGACGGATTTGTGACACCCGCCACCACCACCTCTTGTTAGTATTCTGTAGGATCATATTCTTGTGTGTTTTCTATTGTTGCTAACCATGGCAGGATCACAAGCCGACGAGACTGACTGGGAGAACATGACGAATCAGGAGTTGCATGATAAATTTCAGCAAATGATGAATGGACAGGTGCAGGATGTGCTAAACAGATTTGAAGAGGCCATGGAGAAGATAGATGACATGGAGAAGACGTTCGAAACAAAGCTCGATAACAGGTTTAATGAATTGCTCGCGCGTCTTCCACCACCACCACCGGCTGCACCTAACGCACCTCTACAACAACAACAACGACGACTACCTACACATCGTGAAACAGCCCTCCGCCGAGCGAGCCGTCTCCCTCTTGCACCTGGCCAAACTGTTGGTGCTCCTGTTGCTACTTCTGTGGCTCCTGCTGCTGATGCGGAGGAGGATGATTTTGCTAGCGATTACGAGGATGAGGTTGATCAAAATCAGAACTACGTGCCACCACCAGCACAGCAACCATCAGGTCGTCCACATGCAAATAATGGCAATGGTAGGGCTCACCCTCAGGTACGAGATCATGACCATCTCCCTAAACTAAAATTGAATATTCCACCATTTGAGGGTAGATATGTTCCTGATATATACCTTACTTGGGAGTTAGAAACTGAATAACGATTTACATGTTTACAATATCCCGAGGAGAGACGTGTTCCTGCTGCTGTTTGTGCATTCACTAGTTTTGCATGTGTTTGGTGGTCTGAGCATTGTAGATTATATCCCATTCCTGCTACTTGGGCTGCTTTGAAAACTGCTATGCGTACTCGTTGGGTTCCACCATATTATCAACGTGAATTACTTCAAAAATTGCAGCGCTTAAGACAGGGAAAAAATTCTGTAGAAGAATATTATCAGGAATTACAAACTGGCATGATTAGATGTGGTATTGTTGAGGAGAATGAAGCTATGCTTGCACGTTTTATGGGTGGATTAAATAGAGAGATTCAGACGATTCTAGAGTATAAGGAGTATACTAATATCACTCGTTTATTCCATCTTGCTTGTAAAGCTGAACGTGAAGTGCAGGATCGACAGGCATTGGCGCGGACTAACTTTTCTGCAGGTCGACCTTCTTCATGGACACCACGTGCATCATCTACTTCCACACGTTCTGCTTCACCGGCGCCTCCGTCGGCTGCCACCTCCAACCGTGATACAATAAAGCAGGCACAATCACCACTATCTGCCAAGAGCACACCTTCTGGGCCTGCAAAGAGCTCTTCTTCATCCATGGCATCAACAGGGCAGACACATGATATTATTTGTCGACGTTGCAAGGGTGGAGGTCATTATGCGAGAGAATGCCCATCTAAGCGTGTGATGATTGTTACTGAGGATGGTGGGTATGAGTCCGCTAGTGACTATGATGAGGAGACTTTGGCTCTTATTACACGTGACGAACACGGTGGAGACGATTCTGATCATGAGACGCAATACATGGCTCCTGAAGATGCTGACAGGTATGAATGTTTAGTTGCTCAACGTGTTTTGAGTGTGCAGGTTACACAAGCTGAGCAAAATCAGAGGCATAATTTGTTCCATACAAAGGGAGTTGTGAAGGAACGTTCTGTTCGCGTGATCATAGATGGAGGGAGTTGCAACAACTTGGCTAGCATCGAGATGGTGGAGAAGCTATCTCTCACCACAAGACCACATCCACATCCATACTACATCCAATGGTTCAACAACAGCGGCAAGGTTAAGGTAACACGTACTGTTCGTGTGCATTTTAGTATCTCTACATATGCTGATTATGTTGATTGTGATGTGGTACCTATGCAAGCATGTTCCTTATTACTTGGTAGACCATGGCAATTTGATAAAAATTCTATTCACCATGGTAGAAACAATCAGTATACTCTTGTTCATAAGGATAAAAATATTACTTTGCTTCCTATGACTCCTGATTCCATTTTGAAAGATGATATTAATAGAGCTAATAAAGCAAAACAGGAGAAAACTAAGAGTGAAAATCAGATTGTGGCAAAAGAATTTGAGCAACAAATGCAGCCTAATAATAATAAACAATCTAGTGTTGCTTCTGAAATTAAATTGAAAAGTGCATGTTTACTTGCCACCAAATCTGATATTGATGATCTAGATTTTAGCAAATCTGTTTGCTATGCTTTTGTGTGCAAAGAGGCATTATTTTCATTCGAGGACGCGCCTTCCTCTTTGCCTCCTGCTGTCACTAACATTTTGCAGGAGTTCGCCGACGTCTTTCCACAAGACGTGCCACCGGGATTACCACCTATTCGCGGGATTGAGCATCAAATTGACTTAATTCCCGGTGCATCATTACCCAACCGTGCACCATACCGTACCAATCCAGAGGAGACGAAGGAGATTATGCGTCAAGTACAAGAACTGCTCGACAAAGGTTATATACGCGAATCCCTTAGTCCTTGTGCTGTTCCTATCATTTTAGTGCCGAAAAAGGATGGTACGTCGCGTATGTGCGTTGATTGTAGAGGCATTAATAATATTACTATTCGTTATCGTCATCCTATTCCTAGGCTAGATGATATGCTTGATGAATTGAGTGGCTCTACAATATTCTCCAAAGTTGATTTGCGTAGTGGTTACCATCAAATTCGTATGAAATTGGGAGATGAATGGAAAACAACATTTAAAACTAAGTTTGGATTATATGAGTGGTTAGTCATGCCTTTTGGGTTAACTAATGCACCTAGTACTTTCATGAGGTTAATGAACGAAGTTTTACGTGCCTTCATTGGACGATTTGTGGTAGTTTACTTTGATGACATATTGATTTATAGCAAATCTTTGGAGGACCATTTGGAACATTTACGTGCTGTTTTTATTGCTCTACGTGATGCACGTTTGTTTGGTAACCTTGGAAAGTGCACCTTTTGCACCGACCGAGTATCTTTTCTTGGCTATGTTGTTACTCCACAGGGAATTGAAGTTGATAAAGCCAAGATTGAAGCTATTGAGAGTTGGCCGCAGCCCAAAACGGTCACACAAGTGAGGAGTTTCCTTGGCCTCGCTGGTTTCTATAGGCGTTTTGTGAGAGATTTCAGCACCATTGCTGCACCTCTCAACGAGCTTACAAAGAAGGATGTACCTTTTGTTTGGGGTACCGCACAGGAAGAAGCCTTCACGGTATTGAAAGATAAGTTAACACATGCTCCTTTACTCCAACTTCCTAATTTCAATAAGACTTTTGAGCTTGAATGTGATGCTAGTGGAATTGGATTAGGAGGTGTGTTATTACAAGATGGAAAACCTGTTGCATACTTTTCTGAAAAATTGAGTGGGCCTAGTCTGAACTATTCTACTTATGATAAAGAATTATATGCTCTTGTTCGGACCTTAGAAACATGGCAACATTATTTATGGCCCAAGGAATTTGTTATACATTCTGATCATGAATCTTTGAAACACATTAAAAGTCAAGCAAAACTGAACCGTAGACATGCTATATGGGTTGAATTAATTGAGACTTTCCCTTATGTCATTAAACACAAGAAGGGTAAAGAAAATGTTATTGCTGATGCCTTGTCTCGTCGTTATACTATGCTTTCACAACTTGACTTTAAAATATTTGGTTTGGAGACCATCAAGGATCAATATGTTAATGATGCTGAATTTAAAGATGTATTGCAGAATTGTAAGGAAGGGATAACTTGGAACAAGTTCGTTCTTAACGATGGATTTGTGTTTCGTGCTAACAAGCTATGCATTCCAGCTAGCTCCGTTCGTCTTTTGTTATTGCAGGAGGCGCATGGAGGAGGATTAATGGGACACTTTGGCGTCAAGAAGACGGAGGATATACTTGCTACACATTTCTTTTGGCCAAAGATGAGACGGGATGTTGAGCGTTTTGTTGCTCGCTGCACTACCTGTCAAAGAGCTAAGTCACGACTCAATCCTCATGGTTTATATATGCCTTTGCCTGTACCTAGTGTTCCTTGGGAGGATATATCTATGGACTTTGTTTTAGGTTTACCTCGAACAAAGAAGGGGAGGGATAGCATATTTGTTGTCGTGGATAGGTTCTCGAAAATGGCACACTTTATACCATGTCATAAAAGTGATGATGCTGTTAATGTTGCTGATTTGTTCTTTCGTGAAATTATTCGCTTACATGGTGTGCCAAATACTATTGTTTCAGATCGTGATACTAAATTTCTTAGCCACTTTTGGAGATGTTTATGGGCTAAGTTGGGGACTAAGCTGCTTTTTAGTACTACTTGTCACCCCCAAACTGATGGACAAACTGAAGTAGTCAATAGAACATTGTCTACTATGCTTAGGGCTGTTTTGAAGAATAACAAGAAAATGTGGGAAGAATGCTTGCCTCATATTGAATTTGCTTATAATCGTTCATTGCATTCTACTACTAAGATGTGCCCTTTTGAAATTGTGTATGGTTTCCTACCTCGTGCACCTATTGATTTGTTGCCTCTTCCATCTTCGGAGAAGGTTAATTTTGATGCTAAAGAACGTTCTGAATTGATTTTAAAAATGCATGAGTTAACTAAGGAAAACATTGAGCGTATGAATGCTAAATATAAACTTGCTGGAGATAAGGGTAGAAAACATGTTGTGTTTGCACCTGGAGATCTTGTTTGGTTACATTTGCGTAAAGATAGATTTCCTAATCTGCGCAAATCAAAGCTAATGCCACGTGCTGATGGTCCTTTTAAGGTTTTAGAGAAAATAAATGATAATGCATATAAACTTGAGCTACCTGCAGATTTTGGGGTTAGTCCCACTTTTAACATTGCAGATTTGAAGCCTTATTTGGGTGAGGAAGATGAGCTTCCGTCGAGGACGACTTCATTTCAAGAAGGGGAGGATGATGAGGACATCAATACCATTGTTACACCCACAGCCCCTACTGTTACATATACTGGACCAATTACTAGAGCTCGCGCACGCCAATTAAATTACCAGGTACTTTCGTTTCTTGGTAATGATTCTAATGTTCATGAGATTATGATGCTGCCTAAATTGGATACATTTGTTTTGCTTACAAATGAAGGTCCTAGCTTGGAGAAGGATGAACATTGGAGCAAGAACACGAATGGAGTTGATGGCATGCGCAAGGGGATCAAGAACGGAGTTACAAGTGATGATTTCAGGACTTTGAAGCCGCCATAAGGAGTGCATGAAGCCTTGGACGAAATATACAAGATGCCACTTCATAATATTCGTCCATAGGCTATTCTAGGTGCTGCGTCACCTTATTAATGGGCCAGGCCCATGTAATTTCGAAATACTTAAGTATAGGCTATTTTTAGAGTCCGTATGTGTGGGGAAACAAGAGTTAGGGTTGGTTTCGGACCCCACCCTCAAGGGCCACGAAATTCCCCTCTCTTCCTCCATATATACAGCCCTTAGGGCGTCGTTTAGACTTGGGTTTTGTTTAGATTAAAAGTTCGCCATAGCTGCAACTTCACGTACTTCGTTTGTGTCCAACGACCAGACCAAGACGTCACAGAACCCCACCTTGATCAATAAAACTTTCATCTTATATTCGCAATATCCAGATTGCAATCTCAGTTTCTTGCTTGTTCTTCGTTTGCTCGCAGGAAACAGGCCCTCGTGGTCAGGTTGATCGTGCTCCGGCGTGGTCAATAACCCCTCGGAAGTTGGTTTAGCGATTGCTAAGGCGCGACGTCTCGCACGATCGTAGTCGGATCGTCAAGGTCGACTCCCACAGAAAACGATAGCCACCATCTCATCGAAACATCGGGACACCTTTGCCTCTATCATTTGTTTTGCTTTCAAATGAAGGGCCTAGCTTGGAGAAGGATGAACATTGGAGCAAGAACACACATGAAGTTGATGGCATGCGCAAGGGGATCAAGAACGGAGTTACAAGTGATGATTTCAGGACTTTGAAGCCGCCATAAGGAGTGCATGAAGCCATGGACGAAATATACAAGATGCCACTTCATAATATTCGTCCATAGGCTATTCTAGGTGCTGCGTCACCTTATTAATGGGCCAGGCCCATGTAATTTCGAAATACTTAAGTATAGGCTATTTTTAGAGTCCGTATGTGTGGGGAAACAAGAGTTAGGGTTGGTTTCGGACCCCACCCTCAAGGGCCACGAAATTCCCCTCTCTTCCTCCATATATACAGCCCTTAGGGCGTCGTTTAGACTTTGGGTTTTGTTTAGATTAAAAGTTCGCCATAGCTGCAACTTCGCGTACTTCGTTTGTGTCCAACGACCAGACCAAGACGTCACAGAACCCCACCTTGATCAATAAAGCTTTCATCTTATATTCGCAATATCCAGGTTGCAATCTCAGTTTCTTGCTTGTTCTTCGTTTGCTCGCAGGAAACAGGCCCTCGTGGTCAGGTTGATCGTGCTCCGGCGTGGTCAATAACCCCTCGGAAGTTGGTTTAGCGATTGCTAAGGCGCGACGTCTCGCACGATCGTAGTCGGATCGTCAAGGTCGACTCCCACAGAAAACGATAGCCACCATCTCATCGAAACATCGGGACACCTTTGCCTCTATCAAGTGGTATCAGATTTCCAGGTTGCTCGGTGAGATTTTACAGTTTTTCGTAGATTAGATCGAGTCTGTTCTTCATACCTACAGTCCACGAAAAAGCCACACAAAAAAAAATTAGGGTTAGTTCATCATATCCGAACCAATCTGAGCCTTTGCATAATCTTTTTAGGGTTTTTGCTTTGTTGAATTTGCGGTTGCATCGTCGTGTCAAGTTGCTGGTCTTAGAGTCTAGTCTTTTAGAGTTTCGAGTTCTGGTCACAAGTTGTCACGCCACCGCCGCACCATCATCATCACCCATCTACCACTTTTGCTTATCCGCCACCGCTCTGAATCCACCATATATCCACCACCAATCCGAGTTCTTCTCATATTAGGTTTGTTCTTGAGATCAATCTCAATTCCGATTCGTGTTTCCTTGCCTGCGTAGGTCTCGGAAAAAAAAAAGAGTCTGGAGACCCCCGGGCAGTTTTTAGGCCAAAATTTTCACGGGCAAAAATATTTTTTCCCTATCCTATTTTTAGGCTTTTCTGAGTCTTTTGAGCCACGTGCCATCATAGTGATTTTTTGTCGCACTTTTTCGTCGTCACTGCCCTGATTTCCGAAAAAAAAGTGAAAAAAAAAATTTCGTGCCCATCCTATTAGTTTGACGAGGGAAGAGTTTTGAGACACTCGCCATTATAGTAATTTTTCGCAAAAAAAAAAAAAAAAAGAGGAGCGCAAAAAAAAAAAAGAGGAGCGCAAAAAAAAAAACAAAAAAAAAAGTTCCAGAGTGTGCTTTTCCCTGATTTACGTGCAGCGCCGTGATTTTGTTAGTGTTCTAGGCTCGTGTCTCTAGCACGGTCTAGCCTAGGACCAGCACAGTACCGTCGTTGAGCGTTTATTCAACTTTGCATCTCTGAATTGATTATTGCTGACCCTTTTTGCTACCATACTATAAGCCTTCCCAGCTCCACATACCTCTACGTCGTGCGTTTGACTCTCCCTGGCAATCGCTCTATCCAAGCTTTTGAGAGTTTTGACTACAACGGTTGCCGATCACCGCCTGCTGCTGGGTAAGAACTGGTAAGAATTTGAGATTTGCTTGACGGATTTGTGACACCCGCCACCACCACCTCTTGTTAGTATTCTGTAGGATCATATTCTTGTGTGTTTTCTATTGTTGCTAACCATGGCAGGATCACAAGCCGACGAGACTGACTGGGAGAACATGACGAATCAGGAGTTGCATGATAAATTTCAGCAAATGATGAATGGACAGGTGCAGGATGTGCTCAACAGATTTGAAGAGGCCATGGAGAAGATAGATGACATGGAGAAGACGTTCGAAACAAAGCTCGATAACAGGTTTAATGAATTGCTCGCGCGTCTTCCACCACCACCACCGGCTGCACCTAACGCACCTCTACAACAACAACAACGACGACTACCTACACATCGTGAAACAGCCCTCCGCCGAGCGAGCCGTCTTCCTCTTGCACCTGGCCAAACTGTTGGTGCTGCTGTTGCTACTTCTGTGGCTCCTGCTGCTGATGCGGAGGAGGATGATTTTGCTGGCGATTACGAGGATGAGGTTGATCAAAATCAGAACTACGTGCCACCACCAGCACAGCAACCATCAGGTCGTCCACATGCAAATAATCGCAATGGTAGGGCTCACCCTCAGGTACGAGATCATGACCATCTCCCTAAACTAAAATTGAATATTCCACCATTTGAGGGTAGATATGTTCCTGATATATATCTTACTTGGGAGTTAGAAACTGAACAACGATTTACATGTTTACAATATCCCGAGGAGAGACGTGTTCCTGCTGCTGTTTGTGCATTCACTAGTTTTGCATGTGTTTGGTGGTCTGAGCATTGTAGATTATATCCCATTCCGGCTACTTGGGCTGCTTTGAAAACTGCTATGCGTACTCGTTGGGTTCCACCATATTATCAACGTGAATTACTTCAAAAATTGCAGCGCTTAAGACAGGGAAAAAATTCTGTAGAAGAATATTATCAGGAATTACAAACTGGCATGATTAGATGTGGTATTGTTGAGGAGAATGAAGCTATGCTTGCACGTTTTATGGGTGGATTAAATAGAGAGATTCAGACGATTCTAGAGTATAAGGAGTATACTAATATCACTCGTTTATTCCATCTTGCTTGTAAAGCTGAACGTGAAGTGCAGGATCGACAGGCATTGGCGCGGACTAACTTTTCTGCAGGTCGACCTTCTTCATGGACACCACGTGCATCATCTACTTCCACACGTTCTGCTACACCGGCACCTCCGTCGGCTGCCACCTCCAACCGTGATACAATAAAGCAGGCACAATCACCACTATCTGCCAAGAGCACACCTTCTGGGCCTGCAAAGAGCTCTTCTTCATCCATGGCATCAACAGGGCAAACACATGATATTATTTGTCGACGTTGCAAGGGTGGAGGTCATTATGCGAGAGAATGCCCATCTAAGCGTGTGATGATTGTTACTGAGGATGGTGGGTATGAGTCCGCTAGTGACTATGATGAGGAGACTTTGGCTCTTATTACACGTGACGAACACGGTGGAGACGATTCTGATCATGAGACGCAATACATGGCTCCTGAAGATGCTGACAGGTATGAATGTTTAGTTGCTCAACGTGTTTTGAGTGTGCAGGTTACACAAGCTGAGCAAAATCAGAGGCATAATTTGTTCCATACAAAGGGAGTTGTGAAGGAACGTTCTGTTCGCGTGATCATAGATGGAGGGAGTTGCAACAACTTGGCTAGCATCGAGATGGTGGAGAAGCTATCTCTCACCACAAGACCACATCCACATCCTTACTACATCCAATGGTTCAACAACAGCGGCAAGGTTAAGGTAACACGTACTGTTCGTGTGCATTTTAGTATCTCTACATATGCTGATTATGTTGATTGTGATGTGGTACCGATGCAAGCATGTTCCTTATTACTTGGTAGACCATGGCAATTTGATAAAAATTCTATTCACCATGGTAGAAACAATCAGTATACTCTTGTTCATAAGGATAAAAATATTACTTTGCTTCCTATGACTCCTGATTCCATTTTGAAAGATGATATTAATAGAACTAATAAAGCAAAACAGGAGAAAACTAAGAGTGAAAATCAGATTGTGGCAAAAGAATTTGAGCAACAAATGCAGCCTAATAATAATAAACAATCTAGTGTTGCTTCTGAAATTAAATTGAAAAGTGCATGTTTACTTGCCACCAAATCTGATATTGATGATCTAGATTTTAGCAAATCTGTTTGCTATGCTTTTGTGTGCAAAGAGGCATTATTTTCATTCGAGGACGCGCCTTCCTCTTTGCCTCCTGCTGTCACTAACATTTTGCAGGAGTTCGCCGACGTCTTTCCACAAGACGTGCCACCGGGATTACCACCTATTCGCGGGATTGAGCATCAAATTGACTTAATTCCCGGTGCATCATTACCCAACCGTGCACCATACCGTACCAATCCAGAGGAGACGAAGGAGATTATGCGTCAAGTACAAGAACTGCTCGACAAAGGTTATATACGCGAATCCCTTAGTCCTTGTGCTGTTCCTATCATTTTAGTGCCGAAAAAGGATGGTACGTCGCGTATGTGCGTTGATTGTAGAGGCATTAATAATATTACTATTCGTTATCGTCATCCTATTCCTAGGCTAGATGATATGCTTGATGAATTGAGTGGCTCTACAATATTCTCCAAAGTTGATTTGCGTAGTGGTTACCATCAAATTCGTATGAAATTGGGAGATGAATGGAAAACAACATTTAAAACTAAGTTTGGATTATATGAGTGGTTAGTCATGCCTTTTGGGTTAACTAATGCACCTAGTACTTTCATGAGGTTAATGAACGAAGTTTTACGTGCCTTCATTGGACGATTTGTGGTAGTTTACTTTGATGACATATTGATTTATAGCAAATCTTTGGAGGAACATTTGGAACATTTACGTGCTGTTTTTATTGCTCTACGTGATGCACGTTTGTTTGGTAACCTTGGAAAGTGCACCTTTTGCACCGACCGAGTATCTTTTCTTGGCTATGTTGTTACTCCACAGGGAATTGAAGTTGATAAAGCCAAGATTGAAGCTATTGAGAGTTGGCCGCAGCCCAAAACGGTCACACAAGTGAGGAGTTTCCTTGGCCTCGCTGGTTTTTATAGGCGTTTTGTGAGAGAGTTCAGCACCATTGCTGCACCTCTCAACGAGCTTACAAAGAAGGATGTACCTTTTGTTTGGGGTACCGCACAGGAAGAAGCCTTCACGGTATTGAAAGATAAGTTGACACATGCTCCTTTACTCCAACTTCCTAATTTCAATAAGACGTTTGAGCTTGAATGTGATGCTAGTGGAATTGGATTAGGAGGTGTGTTATTACAAGATGGAAAACCTGTTGCATACTTTTCTGAAAAATTGAGTGGGCCTAGTCTGAACTATTCTACTTATGATAAAGAATTATATGCTCTTGTTCGGACCTTAGAAACAGGGCAACATTATTTATGGCCCAAGGAATTTGTTATACATTCTGATCATGAATCTTTGAAACACATTAAAAGTCAAGCAAAACTGAACCGTCGACATGCTAAATGGGTTGAATTCATTGAGACTTTCCCTTATGTGATTAAACACAAGAAGGGTAAAGAAAATGTTATTGCTGATGCCTTGTCTCGTCGTTATACTATGCTTTCACAACTTGACTTTAAAATATTTGGTTTGGAGACCATCAAGGATCAATATGTTAATGATGCTGAATTTAAAGATGTATTGCAGAATTGTAAGGAAGGGAGAACTTGGAACAAGTTCGTTCTTAACGATGGATTTGTGTTTCGTGCTAACAAGCTATGCATTCCAGCTAGCTCCGTTCGTCTTTTGTTGTTGCAGGAGGCGCATGGAGGAGGATTAATGGGACACTTTGGCGTCAAGAAGACGGAGGATATACTTGCTACACATTTCTTTTGGCCAAAGATGAGACGGGATGTTGAGCGTTTTGTTGCTCGCTGCACTACATGTCAAAGAGCTAAGTCACGACTCAATCCTCATGGTTTATATATGCCTTTGCCTGTACCTAGTGTTCCTTGGGAGGATATATCTATGGACTTTGTTTTAGGTTTACCTAGAACAAAGAAGGGGAGGGATAGCATATTTGTTGTCGTGGATAGGTTCTCGAAAATGGCACACTTTATACCATGTCATAAAAGCGATGATGCTGTTAATGTTGCTGATTTGTTCTTTCGTGAAATTATTCGCTTACATGGTGTGCCAAATACTATTGTTTCAGATCGTGATACTAAATTTCTTAGCCACTTTTGGAGATGTTTATGGGCTAAGTTGGGGACTAAGCTGCTTTTTAGTACTACTTGTCACCCCCAAACTGATGGACAAACTGAAGTAGTCAATAGAACATTGTCTACTATGCTTAGGGCTGTTTTGAAGAATAACAAGAAAATGTGGGAAGAATGCTTGCCTCATATTGAATTTGCTTATAATCGTTCATTGCATTCTACTACTAAGATGTGCCCTTTTGAAATTGTGTATGGTTTCCTACCTCGTGCACCTATTGATTTGTTGCCTCTTCCATCTTCGGAGAAGGTTAATTTTGATGCTAAAGAACGTTCTGAATTGATTTTAAAAATGCATGAGTTAACTAAGGAAAACATTGAGCGTATGAATGCTAAATATAAACTTGCTGGAGATAAGGGTAGAAAACATGTTGTGTTTGCACCTGGAGATCTTGTTTGGTTACATTTGCGTAAAGATAGATTTCCTAATCTGCGCAAATCAAAGCTAATGCCACGTGCTGATGGTCCTTTTAAGGTTTTAGAGAAAATAAATGATAATGCATATAAACTTGAGCTACCTGCAGATTTTGGGGTTAGTCCCACTTTTAACATTGCAGATTTGAAGCCTTATTTGGGTGAGGAAGATGAGCTTCCGTCGAGGACGACTTCATTTCAAGAAGGGGAGGATGATGAGGACATCAATACCATTGTTACACCCACAGCCCCTACTGTTACATATACTGGACCAATTACTAGAGCTCGCGCACGCCAATTAAATTACCAGGTACTTTCGTTTCTTGGTAATGATTCTAATGTTCATGAGATTATGATGCTGCCTAAATTGGATACATTTGTTTTGCTTTCAAATGAAGGGCCTAGCTTGGAGAAGGATGAACATTGGAGCAAGAACACGCATGAAGTTGATGGCATGCGCAAGGGGATCAAGAACGGAGTTACAAGTGATGATTTCAGGACTTTGAAGCCGCCATAAGGAGTGCATGAAGCCATGGACGAAATATACAAGATGCCACTTCATAATATTCGTCCATAGGCTATTCTAGGTGCTGCGTCACCTTATTAATGGGCCAGGCCCATGTAATTTCGAAATACTTAAGTATAGGCTATTTTTAGAGTCCGTATGTGTGGGGAAACAAGAGTTAGGGTTGGTTTCGGACCCCACCCTCAAGGGCCACGAAATTCCCCTCTCTTCCTCCATATATACAGCCCTTAGGGCGTCGTTTAGACTTTGGGTTTTGTTTAGATTAAAAGTTCGCCATAGCTGCAACTTCGCGTACTTCGTTTGTGTCCAACGACCAGACCAAGACGTCACAGAACCCCACCTTGATCAATAAAGCTTTCATCTTATATTCGCAATATCTAGGTTGCAATCTCAGTTTCTTGCTTGTTCTTCGTTTGCTCGCAGGAAACAGGCCCTCATGGTCAGGTTGATCGTGCTCCGGCGTGGTCAATAACCCCTCGGAAGTTGGTTTAGCGATTGCTAAGGCGCGACGTCTCGCACGTTCGTAGTCGGATCGTCAAGGTCGACTCCCACAGAAAACGATAGCCACCATCTCATCGAAACATCGGGACACCTTTGCCTCTATCACGCCTTGGTCTGGTAGTTGAACACAAATGAAGTACACGAAGTTGCAGCTATGGCGAACTTTTAATCTAAACAAAACCCAAAGTCTAAATGATGCCCTAAGGGATGTATATATGGAGGAAAGAGGGGGAATTTCGTGGCCCTTGGAGGAGGGGTCTGAAACCAACCCTAACTCTTGTTTCCCCACACACATGGGCTCTAAAAATAGCATATAATCTAGTATTTCGAAATTACATGGGCCTGGCCCGAAAATAAGGTGACACAGCACGTAGAATAGCCTCTGGACAAAATTTATGAAGTCACATCTTGTATATTTCGTCCAATGCTTCATGCACTCAGTATGGTGGCTTCAAAATCCTGGAATCATCACTTGTAACTCCATTCTTGTTCCCCTGGCGCATGCCATCATCTCCATGCTTGAACTTGCTCCAAGGTTCATCTTTCTTGTCCAAGCTAGGCCCTTCATTTGTAATTAAAACAAATATATCCAATTTAGGCAGCATCATATTCTCATGACCATTAGAATCGTTACCATGAAACGAAAGAACCTGGTAATTCAATTGGCGTGCGCGAGCTCTAGTAATTGGCCCAGTATGTACAACAACAGGGGCTGTGGGTGTAACAATGGTATTTATGTCCTCATCATCCTCCCCTTCTTGAAATGAAGTCGTCCTCGACGGAAGCTCATCTTCCTCACCCAAATAAGGCTTATAATCTGCAATGTTAAAAGTGGGACTAACCCCAAAATATGCAGGCATCACAAGTTTATATGTGTTATCATTTATTTTCTCTAACATCTTAAAAGGACCATCACCACGTGGCATTAGCTTTGATTTGTGCAAATTAGGAAATCTATCCTGACACAAATGTAACCAAACAATATCTCAAGGTGCAAACACAACATGTTTTCTACCCTTATCTCCAGCAAGTTTATATTTAGCATTCATACGCTCAATGTTTTCCTTAGTTAACTCATCCATTTTTTAAATCAATTCAACACGTTCTTTAGCATCAAAATTAACCTTCTCTGAAGATGGAAGAGGCAACAAATCAATAGGTGCACGAGGTAGGAAACCATACACAATTTCAAAAGGGCATATCTTAGTAGTAGAATGCAATGAACTATTATAAGCAAATTCAATATGAGGCAAGCATTCTTCCCACATTTACTTATTATTCTTCAAAATAGCCCTAAGCATAGTAGACAATGTTCTATTGACTACTTCAGTTTGTCCATCGGTTTGGGGGTGACAATTAGTACTAAAAAGCAGTTTAGTCCCCAACTTAGCCCATAAACATCTCCAAAACTGGCTAAGAAATTTAGTATCACGATCTGAAACAATAGTATTTGGCACACCATGAAAGCAATAATTTCACGAAAGAACAAATCAGCAACATTAATAGCATCATCGCTTTTATGACATTGTATAAAGTGTGCCATTTTCAAGAATCTATCTATGACAACAAATATGCTATCCCTCCCCTTCTTTGTTCGAGGTAAACCTAAAACAAAGTCCATAGATATATCCTCCCAAGGAACACTAGGTACAGGAAAAGGCATATATAAACCATAAGGATTGAGTCATGACTTAGCTTTTTGACATGTAGCGCAGCGAGCAACAACATGCTCAACATGTTGTCCCATCTTTGGCCAAAAGAAATGTGTAGCAAGTACGTCTTTCGTCTTCTTCATGCCAAAGTGTCCCATTAATCCTCCTCCATGCGCCTCCTGCAACAACAAAAGACAAACGGAGCTAGCTGGAATGCATAGCTTGTTAGCACGGAACACAAATCCATCATTAACGACGAACCTGTTCCACGTTCTTCCTTCTTTACAATTCTGCAATACATATTTAAAATCAGAATCATGCACATATTGATCTTTTATGGTGTCCAAACCAAATATTTTGAAGTCAAGTTGTGAAAGCATAGTATAGCAACAAGACAATGCATCAGCAATAGCATTTTCTATACCCTTCTTGTGTTTAATGACATAAGGGAAAGTCTCAATGAATTCAACCCATTTAGCATGTCTACGATTCAGTTTAGCTTGACTTTTAATATGTTTCAAAGATTCATGATCAGAATGTATAACAAATTCTTTCGGCCATAAATAATGTTGTCATGTTTCTAAAGTCCTCCTCCATGCGCCTCCTGCAACAACAAAAGACGAACGGAGCCAGCTGGAATGCATAGCTTGTTAGCACGAAACACAAATCCATCGTTAAGAACGAACTTGTTCCTAGTTCTCCCTTCCTTACAATTCTGCAATACATCTTTAAATTCAGCATCATGCACATATTGATCTTTGATGGTCTCCAAACCAAATATTTTAAAGTCAAGTTGTGAAAGCATAGTATAACGACGAGACAATGCATCAACAATAACATTTTCTTTACCTTTCTTGTGTTTAATGACATAAGGGAAAGTCTCAATGAATTCAACCCATTTAGCATGTCTATGGTTCAGTTTTGCTTGACTTTTAATGTGTTTCAAAGATTCATGATCAGAATGTATAACAAATTCCTTTGGCCATAAATAATGTTGCCATGTTTCTAAGGTCCGAAAAAGAGCATATAATTCTTTATCATAAGTAGAATAATTCAGACTAGGCCCACTCAATTTTTCAGAAAAGTATGCAACATGCTTGCCATCTTGTAATAACACACCTCCTAATCCAATTCCACTAGCATCACATTCAAGCTCAAAAGTCTTATTAAAATTACGAAGTTGGAGTAAAGGAGCATGTGTCAACTTATCCTTTAGTACTAAGGCTTCTTCCTGTGAGGTACCCCAAATAAAAGGCACATCCTTCTTTGTAAGCTCATTGAGAGGTGCAGCAATGGTGCTGAAATCTCTCACAAAACGGTTATAGAATCCAGCAAGGCCAAGAAAACTCCTCACTTGTGTGGCTGTTTTGGGCCGCGGCCAACTCTCAATAGCTTCAATCTTAGCTTTATCCACTTCAATTCCCTGTGGAGTAACAACATAGCCAAGAAAAGATACTCGGTCGGTGCAAAAGGTGCACTTCCCAAGGTTACCAAACAAATGTGCATCACGTAGAGCAATAAAAACAACACGTAAATGTTCCAAATGTTCCTCCAAAGATCTGCTATAAATCAGTATATCATCAAAACAGACTACCACAAATCGTCCAATGAAAGCACATAAAACTTTGTTCATTAATCTCATGAAAGTACTAGGTGCATTAGGTAACCCAAAAGGCATGACTAACCACTCATATAATCCAAACTTAGTTTTAAATGTTGTTTTCCATTCATCTCCCAATTTCATACGAATTTGATGGTATCCACTACGCAAATCAACTTTGGAGAATATTGTAGAGCCACTCAATTCATCAAGCATATCATCTAGCCTAGGAATAGGATGACGATAACAAATTGTAATATTATTAATGCCTCTACAATCAACACACATATGTGACGTACCATCCTTTTTGGCACTTATAGTATAATTGGAACAACACAAGGACTAAGAGATTCACGTATATAACCTTTGTCGAGCAGCTCATGTACTTGACGCATAATCTCCTTCGTCTCCTCTGGATTGGTATGGTATGGCGCACGGTTTGGCAGCGTGGCACCGGGAATTAAGTCAATCTGATGCTCAATCCCTCGAATAGGTGGTAATCCTGGTGGCACGTCTTGTGGAAAGACGTCAGCGAACTCCTGCAAAATGTTAGTGATAGCAGGAGGCAAATAGGATGGTACATCCTCGAAAGAAAATAAAGCCTCTTTGCACACAAAAGCATAGCAAACAGATTTGCTGAAATCTAGATCATCAATATCAGATTTGGTGGCAAGTAAACATGCACTTTTCAATGTTATTTCAAAAGCAACACTAGTTGGTTTATTATTAGGCTTCATTTGTTGCTCAAATTCTTTCGCCACAATCTGATTTTCACTCTTATTTTTCTCCTATTTTGCTTTATTAGCTCTATTAATATCACCTTTCAATATGGAATCAGGAATCATAGCAAGCGAAGTAATATTTTTATCCTTATGAACAAGAGTATACTGATTGTTTCTACCATGGTGTACAGAATTTTTATCAAATTGCCATGGTCTACCAAGTAATAAGGAACATGCTTGCATAGGTACCACATCACAAGCAACATAATCAACATATGCAGAGATACTAAAATGCACACGAACAGTACATGTTACCTTAACCTTGCCATTGTTGTTGAATCATTGAAGTAGTAAGGATGTGGATGTGGTCTTGTGGTGAGGGATAGCTTCTCCACCATCTCCATGCTAGCCAAGTTGTTGCAGCTCCATCCATCTATGATGACGCGAACAGAACGTTCCTTCACAACTCCCTTTGTACGGAACAAATTATGCCTCTGATTTTGCTCGGCTTGTGTGACATGAAAACTCAAAACACGTTGAGCAACTAAACATTCATACCTGTCAGCGTCTTCAGGAGCCATGTACTGCATCTCATGATCAGAATCATTTCCATCGTGTTCTTCACTTGTAATAAGAGCCAAAGTCTCCTCATCATAGTCACTAGCGGACTCATACCCACCATCCTCAGTAGCAATCATGACACTCTTAGATGGGCATTCTCTCGCATAATGACCTCCACCCTTGCAACGACGACAAATAATATCATGTGTTTGCCCTGTTGATGCCATGGATGAAGAAGATCTCTATGTGGAACAGGAAGGTGTACTCCTGGTAGATGGTGGTGGTGGTGCCTGTTTTCTTGTATCTCGGTTGGAATTTGCGGTTGAAGTCAGTGGTGCTGCAGTAGGTCGTGTGGGAGTAGAGGATGCATGCAGTGTCCATGATGAAGGTTGACCTACAGAAAAGGTAGTTCGCGCCAATGCATGTCGATCCTGCACTTCACGTTCAGCTATGCAAGCAAGATGGAATAAACAAGTGATATTATTATACTCCTTATACTCTAGAATGGTCTGAATCTCTGATAGAGGCGAGGGTGTCCCGATGTTTCTATGAGATGGTGGCTATCGTTTTCTGTGGGAGTCGACCTTGACGATCCGACTACGAACGTGCGAGACGTTGCGCCTTAGCAATCGCTAAACCAACTTCCGAGGGTTACTGACCACGCCGGAGCATGATCAACCTGACCACGAGGGTCTGTTTCCTGCGAGCAAACGAAGAACAAGCAAGAAACTGAGATTGCAATCGGGATATTGCGAATATAAGATGAAAGCTTTATTGATCAAGGTGGGGTTCTGTGACGTCTTGGTCTGGTCGTTGGACACAAACGAAGTACGCGAAGTTGCAGCTATGGCGAACTTTTAATCTAAACAAAACCCAAAGTCTAAACGACGCCCTAAGGGCTGTATATATGGAGGAAGAGGGGGGAATTTCGTGGCCCTTGAGGGTGGGGTCCGAAACCAACCCTAACTCTTGTTTCCCCACACATACGGACTCTAAAAATAGCCTATACTTAAGTATTTCGAAATTACATGGGCCTGGCCCATTAATTAGGTGACGCAGCACCTAGAATAGCCTATGGATGAATATTATGAAGTGGCATCTTGTATATTTCGTCCAAGGCTTCATGCACTCCTTATGGCGGCTTCAAAGTCCTGAAATCATCACTTGTAACTCCGTTCTTGATCCCCTTGCGCATGCCATCAACTCCATGCGTGTTCTTGCTCCAATGTTCATCCTTCTCGAAGCTAGGCCCTTCATTTGTAAGCAAAACAAATGTATCCAATTTAGGCAGCATCATAATCTCATGAACATTAGAATCATTACCAAGAAACGAAAGTACCTGGTAATTTAATTGGCGTGCGCGAGCTCTAGTAATTGGTCCAGTATATGTAATAGTAGGGGTTGTGGGTGTAACAATGGTATTGATGTCCTCATCATCCTCCCCTTCTTGAAATGAAGTCGTCCTCGACGGAAGCGCATCTTCCTCACCCAAATAAGGCTTCAAATCTGCAATGTTAAAAGTGGGACTGTGGGTGTAACAATGGTATTGATGTCCTCATCATCCTCCCCTTCTTGAAATGAAGTCGTCCTCGACGGAAGCGCATCTTCCTCACCCAAATAAGGCTTCAAATCTGCAATGTTAAAAGTGGGACTAACCCCAAAATCTACAGGTAGCTCAAGTTTATATGCATTATCATTTATTTTCTCTAACACCTTAAAAGGACCATCAACACGTGGCATTAGCTTTGATTTGCGCAGATTAGGAAATCTATCTTTATGCAAATGTAACCAAACAAGTTCTCCAGGCGCAAACACAACATGTTTTCTACCCTTATCTCCAGCAAGTTTATATTTAGCATTCATACGCTCAATGTTTTCCTTAGTTAACTCATGCATTTTTAAAATCAATTCAGAACGTTCTTTAGCATCAAAATTAACCTTCTCTGAAGATGGAAGAGGCAACAAATCAATAGGTGCACGAGGTAGGAAACCATATACAATTTCAAAAGGGCACATCTTAGTAGTAGAATGCAATGAGCGATTATAAGCAAATTCAATATGAGGCAAGCATTCTTCCCACATTTTCTTGTTATTCTTCAAAACAGCCCTAAGCATAGTAGACAATGTTCTATTGACTACTTCAGTTTGTCCATCAGTTTGTGGGTGACAAATAGTACTAAAAAGCAGCTTAGTCCCCAACTTAGCCCATAAACATCTCCAAAAGTGGCTAAGAAATTTAGTATCACGATCTGAAACAATAGTATTTGGCACACCATGTAAGCGAATAATTTCACGAAAGAACAAATCAGCAACATTAACAGCATCATCGCTTTTATGACATGGTATAAAGTGTGCCATTTTCGAGAACCTATCCACGACAACAAATATGCTATCCCTCCCCTTCTTTGTTCGAGGTAAACCTAAAACAAAGCCCATAGATATATCCTCCCAAGGAACACTAGGTACTGGCAAAGGCATATATAAACCATGAGGATTGAGTCGTGACTTAGCTCTTTGACATGTAGTGCAGCGAGCAACAAAACGCTCAACATCCCGTCTCATCTTTGGCCAAAAGAAATGTGTAGCAAGTATATCCTCCGTCTTCTTGACGCCAAAGTGTCCCATTAATCCTCCTCCATGCGCCTCCTGCAACAACAAAAGACGAACGGAGCTAGCTAGAATGCATAGCTTGTTAGCACGAAACACAAATCCATCGTTAAGAACGAACTTGTTCCAAGTTCTCCCTTCCTTACAATTCTGCAATACATCTTTAAATTCAGCATCATGAACATATTGATCTTTGATGGTCTCCAAACCAAATATTTTAAAGTCAAGTTGTGAAAGCATAGTATAACGACGAGACAAGGCATCAGCAATAACATTTTCTTTACCCTTCTTGTGTTTAATGACATAAGGGAAAGTCTCAATGAATTCAACCCATTTAGCATGTCTACAGTTCAGTTTTGCTTGAATTTTAATGTGTTTCAAAGATTCATGATCAGAATGTATAACAAATTCCTTCGGCCATAAATAATGTTGCCATGTTTCTAAGGTCCGAACAAGAGCATATAATTCTTTATCATAAGTAGAATAGTTCAGACTAGGCCCACTCAATTTTTCAGAAAAGTATGCAACAGGTTTTCCATCTTGTAATAACACACCTCCTAATCCAATTCCACTAGCATCACATTCAAGCTCAAAAGTCTTATTGAAATTAGGAAGTTGGAGTAAAGGAGCATGTGTCAACTTATCTTTCAAAACCGTGAAGGCTTCTTCCTGTGCGGTACCCCAAAAAAAAGGCACATCCTTCTTTGTAAGCTCGTTGAGAGGTGCAGCAATGGTGCTGAAATCTCTCACAAAATGCCTATAGAAACCAGCGAGGCCAAGGAAACTCCTCACTTGTGTGACCGTTTTGGGCTGCGGCCAACTCTCAATAGCTTCAATCTTGGCTTTATCAACTTCAATTCCCTGTGGAGTAACAACATAGCCAAGAAAAGATACTCGGTCGGTGCAAAAGGTGCACTTTCCAAGGTTTCCAAACAAACGTGCATCACGTAGAGCAATAAAAACAGCACGTAAATGTTCCAAATGTTCCTCCAAAGATTTGCTATAAATCAATATGTCATCAAAGTAAACTACCACAAATCGTCCAATGAAAGCACGTAAAACTTCGTTCATTAACCTCATGAAAGTACTAGGTGCATTAGTTAACCCAAAAGGCATGACTAACCACTCATATAATCCAAACTTAGTTTTAAATGTTGTTTTCCATTCATCACCCAATTTCATACGAATTTGATGGTATCCACTACGCAAATCAACTTTGGAGAATATTGTAGAGCCACTCAATTCATCAAGCATATCATCTAGCCTAGGAATAGGATGACGATAACGAATAGTAATATTATTAATGCCTCTACAATCAACGCACATACGCGACGTACCATCCTTTTTCGGCACTAAAATGATAGGAACAGCACAAGGACTAAGGGATTCGCGTATATAACCTTTGTCGAGCAGTTCTTGTACTTGACGCATAATCTCCTTCGTCTCCTCTGGATTGGTACGGTATGGTGCCCGGTTGGGTAGCGAAGCACCGGGAATTAAGTCAATTTGATGCTCAATCCCTCGAATAGGTGGTAATCCCGGTGGCACGTCTTGTGGAAAGACGTCAGCGAACTCCTGCAAAATGTTAGTGACAGCAGGGGGCAAAGAGGAAGGCACGTCCTCGAATGAAAATAATGCCTCTTTGCACACAAAAGCATAGCAAACAGATGTGCTGAAATCTAGCTCATCAATATCAGATTTGGTGGCAAGTAAACATGCACTTTTCAATTTAATTTCAGAAACAACAGTAGATGGTTTATTATTAGGCTTCATTTGGTGCTCAAATTCTTTTGCCACAATCTGATTTTCACTCTTATCTGTCTCCTGTTTTGCTTTATTAGCTCTATTAATATCATCTTTCAAAATGGAATCAGGAGTCATAGGAAGCAAAGTAATATTTTTATCGTTATGAACAAGAGTATACTGATTGTTTCTACCATGGTGTACAGAATTTTTATCAAATTGCCATGGTCTACCAAGTAATAAGGAACATGCTTGCATAGGTACCACATCACAATCAACATAATCAGCATATGTAGAGATACTAAAATGCACACGAACAGTACGTGTTACCTTAACCTTGCCGCTGTTGTTGAACCATTGGATGTAGTAAGGATGTGGATGTGGTCTTGTGGTGAGAGATAGCTTCTCCTCCATCTCCATGCTAGCCAAGTTATTGCAGCTCCCTCCATCTATGATCACGCGAACAGAACGTTCCTTCACAACTCCCTTTGTATGGAACAAATTATGCCTCTGATTTTGCTCAGCTTGTGTAACCTGCACACTCAAAACACGTTGAGCAACTAAACTTTCATACCTGTCAGCATCTTCAGGAGCCATGTATTGGGTCTCATGATCAGAATCCTCTCCACCGTGTTCGTCACGTGTAATAAGAGCCAAAGTCTCCTCATCATAGTCACTAGCGGACTCATACCCACCATCCTCAGTAACAATCATCACACACTTAGATGGGCATTCTCTCGCATAATGACCTCCACCCTTGCAACGTCGACAAATAATATCATGTGTTTGCCCTATTGATGCCATGGATGAAGAAGAGCTCTTTGCAGGCCCAAAAGGTGTGCTCTTGGCAGATAGTGGTGATTGTGCCTGCTTTATTGTATCACGGTTGGAGGTGGTAGCCGACGGAGGCGCCGGTGTAGCAGAACGTGTGGAAGTAGATGATGCACGTGGTGTCCATGATGAAGGTCGACCTACAGAAAAGTTAGTCCGCGCCAATGCCTGTCGATCCTGCACTTCACGTTCAGCTTTACAAGCAAGATGGAATAAACGAGTGATATTAGTATACTCCTTATACTCTAGAATCATCTGAATCTCTCTATTTAATCCACCCATAAAACGTGCAAGCATAGCTTCATTCTCCTCAACAATACCACATCTAACCATGCCAGTTTGTAATTCCTGATAATATTCTTCTACAGAATTTTTTCCCTGTCTTAAGCGCTGCAATTTTTGAAGTAATTCACGTTGATAATATGGTGGAACCCAACGAGTACGCATAGCAGTTTTCAAAGAAGCCCAAGTAGCCGGAATAGGATATAATCTACAATGCTCAGACCACCAAACACATGCAAAACTAGTGAAAGCACAAACAGCAGCAGGAACACGTCTCTCCTCGGGATATTGTAAACATGTAAATCGTTGTTCAGTTTCTAACTCCCAAGTAAGATATATATCAGGAACATATCTACCCTCAAATGGTGGAATATTCAATTTTAGTTTAGGGAGATGGTCATGATCTCGTACCTGAGGGTGAGCCCTACCATTGCCATTATTTGCATGTGGACGACCTGGTGGTTGCTGTGCTGTTGGTGGCACGTAGTTCTGATTTTGATCAACCTCATCCTCATAATCTCCCACATAAGCATCCTCCTCCACATCAGTAGTAGGAGCCATAGAAGTATCAACAGCAGCACCAGCAGTTTGGCCCGACTGAAGAGGGACACGGCTCGCTCGGCGGAGGGCTGTTTCCCGACGTGGAGGTAGTCGGTGTTGTTGCTGTTGTTGCAGAGGTGCGGCAGGAGCAGCCAGTGGTGGTGGTGGAAAACGCGACAGCAATTCAGCAAACTTGTTATCGAGCTTTGTTTCAAACGTCTTCTCCATGCCATCTATCTTCTCCATGGCCTCTTCAAATCTGTTTATCACATCTTGCACCTGTCCATTCATCATTTGCTGAAACGTATCATGAAGCTCCTTGTTCGTCAAGTTCTCCCAGTCAGTCTCGTCGGCTTGTGATCCTGGCATGGTTAGCAGCAATAGAAACACACAAGAATATGATCCTACAGACTACTAACAAGTGGTGGTGGTGGCGGGTGTCACAAATCCGTCAAGCAAATCTCAAATTCTTACCAGTTCTTACCCAGCAGCAGGCGGTGATCGGCAACCGTTGTAGTCAAAAACTCTCAAAAGCTTGGATAGAGCGATTGCCAGGGAGAGTCAAACAGTAGGGGATGTGGGTGTAACAATGGTATTGATGTCCTCATCAATCTCTTTATTTAATCCACCCATAAAACGTGCAAGCATAGCTTCATTATCCTCAACAATACCACATCTAATCATTCCAGTTTGTAATTCCTGATAATATTCATCTACAAAATTTTTTCCTTGCCTTAAATGTTGCAATTTTTGAAGTAATTCACGTTGATAATATCGTGGAACCCAACGAGTACGCATAGCAGTTTTCAAAGCAGCCCAAGTAGCTGGAATATGATATAATCTACAATGTTCAGACCACCAAACAGATGCAAAACTAGTGAAAGCACAAATAGCAGCTGGAACGCGTCTCTCCTTAGGATATTGTAAACATGTAAAACATTGTTTAGTTTCCGACTTTCAGATATATATCAGGAACATATCTACCCTCAAATGGTGGAATATTCAATTTGAGTTTAGGAAGATGGCCATGATCTCGTACCTCAGGTGGTGATGCAGCCCTACCGTTGCGATGATATGCATGAGGACGACCTGGTGGTGGTGGTGCTGGTGGTTGCACATAGCTCTGATTTTGATCAACCTCATCCTCCTAATGGTCCTCCACCTCTGCAGTAGCAGCAGCTGCTACAGAAGCATAAAAAGTAGGTACAGCGGCACCAGAATTTTGACCTGGCTCAAGGGGAACGTGCAATGCTCGTCCCACTTGACTTGGAAGGAGATGTCGTTGTTGTTGATGATGTAGAGGTGCGACAGGTGCAGCTGGAGGTGGTTGTCGAAGACGCGCGAGTACTTCATCAAAATTGGCGTCCAACTTGGTGTCAATTGTCTTCTCAACGTCATCAATCCTCTCCAGTGCATTTTCAAAAGTGTCCATGACGTCTTCCACCTGTTGACTCAACATTTGCTGAAATTTATCATGAAGCTCCTTCCTCGTCATGTTCTCCCAGTCAATATCATCGGCTTGTGGTCCTGCCATGGTTAGCAGCAATAGAAACACACAAGAATATGATCCTACAGACTACTAGAAAGTGGAAGTGTGTCACAAATCCGTCAAGCAAATCTCAAATTCTTACCAGTTCTTACCAAGCGGCAGGTGGTGATTGGCAACCGTTGTAGTCAAAACTCTCAAAGCTTGGATAGAGGGATTACCAGGGAGAGTCAAATGCACGACGTAGATGTATGTGGAGCTCGGAAGGCTTATAATATGGTAGCAAAAAGGGTCAGCAATAATCAATTCAGAGATGTAAAGTTGAATAAACGCTCAACGACGGTACTGTGCTGGTCATAGGCTAGACCGTACTAAAGACGCGAGCCTAGAACACTAACAAAATCACGGCGCGACACAGAAACAAGGGAAAAGCCCACTCTGGAATTTTTTTGCTCTGTTTTTTTTGCGCTCCTCTTTTTTTTGCGAAAAATCACTATAATGGTGAGCGTCCCAAAACTCTTCCCAAGTCAAATTGACAAGATAGGCATGAAAAATTTTGGACTAATTTTTTTTTCGGAAATCAGGGCAGCGACGATGAAAAAGTGCGACAAAAAATCACTATGATGGCGAGTGTCTCAAAAGACTCAGAAAGGCCTAAAAACAAGATAGGGAAAAAATATTTTCACCTGCTAAAAATTTGGCCTAAAAACTGCCCGGGGGTCTCCAGACTTTTTTTTTGAAACATACTCAGGCAAGGAAACATGAATCGTAAAATATATGGATCTCGAAAACAAACCTAATATGAAAAGAACTCAGATTGGTTGTGGATATATGATGGTAAGATATGGCAGCGGTGGTGGTATATGGCAGCGGTGGTGGCATATGGTAGTAGTGGTGGTATATGGACACTGATTGGTGGTGGTATATGGATACGGATTGGTGATGGTATATGGATATGGATCGGTGGCGGATAAGCAATGGCGGTAGATGGCAGGGGCAATGATAATGGTGCGGAGGCGGCATGACAACTTATGATCAGAACTCGAAACTCTAAAAGACTAGACGCTAACACCAGCAACTAGACACAATGATGCAACCGCAAATTCAACAAAGCAAAAACCCTAAAAAGTTTATGCAAAGGCTCAGATTGGTTCGGATATGATGAACTAACCCTAATTTTTTGTGGCTTTTTCGTGGACTATAGGTATGAAGAACAGACTCGATCTAAACTACGAAAAATTGTGAAATCTCCCCGAGCAACTTGGAACTCTGATACCACTTGATGGAGGCGAGGGTGTCCCGATGTCTCGATGAGATAACTATCGTTTTCTGTGGGAGTCGACCTTGATGATCCGACTACGAACGTGCGAGACGTCGCGCCTTAGCAATCGCTAAACCAACTTCGGAGGGGTTATTGACCACGCCGGAGCACGATCAACCTGACCACGAGGGTCTATTTCCTGCAAGCAAACGAAGAACAAGCAAGAAACTAAGATTGCAATCTGGATATTGCGAATATAAGATGAAAGCTTTATTGATCAAGGTGGGGTTCTGTGACACCTTGGTCTGGTCGTTGAACACAAACGAAGTACGCAAAGCCGCAGCTATGGCGAACTTTTAATCTAAAAAAAACCCAAAGTCTAAACGATGCCCTAAGGGCTGTATATATAGAGGAAAGAGAGGGGAATTTCGTGGCCTTTGGAGTAGGGGTCCGAAACCAACCCTAACTCTTGTTTCCCCACACATACGGACTCTAAAAACAGCCTATAATCTAGTATTTCGAAATTACATGGGCCTAGCCCAAGAATAAGGTGACCCAGCACCTAGAATAGCCTCTGGACGAAATTTATGAAGTGGCATCTTGTATATTTCATCCAAGGCTTCATGCACTCATTATGGGGGCTTCAAAGTCCTGGAATCATCACTTGTAACTCCGTTCTTGTTCCCCTTGCGCATGCCATCATCTCCCTGCTTGAACTTGCTCCAAGGTTCATCTTTCTTGTCCAAGCTAGGCCCTTCATTTGTAAGTAAAACAAATGTATCCAATTTAGGCATCATCATATTCTCATGAACATTAGAATCATTACCAAGAAACGAAAGTACCTGGTAATTCAATTGGCGTGTGTGGGCTCTTGTAATTGGTCTAGTATGTACAACATCAGGGGATGTGGGTGTAACAATGGAATTGATGTCCTCATCATCCTCCCCTTCTTGAAATGAAGTCGTCCTCGGCGGAAGCTTATCTTCCTCACCCAAATAAGGCTTCAAATCTGCAATGTTAAAAGTGGGACTAACCCAAAAATCTGCAGGCAGCTCAAGTTTATATGCATTATTATCATTTATTTTCTCTAACACCTTAAAAGGACCATCAGCACGTGCTCGAGCTCTAGTAATTGGTCCAGTATGTACACCAGCAGGGGTTGTGGGTGTAACAATGGTATTTGTGTCCTCATCAAGATGCGTGTTTCTTTTTTCACCGGTTGGACGGAAATGGGCGGAAAGGACATTGCTTCTTGGGCCACCAGATTCTTAAGTGTTGTTGGAGTAAACTTTGGTTGTTTGCAAGGTTGCATCTTGAGATGGGCTGGCGGCGTCTCCTCATCTGTAGCATAATTAGGATTTTGTGATTCTTCAAGCATGTGCTCTTCCTGCACATCCTTAGCCAATATGGGGTTGCAAAGACCTAGGGAGATCGTCTAGGTGGTGGTCCAATGTCGTGGATGTTGGGTGGTGATGGTGCTGCAATGCCGGGGATGGTCGGAGACAGTGTTTTGTTTGGGGATGGCCATTACATTACGATATGCATTGCAGAGCACTTGAGGTAACCAGCAAAGCATTCCGAAAGGGCTTGCGTCTCATCACCCTCTTCTATAATATTCTGTGGCAGAATCAAGTTGTGGTATTCTGGGAACACCCTAAGCAAAGAAACCTTCCACATGTTCCAATTTAATTTGTTGTAGTGCGTGACATTTCCTGTAAAGACTACCTTTTCCAACCTCCAACAAGTCACCACTAGTACTCACTCTAGCTAGTAGAGTGCAAGGAATTTCTTCCTCCAATGAATGTGGTGACCCACCAAGACCATGAATGATATTAATGACCAAGGGGCGTAAGGCTTCCTTTAGCCTTTCATTCTAATTGGTTTTGTCTTTGTTCCATCTTTATTTTTATGACTTTGGCATCCTTTTCTTCGGGGGGGGGGGGAGAGGATAGTAGGCATCCTAGAAAGTACTATCGGCGCTGAGCTTATGGTCTCGTGTGGGCTCTCTCTTCCTGTCGAGGCCATAGAGAATTTTGTTGGACGACCACCTTGGGGCATCCGGCGACTCTTCAGAGCTTGGTGTGTTTTGGGTAAAATTTGCCTGCATGAACAAACTAATATCATTTAGAAAATGGTCCTAAACATATATATGATGTAAAGTGTGGTTATATATATAGGCTAATTACGTACCGGTCTTTCGGCTGCCTTCGCCACCGCAGGGTCTTCGAAGTAGTAGAGTCAAGTTTCTTTATGAAGTACCACCAGGGATCAGAAATATCTCTTGGCACATGGATCTAGGATATTACTAAAGGGTGTCCGTTGACCTTGTGAAGAAAACATAGCATGTAACATCCCAAAATTCTGAATTTTGGAATGTTATATCAAATATATAATTATGTTTGTTGGTTTGATAGCTCTGTGGATGATTGGGTGAATTTGAAATTGTTTGAAAGTTGAATGAGAGGGAATAAATGTACTTTCCCAAAAAATTCTATTTGAATCCCTGTTTAATTTTAAGTTTGAATCTTGTCAAAAAATTCTCTGAAAAAAATTAATACGACAGGAGGAATATGACACTCCAAAAAACCAGAGACAAGGTTTCACAATTTATTCGAAACTCAAATTGTATTTCATTTTGCGTTATTGCAAAAATGATTGTTTTTTTAATTTTATTTGGCCATGAAAATATGTTCATGTTTTAGGGATTTTTATTCTAATTTTTTTGATATATAATATGCCTATATAAAATGTTCCTTTATTTTGTTTATTTGTCTTTTTTCACTGTTTAAACAAACAAAACAAAAAAACTGTGCCGCCAGGCAGGCCAACCCAGCAGGCTAGGCGAGGCCATGGCCCAGCCGCTAGTAGGCCAGCACCAGCGGGCAGCCATGTGAGCGCCAGGAGGCCAGTGCCCCAACGCTGGAGTGCCGCACTCACAAGGCCACCAGTCGCGCCCACGTGAAAAAAAAGAGATCTCGCCCCAGCGCCCGACTCCCTTCACTCGACCATTCACTCTCTCCCTCATTAACTTTCTTCCCTGCACCTGGGCCCGCTCCTTTTCATCCTCTTCCCCGAATACATCTATAGAACATAAACCAATATGTACACTACGCCGCCACCGCGTCCGATCTTCGTCGAACCCTATCCCGAGTCAACCCCTCGCCCAAGCCTCATGCCCTATAAATAGCCACGACCCCTCTCGACCGGTTCCCCTTGAAACCCCTCACCAAGTTCACCCCTATAGTTCATACTCGTCATTCCAATCTGGCCGAAGACGCTGCTGTTCATCGCTGTTTTCCCACGCCGGTGAGCTATCCCGAGGCTTCTTATTTTGTGTTTAGATGACTCTCGATCCCTAGTTTCATTTTGAAAAGGTCTTGCATCCCCTCTACATCTATAGAAGCTATAGCAACCTCGCCGTCTTCCCCGGAGCACCGAGCTTCATCACTTCGTTCCGTCGCCATTCGTCGTCACCGACCCTTTCCGACTTCACCACCGGACGGCACCTCTGTCGCCACCCACAACCGCCAGAGTCGTCGCTGTGACCACACCCGAGAGCCACCAGAAGTTACGTTCTTCTCTATAGGCTGCAGCCTTGTTCGTTTGGCTTCAGTTAGGAAAACAACCCATTTGGTTTAGTAGATCGGGTTGTTTTGGTAGATTGGTTTTTCTTCGGTTAGATCGAATCGGTATGCCGGTTTCTTTTATTTGTACGCGGGTTAGCTGTTTAGTTATAATATGGCCGAGCGTAGCTTAGTTACAGAACGCACACCCCGCAGGCCCAGTTACAGCCCGCTACGTCGTTTCTGTTTTTAGTTTTAGATTCGGTATTGTTTTTTTATATCTTTAGATCTACAACTCCGATTTTGATGATTATTTTTCCTACGCTTTCACAAAAATCCCATCTATCCAAAGAAGGCAACGAAATTTATTTAGGAACATATACAAACATATTTGTTACAAACACTAGATTGTTAATAACTTTTATTTAAAATTAGTTTTTTGATTAATTCTTTTTGCTAGTGATCACTTGATATTTTTTCTAAACAGTTGGATTTTGCAAATTAGTTTTTTCCTTATTTTAAATTAGGATTTTAAGCGAAACAATACTGTTTTACATAGTTTAATGTTATTTTCTTTTCCCTTGGTATTTATTTGTTTTAAACTAAAAACCTTTTTGTATTTTTGACAAATTTAGTTTTGTTTCTGTTATTTACCAGTAGACAATTTTATTCTAAAAAAATTATTTTCTTTAGTTTTGTACGAAAACTTGTATAGGTCATAGTTAGAGTTTTGTAAAAGCTTTTTATTTGTTTCTTTTTGCTACTAAAAGTTAAAAAATTATTTCTATTATTTTAATAAAAACTATATTAATTTATTAGTTTAGAGCTATATTTTGTTGTAAGTTTTATGTAGGACAAAAAAACTATTTTTATTGTTTGAAGTAAAGTCTTAGACTTTCCTTAGTAGTTTTTCTTTGTGGTTTATTTTAGTTGCGATTGAGTTTTATTATTGAGTTCCTTGTTGAGAACAATGCAAGAATGGACGACATTCGTGCCGTGTTGGTCAACCGCTCTTCTACCACTTCGTCATATTCAAGACGGAGCCGCTCGAGTCGACACTTCGACGACACCATCTCCGGCTCAAGTACACCGGCGCCAAGACCGTCAAGCAAACCACAATCCTCTACACGACACCGTTCCTCAAGAGCAACTTCTAACCCAAGAACATCGACATCGTCAAAATCAAGCTACCTTTGCCCAAGCACAAGAACAACAACGCTTATGCCAACAAGAAGAAGAGCACGCACGCCAACACCAAGACGAGCAAGACACCGAAGCTCTCCGTCAACAACAACAATGACGAGAAGATAAAACACTCGAGGCGCAACCTGCCCTCCGAGACACAAGCTGTGCCATTGCCGCACGCAACCGACATACGCGTGAGCAAGAAGAAGCACTTTGAGATGAAGTTCAAGAAAGGAACTATCAAGAACAATTGCACCGACAAGTTCCACAAGCTAGACAAGAACCACAAGTTCGCCAAGAGCAACAAGACTATGGTAATCCTCCAGTCCAAGAGCAAGTTGAGGGAGACAATCCTCCACGTCAAGGACGTCATCACCCTCGACCCCGACACAATGAAGAGCAATGCCACGGCAAACACAAGTTCACCATGCCCAAGTTTTCCGGAAGCAATGATACCGAAGAGTACCTTTCATGGGCATTGAAGGCTGACAAGATCTTTCGTTCGCACAACTGTGTGGAAGAGAAGAAGATCGCCATGGCATCCCTTGAGTTCCAAGACTGCGTCCTCATTTGATGGGAGAAAGTCATTGAGCATCGAGAAGCAAGAGGTAAACCACCAATAACAACTTGGGATCAAATGAAGGATGTCATGAGAGCACGCTTCGTGCCAACATACCATAACCGTGACATCTTCAAGCGACTACAACTCCTCAAGCAAGGAACAAATACCATTGAAGAGTACTACAAGGAAATGGAAATTGCAATGATATGAGCTAGTGTCATGGAAGATGATGAGCAAACTATGGCCCACTTCTTGAATGGACTCAATCACCCTATCAAGAAAATCGCCGACTTCCAACCTTAATCAAACCTCACCGAGCTAGTTCATCAAGCTACTAAAGTGGAGCGACAAGTGCAAGATGACTTCAAGTATGCCAAAACTCTTCCACGAAATATGGCTCATACAACCAAGCTTCGACGGCTACACCAACCTCTACCTCAACCAAATCTTCTACAAGTAATGGCGATAAGTCAAGTTACAAGAACGCTTCAACAACCTCAAGTCATCCTCCTACTACAAGCAACTTCGAGCCAAGAGCTTCATCATCTACATCTACACCGGATGAGACCATAAAGATAATTTCCATCAAATGCTTCACATGCGGCGACCGAGGCCACAAGTCCTTCGAGTGTACCAACAAGCGTACCATAATTCTCAACAACAACGGTACATGCGACTCCATGAGCGAAGGAGAAATGGAAGCCCTTGAGTGTGTGGCTATGCACTGGCAAGTGAATGAGGATGAAGATGACCAAGTCTTTTGTGACGAAGATTCGAGCCCCGCTCTAGTTGTTTCCAAGGTCTTGACTCTTCAACATCAACAAGACGAAGACCAAAGATGTCATATCTTCCACACCAAGGCAGGCATCAATGGAAGGTCCGTGAAGGTCATCATCGACGGAGGAAGTTGCCATAACTTGTCAAGTGGAGAACCATGCTCCATGCTCCAATTGGTCAAGATGAAGCACCCGCATCCCTACAAGGTCCAATGGCTTAGCGACTCCTGCACAATTCAAGTGGAACACATGGTCCAAGTCTCCTTCAAGATCGGAGAATACGAAGACACATTGGAGTGTGACATTGTTCTTATGTCCGTTTGCCACCTCTTACTTGGACGACCATGGCAATTACATCGCGGCATCTTCCACAACGGGTGAACCAATCACTATAGCTTCAAGATGAAAGGGAAGGAGTACGTGCTACGACCTATGTCTCCAAGCCAAGTGGTCACCGACAAGCAAGCTACCAACCATCATGGAGAAGATAGTGAGAGAGCGAACCACCAAAAAGAGAGTGAGTGCCACAAGCCCAAATTGAGTGCCTCCATGATGAGTGACAAGAAAAACCTAGTGATATTCGCTACAAAAAGTGATATGAGAGAAGTGTGTGAGAACCCATCAAGTGTTATGCACTATGTCCTATTGTGCAAGGACGAGGCACCTAAAAGTAACACCTGTCATAATCTACCTTTAGTGTTATCTTCTCTATTGCAGGAACTCCAAGATGTATTCCCCGGTGAGCTACCTCCGGGTCTACCTCCTCTTTGAGGCATCAAACACCGGATCGACGTCATCCCCGGAGCACCTCTTCCTAACAAGGCTCCCTACTGTGTCAACCCTGAGGAAACCAAGGAGATCCAATGGCAAGTACATCAACTCATCAACAATGGCCATGTACGAGAAAGCTTGAGCCCATGTGCCGTCCCAGTAATCCTTGTTCCCAAGAAAAATGGTACATATCACATGTGTTCTGATTGTCGTCCTATCAATGCTATCACGATTAGATATCGCTACCCGATTCCACGCTTAGACGACATGCTAGATGAGCTTAGCGGAGCCACAGTTTTCTCTAAAATTGATCTTAAAAGTGGCTACTATCAAATACGTATCCAAGAAGGTGATGAATGGAAAACCGCTTTTAAAACCGAGTTTGGCTTGTGTGAATGGTTGGTCATGCCAATGGGTTTGTCCGAAGCACCCGGAACATTTATGTGTGTGCTGCATTTTGTTCTTCGTCCATACATTGGCGTATTTGTTGTGGTCTATTTTGATGATATTCTTGTGTTTAGAAAATCTGTCAAAGATCATGTCACCCATCTTAGAACCGCTTTGCAAGCTCTTAGAAAAGAGCGCCATTATGCTAATATGGACAAATGCCTTTTTGGTGTTGATAAGCTTGTTTTCTTGGGTTTCGTTGTGTCTTCTAAGGATGTTCATGTAGATGAATCTAAGATCAATGCTATTCAAAATTGGCCTCAACCAACCAACTTGCAACAAGTGCGAAGTTTCGTTGGCTTAGCCGGCTTCTATCGTAGATTCTTTAAGGATTTTAGCACTATTGCATCCCCTTTGCAAGCTTTGAGTAAGAAAAACGCACCATTTGTTTGGGGACCATCCCAAGATACCGCATTTAATGAGCTTAAGAATTTTCTTACACATGCCCCTGTGCTTGCATTACCCAACTTTGATAAACCATTTGAAATACATTGTGATGCTAGCGGTTATGGCATAGGAGGTGTGTTAATGCAAGAGAAGCGCCCCGTAGCTTACTTTAGTGAAAAACTTTCCGGAGCGCAACTCAATTATCCCATATATGCCAAAAAGTTATATCATTTAGTGAGAGTCTTGCATGTTTGGGACCATTATCTTCGCCCTTATGAGTTCATTCTTCACTTCGATCACGAAACACTTAAGTATCTTAAGGCTCAAACTAAGTTGAATAAATGCTACCTCTTGAGCATGCGTTGGTTTCCCTTAAAGAGAAAAACGGTGATGCAGCAAAGTAGCGTAAGTATTTCCCTCAGTTTTGAGAACCAAGGTATCAATAGAGTAGGAGACAACTCACAAGTCACCTAGTACCTGCACAAACAATCAAGAAGCTTGCAACCAACGCGATAAAGGGGGTGTCAATCCCTTCACGGTCACTCGCAATAGTGAGGTCTAATAAAGATAGTAAAGTTAATATTTTTGGTATTTTTGTTGTATAGATTGGAAAGTAAAGATTGCAAAATAGTAAACAAGATGCGATGTTAATAAAAGAGATGAAATATAATAAAAAAGAGACCCGAGGGCCATAGGTTTCACAAGTGGTTTCTCTCAAGATAGCATGTATTACGGTGGGTGAACAAATTACTACCGAGCAATTGATAGAAGAGCAAGATATCTAAGGAAATGATCATGAATATAGGCATCACGTCCGTGTCAAGTAGATCGAAACGATTATGCATCTACTACTATTACTCCACACATCGACCGCTATCTAGCATGCATCTAGAGTATTAAGTTCATAAGAATAGAGTAATGCATTAAGCAAGGTGACATGATGTAGAGGGATAAACTCAAGCAATATGATATAAACCCCATCTTTTTATCCTCGGTGGCAACAATACAATACGTCCCTTGCTGCCCCTACTGTCACTGAGAAAGGACAACGCAAGATTGAACCCAAAGCTAAGCACTTCTCCCATTGCAAGAAAGATCAATCTAGTAGGCCAAACTAAACCGATAATTCGAAGAGACTTGCAAAGATAACAAATCATGCATATAAGAATTCAGAGAAGAACCAAATAACATTCATAGATAATCTTGTTCATAAACCCACAATTCATCGGATCTCGGCAAACACACCGCAAAAGAGTATTAGATCGAATAGATTTCCAAGAACATCAAGGAGAACTTTGTATTGAGAACCAAAGAGAGAGAAGAAGCCATCTAGCTAATAACTATGGACCCGAAGGTCTGTGGTAAACTACTCACGCTTCATCGGAGAGGCTATGGTCTTGATGTAGAAGCCCTCCGTGATCGATTCCCCCTCCGACGGATCGCCGGAAGAGGCCCCAAGATGGGATCTCACTGGTACATAAGGTTGCGGCGGTGGAAAAGTGGTTTTGTGGCTCTCTGCGATGTTTCTAGGGTATAAGAGTATATATAGGCAGAAGAAGTACGTTGTGGAGCTAAGAGGGGCCCACGAGGGTGGTGGCGCGCCCTCCTGCCTCATGGCGTTCTAGACTTCAACTCCAAGTCTTCTAGTTTGCTTTTGATCCAAGAAAGAACATCGCGAAGGTTTCATTCCGTTTGGATTCCGTTTGGTATTCCTTTCCTACGAAACTCTAAAATACACAAAAAACAGAAACTGGCACTGAGCCTCCGGTTAATAGGTTCGTCCCAAAAATAATATAAAAGGGCATATTAAAGCCCATTAAACATCCAAAACAAATAATTTAACAGCATGAAACAATCAAAAATTATAGATACGTTGGAGACATATCAAGCATCCCCAAGCTTAATTCCTGCTCGTCCTCGAGTAGGTAAATGATAAAAACAGAATTTTTGATGTGGAGTGCTACCTAACATAATTATCAATGTAATTTTCTTTATTGTGGCATGAATGTTCAGATCTGAAAGATTCAAAACAAAAGTTTAATATTGACATAAAAATAATAATACTTCAAGCATACTAACAAAGTAATCATGTCTTCTCAAAATAACATGGCCAAAGAAAGTTATCCCTACAAAATCATATAGTCTGGATATGCTCTATCTTCATCACACAAAATATTTAATCATGCACAACCCCAATGACAAGCCAAGCAATTGTTTCATTCTTTTGATGTTCTCAAACTTTTTCAATCTTCACGCAATACATGACCGTGAGCCATGGACATAGCACTATAGGTGGAATAGAATGGTGGTTGTGGAGAAGACAAAAAGGAGAAGATAGTCCCACATCAACTAGGCGTATCGATGGCTATGGAGATGCCCATCAATAGATATCAATGTGAATGAGTAGGGATTGCCATGCAACGGATGCACTAGAGCTATAAGTGTATGAAAGCTCAAAAAGAAACTAAGTGGGTGTGCATCCAACTCGCTTGCTCACGAAGACCTAGGGCATTTTTTTGAAACCTTGGAACAGTGGGAGAGGCTTCCACTGTTGTATATATTACCCTCAACAAGTTACAGGTACATGGTGTTATTTACAACCCAGCCCACTTTGTGGGTTGGGAGGGCAGGAAAGACCTAGGGCATTTTGAGGAAGCCCACCATTGGAATATACAAGGCAAGTTCTATAATGGAAGATTCCCACTAGTATATGAAAGTGACAACATAGGAGACTCTCTATCATGAAGATCATGGTGCTACTTTGAATCACAAGTGTGGAAAAAGGATAGTAGCATTGTCCCTTCTCTCTTTTTCTCTCATTTTTTTATTTGGGCCTTTTCTCTTTTTTTATGGCCTCTTTTTTCTCTTTTTTACGTCTGGAGTCTCATCCCGACTTGTGGGGGAATCATAGTCTCCATCATCCTTTCCTCACTGGGACAATGCTCTAATAATGAAGATCATCACACTTTTATTACTTACAACTCAAAAATTACAAGTCGATACTTAGAACAAAATATGACTCTATGTGAATGCCTCCGGCGGTGTACCAGGATGTGCAATGAATCAAGAGTGACATGTATGAAAAATTACGAATGGTGGATTTTCCACAAATATGATGTCAACTTCATGATCATGCAAGGCAATATGACAATGATGGAGCGTGTCATAATAAACGGAACGGTGGAAAGTTGCATGGCAATATATCTCGGAATGGCTATGGAAGTGCCATAATAGGTAGGTATGGTGGCTGTTTTGAGGAAAGTAAATGGTGGGTTTATGGTACCGGCAAAAGTTGCGCGGTACTAGAGAGGCTAGCAATGGTGGAAGGGTGAGAGTGTGTATAATCCATGGACTCAACATTAGTCATAAAGAACTCACATACTTGTTGCAAAAATCTATTAGTTATCGAAACGAAGTACTACGCACATGCTCGTAGGGGGATAGATTGATAGGAAAAGACCATCGCTAGTCCCCGACCGCCACTCATAAGGAAGACAATCAAAAAATAAATCATGCTCCGACTTCATCACATAACGGTTCACCATACGTGCATGCTACGGGAATCACAAACTTTAACACAAGTATCTCTCAAATTCACAACTACTCAACTAGAATGACTCTAATATCACCATCTTCATATCTCAAAACAATCATAAAGAATCAAACTTCTATAGTATTCAACGCACTTTATATGAAAGTTTTTACTACACCCATCTTGGATATCCATCATATTAGGACTAGTTTTATAGCCAAAGCAAATTACCATGCTGTTCTAAAAGACTCTCAAAATAATATAAGTGAAGCATGAGAGATCAATAATTTCTATAAAATAGAGCCACCACCGTGCTCTAAAAAGATATAAGTGAAGCACTAGAGCGAAATTATCTAGCTCAAAAGATATAAGTGAAGCACATAGAGTATTCTAATAAATTCCGATTCATGCGTGTCTCTCCCAAAACGTGTGTACAGCAAGGATGATTGTGGTAAACTAAAAATCAAAGACTCAAATCATACAAAACGATCCAAGCAAAACACATATCATGTGGTGAATAAAAATATAGCCCCAAGTAAAGTTACCGATAGACGAAGACGAAAGAGAGGATGCCTTCCGGGGCATCCCCAAGCTTAGGCTTTTGGTTGTCCTTGAATTTTACCTTAGGGTGCCTTGGGCATCCCCAAGCTTAGGCTCTTGCCCCTCCTTATTCTAAAATCCATCAAATCTTTAACTGAAAACTTGAAAACATCACAACACAAAACTTCAACAGAAAATCTCATGAGCTCCGTTAGTATAAGAAAATAAACCACCACTTTATGGTACTGTAATGAACTCATTCTTTATTTATATTGGTGTTAAACCTACTGTATTCCAACTTCTATATGGTTCATACCCCCCGATTCTACTCATAGATTTATCAAAATAAGCAAACAACACGCGGAAAACAGAATCTGTCAAAAACAGAACAATCTGTAGCAATATGGAGATTTAGAATACTTCTGTAACTCCAAAAATTCTGAAAAAATTAGGACGACCAGGATAATTTGTGTATTGATCTTCTGCAGTTGGAATTGGTATTTTATCGCTTTCTAATAAAAAATGAAAATTATTTTCATGAGCGCATACTTTCTGTTTTTATCAGCAAGATCAAACAACAATCACCCAAGAAGATCCTAAAGGCTTTACTTGGCACAAACATGTTAAAACATAAAAAATACAATCATAACAGAGGCTAGATGAATTATTTATTACTAAACAGGAACAAAAAGCAAATAACAAAAATAAAATTGGGTTGCCTCCCAACAAGCGCTATCGTTTAACGCCCCTAGCTAGGCATAAAAACAAGAATAGATCTAGGTATTGCCATCTTCTCCCTTTTGGTCATAAAGAGAGAATTTCTTATCTATGGCACTTATCTTTCTATTTTGTGAGAGTACGTGGCCAAAAATGGTAGAAGAATGATTAAGCACACTACGAAAATTTGCATCTAAGCTAGCCTTCATCTCTTTGATAATTTCATTCTGATAAAAACACAAAAGAGAGGTGGATCCAACCTTTTCACTCATGGGGTGCCCGAATATAGCTTTCATCTTTTCATAGGTATCGATGGCTGTCGGTGTCAAAACCGGCAGATCTCGGGTAGGGGGTCCCGAACTGTGCGTCTAAGGATCGAAGGTAACAGGAGACAGGGGACACGATGTTTACCCAGGTTCGGGCCCTCTTGATGGAGGTAATACCCTACGTCCTGCTTGATTGACTTTGATGAATATAGGGGTTACAAGAGTTGATCTACCACCAGATCGTAATGGCTAAACCCTAGATGCCTAGCCTGTATGATTATGATTGCCTATACGAACTAATTCCTCTAGTTTATATAGACACCGGAGGAGGCTAGGGTTGTACCGAGTTGGTTTACAGAGAAAGGAATATTCATATCCACACGCCAAGCTTGCCTTCCACGCAAAGTAGAGTCTCATCCGGACAAGGGGAAAGACTTTATATTGTATCTTCACGGCACATTAGTAAGGCCCATGTTGCATAACCCGGACGCTCGAGGACCTCGAAATCCAGGACTCCCTCAGTAGCCCCCGAACCAGTCTTCAATGACGACGTGTCCGGCGTGCAAATTGTTTTCGGCATTGCAAGGCGGGTTACTCCTCCGCAGATATCGAAGCATCATCTTCGGTCTTCGGCTTTACATTAAATGTTATATCCTTCGGCTTCTGCGCCATCGCCGCTCCAGCTCCCACATGTCAGACGAATAAGAATGGTCCAAGCATTTTTACACAAAACACCCAGGCCGTTAAGGAAGGTGTCTATTTAAGGAGATTGAATATCAGATGCCATTCCACACCAGGCAGAAAATCCTTAGAGCTTGTCACAAGAAACCACACAAACATGGCCAGCGCTCCCAGTTCTTCTTCCCGCCCCCACGGTCCGCAAAAAGGAGATTGGGAGAATTGTTCTGTATCCCACACTCAACTGACCAAGCTCCAGATGCAGGGATATCCCCCCTGCGGATCTAGTCCCCGTTCGGGCAGGATTAACCTCCTTTACTGGCGAAGCCCTGGCGAAAAATTTCCCAAACCCTTCAGAAGGGGAGCGAGTGTGCTTCGTTTCCTTTTTATTAAGAGGCGTTGGATTTCCAATCCATCCTTTCCTCCGAGGTCTCCTGGAGTACTATGGCCTCCAACTGCACAATCTTACGCCAGGCTCCATTCTGCACATCGCGGGCTTCGTCGCTCTTTGCGATCTATTCCTAGGCTGCGAGGCCCATTTTGAATTATGGAGGAAACTTTTCTGCCTCATCCCTCGCTCCCAAAAGGGATCCATATTCGAGGTGGGTGGCGCCTAAGTGTGGCATATAGCCGGGACAGGATACCTATCCGGCACTCCACAAAAGGCATCGGAAGAGTGGCTCTCGAAGTGTTTTTATATTGAAGACGTCGTTCTATCTGACCCAATCCGATGAGGCCTGCCCGCTATTTCCAATGCTTCATTAAAGAAGCGCCACAGCTGGTGCCCCCTAAGCCTCGAGGGGGAAGACAGTGCGGAGGTTCAGATGCTAATGGACAAGATAAAGTGATGAGGACATCAATACCATTGTTACACCCACAGCCCCTACTGTTACATATACTGGACCAATTACTAGAGCTCGCGCACGCCAATTAAATTACCAGGTACTTTCGTTTCTTGGTAATGATTCTAATGTTCATGAGATTATGATGCTGCCTAAATTGGATACATTTGTTTTGCTTTCAAATGAAGGGCCTAGCTTGGAGAAGGATGAACATTGGAGCAAGAACACGCATGAAGTTGATGGCATGCGCAAGGGGATCAAGAACGGAGTTACAAGTGATGATTTCAGGACTTTGAAGCCGCCATAAGGAGTGCATGAAGCCATGGACGAAATATACAAGATGCCACTTCATAATATTCGTCCATAGGCTATTCTAGGTGCTGCGTCACCTTATTAATGGGCCAGGCCCATGTAATTTCAAATACTTAAGTATAGGCTATTTTTAGAGTCCGTATGTGTGGGGAAACAAGAGTTAGGGTTGGTTTCGGACCCCACCCTCAAGGGCCACGAAATTCCCCCCCTCTTCCTCCATATATACAGCCCTTAGGGCGTCGTTTAGACTTTGGGTTTTGTTTAGATTAAAAGTTCGCCATAGCTGCAACTTCGCGTACTTCGTTTGTGTCCAACGACCAGACCAAGACGTCACAGAACCCCACCTTGATCAATAAAGCTTTCATCTTATATTCGCAATATCCAGATTGCAATCTCAGTTTCTTGCTTGTTCTTCATTTGCTCGCAGGAAACAGACCCTCGTGGTCAGGTTGATCGTGCTCCGGCGTGGTTAATAACCCTCGGAAGTTGGTTTAGCGATTGCTAAGGCGCGACGTCTCGCACGTTCGTAGTCGGATCGTCAAGGTCAACTCCCACAGAAAACGATAGCCACCATCTCATCGAAACATCGGGACACCTTAGCCTCTATCAAGTGGTATCAGATTTCCAGGTTGCTCGGTGAGATTTTACAGTTTTTCGTAGATTAGATCGAGTCTGTTCTTCATACCTACAGTCCACGAAAAAGCCAGAAATTTTTTTTAGGGTTAGTTCATCATATCCGAACCAATATGAGCCTTTGCATAATCTTTTTAGGGTTTTTGCTTTGTTGAATTTGCGGTTGCATCGTCGTGTCAAGTTGCTGGTCTTAGAGTCTAGTCTTTTAGAGTTTCGAGTTCTGGTCACAAGTTGTCACGCCGCCGCCGCACCATCATCATCACCCATCTACCACTTTTGCTTATCCGCCACCACTCTGAATCCACATCCATATACCACCACCAATCCGTATCCATATACCACCATCAATCTCTATCCATATACCACCACCGCTACCATATACCACCACCGCTGCCATATACCACAACCATATATCCACCACCAATCTGAGTTCTTCTCATATTAGGTTTTTTCTTGAGATCAATCTAAATTCCGAGTCGTGTTTCCTTGCCTGCGTAGGTCTCGGAAAAAAAAAGTCTGGAGACCCCCGGGCAGTTTTTAGGCCAAAATTTTCACGGGCAAATTTTTTTCCCTATCCTATTTTTAGACTTTTCTGAGTCTTTTGAGCCACGTACCATCATAGTGATTTTTTGTCGCACTTTTTCGTCGTCGCTCCCCTGATTTCCGAAAAAAAAGTGAATTTTTTTTTCGTGCCCATCCTATCAGTTTGACGAGGGAAGAGTTTTGAGACACTCGCCATTATAGTGATTTTTCGCAAAAAAAAGAGGAGCGCAAAAAAAAGGAGCGCAAAAAAAAAGAGGAGCGCAAAAAAAAAGGAGCGCAAAAAAAAGAGAGCGAAAAAAAAGAGAGAGTTCCAGAGTGTGCTTTTCCCTTATTTACGTGCAGCGCCGTGATTTTGTTAGTGTTCTAGGCTCGCGTCTCTAGCACGGTCTAGCCTAGGACCAGCACAGTACCGTCGTTGAGCGTTTATTCAACTTTGCATCTCTGAATTGATTATTGCTGACCCTTTTTGCTACCATACTATAAGCCTTCCCAGCTCCACATACATCTACGTCGTGCGTTTGACTCTCCCTGGCAATCGCTCTATCCAAGCTTTTGAGAGTTTTTGACTACAACGGTTGCCGATCACCGCCTGCTGCTGGGTAAGAACTGGTAAGAATTTGAGATTTGCTTGACGGATTTGTGACACCCGCCACCACCACCACTTGTTAGTAGTCTGTAGGATCATATTCTTGTGTGTTTCTATTGCTGCTAACCATGCCAGGATCACAAGCCGACGAGACTGACTGGGAGAACTTGACGAACAAGGAGCTTCATGATACGTTTCAGCAAATGATGAATGGACAGGTGCAAGATGTGATAAACAGATTTGAAGAGGCCATGGAGAAGATAGATGGCATGGAGAAGACGTTTGAAACAAAGCTCGATAACAAGTTTGCTGAATTGCTGTCGCGTTTTCCACCACCACCACTGGCTGCTCCTGCCGCACCTCTGCAACAACAGCAACAACACCGACTACCTCCACGTCGGGAAACAGCCCTCCGCCGAGCGAGCCGTGTCCCTCTTCAGTCGGGCCAAACTGCTGGTGCTGCTGTTGATACTTCTATGGCTCCTACTACTGATGTGGAGGAGGATGCTTATGTGGGAGATTATGAGGATGAGGTTGATCAAAATCAGAACTACGTGCCACCAACAGCACAGCAACCACCAGGTCGTCCACATGCAAATAATGGCAATGGTAGGGCTCACCCTCAGGTACGAGATCATGACCATCTCCCTAAACTAAAATTGAATATTCCACCATTTGAGGGTAGATATGTTCCTGATATATATCTTACTTGGGAGTTAGAAACTGAACAACGATTTACATGTTTACAATATCCCGAGGAGAGACGTGTTCCTGCTGCTGTTTGTGCATTCACTAGTTTTGCATGTGTTTGGTGGTCTGAGCATTGTAGATTATATCCCATTCCTGCTACTTGGGCTGCTTTGAAAACTGCTATGCGTACTCGTTGGGTTCCACCATATTATCAACGTGAATTACTTCAAAAATTGCAGCGCTTAAGACAGGGAAAAAATTCTGTAGAAGAATATTATCAGGAATTACAAACTGGCATGATTAGATGTGGTATTGTTGAGGAGAATGAAGCTATGCTTGCACGTTTTATGGGTGGATTAAATAGAGAGATTCAAACGATTCTAGAGTATAAGGAGTATACTAATATCACTCGTTTATTCCATCTTGCTTGTAAAGCTGAACGTGAAGTGCAGGATCGGCACGCATTGGCGCGGACTAACTTTTCTGCAGGTCGACCTTCATCATGGACACCACGTGCATCATCTACTTCCACACGTTCTGCTACACCGGCGCCTCCGTCGGCTGCCACCTCCAACCGTGATACAATAAAGTAGGCACAATCACCACTATCTGCCAAGAGCACACCTTCTGGGCCTGCAAAGAGCTCTTCTTCATCCATGGCATCAACAGGGCAAACACATGATATTATTTGTCGACGTTGCAAGGGTGGAGGTCATTATGCGAGAGAATGCCCATCTAAGCGTGTGATGATTGTTACTGAGGATGGTGGGTATGAGTCCGCTAGTGACTATGATGAGGAGACTTTGGCTCTTATTACACGTGACGAACACGGTGGAGACGATTCTGATCATGAGACGCAATACATGGCTCCTGAAGATGCTGACAGGTATGAATGTTTAGTTGCTCAACGTGTTTTGAGTGTGCAGGTTACACAAGCTGAGCAAAATCAGAGGCATAATTTGTTCCATACAAAGGGAGTTGTGAAGGAACGTTCTGTCCGCGTGATCATAGATGGAGGGAGCTGCAATAACTTGGCTAGCATGGAGATGGTGGAGAAGCTATCTCTCACCACAAGACCACATCCACATCCTTACTACATCCAATGGTTCAACAACAGCGGCAAGATTAAGGTAACACGTACTGTTCGTGTGCATTTTAGTATCTCTACATATGCTGATTATGTTGATTGTGATGTGGTACCTATGCAAGCATGTTCCTTATTACTTGGTAGACCATGGCAATTTGATAAAAATTCTGTACACCATGGTAGAAACAATCAGTATACTCTTGTTCATAACGATAAAAATATTACTTTGCTTCCTATGACTCCTGATTCCATTTTGAAGGTTGATATTAATAGAGCTAATAAAGCAAAACAGGAGACAAATAAGAGTGAAAATCAGATTGTGGCAAAAGAATTTGAGCACCAAATGAAGCCTAATAATAAACCATCTACTGTTGTTTCTGAAATTAAATTGAAAAGTGCATGTTTACTTGCCACCAAATCTGATATTGATGAGCTAGATTTTAGCAAATCTGTTTGCTATGCTTTTGTGTGCAAAGAGGCATTATTTTCATTCGAGGACGTGCCTTCCTCTTTGCCCCCTGCTGTCACTAACATTTTGCAGGAGTTCGCTGACGTCTTTCCACAAGACGTGCCACCGGGATTACCACCTATTCGAGGGATTGAGCATCAAATTGACTTAATTCCCGGTGCTTCGCTACCCAACCGTGCACCATACCGTACCAATCCAGAGGAGACGAAGGAGATTATGCGTCAAGTACAAGAACTGCTCGACAAAGGTTATATACGCGAATCCCTTAGTCCTTGTGCTGTTCCTATCATTTTAGTGCCGAAAAAGGATGGTACGTCGCGTATGTGCGTTGATTGTAGAGGCATTAATAATATTACTATTCGTTATCGTCATCCTATTCCTAGGTTAGATGATATGCTTGATGAATTGAGTGGCTCTACAATATTCTCCAAAGTTGATTTGCATAGTGGATACCATCAAATTCGTACGAAATTGGGAGATGAATGGAAAACAGCATTTAAAACTAAGTTTGGATTATATGAGTGGTTAGTCATGCCTTTTGGGTTAACTAATGCACCTAGTACTTTCATGAGGTTAATGAACGAAGTTTTACGTGCTTTCATTGGACGATTTGTGGTAGTTTACTTTGATGACATATTGATTTATAGCAAATCTTTGGAGGAACATTTGGAACATTTACGTGCTGTTTTTATTGCTCTACGTGATGCACGTTTGTTTGGAAACCTTGGAAAGTGCACCTTTTGCACCGACCGAGTATCTTTTCTTGGCTATGTTGTTACTCCATAGGGAATTGAAGTTGATAAAGCCAAGATTGAAGCTATTGAGAGCTGGCCGCAGCCCAAAACGGTCACACAAGTGAGGAGTTTCCTTGGCCTCGCTGGTTTCTATAGGCGTTTTGTGAGAGATTTCAGCACCATTGCTGCACCTCTCAATGAGCTTACAAAGAAGGATGTGCCTTTTGTTTGGGGTACCGCACAGGAAGAAGCCTTCACGGTATTGAAAGATAAGTTGACACATGCTCCTTTACTCCAACTTCCTAATTTCAATAAGACTTTTGAGCTTGAATGTGATGCTAGTGGAATTGGATTAGGAGGTGTTTTATTACAAGATGGAAAACCTGTTGCATACTTTTCTGAAAAATTGAGTGGGCCTAGTCTGAACTATTCTACTTATGATAAAGAATTATATGCTCTTGTTCGGACCTTAGAAACATGGCAACATTATTTATGGCCCAAGGAATTTGTTATACATTCTGATCATGAATCTTTGAAACACATTAAAAGTCAAGCAAAACTGAACCGTAGACATGCTAAATGGGTTGAATTCATTGAGACTTTCCCTTATGTCATTAAACACAAGAAGGGTAAAGAAAATGTTATTGCTGATGCCTTGTCTCGTCGTTATACTATGCTTTCGCAACTTGACTTTAAAATATTTGGTTTGGAGACCATCAAAGATCAATATGTTCATGATGCTGAATTTAAAGATGTATTGCAGAATTGTAAGGAAGGGAGAACTTGGAACAAGTTCGTTCTTAACGATGGATTTGTGTTTCGTGCTAACAAGCTATGCATTCCAGCTAGCTCCGTTCGTCTTTTGTTGTTGCAGGAGGCGCATGGAGGAGGATTAATGGGACACTTTGGTGTCAAGAAAACGGAGGATATACTTGCTACACATTTCTTTTGGCCAAAGATGAGACGGGATGTTGAGCGTTTTGTTGCTCGCTGCACTACATGTCAAAGAGCTAAGTCACGACTCAATCCTCATGGTTTATATATGCCTTTGCCTGTACCTAGTGTTCCTTGGGAGGATATATCTATGGACTTTGTTTTAGGTTTACCTCGAACAAAGAAGGGGAGGGATAGCATATTTTTTGTCGTGGATAGGTTCTCGAAAATGGCACACCTTATACCATGTCATAAAAGCGATGATGCTGTTAATGTTGCTGATTTGTTCTTTCGTGAAATTATTCGCTTACATGGTGTGCCAAATACTATTGTTTCAGATCGTGATACTAAATTTCTTAGCCACTTTTGGAGATGTTTATGGGCTAAGTTGGGGACTAAGCTGCTTTTTAGTACTACTTGTCACCCCCAAACTGATGGACAAACTGAAGTAGTCAATAGAACATTGTCTACTATGCTTAGGGCTGTTTTGAAGAATAACAAGAAAATGTGGGAAGAATGCTTGCCTCATATTGAATTTGCTTATAATCGCTCGTTGCATTCTACTACTAAGATGTGCCCTTTTGAAATTGTGTATGGTTTCCTACCTCGTGCACCTATTGATTTGTTGCCTCTTCCATCTTCAGAGAAGGTTAATTTTGATGCTAAAGAATGTTCTGAATTGATTTTAAAAATGCATGAGTTAACTATGGAAAACATTGAGCGTATGAATGCTAAATATAAACTTGCTGGAGATAAGGGTAGAAAACATGTTGTGTTTGCGCCTGGAGATCTTGTTTGGTTACATTTGCGTAAAGATAGATTTCCTAATGTGCGCAAATCAAAGCTAATGCCACGTGCTGATGGTCCTGTTAAGGTGTTAGAGAAAATAAATGATAATGCATATAAACTTGAGCTACCTGTAGATTTTGGGGTTAGTCCCACTTTTAACATTGCAGATTTGAAGCCTTATTTGGGTGAGGAAGATGCGCTTCCGTCGAGGACGACTTCATTTCAAGAAGGGGAGGATGATGAAGACATCAATACCATTGTTACACCCACAGCCCCTACTGTTACATATACTGGACCAATTACTAGAGCTCGCGCACGCTAATTAAATTACCAGGTACTTCCGTTTCTTGGTAATGATTCTAATGTTCATGAGATTATGATGCTGCCTAAATTGGATACATTTGTTTTGCTTACAAATGAAGGGCCTAGCTTGGAGAAGGATGAACATTGGAGCAAGAACACGCATGGAGTTGATGGCATGCGCAAGGGGATCAAGAACGGAGTTACAAGTGATGATTTCAGGACTTTGAAGCCGCCATAAGGAGTGCATGAAGCCTTGGACGAAATATACAAGATGCCACTTCATAATATTCGTCCATAGGCTATTCTAGGTGCTGCGTCACCTTATTAATGGGCCAGGCCCATGTAATTTCGAAATACTTAAGTATAGGCTATTTTTAGAGTCCATATGTGTGGGGAAACAAGAGTTAGGGTTGGTTTCGGACCCCACCCTCAAGGGCCACGAAATTCCCCCCCTCTTCCTCCATATATACAGCCCTTAGGGTGTCGTTTAGACTTTGGGTTTTGTTTAGATTAAAAGTTCGCCATAGCTGCAACTTCGCGTACTTCGTTTGTGTCCAACGACCAGACCAAGACGTCACAGAACCCCACCTTAATCAATAAAGCTTTCATCTTATATTCGCAATATCCAGATTGCAATCTCAGTTTCTTGCTTGTTCTTCGTTTGCTCGCAGGAAACAGACCCTCGTGGTCAGGTTGATCGTGCTCCGGCGTGGTCAATAACCCTCGGAAGTTGGTTTAGCGATTGCTAAGGCGCGACGTCTCGCACGTTCGTAGTCGGATCGTCAAGGTCAACTCCCACAGAAAACGATAGCCACCATCTCATCGAAACATCGGGACACCTTAGCCTCTATCACTGCCTCGTCCCTGCTAACCCGCTGTGAGCCGCGCCCCTCCTCTCTTTCCCTCGCCCCGTGCGATGCTGCTGCTGCACCGCGGCCGACCCCGCCCGAGCACAACGTCACTCGCCCTGCTCGTCCCCGCAGCCGCTGCTGCCCTGCTGCTCGTCGGCCTAGCCCCGCCTTGCTCGCGGCAGCGCCCGCCACCGGCTGCTGGTGCCACGCCCGCCGGAGCTCCCGCCTCTCCGGCTATCGCCCACACCCCCGCCGCATCCCCGTGCTGCTGCTCGCCGCTGCTTCCTGCGCGTCCCCGCGGCGCCCGCGCCGCCGCCCCTGCGTCCCCCGCCACTCGCAGCTCCCAGCTCCGCTTTGCCTCACTCCGACCGGCCGCGCCTCCCCCGCTCACCTGGCCCGCGCCCGGCGACCTCTGGCTGCCCCGCCCGGCGCCCCGCCGTGGCCACGCCCGTCGCTCCCTGTCCGCCCCGACGGGCGCCTACGCCCCAGACCCGTGCCCGTTCGCCCGCTAGGGCTCCCCCTGAGCCACTGACACGACGGCCCCATGGCCCAGAACTTTTATTAAAAAAAAGAAGAATTAAAAAAATAACTATAAAAATATATAACTAATTAATTAATTAATAACAGAAATAATTAACTTAATTAATTTTGATTAATTAAACTAAAGAAATAATTAAATTAATTAAACATTAGTTATCTAATTAACCTGGTTAGTCAAATAGCTAATTAATTAGTATGACAGTGGGGCCCACCCCCTAAATAATTTTGATTAAGTTTAATTAAACTGCTTAATTAAAATGTGTCACTGACCAGTGGGACCCACTGGTCAGGTTGACCAGTCAACTCTGTTGACTGCTGACGTCAGCATGACATCATGCTGATGTCATAAAACCAAATTTCGAATTAAATTAAATAATTAATTAAATTCTAGAAATTAATAAAATCTTTAGAAAATCATATCTTTTAATCCGTAAGTCAGATTAAATTATTTTCAACATGAAAGTTGCTCAGAACGACGAGACGAATCCGGATACGCAGGCCATTCGTCCGCCACGCATCCCTAACATAGCGAACACACAACTTTCCCCCTCCGGCTCCTCTGCCCGAAAACGCGAAACACCGGAAATACTTTCCCGGATGTTTTTCCCCCTTCACCGGTAACACCTCGTACCGCGTTAGGGCAGAACTAGCATCACGCTTTGACATGTCATGCATCGTCATGCATTTGTTTGCATTATATTTATTGTTTCTTCCCCCTCTTCTCTCGCGAGACACCGAGACCGACGCCGCTGCTACCTAGTACGACTATGGTGTTGACGACCCCTCTCTCTTGCCAGAGCAACCAGGCAAGCCCCCCTTGATCACCAGATATTGCCTACTCTCCTTTATACTGCTTGCATTAGAGTAGTGTAGCATGTTACTCCTTTCCGTTATCCTATCCTGATGCATAGCCTGTCCTTGCTACTACTGTTGTTACCTTTACCTGCAATCCTAAATGCTTAGTGTAGGATGCTAGTTTACCATCAGTGGCCCTACATTCTTGTCCGTCTGCCATGCTATACTACTGGGCCGTGATCACTTCGGGAGGTGATCACGGGCATATGCTATATACTTTACACCGTTACATTACTGGTGATACTGTTTGGAGATGGGGGCTGAAGGGGCAGGTGGCTCCATCCAGGTAGTGGTGGGCCTGAGTTCCCGACGGCCCCCGACTGTTATTTTGAGGCGAAGCCACAGGGCAGGTTGAGACCACCTAGGAGAGAGGTGGGCCTGGCCCTGGTCGGTGTTCGTGAATACTTAACACGCTTAACGAGATCTTGGTATTTGATCTGAGTCTGGCTACTGGCCTATATGCACTAACCATCTACGCGGGGACAGTTATGGGCACTCGACGTCATGGTATCAGCCGAAGCCTTCGTGACGTCAGCGATTGAGCGGCGCGCGCCGGGTTGGACCGCGTAACGCAACTTCCTTTGTAATGGAGGTTGCTAGGTCTACTCTCCGGCCGCGTTCGCAACGTGCAGGTGTGCAAAGGGCGATGGGCCCAGACCCCTGCGCCATAGGGTTTAGACCGGCGTGCTGACCTCTCTGTTGTGCCTAGGTAGGGCTGCGACGTGTTGATCTTCCGAGGCCGGGCATGACCCAGGAAAGTGTGTCCGGCCAAATGGGATCGAGCGTGTTGGGATATGTGGTGCACCCCTGCAGGGAAGTTAATCTATTCGAATAGCCGTGATCATCGGTAGTAGGACGACTTGGAGTTGTACCTTGACCTTATGACAACTAGAACTGGATACTTAATAAAACACACCCTTCCAAGTGCCAGATACAACCGGTGATCGCTCTCTAACAGGGCGACAAGGAGAGGATCGCTGGGTAGGATTATGCTATGCGATGCTACTTGGTGAACTTAGCATGTATTCTCTTCTCCTGCTGCAAGATGGAGGTTACCAAGATGGAGGTTACCAGAAGTGTAGTCTTCGAAAGGACTAGCTATCCCCCTCTTATTCCGGCATTCTGCAGTTCAGTCCACATATGATACCCTTATTCCATTTGATACCAATGCATACATATGTAGTGTAGCTCCTTGCTTGCGAGTACTTTGGATGAGTACTCACGGTTGCTTTGTTCCCCCTTTTCCCCCTTCCTATACCCGTTTGCTGCGACCAGACGTTGGAGTCCAGGAGCCAGACGACACCATCGACGACGACTACTACTACTCGGGAGGTGCCTACTACTACATGCAGCCCACTGACAACGACCAGGAGTAGTCTAGGAGGATCCCAGGTAGGAGGCCTGCACCTCTTTCGATCTGTATCCCAGTTTGTGCTAGCATTCTTAAGGCAAGCTTGTTTAACTTATGTCTGTACTCAGATATTGTTGCTTCCGCTGACTCGTCTATGATCAAGCTCTTGTATTCGAGCCCTCGAGGCCCATGGCTTGTAATATGATGCTTGTATGACTTATTTTATTTGTAGAGTTGTGTTGTGATATCTTCCCGTGAGTCCCTGATCTTGATCATACATGTTTGCGTGTATGATTAGTGTACGATTAAATCGAGGGTGTCACAAGTTGGTATCAGAGCCGACTGCCTGTAGGAATCCCCCTTTCCAACTCCTTGGCCGAAGTTGAGTCTAGTCATTGAATTTTTTTACTAACATGGCTGTGCGGCTTACGAACCCACATCGCCATTGGATTGTATTAGGATCTTTTTATTCCTCGACCTATACTCTGGGACTCTGATCTCTCTTCTAATCGGGTTAAATGATTTTACTAACTCTAACTCTAGGATCTCGTGATCGCTTCCACCCGGAGAGCACCTTATTACTGATGATCGTCTGTTGCACCAGAAGACCCTGAAGATACTCTCCGCTATTAACCCGAGAACTTGTGTTCATCGCGTTTGCAATTCCCCTTCCACCGTCAACCCTTATGGATAACTACATGCAGTTGTCATTCTTACATTCATCCCAGTTGGTCTTGTTATTACAAGATACCCCGAAATTCTCTCTAATGTTCCGAGAATACGTTGTGCCTACTGCCTTGCAGATCTTTGCCACATGAATACCCCTACGGATAATTCCTTGCTCTTACTGAGTATCCGTTCGTCCAAAGTTGTTCATGTGTTTCACAAAAATACATTCAAATACTACCCGGTCTTCCGAAAATCCTGAGCAGCCTATTGCTCTTGAAATTCTTTCTTGCTTGCATTATGGTTAATCCCATAAGTCTCGTAATCTTAATGGCATCCCTTGTCATTATCATTTTGAGTCTGCTGATTCAAAATGAGTGCGAATGCCTGCAATCATCGGTTGATCCTTTTAAATTATCTTTCCGGCTCAGATGTCATTTTGAACATGAGCTGGATCTCGACCAATCAAATTACCATCGATGGTATCCCTAAGCCTACTCAACTTATCCATCCTTAATCAGTGCGTTTGCTTCTGATCCCTTGATTTGGACATCAGAATTCCTTTGCAGTTGAGCTTTGAATTAGTTAGTTGTTTCTGCCTTTGCATTGTTTCTTCCTCTGGTTGAGTACCAATGCTCACATCAGATCCCTTGTGGACCACCAGAACCTTTATTGGATTTTATCCGACAGCGTCCTTCATATTCTATAAACTTGTGAGCCTTTCCTCGGATACATAATGCCTTTGGTAAATTGTATCCTCTACTTTCTCAAGCATGCTCTACTATCGAGCTTGTGTTGTTTATTCCTGAAAATTGCGGTATATGCTCCTAAGATGCCCCGATGGGTTGAACCTATGCCTTCCCCAAACTGTATGAACCAGAAAGTTTTCACGGGTCATACTCCTCTGGTAATTCACCAGGTAGGTTTTGACACTGAAATCATTTTTATCTAGAGCAGTGAATGAAATGTTATACGTTGAACAAGTGGGAGTCGACCTTGAACCCTGTGTTCATGCCCATGGACCCGATGTATACCTTATCATAGAAGCTTCTCTTAAAATAATTATCCCCTTGTTATAAGTTCATCTTGTATCTGTGGACGTGGTTCCGACCATGTTCTCCTTTAAATACCATTTCTCGGACAAGTTGAAGTAATTGTCTTCTACAGATCATTGCACCCGACCAACCTGTACTTTGATCTACCATCGTGTATTACACTCTGGTATCTCAAGAATATCATAGAACTGCATAACTTCTTATGGGTTCTTCATCAACTATTACTTCTCACCGATTCCAATTTTCCTGGGTTCTGGGTTGTCGTCAACCGAGGACACCAATAAGTGAATCGATTCCGCACTCTGATTCAATAACTCTTAAGTAATTGTTGTTGCTTACGAGTTAATAATCAGTTAAGTCATCCCTGGCCTGATCAGCTATATCATCATTGTGCTAAATTTTAACTGTGCTACCTGGTCTTTCTTCACGGAGCACAATTCTCGACGATGAGCTAAGCTTACGTCGATTGTCCTCATCATATCATTTCGGATTGAAACGCAAGCTTGATTTCGAGTTTGTGTCGTAACCATGGTTCCAATAACCTTCCGCTTATCATTCGTTTGACTAGATGCCATCACCGATTGATTACATCTTCATGAAATCTCTCGACAAATGTGTTGTGATCATCATCAGCATTCCGAGCTCTTCCAAGATATCAATTGAGTTCATGATGAAGTAATACCATCCATACCCTCGATGATTTGTGTTACCATCGACCACTTTATTGCCTTCCGTTCAACACAAACTTGTTCGTGTTTTGTGTTATACCTTGAGATCCTTGCTATCCAGCATTTGTTCTTCTTTACCTTGGAATGTTACCACCTTTTATGTCAAGAAAGTCGTGGTAATTTTACCACCTCTTGAGAATTCTTGATATAGTAATATCTCTCGCCTTTTGCGTTCATTTCTTGGTCTCCGTGTTGTTTCTAACCGGAATACCGACAAATGGTCTGTGATGTGTAAATTCTAAACTTCTAGCAACCCTATTGCTTTGAAGTTATTGGTCTACAGTTTCATTCTAAGTCTACTGATTATTGAATCATCATTCAAACATTGATCGTGCTACCTAGTCCAGATTCCTGGGTGCACCCTTCTATCATTGTTCAGTTGTGTATGTTTCCCTCGAGCATACATCATTATGACATTTGATCCGACAAATGATATTTCCTTGTTCACATAATTGTGGAAATCAATCCTTTGGAAATCTCGATGATTTGTTGATGAGCCTATCAGCCAGCTCCTCATCCTCTCCTTGGTTTACTGATGAACTCTTGTTTCACAGCTCACTTACATAGATCATTTCTGAGAATCTCACAATGTCATCTCGTCAAATTGTGTTACACCTTTTCTTCTCAGGCATCCCGAGTCTGAGGTATCCTGACACCAATCAAATCTGAATCTCGGTCAGATATGATGGTTGGAACATATTTCCAAGAGTTATAACGTTGGTCTTTATATGACCCGGTAAGGTGGTATCATACCTAGCCCACCTGGCCGAAGGTCCTATTGTTATATATTTCTTTTCAGCAAGGTTATCCATTCTTCCATGAGGAAATTGTAACACTTATTCTATAAGTTGTTTCTGATGGATCCTTTGTATCCAAAGTCTGGCCTTTGATTGAAGACCATGTCAATGCTATCTCGAAGCATGTCTGTGGTACTCCGAATTTCAACAAGAACATTTGAAGCCAATGCTAAATGTTTCTTACTAAATTATCCAAACACCGTTGTATGGGTAATGTCATGATACTCTCTCCCCTTTCCTAAAGGGTTTTCTACGTTGTATCCTGTCATGGATATCATGCTCTGCTTGTCCTTGGGAAGGATATACCCCTGGAATATGTGTTTCAACACATTTTCCTTTCCATCGCTCTGTTTAATCTGATAACCATATTTTTCTTTCCGTTGTTTGGATTAACCTTTCTTGTGATCTATATGATCTAAGCAGTAATAAAGTCACTGCTTATGTAAACACCTCGGTGTACACCTCTGTCAATAAGACTGTGTTACTATTGTTGATGACATTCTGATAGCCACTGATGGACGAGAACTTTGCCTACTGGTCCGCCTTGTTCAACGAGCAGGAAAATGTTTCTCTTCGTCCCTCGCCCTTGGTACCAACGATGCAGTCAACATAACTGACCGGTTATTCTCTGATATGCCTTGCTATCATGACTGTGCCGGATGTCAACGCCCTTCCTTATTTTAACCCACATGGTGGGCCCATAACCCACAGTTTCACAGGATCAAAACCCGACTCACCTGTACAATCATGTTTCTAATGGTTATTCCCCATGCTTGGCTTTGTATTTAATTCATGGGCCACCTTCCTAGTGCTCTATTCTGGTATCAGACGCTATACTTACTCTCGCTGCTCTGAACCCCTTTCTCACTCTGGTTCAGACTTCGAGCAACTATCTATCTGCTGGGAACCTCTTATTGTACCTTCGAACCTCACTCTCGATGTGTTTTGTTTGTTCAACTCGAGAGGTACACTTATGCTCATTCATGGGTTAATCCTAGATTATTACCCTTATAGCATTCTGTCGTTACCGATCTGCCCCGTTACCTATTCATAATTACGATGAAGATCCCGAAGAAAGGATGTCAACTTCATCATGATGACCGGAAGCAAAGGGATGAAGACATCAATGTATTCAACCGGTCTCTTTGAGAAGAGCAAGCCAGAATGAGAAGACCCGCTAGATTCGTTACCAAACCGAACCCCCTTTCACTACCTCTTAAATCTCGGAACGAGATTTCTTGTAGTGGAGGAGAATTGTGACGCCCGGATAATTAGGCTACAGTAATCCCACGTTAACAATGCCACGTCACCACGGTTACTGTTGTTAATCTCGCATTAGTTCAGAACTGATTCGAAATTCAAATTCAAAAATAGGCAAACAACAAAAGTTTTCAAATATTAAAACTAAATTGTTCGGGTTGTGTCAAATAATGCATAGGTAATTATGGTGGAGAAACCACATTTTTATAAAAGGTCTAAATGCACTTAAGTAACTAAAATAGTAGGTAAAACAATTAAACAAATGCGTTTTGGATTTTATAAAATACTATACTATTTTGTTCAGGGATAAAACCTTTTGTGGTAGTAGTTATAATTGTAACTCTATTTTAGGTAGGGTTTCATTTTTTGTAAAACTATAAAATATAAAACTGTAAAAGAAAGATAAATAAAAAGTGAAGAAACAAAATAAATAAAAAGAGAAAAGAAAAGTAAAACAAAAATAAAGAAAAGGAAACCCCCTCTGCGCCACTGGGCCTTGGCCCACCAAGCCAACCCCAGGCCGGCCCGCCCCACCACTTAACCCCCACACCCCGTAACCCTAACCCCTCCCCTAGTCGCCCCACTTCCCCCCCACTCGCTCCACTCCCCCTCTGCCCCCTCCCCGATCCAGATCGGATCGGGGGCGTTCGCCGCCGCCGCCCGGAATCCACGCCAGGAGCCCCCCTCGTCGGAACAACCTCGCCGCCCTCCTCGCCGGTCTCCCTCTGCCTCCTCTTGATCTAGATCGAGGGGATCCACCCCGGCCTCCTCCGCGCCTCTCCTCTCCCTCACGCGACCCCACCTGGAGCCGCAGCCTCGCCCGTCGCCGCCAGGAGCCCTCGCCGCCATCACCGGAGCCCCTCCACACCGGCCTGCTCCCACGTCGCTCGTCGTCCCCGTCGCCCTCCTCGACACACGCTGCCCCGTCCCTGCTAACCCGCTCTGAGCCGCACCCCTCCTCTCTTTCCCTCGCCCCGTGCGATGCTGCAGGTGCACCGCGGCCGACCCCGCCCGAGCACAACGCCACTCGCCACGCTCGCCCCCGCAGCCGCTGCTGCCCTCTGCTCGTCGGCCTAGCCCCGCCTTGCTCGTGGCAGCGCCCGCCACCGGCTGCTGGTTCCGCGCCCGCCGGAGCTCCCGCCTCGCCGGCTATCGCCCACAGCCCCGCCGCATCCCCGTGCTGCTGCTCGCCGCTGCTTCCTGCGCGTCCCCGCGGCGCCCGTGCCGCCGCCCCTGCGTCCCCCGCCACTCGCAGCTCCCCGCTCCGCTTCGCCTCACTCCGACCAGCCGCGCCTCCCCCGCTCACCTGGCCCGCGCCCGGCGACCTCTGGCTGCCCCGCCCGGCGCCCCGCCGTGGCCACGCCCGGCGCTCCCTGTCCGCCTCGACAGGCGCCTACGCCCGAGACCCGTGCCCGTTCGCCCGCTAGGGCTCCCCCTGAGCCACTGACACGGGGGCCCCATGGCCCCAGAACATTTTATTAAAAAAAGAAGAATTAAAAAAATAAATATAAAAATATATAACTAATTAACCTAAACAAATAATTAACTTAATTAATTTTGATTAATTAAACTAAACAAATAATTAAATTAATTAAACATTAGTTATCTAATTAACCTGGTTAGTTAATTAGCTAATTAATTAGTATGACAGTGGGGCACACCCCCTAATTAATTTTGATTATGTTTAATTAAACTGTTTAATTAAAATGTGTCACTGACCAGTGGGACCCACTGGTCAGGTTGACCAGTCAACTCTGTTGACTGCTGATGTCAGCATGACATCATGCTGATGTCATAAAACCAAATTTCGAATTAAATTAAATAATTAATTAAATTCCAGAAATTAATAAAATCTTTAGAAAATCATATCTTTTAATCCGTAACTCGGGTTAAATTATTTTCAACATGAAAGTTGCTCAGAACGACGAGACGAATCCGGATACGCAGGCCTTTCGTCTGCCACGCATCCCTAACATAGCGAACACGCAACTTTCCCCCTCCGGCTCCTCTACCCAAAAACGCGAAACACCGGGAATACTTTCCCGGATGTTTTTCCCCCTTTACCGGTAACACCTCGTACCGCGTTAGGGCACAACTAGCATCACGCTTTGCCATGTCATGCATCGTCATGCATTTGTTTGCATTATATTTATTGTTTCTTCCCCATCTTCTCTCTCTAGACACCGAGACCGATGCCGCTGCTACCCAGTACGACTACGGTGTTGACGACCCCTCTCTCTTGCCAGAGCAACCAGGCAAGCCCCCCCCCCCCTTGATCACCAGATATCGCCTACTCTCCTCTATACTGCTTGCATTAGAGTAGTGTAGCATGTTACTGCTTTCCGTTATCCTATCCTGATGCATAGCCTGTCCTTGCTACTACTGTTGCTACCTTTACCTGCAATCCTAAATGCTTAGTATAGGATGCTAGTTTACCATCAGTGGCCCTACATTCTTGTCTGTCTGCCATGCTATACTACTGGGCCGTGATCACTTCGGGAGGTGATCACGGGCATATGCTATATACTTTACACCGTTACATTACTGGTGATACTGTTTGGAGATGGGGGCTGAAGGGGCAGGTGGCTCCATCCAGGTAGTGGTGGGCCTGAGTTCCCGACGGCCGCCGACTGTTACTTTGAGGCGAAGCGACAGGGCAGGTTGAGACCACCTAGGAGAGAGGTGGGCCTGGCCCTGGTCGGCGTTCGCGAATACTTAACATGCTTAACGAGATCTTGGTATTTGATCTGAGTCTGGCTACTGGCCTATACGCACTAACCATCTACGCGGGGACAGTTATGGGCACTCGACGTTGTGGTATCAGCCGAAGCCTTCGTGATGTCAGCGACTAAGCGGCGCGCGCCGGGTTGGACCGCGTAACGCAACTTCCTTTGTAATGGAGGTTGCTAGGTCTGCTCTTCGGCCGCGTTCGCAACGTGCAGGTGTGCAAAGGGCGATGGGCCCAGACCCCTGCGCCATAGGGTTTAGACCGGCATGCTGACCTCTCTGTTGTGCCTAGGTAGGGCTGTGACGTGTTGATCTTCCGAGGCCGGGCATGATCCAGGAAACTGTGTCCGGCCAAATAGGATCGAGCGTGTTGGGATATGTAGCCCCTGCAGGGAAGTTAATCTATTCGAATAGACGTGATCTTCGGTAACAGGATGACTTGGAGTTGTACCTTGACCTTATGACAACTAGAACCGGATACTTAATAAAACACACCCTTCCAAGTGCCAGATTGATGAGGACATCAATACCATTGTTACACCCACAGCCCCTACTGTTACATATACTGGACCAATTACTAGAGCTCGCGCACGTCAATTAAATTACCAGGTACTTTCGTTTCTTGGTAATGATTCTAATGTTCATGAGATTATGATGCTGCCTAAATTGGATACATTTGTTTTGCTTACAAATGAAGGTCCTAGCTTGGAGAAGGATGAACATTGGAGCAAGAACACGAATGGAGTTGATGGCATGCGCAAGGGGATCAAGAACGGAGTTACAAGTGATGATTTCAGGACTTTGAAGCCGCCATAAGGAGTGCATGAAGCCTTGGACGAAATATACAAGATGCCACTTCATAATATTCGTCCATAGGCTATTCTAGGTGCTGCGTCACCTTATTAATGGGCCAGGCCCATGTAATTTCGAAATACTTAAGTATAGGCTATTTTTAGAGTCCGTATGTGTGGGGAAACAAGAGTTAGGGTTGGTTTCGGACCCCACCCTCAAGGGCCACGAAATTCCCCTCTCTTCCTCCATATATACAGCCCTTAGGGCGTCGTTTAGACTTGGGTTTTGTTTAGATTAAAAGTTCGCCATAGCTGCAACTTCGCGTACTTCGTTTGTGTCCAACGACCAGACCAAGACGTCACAGAACCCCACCTTGATCAATAAAGCTTTCATCTTATATTCGCAATATCCAGATTGCAATCTCAGCTTCTTGCTTGTTCTTCGTTTGCTCGCAGGAAACAGGCCCTCGTGGTCAGGTTGATCGTGCTCCGGCGTGGTCAATAACCCCTCGGAAGTTGGTTTAGCGATTGCTAAGGCGCGACGTCTCGCACGTTCGTAGTCGGATCGTCAAGGTCGACTCCCACAGAAAACGATAGCCACCATCTCATCAAAACATCGGGACACCTTTGCCTCTATCAAGTGGTGTCAGAGTTCCAGGTTGCTCGGTGAGATTTTACAGTTTTTCATAGATTAGATTGAGTCTGTTCTTCATACCTACAGTCCACGAAAAAGCCACAAAAAAAATTAGGGTTAGTTCATCATATCCGAACCAATCTGAGCCTTTGCATAATCTTTTTAGGGTTTTTGCTTTGTTGAATTTGCGGTTGCATCATCGTGCCAAGTTGCTGGTCTTAGAGTCTAGTCTTTTAGAGTTTCGAGTTCTGGTCATAAGTTGTCACGCCGCCGCCGCACCATCATCATCGCCCATCTACCACTTTTGCTTATCCGCCACCGCTTTGAATCCATATCCATATACCACCACCAATCCGTATCCATATACCACCACCAATCTGTATTCATATACCACCACCGCTACCATATACCACCACCGCTGCCATATACCACAACCATATATCCACCACCAATCCGAGTTCTTCTCATATTAGGTTTGTTCTTGAGATCAATCTCAATTCCGATTCGTGTTTCCTTGCCTGCGTAGGTCTCGGAAAAAAAAAAGAGTCTGGAGACCCCCGGTCAGTTTTTAGGCCAAAATTTTCTCGGGCAAATTTTTTTTTCCCTATCCTATTTTTAGGCTTTTCTGAGTCTTTTGAGCCACGTGCCATCATAGTGATTTTTTGTCGCACTTTTTCGTCGTCGCTGCCCTGATTTCCGAAAAAAAAAAGTGGAAATTTTTTTTTCGTGCCCATACTATCAGTTTGACGAGGGAAGAGTTTTGAGACACTCGCCGTTATAGTAATTTTTCGCAAAAGAAAAAAGAGGAGCGCAAAAAAAAAGAGGAGCGCAAAAAAAAAAGGAGCGCAAAAAAAAAGCGAAAAAAAAAGTTCCAGAGTGTGCTTTTCCCTTATTTACGTGCAGCGCCGTGATTTTGTTAGTGTTCTAGGCTCGCGTCTCTAGCACGGTCTAGCCTAGGACCAGCACAGTACCGTCGTTGAGCGTTTATTCAACTTTGCATCTCTGAATTGATTATTGCTGACCCTTTTTGCTACCATACTATAAGCCTTCCCAGCTCTACATACCTCTACGTCGTGCGTTTGACTCTCCCTGGCAATCGCTCTATCCAAGCTTTTGAGAGTTTTGACTACAACGGTTGCCGATCACCGCCTGCTGCTGGGTAAGAACTGGTAAGAATTTGAGATTTGCTTGACGGATTTGTGACACCCGCCACCACCACCTCTTGTTAGTATTCTGTAGGATCATATTCTTGTGTGTTTTCTATTGTTGCTAACCATGGCAGGATCACAAGCCGACGAGACTGACTGGGAGAACATGACGAATCAGGAGTTGCATGATAAATTTCAGCAAATGATGAATGGACAGGTGCAGGATGTGCTAAACAGATTTGAAGAGGCCATGGAGAAGATAGATGACATGGAGAAGACGTTCGAAACAAAGCTCGATGACAGGTTTAATGAATTGCTCGCGCGTCTTCCACCACCACCACCGGCTGCACCTAACGCACCTCTACAACAACAACAACGACGACTACCTACACATCGTGAAACAGCCCTCCGCCGAGCGAGCCGTCTCCCTCTTGCACCTGGCCAAACTGTTGGTGCTGCTGTTGCTACTTCTGTGGCTCCTGCTGCTGATGCGGAGGAGGGTGATTTTGCTGGCGATTACGAGGATGAGGTTGATCAAAATCAGAACTACGTGCCACCACCAGCACAGCAACCATCAGGTCGTCCACATGCAAATAATGGCAATGGTAGGGCTCACGCTCAGGTACGAGATCATGACCATCTCCCTAAACTAAAATTGAATATTCCACCATTTGAGGGTAGATATGTTCCTGATATATATCTTACTTGGGAGTTAGAAACTGAACAACGATTTACATGTTTACAATATCCCGAGGAGAGACGTGTTCCTGCTGCTGTTTGTGCATTCACTAGTTTTGCATGTGTTTGGTGGTCTGAGCATTGTAGATTATATCCCATTCCTGCTACTTGGGCTGCTTTGAAAACTGCTATGCGTACTCGTTGGGTTCCACCATATTATCAACGTGAATTACTTCAAAAATTGCAGCGCTTAAGACAGGGAAAAAATTCTGTAGAAGAATATTATCAGGAATTACAAACTGGCATGATTAGATGTGGTATTGTTGAGGAGAATGAAGCTATGCTTGCACGTTTTATGGGTGGATTAAATAGAGAGATTCAGACGATTCTAGAGTATAAGGAGTATACTAATATCACTCGTTTATTCCATCTTGCTTGTAAAGCTGAACGTGAAGTGCAGGATCGACAGGCATTGGCGCGGACTAACTTTTCTGCAGGTCGACCTTCTTCATGGACACCACGTGCATCATCTACTTCCACACGTTCTGCTTCACCGGCGCCTCCGTCGGCTGCCACCTCCAACCGTGATACAATAAAGCAGGCACAATCACCACTATCTGCCAAGAGCACACCTTCTGGGCCTGCAAAGAGCTCTTCTTCATCCATGGCATCAACAGGGCAGACACATGATATTATTTGTCGACGTTGCAAGGGTGGAGGTCATTATGCGAGAGAATGCCCATCTAAGCGTGTGATGATTGTTACTGAGGATGGTGGGTATGAGTCCGCTAGTGACTATGATGAGGAGACTTTGGCTCTTATTACACGTGACGAACACGGTGGAGACGATTCTGATCATGAGACGCAATCCATGGCTCCTGAAGATGCTGACAGGTATGAATGTTTAGTTGCTCAACGTGTTTTGAGTGTGCAGGTTACACAAGCTGAGCAAAATCAGAGGCATAATTTGTTCCATACAAAGGGAGTTGTGAAGGAACGTTCTGTTCGCGTGATCATAGATGGAGGGAGTTGCAACAACTTGGCTAGCATCGAGATGGTGGAGAAGCTATCTCTCACCACAAGACCACATCCACATCCTTACTACATCCAATGGTTCAACAACAGCGGCAAGGTTAAGGTAACACGTACTGTTCGTGTGCATTTTAGTATCTCTACATATGCTGATTATGTTGATTGTGATGTGGTACCTATGCAAGCATGTTCCTTATTACTTGGTAGACCATGGCAATTTGATAAAAATTCTATTCACCATGGTAGAAACAATCAGTATACTCTTATTCATAAGGATAAAAATATTACTTTGCTTCCTATGACTCCTGATTCCATTTTGAAAGATGATATTAATAGAGCTAATAAAGCAAAACAGGAGAAAACTAAGAGTGAAAATCAGATTGTGGCAAAAGAATTTGAGCAACAAATGCAGCCTAATAATAATAAACAATCTAGTGTTGCTTCTGAAATTAAATTGAAAAGTGCATGTTTACTTGCCACCAAATCTGATATTGATGATCTAGATTTTAGCAAATCTGTTTGCTATGCTTTTGTGTGCAAAGAGGCATTATTTTCATTCGAGGACGCGCCTTCCTCTTTGCCTCCTGCTGTCACTAACATTTTGCAGGAGTTCGCCGACGTCTTTCCACAAGACGTGCCACCGGGATTACCACCTATTCGCGGGATTGAGCATCAAATTGACTTAATTCCCGGTGCATCATTACCCAACCGTGCACCATACCGTACCAATCCAGAGGAGACGAAGGAGATTATGCGTCAAGTACAAGAACTGCTCGACAAAGGTTATATACGCGAATCCCTTAGTCCTTGTGCTGTTCCTATCATTTTAGTGCCGAAAAAGGATGGTACGTCGCGTATGTGCGTTGATTGTAGAGGCATTAATAATATTACTATTCGTTATCGTCATCCTATTCCTAGGCTAGATGATATGCTTGATGAATTGAGTGGCTCTACAATATTCTCCAAAGTTGATTTGCGTAGTGGTTACCATCAAATTCGTATGAAATTGGGAGATGAATGGAAAACAGCATTTAAAACTAAGTTTGGATTATATGAGTGGTTAGTCATGCCTTTTGGGTTAACTAATGCACCTAGTACTTTCATGAGGTTAATGAACGAAGTTTTACGTGCCTTCATTGGACGATTTGTGGTAGTTTACTTTGATGACATATTGATTTATAGCAAATCTTTGGAGGACCATTTGGAACATTTACGTGCTGTTTTTATTGCTCTACGTGATGCACGTTTGTTTGGTAACCTTGGAAAGTGCACCTTTTGCACCGACCGAGTATCTTTTCTTGGCTATGTTGTTACTCCACAGGGAATTGAAGTTGATAAAGCCAAGATTGAAGCGATTGAGAGTTGGCCGCAGCCCAAAACGGTCACACAAGTGAGGAGTTTCCTTGGCCTCGCTGGTTTCTATAGGCGTTTTGTGAGAGATTTCAGCACCATTGCTGCACCTCTCAACGAGCTTACAAAGAAGGATGTACCTTTTGTTTGGGGTACCGCACAGGAAGAAGCCTTCACGGTATTGAAAGATAAGTTAACACATGCTCCTTTACTCCAACTTCCTAATTTCAATAAGACTTTTGAGCTTGAATGTGATGCTAGTGGAATTGGATTAGGAGGTGTGTTATTACAAGATGGAAAACCTGTTGCATACTTTTCTGAAAAATTGAGTGGGCCTAGTCTGAACTATTCTACTTATGATAAAGAATTATATGCTCTTGTTCGGACCTTAGAAACATGGCAACATTATTTATGGCCCAAGGAATTTGTTATACATTCTGATCATGAATCTTTGAAACACATTAAAAGTCAAGCAAAACTGAACCGTAGACATGCTAAATGGGTTGAATTCATTGAGACTTTCCCTTATGTCATTAAACACAAGAAGGGTAAAGAAAATGTTATTGCTGATGCCTTGTCTCGTCGTTATACTATGCTTTCACAACTTGACTTTAAAATATTTGGTTTGGAGACCATCAAGGATCAATATGTTAATGATGCTGAATTTAAAGATGTATTGCAGAATTGTAAGGAAGGGAGAACTTGGAACAAGTTCGTTCTTAACGATGGATTTGTGTTTCGTGCTAACAAGCTATGCATTCCAGCTAGCTCCGTTCGTCTTTTGTTATTGCAGGAGGCGCATGGAGGAGGATTAATGGGACACTTTGGCGTCAAGAAGACGGAGGATATACTTGCTACACATTTCTTTTGGCCAAAGATGAGACGGGATGTTGAGCGTTTTGTTGCTCGCGGCACTACCTGTCAAAGAGCTAAGTCACGACTCAATCCTCATGGTTTATATATGCCTTTGCCTGTACCTAGTGTTCCTTGGGAGGATATATCTATGGACTTTGTTTTAGGTTTACCTCGAACAAAGAAGGGGAGGGATAGCATATTTGTTGTCGTGGATAGGTTCTCGAAAATGGCACACTTTATACCATGTCATAAAAGTGATGATGCTGTTAATGTTGCTGATTTGTTCTTTCGTGAAATTATTCGCTTACATGGTGTGCCAAATACTATTGTTTCAGATCGTGATACTAAATTTCTTAGCCACTTTTGGAGATGTTTATGGGCTAAGTTGGGGACTAAGCTGCTTTTTAGTACTACTTGTCACCCCCAAACTGATGGACAAACTGAAGTAGTCAATAGAACATTGTCTACTATGCTTAGGGCTGTTTTGAAGAATAACAAGAAAATGTGGGAAGAATGCTTGCCTCATATTGAATTTGCTTATAATCGTTCATTGCATTCTACTACTAAGATGTGCCCTTTTGAAATTGTGTATGGTTTCCTACCTCGTGCACCTATTGATTTGTTGCCTCTTCCATCTTCGGAGAAGGTTAATTTTGATGCTAAAGAACGTTCTGAATTGATTTGAAAAATGCATGAGTTAACTAAGGAAAACATTGAGCGTATGAATGCTAAATATAAACTTGCTGGAGATAAGGGTAGAAAACATGTTGTGTTTGCACCTGGAGATCTTGTTTGGTTACATTTGCGTAAAGATAGATTTCCTAATCTGCGCAAATCAAAGCTAATGCCACGTGCTGATGGTCCTTTTAAGGTTTTAGAGAAAATAAATGATAATGCATATAAACTTGAGCTACCTGCAGATTTTGGGGTTAGTCCCACTTTTAACATTGCAGATTTGAAGCCTTATTTGGGTGAGGAAGATGAGCTTCCGTCGAGGACGACTTCATTTCAAGAAGGGGAGGATGATGAGGACATCAATACCATTGTTACACCCACAGCCCCTACTGTTACATATACTGGACCAATTACTAGAGCTCGCGCACGCCAATTAAATTACCAGGTACTTTCGTTTCTTGGTAATGATTCTAATGTTCATGAGATTATGATGCTGCCTAAATTGGATACATTTGTTTTGCTTACAAATGAAGGTCCTAGCTTGGAGAAGGATGAACATTGGAGCAAGAACACGAATGGAGTTGATGGCATGCGCAAGGGGATCAAGAACGGAGTTACAAGTGATGATTTCAGGACTTTGAAGCCGCCATAAGGAGTGCATGAAGCCTTGGACGAAATATACAAGATGCCACTTCATAATATTCGTCCATAGGCTATTCTAGGTGCTGCGTCACCTTATTAATGGGCCAGGCCCATGTAATTTCGAAATACTTAAGTATAGGCTATTTTTAGAGTCCGTATGTGTGGGGAAACAAGAGTTAGGGTTGGTTTCGGACCCCACCCTCAAGGGCCACGAAATTCCCCTCTCTTCCTCCATATATACAGCCCTTAGGGCGTCGTTTAGACTTGGGTTTTGTTTAGATTAAAAGTTCGCCATAGCTGCAACTTCGCGTACTTCGTTTGTGTCCAACGACCAGACCAAGACGTCACAGAACCCCACCTTGATCAATAAAGCTTTCATCTTATATTCGCAATATCCAGATTGCAATCTCAGCTTCTTGCTTGTTCTTCGTTTGCTCGCAGGAAACAGGCCCTCGTGGTCAGGTTGATCGTGCTCCGGCGTGGTCAATAACCCCTCGGAAGTTGGTTTAGCGATTGCTAAGGCGCGACGTCTCGCACGTTCGTAGTCGGATCGTCAAGGTCGACTCCCACAGAAAACGATAGCCACCATCTCATCGAAACATCGGGACACCTTTGCCTCTATCACAGATACAACCGGTGATCGCTCTCTAACAGGGCGACGAGGAGAGGATCGTCGGGTAGGATTATGCTATGCGATGCTACTTGGTGAACTTACCATCTATTCTCTTCTCCTGCTGCAAGATGGAGGTTACCAGAAGCGTAGTCTTTGAAAGGACTAGCTATCCCCCTCTTATTCCGGCATTCTGCAGTTCAGTCCACATATGATACCCTTATTCCATTTGATACCAATGCATACATATGTAGTGTAGCTCCTTGCTTGCGAGTACTTTGGATGAGTACTCACGGTTGCTTTGTTCCCCCTTTTCCCCCTTCCTATACCCGTTTGCTGTGACCAAACGTTGGAGTCCAGGAGCCAGACGACACCGTCGGTGATGACTACTACTACTCGGGAGGTGCCTGCTACTATGTGCATCCCGCTGACGACGACCAAGAGTAGTTTAGGAGGATCCCAGGCAGGAGGCCTGCGCCTCTTTCGATCTGTATCCCAGTTTGTGCTAGCCTTCTTAAGGCAAGCTTGTTTAACTTATGTCTGTACTCAGATATTGTTGCTTCCGCTGACTCGTCTATGATCGAGCTCTTTTATTCGAGCCCTCGAGGCCCCTGGCTTGTAATATGATGCTTGTATGACTTATTTTATTTGTAGAGTTGTGTTGTGATATCTTCCCGTGAGTCGCTGATCTTGATCGTACACGTTTGCGTGTATGATTAGTGTACGATTAAATCGAGGGCATCACATTCATGAACCTTGTAGGCTTTCGAACACCGAACGATGCATCGAGCCTCATTCTGATCCTCAAGGAGCTCTCGCCTATTAAGGTAGGCCAAGAAGGGTTCGGTCCATGGGGCAATTACTGCCATTATTAGATGGGCCGATGGTGTTATTTTGGTGGTTGAGCCCCCGATGATATCGGTATTGTGTTCGGAGCCTGGGGGTGTGATCGGATCCGGACTAGTGTTGCCGCTCTCATCCTTCCACACCACGGATGGCTTTAAGAGCTTTTCCAAAAAGATGTTAGGCGGGATGGGGTCACGCTTGCCGCCCATGTGAGCAAGGACATCTGCCGCTTGATTACTTTCTCGAGCCACATGATGAAACTCGAGACCCTCGAACCGAGCTGATATTTTGAGTACGACGTTACGATAGGCCACCATCTTAGGATCTTTGGCGTCAAAGTTTCCGTTTATTTGGGATATTGCGAGGTTTGAATCCCCACGCACCTCCAGGCATTGTATGCCCATGGAGACAGCCATCCGAAGACCGTGCAATAAGGCCTCGTATTCGGCTGCGTTATTGGAGTCTGTATATAATATTTGGAGTATGTACTAGACTATGTTTGCTGTGGGGGACGTTAAGACAAAGCCCGCTCCTAGACCGGACAACATTTTAGAGCCATCGAAGTGCATGACCCAATTGGAATATGTATCGTACTCTTTAGGGAGTTCGGCCTCTGTCCATTCGGCGATGAAGTTAGCCAATACTTGGGATTTAATGGCTCGGCGTGGTTTGTATGTTATATCAAATGGCAGGAGCTCAATGGCCCACTTGGCAATCCGGCGTGTAGCTTCGCAGTTGTTTATTATGTTATTGAGTGGTACTTCGGAAGCCACCGTGATCAAGCACTCTTGGAAGTAGTGTCGTAGCTTCCAGGATGCCATGAAGACCGCATATGCTAAATTTTGGTAATGAGGGTGCCGGGATTTGCATGGTGTGAGGACAGTGGATACATAATATACCGGTTTTTGAAGTAGGAATTTATGTTCGTCCTCCTCTCGTTCGATGACAAGCACTGCACTCACCACCTGGGTTCACCGATGTTCGGCGCGGCCAGGATTGGGTTGCTCGCTAAAAGAATTTTTATTTCTTCTAGTCTGGCCGTTGCCGCGTCCGTCCACTCGAAGTGGTCAGTGCGTCGGAGCAGGCGATATAGTGGCAATGTTTTTTCTCCTAATCTGGAGATAAAGCGGCTTAAAGCTGCCACGCATCCGGCTAGTTTTTGGACCTGTTTGAGGTCTGTTGGTGTAGCCAATTGTGACAAAGCTTGGATTTTGGCTGGGTTTGCCTCAATTCCTCTATTGGAAATGATGAAGCCCAGCAGTTTTTCGGCAGGGACACCGAAGACACACTTTTCAGATTCAGCTTGATGTCATATGTACGGAGGTTGTCGAATGTGAGACGCGGGTCGTCTACTAGTGACTCAACGTGCTTAGTTTTGATGATGATGTCATCCACATATGCTTCAACCGTCTTGCCGATTTGTTTCTCCAGGCATGTTTGAATCATGCATTGGTAGGTGGCGCCGACATTTTTCAGCCCAAAGGGCATAGTGTTAAACCAGAAAGGCCCGTATGGGCTAATGTATGCCATTGCGGCTTGATCAGATTCCTTCATTTTGATTTGATGGTATTCGCAGTATGCGTCGAGGAAACACATTGAGTCGTGTCCTGCAGTAGCATCAATGATCTGATTGATGCGGGGGAGGGGGAAGGGATCCTTGGGGCAGGCCTTGTTGAGGTCTTTGAAATCGACGCACAGGTGCCAGGATTTATCCTTATTTGGTACCATCACCAGGTTTGCTAGCCAGTTCGGGTGTTTTATTTCTCTGATGAACCCGGCCTCAATTAACTTGGCTAGCTCCTCCCCCATAGCTTGTCGTTTGGGTTCGGAAAAGCGCCGCAGTGTTTCTTGACCGGCTTGTATCCCTTTAATATATTCAGACTGTGTTCGGCTAATCTGCATGGGATTCCTGGCATATCAAAAGGGTGCCAGGCGAATATATCCAAGTTCTTGTGCAGGAACGCGCGTAATGCGGCGTCGACCGTTGGGTCCAGCTGTGCTCCGATGGAGGCTGACTTCTTGGGGTCCGTCGGGTGAACTTGAAATTTAACTATTTCGTCTGCTGGTTTGAAGGAGGTGGATTTGGGCCACTTATCGAGGATTACATCGTCCCTATCCACCGTGGAGCATAGTGCGGTTAATTCTTCGGCCGCAAGGGCCTCAGATAGTGCTTTGAGGGCTAGGGATGCGGTTTTGTTTTCGGCGCGGAGCGCTATGTCTGGATCACTGCCGAGAGTGCTAATACTGTTTGGCCCGGGCATCTTGAGCTTCATATACCCATAGTGAGGTATGGCTTGAAAGCGCGTGAATGCGTCTTGCCCCAACAGGGCGTGATATCCACTGTTGAAAGGGGCCACTTGGAAGGTTATCTCTTCGGACCGATTGTTCTCCAGCGTGCCGAATACCACGTTGAGTTTAATTTTTCTCGCGCATCTTGCTTCCCGACTGGGAATGATTCCTTGAAAGGTCGTATTACTTCGCTCGATGCGGCTCCTATCCATTTGCATTTTATTGAGCGTGTCCTCGTAGATGAGGTTCAACCCGCTGCCGCCGTCCATGTGCACTTTAGTGAGCCTAAAGCCATCCACAATTGGATTGAGAACCAAGGCGGCTGGTGCCCGGACTGACCGGACTTTTGGTTCGTCCTCGGCATTAAAAGTTATGGCCGTGTCGTTCCAGGGATTTATTGTTGCGACTTGGCAGACTTCGGCGAGGTCACGGAATGCCCTCTTGCGCCGATTGTTTGAAGAGAAAGTCTCGAAGACCGTCAATACTCTGAGGTCGTTCTCTTCCGGAGAGTACTACTCTGAGCTGTTTTTGATGAGGATATCCTCGCCGCTCTTGGCCACTTGCCGGAGTATTCAACATGCTCTGAGGCTATGGGTTGGTTCGGTATCCGGTGTCGTGTGTATTTTGCATGGCTTATCGATCCATCCCTCAAGGACGGTTCCGCATCCTGTAATGGGTTTAATTTTCTTGCCTACGGGGTCGGGTGCCCCGCGAGAGAGCATCCTTTTTTCCTGCCAGGGAGGTGGCGTGCAGGCCGGTGGTTCCCAATGAGTTGTCTGAGTTTTCCAAGCGCTTTCCATTGCGCAATACTTCTGTACTATGGTTGCCAAGTCAGCAAAGTGTAGTACGCGACAACGGTTGAGGGCGTTGAGGATTCCTTCATCTGCGCAATTATTACAGAATACTGAAATCGCGTCCTTGTCGGGACAATCTTTAATCTTGTCCTTGACAAGGAGGAATCTGGCCCAAAAGTGATGGATTGTTTCCTGAGGCAGCTGTCGTACGTACATGAGGTCGCATATATCCGGGGACAGGAATTGCTTGGCGAATATTGCTTGTGGTGGGTGGGTGGCATTAAATCCGAACCCTGACCCAATGTGGAGTCTGGAGTTTGGAAAACTTCTGAGTTTATTAGTTCGGGCTCCGGGGTGTCTGATAACCCACAAGTATAGGGGATCGCAACAGTTTTTGAGGGTAGAGTATTCAACCCAAATTTATTGATTCAACACAAGGGGAGCCAAAGAATATTCTCAAGTATTAGCAGCTGAGTTGTCAATTCAACCACACCTAGAAACTTAATATCTGCAGCAAGGTATTCAGTAGCAAAGTAGTATGATAGTAGTGGTAACGATAGCAAAAGGTAACGATAGCAAAAGGTAACGGTAGCAAAAGTAATTTTTTTGGGTTTTGTAGTGATTGTGACAGTAGCAACAAAAAAATAAAATAAGCGAAGAACAATGTATGAAAAGCTCGTAGGCAATGGATCAGTGATGGAGAATTAAGTCTGATGCGATCGATCATGCAACAGTTATAACATAAGGTGACACAGAACTAGCTCCAGTTCATCAATGTAATGTAGGCATGTATTCCGAATATAGTCATACGTGCTTATGGAAAAGAACTTGCATGACAACTTTTGTCCTACCCTCCCGTGGCAGCGGGGTCCTATTGGAAACTAAGGGATATTAAGGCCTCCTTTAAATAGACTACCGGACCAAAGCATTAACACATAGTGAATACATGAACTCCTCAAGCTACGGTCATCACCGGTAATGGTCCCGATTATTGTCACTTTGGGGTTAACGGATCATAACACATAATAGGTGACTATAGACTTGCAAGATAGGATCAAGAACTCACATATATTCATGAAAACATAATAGGTTCAGATCAGAAATCATGACACTCGGGCCCTCGTGACAAGCATTAAGCATAGCAAAGTCATAGCAACATCAATCTCAGAACATAGTGCATACTAGGGATCAAACCCTAACCAAACTAACTCGATTACATGATAAATCTCATCCAACCCATCACCGTCCAGCAAGCCTACGATGGAATTACTCACACACGGTGGTGAGCATCATGAAATTGGTGATGGAGGAAGGTTGATGATGATGATGGCGACGGATTCCCCTCTCCGGAGCCCCGAACGGACTCCAGATCGGCCCTCCCGAGAGAGTTTCGGGCTTGGCGGCGGCTCCGTATCGTAAAACGCGATGAATCCTTCTCCTTGATTTTTCTCTCCCCGAACACGAATATATGGAGTTGGAGTTGAGGTCAGTGGAGCGTCAGGGGGCCCACGAGGCAGGGGGGCGCACCCAAGGGGGTAGGCGCGCCCCCACCCTCGTGGACAGGGTGTGGGCCCCCTGACGTGGATCTTTCTTCCAATATTTTTTATATATTCCAAAAATAGTCTCCGTTGATTTTCAGGTCATTCCGAGAACTTTTATTTCTACACAAAAATAACACCATGGCAATTCTGCTGAATACTGCGTTAGTCTGGGTTAGTTCCATTCAAATCATGCAAGTTAGAGCCCAAAACAAGGGCAAAAGTGTTTGGAAAAGTAGATACGACGGAGACGTATCAACTCCCCCAAGCTTAGACCTTTGCTTGTCCTCAAGCAATTCAGTTGATAAACTGAAAGTGATAAAGAAAAACTTTTACAAACTCTGTTTGCTCTTGTTGCTATAAATATGTAAAGCCAGCATTCAAGTTTTCAGCAAAGATTATGAACTAACCACATTCGCAATAAAATTTAGGTCTCATGTTTACTCATATCAATGGCATAATCAACTAGCAAGCAATAATAATAAATCTCAGATGACAACACTTTCTCAAAACAATCATAATATGATATAACAAGATGGTATCTCGCTAGCCCTTTCTGAGACCGCAAAACATAAATGCAGAGCACCTTTAAAGATCAAGGACTGACTAGACATTGTAATTCATGGTAACAGAGATCCAGTCAAGTCATACTCAATGTAAACTAACAGTAATACATGCAAATGACAGCGGTACTCTCCAACTTGTGCTTTTTAATAAGAGGATGATGACTCAACATAAAAGTAAATAGATAGACCCTTCGCAGAGGGAAGCAGGGATATGTAGAGGTGCCAAAGCTCGGTTTTGAAATAGATATGAATAATATTTTGAGCGGTATACTTTCATTTTCAACATCACAACCGAGAGATCTCGATATCTTCCATGCTACACACATTATAGGCTATTCCCAAACAGAATGGTAAAGTTTATACTCCCCCTCCACCAACAAGCATCAATCCATGGCTTCCTCGAAACAATGAGTGCCTCCAATTAACAAGAGTCCCGGGGGAGTTTTGTTTGCAGTTATTTTGATTTGATTTTCATAAAGCATGGGACTGGGCATCCCGGTGACCAGCCATTTTCTCATGAGTGAGGAGCGGAGTCCACTCCTCTTGAGAATAACCCGCCTAGCATGGAAGATACAGACAGCCCTAGTTGATACATGAGCTATTCAAGTATACAAAACAGAATGTTTATTTGGAGGTTTAGAGTTTGGCACATACAAATTTACTTTGAACGACAGGTAGATACCGTATATAGGTAGGTATGGTGCACTCATATGGAACAACTTTGGGGTTTATGGAGTTGGATGCACAAGCAGTATTCCCGCTTAGTACAAGTGAAGACTAGAAAAAGACTGGGAAGCGACCAGCTAGAGAGCGACAACAGTCATGAACATGCATTAAAATTAATCAACACTGAATGCAAGCATGAATAGAATACAATTCACCATGAACATAAATATCGTAGAGGCTATGTTGATTTTGTTTCAACTACATGTGTGAACATGTGCCAAGTCAAGCCACTCGAATCGTTCAAAGGAGGATACCACCCTATCATACCACATCACAACCATTTTAATAGCATGTTGGCACGCAAGGTAAACCATTATAAGCTCCTAGCTAATTAAGCATGGCATAAGAAACTATAATATCTAATTATCATTGCAGACATGTTTCTTTCATATTTACAAAAACAAGAGAGGTCGAGTTCATACCAGCTTTTCTTATCTCAATAAGTTCATCTTATAATCATCATTATTTCCTTTCACTTATTCGACCGAATAGTGTGGAAAATAATAATAGTGCACGTGCATTGCACTAAGCTGGAATCTGCAAGCATTCAATTCAAAAGAGAAGACAAGGTAATATGGGCTCTTTGTTTGATCAACAATAATGCATAATAGAGCCACATTAACATTTTCATTATGGTCTTCTCCTCTCGACCCCCAAAGAAAAGAAACAAAACTATTTACACGGGAAAGCTCCCAACAAGCAAAAGAAGAACGAGAAATCTTTTTGGGTTTTCTTTTAATTACTACTACTACAAGCATGGAAAGTAAACTAACTAAAAGCTACAACTAATTTTTTTGGTTTTTCTTAAGGTTTATCAAACACAGAAGAAGAAAGCATAAAAAGGGAAATAAACTAGCATGGATATTACAATTAAAAAGTATGAGCACCGACAACTGGCATGAGTGTGTGAACATGAATGTAATGTCGGTGGGAGATACGTACTCCCCCAAGGTTAGGCTTTTGGCCTAAGTTGGTCTATGGCCACGGCTAGCCTGGCGGATATCCAAAGTTGTAGTTGTGGTCGTACTGTGATGCGGCAGCTATTGCCTCATGAGCTGCCGCTTGGAGGCGAGCTGTCTCCGTCCTCCTCTTATACTCATTCGCCTCCTCCCTGATTATAACATATCTCCCCTTTGCCTGAAAGTCAAACAAAGCAGGAGCAGGGAGAGGGACATGATAGGTGCGTCGTCTGTCAAAGATTAGTCGGTACTAGAGGGACTGGTCGTTCCTCTCAACAAACTGATGACGAACCATAGCATCATAATCTAGATAAGAAGGAGGCAACTCAATATCATCTCCATGTATGGGTATCTCAAGAAAGTTAGCTATACGAGTTGCATAAATTCCACCAAAGAAATCTCCATGAATACGATTGTTATGCAACCTACGTGCAATAATAGCCCCCAAGTTGTATTGTTTATCTCCTAAAACAGCGCTCCTGAGAACGCTAAGATCAGGTACACACATGTGACATGCTTCATCTTTACCATTTATGCACCTTCCTATGAAGAGAGCAAAATAATGTATAGCGGGAAAATGAATGCTCCCTATGGTGGCTTGTGTTACATCTCTAGATTCCCCCACTGTAATACTAGCAAGAAAATCTCTAAATTCATATTTGCGAGGTTCACTAACATTACCCCACTGTGGGAGTTTACAAGCAGTGTTAAAATCTTCTAAGTCCATGGTATAAGATTTATCATAAAGATCAAACAGGACAGTTTGAGAATTGCGTGATGATAAAAATTCAAACCTTCTCACAAAGGAATCAGTGAGGTAGTAGTACTGACGGCACTTATCTGCCATGAAGCTCTCAAGATCGGCATTACGCACATATGCTTCAAATTCCTCCTTGATTCCTGCTCGAACCATGAAGTCCTCTGACGGCCATTCACAAGGCCGCACTTGAGCATCCCTTGGTGGTTCATCGTCCGGCTCACGCATTGCAGGCCTGGGTCCTTGCTTCCTTGAAGAACCACCTTGGTACATTTTCCTAAACATATTTCTTCCTCTAAAAAATTTCTGAAATTTTTAGTAACTCAAAATAAAAGTGAACCAAACTCAACAATATTGATAGTAACTACTCCTACAAGTGCCTAGAGGCAATATCATGCATTAAAAATACTTTTGACCATATAAATTTGACATGCAAGCTCAAGAACAGGGCCACCTAAGCAGCAAAAATTTGCAATGAATAAAGCACTAGAACAAAAACTAATTGGACCATTGGAGGAGTCACATACCAAAGAACAATCCCCCAAAGCAGTTTTGTGAATGGAGCTTTGAGCTAGGAGATCGAAAATGGCAGCAAGAAGAGCTAGAACTCGTGCTTGAGCTGGTTGGTGATTTTTTTGGCAGGAAGAATGATGAGGACATCAATACCATTGTTACACCCACAGCCCCTACTGTTACATATACTGGACCAATTACTAGAGCTCGCGCACGCCAATTAAATTACCAGGTACTTTCGTTTCTTGGTAATGATTCTAATGTTCATGAGATTATGATGCTGCCTAAATTGGATACATTTGTTTTGCTTACAAATGAAGGGCCTAGCTTGGAGAAGGATGAACATTGGAGCAAGAACACGAATGGAGTTGATGGCATGCGCAAGGGGATCAAGAACGGAGTTACAAGTGATGATTTCAGGACTTTGAAGCCGCCATAAGGAGTGCATGAAGCCTTGGACGAAATATACAAGATGCCACTTCATAATATTCGTCCATAGGCTATTCTAGGTGCTGCGTCACCTTATTAATGGGCCAGGCCCATGTAATTTCGAAATACTTAAGTATAGGCTATTTTTAGAGTCCGTATGTGTGGGGAAACAAGAGTTAGGGTTGGTTTCGGACCCCACCCTCAAGGGCCACGAAATTCCCCTCTCTTCCTCCATATATACAGCCCTTAGGGCGTCGTTTAGACTTGGGTTTTGTTTAGATTAAAAGTTCGCCATAGCTGCAACTTCGCGTACTTCGTTTGTGTCCAACGACCAGACCAAGACGTCACAGAACCCCACCTTGATCAATAAAGCTTTCATCTTATATTCGCAATATCCAGATTGCAATCTCAGTTTCTTGCTTGTTCTTCGTTTGCTCGCAGGAAACAGGCCCTCGTGGTCAGGTTGATCGTGCTCCGGCGTGGTCAATAACCCCTCGGAAGTTGGTTTAGCGATTGCTAAGGCGCGACGTCTCGCACGATCGTAGTCGGATCGTCAAGGTCGACTCCCACAGAAAACGATAGCCACCATCTCATCGAAACATCGGGACACCTTTGCCTCTATCAAGTGGTATCAGATTTCCAGGTTGCTCGGTGAGATTTTACAGTTTTTCGTAGATTAGATCGAGTCTGTTCTTCATACCTACAGTCCACGAAAAAGCCACACAAAAAAAAATTAGGGTTAGTTCATCATATCCGAACCAATCTGAGCCTTTGCATAATCTTTTTAGGGTTTTTGCTTTGTTGAATTTGCGGTTGCATCGTCGTGTCAAGTTGCTGGTCTTAGAGTCTAGTCTTTTAGAGTTTCGAGTTCTGGTCACAAGTTGTCACGCCACCGCCGCACCATCATCATCGCCCATCTACCACTTTTGCTTATCCGCCACCGCTCTGAATCCACCATATATCCACCACCAATCCGAGTTCTTCTCATATTAGGTTTGTTCTTGAGATCAATCTCAATTCCGATTCGTGTTTCCTTGCCTGCGTAGGTCTCGGAAAAAAAAAAGAGTCTGGAGACCCCCGGGCAGTTTTTAGGCCAAAATTTTCACGGGCAAAAATATTTTTTCCCTATCCTATTTTTAGGCTTTTCTGAGTCTTTTGAGCCACGTGCCATCATAGTGATTTTTTGTCGCACTTTTTCGTCGTCGCTGCCCTGATTTCCGAAAAAAAAAGTGAAAAAAAAAATTTCGTGCCCATCCTATTAGTTTGACGAGGGAAGAGTTTTGAGACACTCGCCATTATAGTAATTTTTCGCAAAAAAAAAAGGAGGAGCGCAAAAAAAAAAAAAGAGGAGCGCAAAAAAAAAGCAAAAAAAAAAAGTTCCAGAGTGTGCTTTTCCCTGATTTACGTGCAGCGCCGTGATTTTGTTAGTGATCTAGGCTCGCGTCTCTAGCACGGTCTAGCCTAGGACCAGCACAGTACCGTCGTTGAGCGTTTATTCAACTTTGCATCTCTGAATTGATTATTGCTGACCCTTTTTGCTACCATACTATAAGCCTTCCCAGCTCCACATACCTCTACGTCGTGCGTTTGACTCTCCCTGGCAATCGCTCTATCCAAGCTTTTGAGAGTTTTGACTACAACGGTTGCCGATCACCGCCTGCTGCTGGGTAAGAACTGGTAAGAATTTGAGATTTGCTTGACGGATTTGTGACACCCGCCACCACCACCTCTTGTTAGTATTCTGTAGGATCATATTCTTGTGTGTTTTCTATTGTTGCTAACCATGGCAGGATCACAAGCCGACGAGACTGACTGGGAGAACATGACGAATCAGGAGTTGCATGATAAATTTCAGCAAATGATGAATGGACAGGTGCAGGATGTGCTAAACAGATTTGAAGAGGCCATGGAGAAGATAGATGGCATGGAGAAGACGTTCGAAACAAAGCTCGATAACAGGTTTAATGAATTGCTCGCGCGTCTTCCACCACCACCACCGGCTGCACCTAACGCACCTCTACAACAACAACAACGACGACTACCTACACATCGTGAAACAGCCCTCCGCCGAGCGAGCCGTCTCCCTCTTGCACCTGGCCAAACTGTTGGTGCTCCTGTTGCTACTTCTGTGGCTCCTGCTGCTGATGCGGAGGAGGATGATTTTGCTAGCGATTACGAGGATGAGGTTGATCAAAATCAGAACTACGTGCCACCACCAGCACAGCAACCATCAGGTCGTCCACATGCAAATAATGGCAATGGTAGGGCTCACCCTCAGGTACGAGATCATGACCATCTCCCTAAACTAAAATTGAATATTCCACCATTTGAGGGTAGATATGTTCCTGATATATACCTTACTTGGGAGTTAGAAACTGAACAACGATTTACATGTTTACAATATCCCGAGGAGAGACGTGTTCCTGCTGCTGTTTGTGCATTCACTAGTTTTGCATGTGTTTGGTGGTCTGAGCATTGTAGATTATATCCCATTCCTGCTACTTGGGCTGCTTTGAAAACTGCTATGCATACTCGTTGGGTTCCACCATATTATCAACGTGAATTACTTCAAAAATTGCAGCGCTTAAGACAGGGAAAAAATTCTGTAGAAGAATATTATCAGGAATTACAAACTGGCATGATTAGATGTGGTATTGTTGAGGAGAATGAAGCTATGCTTGCACGTTTTATGGGTGGATTAAATAGAGAGATTCAGACGATTCTAGAGTATAAGGAGTATACTAATATCACTCGTTTATTCCATCTTGCTTGTAAAGCTGAACGTGAAGTGCAGGATTGACAGGCATTGGCGCGGACTAACTTTTCTGCAGGTCGACCTTCTTCATGGACACCACGTGCATCATCTACTTCCACACGTTCTACTACACCGGCGCCTCCGTCGGCTGCCACCTCCAACCGTGATACAATAAAGCAGGCACAATCACCACTATCTGCCAAGAGCACACCTTCTGGGCCTGCAAAGAGCTCTTCTTCATCCATGGCATCAACAGGGCAAACACATGATATTATTTGTCGACGTTGCAAGGGTGGAGGTCATTATGCGAGAGAATGCCCATCTAAGCGTGTGATGATTGTTACTGAGGATGGTGGGTATGAGTCCGCTAGTGACTATGATGAGGAGACTTTGGCTCTTATTACACGTGACGAACACGGTGGAGACGATTCTGATCATGAGACGCAATACATGGCTCCTGAAGATGCTGACAGGTATGAATGTTTAGTTGCTCAACGTGTTTTGAGTGTGCAGGTTACACAAGCTGAGCAAAATCAGAGGCATAATTTGTTCCATACAAAGGGAGTTGTGAAGGAACGTTCTGTTCGCGTGATCATAGATGGAGGGAGTTGCAACAACTTGGCTAGCATCGAGATGGTGGAGAAGCTATCTCTCACCACCAGACCACATCCACATCCTTACTACATCCAATGGTTCAACAACAGCGGCAAGGTTAAGGTAACACGTACTGTTCGTGTGCATTTTAGTATCTCTACATATGCTGATTATGTTGATTGTGATGTGGTACCGATGCAAGCATGTTCCTTATTACTTGGTAGACCATGGCAATTTGATAAAAATTCTATTCACCATGGTAGAAACAATCAGTATACTCTTGTTCATAAGGATAAAAATATTACTTTGCTTCCTATGACTCCTGATTCCATTTTGAAAGATGATATTAATAGAGCTAATAAAGCAAAACAGGAGAAAACTAAGAGTGAAAATCAGATTGTGGCAAAAGAATTTGAGCAACAAATGCAGCCTAATAATAATAAACAATCTAGTGTTGCTTCTGAAATTAAATTGAAAAGTGCATGTTTACTTGCCACCAAATCTGATATTGATGATCTAGATTTTAGCAAATCTGTTTGCTATGCTTTTGTGTGCAAAGAGGCATTATTTTCATTCGAGGACATGCCTTCCTCTTTGCCTCCTGCTGTCACTAACATTTTGCAGGAGTTCGCCGACGTCTTTCCACAAGACGTGCCACCGGGATTACCACCTATTCGCGGGATTGAGCATCAAATTGACTTAATTCCCGGTGCATCATTACCCAACCGGGCACCATACCGTAGCAATCCAGAGGAGACGAAGGAGATTATGCGTCAAGTACAAGAACTGCTCGACAAAGGTTATATACGTGAATCCCTTAGTCCTTGTGCTGTTCCTATCATTTTAGTGCCGAAAAAGGATGGTACGTCGCGTATGTGCGTTGATTGTAGAGGCATTAATAATATTACTATTCGTTATCGTCATCCTATTCCTAGGCTAGATGATATGCTTGATGAATTGAGTGGCTCTACAATATTCTCCAAAGTTGATTTGCGTAGTGGTTACCATCAAATTCGTATGAAATTGGGAGATGAATGGAAAACAGCATTTAAAACTAAGTTTGGATTATATGAGTGGTTAGTCATGCCTTTTGGGTTAACTAATGCACCTAGTACTTTCATGAGGTTAATGAACGAAGTTTTACGTGCTTTCATTGGACGATTTGTGGTAGTTTACTTTGATGACATATTGATTTATAGCAAATCTTTGGAGGAACATTTGGAACATTTACGTGCTGTTTTTATTGCTCTACGTGATGCACGTTTGTTTGGTAACCTTGGAAAGTGCACCTTTTGCACCGACCGAGTATCTTTTCTTGGCTATGTTGTTACTCCACAGGGAATTGAAGTTGATAAAGCCAAGATTGAAGCTATTGAGAGTTGGCCGCAGCCCAAAACGGTCACACAAGTGAGGAGTTTCCTTGGCCTCGCTGGTTTCTATAGGCGTTTTGTGAGAGATTTCAGCACCATTGCTGCACCTCTCAACGAGCTTACAAAGAAGGATGTACCTTTTGTTTGGGGTACCGCACAGGAAGAAGCCTTCACGGTATTGAAAGGTAAGTTGACACATGCTCCTTTACTCCAACTTCCTAATTTCAATAAGACTTTTGAGCTTGAATGTGATGCTAGTGGAATTGGATTAGGAGGTGTGTTATTACAAGATGGGAAACCTGTTGCATACTTTTCTGAAAAATTGAGTGGGCCTAGTCTGAACTATTCTACTTATGATAAAGAATTATATGCTCTTGTTCGGACCTTAGAAACATGGCAACATTATTTATGGCCCAAGGAATTTGTTATACATTCTGATCATGAATCTTTGAAACACATTAAAAGTCAAGCAAAACTGAACCGTCGACATGCTAAATGGGTTGAATTCATTGAGACTTTCCCTTATGTGATTAAACACAAGAAGGGTAAAGAAAATGTTATTGCTGATGCCTTGTCTCGTCGTTATACTATGCTTTCACAACTTGACTTTAAAATATTTGGTTTGGAGACCATCAAGGATCAATATGTTAATGATGCTGAATTTAAAGATGTATTGCAGAATTGTAAGGAAGGGAGAACTTGGAACAAGTTCGTTCTTAACGATGGATTTGTGTTTCGTGCTAACAAGCTATGCATTCCAGCTAGCTCCGTTCGTCTTTTGTTGTTGCAGGAGGCGCATGGAGGAGGATTAATGGGACACTTTGGCGTCAAGAAGACGGAGGATATACTTGCTACACATTTCTTTTGGCCAAAGATGAGACGGGATGTTGAGCGTTTTGTTGCTCGCTGCACTACATGTCAAAGAGCTAAGTCACGACTCAATCCTCATGGTTTATATATGCCTTTGCCTGTACCTAGTGTTCCTTGGGAGGATATATCTATGGACTTTGTTTTAGGTTTACCTCGAACAAAGAAGGGGAGGGATAGCATATTTGTTGTCGTGGATAGGTTCTCGAAAATGGCACACTTTATACCATGTCATAAAAGCGATGATGCTGTTAATGTTGCTGATTTGTTCTTTCGTGAAATTATTCGCTTACATGGTGTGCCAAATACTATTGTTTCAGATCGTGATACTAAATTTCTTAGCCACTTTTGGAGATGTTTATGGGCTAAGTTGGGGACTAAGCTGCTTTTTAGTACTACTTGTCACCCCCAAACTGATGGACAAACTGAAGTAGTCAATAGAACATTGTCTACTATGCTTAGGGCTGTTTTGAAGAATAACAAGAAAATGTGGGAAGAATGCTTGCCTCATATTGAATTTGCTTATAATCGTTCATTGCATTCTACTACGAAGATGTGCCGTTTTGAAATTGTGTATGGTTTCCTACCTCGTGCACCTATTGACTTGTTGCCTCTTCCATCTTCGGAGAAGGTTAATTTTGATGCTAAAGAACGTTCTGAATTGATTTTAAAAATGCATGAGTTAACTAAGGAAAACATTGAGCGTATGAATGCTAAATATAAACTTGCTGGAGATAAGGGTAGAAAACATGTTGTGTTTGCACCTGGAGATCTTGTTTGGTTACATTTGCGTAAAGATAGATTTCCTAATCTGCGCAAATCAAAGCTAATGCCACGTGCTGATGGTCCTTTTAAGGTTTTAGAGAAAATAAATGATAATGCATATAAACTTGAGCTACCTGCAGATTTTGGGGTTAGTCCCACTTTTAATATTGCAGATTTGAAGCCTTATCTGGGTGAGGAAGATGAGCTTTCGTCGAGGACGACTTCATTTCAAGAAGGGGAGGATGATGAGGACATCAATACCATTGTTACACCCACAGCCCCTACTGTTACATATACTGGACCAATTACTAGAGCTCGCGCACGCCAATTAAATTACTAGGTACTTTCGTTTCTTGGTAATGATTCTAATGTTCATGAGATTATGATGCTGCCTAAATTGGATACATTTGTTTTGCTTTCAAATGAAGGGTCTAGCTTGGAGAAGGATGAACATTGGAGCAAGAACACGCATGAAGTTGATGGCATGCGCAAGGGGATCAAGAACGGAGTTACAAGTGATGATTTCAGGACTTTGAAGCCGCCATAAGGAGTGCATGAAGCCATGGACGAAATATACAAGATGCCACTTCATAATATTCGTCCATAGGCTATTCTAGGTGCTGCGTCACCTTATTAATGGGCCAGGCCCATGTAATTTCGAAATACTTAAGTATAGGCTATTTTTAGAGTCCGTATGTGTGGGGAAACAAGAGTTAGGGTTGGTTTCGGACCCCACCCTCAAGGGCCACGAAATTCCCCTCTCTTCCTCCATATATACAGCCCTTAGGGCGTCGTTTAGACTTTGGGTTTTGTTTAGATTAAAAGTTCGCCATAGCTGCAACTTCACGTACTTCGTTTGTGTCCAACGACCAGACCAAGACGTCACAGAACTCCACTTGATCAATAAAGCTTTCATCTTATATTCGCAATATCCAGATTGCAATCTCAGTTTCTTGCTTGTTCTTCGTTTGCTCGCAGGAAACAGGCCCTCGTGGTCAGGTTGATCGTGCTCCGGCGTGGTCAATAACCCCTCGGAAGTTGGTTTAGCGATTGCTAAGGCGCGACGTCTCGCACGATCGTAGTCGGATCGTCAAGGTCGACTCCCACAGAAAACGATAGCCACCATCTCATCGAAACATCGGGACACCTTTGCCTCTATCAAAGAAGGAGTGTGTGGTGGCTGGAATAAGTGGAGGGGAGCCACCATGGGCCCACGAGGCAGGGGGCGCGCCCAGGGGGGTGGGCGCGCTCGCCACCCTCGTGGGCATGTGGCTGCTCCCCCTGCTGTGTTTTCAGTGCCAGATATTCTCAAATATTCTAGAAAAAATCATTTTTAATTTTCAGGGCATTTGGAGAACTTTTATTTTTGGGGTATTTTTTATTGCATGGATAATTCAGAAAATTGACAGAAATTACTATGTTTGCTTTATTTAATATAAATAACAGGAAGTAAAAAAGAGGGTACAGAGAGTTGTGTTTTCTAAATTCATCCATCTCATGCTCATCAAAAGGAATCCACTAACAAGGTTGATCAAGTCTTGTTAACAAACTCGTTCCGAATAACATGGAACGAGAGAAATTTCGAATAAGACTAGGTTACCTCAACGAAGATATGCACATCCCCAACAATAAGAATATCATATTTCTTCTTGACAGTAGTGATGAGGACATCAATACCATTGTTACACCCACAGCCCCTACTGTTACATATACTAGACCAATTACTAGAGCTCGCGCACGCCAATTAAATTACCAGGTACTTTCGTTTCTTGGTAATGATTCTAATGTTCATGAGATTATGATGCTGCCTAAATTGGATACATTTGTTTTGCTTACAAATGAAGGGCCTAGCTTGGAGAAGGATGAACATTGGAGCAAGAACACGCATGGAGTTGATGGCATGCGCAAGGGGATCAAGAACGGAGTTACAAGTGATGATTTCAGGACTTTGAAGCCGCCATAAGGAGTGCATGAAGCCTTGGACGAAATATACAAGATGCCACTTCATAATATTCGTCCATAGGCTATTCTAGGTGCTGCGTCACCTTATTAATGGGCCAGGCCCATGTAATTTCTAAATACTTAAGTATAGGCTATTTTTAGAGTCCGTATGTGTGGGGAAACAAGAGTTAGGGTTGGTTTCGGACCCCACCCTCAAGGGCCACGAAATTCCCCCCCTCTTCCTCCATATATACAGCCCTTAGGGCGTCATTTAGACTTTGGGGTTTTGTTTAGATTAAAAGTTCGCCATAGCTGCAACTTCGCGTACTTCGTTTGTGTCCAACGACCAGACCAAGACGTCACAGAACCCCACCTTGATCAATAAAGCTTTCATCTTATATTCGCAATATCCAGATTGCAATCTCAGTTTCTTGCTTGTTCTTCGTTTGCTCGCAGGAAACAGACCCTCGTGGTCAGGTTGATCGTGCTCCGGCGTGGTCAATAACCCTCGGAAGTTGGTTTAGCGATTGCTAAGGCGCGACGTCTCGCACGTTCGTAGTCGGATCGTCAAGGTCAACTCCCACAGAAAACGATAGCCACCATCTCATCGAAACATCGGGACACCTTAGCCTCTATCAAGTGGTATCAGATTTCCAGGTTGCTCGGTGAGATTTTACAGTTTTTCGTAGATTAGATCGAGTCTGTTCTTCATACCTACAGTCCACGAAAAAGCCAGAAAAAAAAAATTTAGGGTTAGTTCATCATATCCGAACCAATCTGAGCCTTTGCATAATCTTTTTAGGGTTTTTGCTTTGTTGAATTTGTGGTTGCATCATCGTGTCAAGTTGCTGGTCTTAGATTCTAGTCTTTTAGAGTTTCGAGTTCTGGTCACAAGTTGTCACGCCGCCGCCGCACCATCATCATCACCCATCTACCACTTTTGCTTATCCGCCACCGCTCTGAATCCATATCCATATACCACCACCAATCCGTATCCATATACCACCATCAATCTCTATCCATATACCACCACCGCTACCATATACCACCACCGCTGCCATATACCACAACCATATATCCACCACCAATCTGAGTTCTTCTCATATTAGGTTTGTTCTTGAGATCAATCTAAATTCCGAGTCGTGTTTCCTTGCCTGCGTAGGTCTCGGAAAAAAAAAGTCTGGAGACCCCCGGGCAGTTTTTAGGCCAAAATTTTCACGGGCAAATTTTTTTTCCCTATCCTATTTTTAGACTTTTCTGAGTCTTTTGAGCCACGTGCCATCATAGTGATTTTTTGTCGCACTTTTTCGTCGTCGCTCCCCTGATTTCCGAAAAAAAGTGAATTTTTTTTTCGTGCCCATCCTATCAGTTTGACGAGGGAAGAGTTTTGAGACACTCGCCATTATTGTGATTTTTCGCAAAAAAAAAGAGGAGCGCAAAAAAAAGGAGCGCAAAAAAAAGAGAGCGAAAAAAAAGACAGAGTTCCAGAGTGTGCTTTTCCCTTATTTACGTGCAGCGCCGTGATTTTGTTAGTGTTCTAGGCTCGCGTCTCTAGCACGGTCTAGCCTAGGACCAGCACAGTACCGTCGTTGAGCGTTTATTCAACTTTGCATCTCTGAATTGATTATTGCTGACCCTTTTTGCTACCATACTATAAGCCTTCCTAGCTCCACATACATCTACGTCGTGCGTTTGACTCTCCCTGGCAATCGCTCTATCCAAGCTTTTGAGAGTTTTTGACTACAACGGTTGCCGATCACCGCCTGCTGCTGGGTAAGAACTGGTAAGAATTTGAGATTTGCTTGACGGATTTGTGACACCCGCCACCACCACCACTTGTTAGTAGTCTGTAGGATCATATTCTTATGTGTTTCTATTGCTGCTAACCATGCCAGGATCACAAGCTGACGAGACTGACTGGGAGAACTTGACGAACAAGGAGCTTCATGATACGTTTTAGCAAATGATGAATGGACAGGTGCAAGATGTGATAAACAGATTTGAAGAGGCCATGGAGAAGATAGATGGCATGGAGAAGACGTTTGAAACAAAGCTCGATAACAAGTTTGCTGAATTGCTGTCGCGTTTTCCACCACCACCACCGGCTGCTCCTGCCGCACCTCTGCAACAATAGCAACAACACCGACTACCTCCACGTCGGGAAACAGCCCTCCGCCGAGCGAGCCGTGTCCCTCTTCAGTCGGGCCAAACTGCTGGTGCTGCTGTTGATACTTCTGTGGCTCCTACTGCTGATGTGGAGGAGGATGCTTATGTGGGAGATTATGAGGATGAGGTTGATCAAAATCAGAACTACGTGCCACCAACAGCACAGCAACCACCAGGTCGTCCACATGCAAATAATGGCAATGGTAGGGCTCACCCTCAGGTACGAGATCATGACCATCTCCCTAAACTAAAATTGAATATTCCACCATTTGAGGGTAGATATGTTCCTGATATATATCTTACTTGGGAGTTAGAAACTGAACAACGATTTACATGTTTACAATATCCCGAGGAGAGACATGTTCCTGCTGCTGTTTGTGCTTTTACTAGTTTTGCATGTGTTTGGTGGTCTAAGCATTGTAGATTATATCCTATTCCGGCTACTTGGGCTGCTTTGAAAACTGCTATGCGTACTCGTTGGGTTCCACCATATTATCAACGTGAATTACTTCAAAAATTGCAGTGCTTAAGACAGGGAAAAAATTCTGTAGAAGAATATTATCAGGAATTACAAACTGGCATGATTAGATGTGGTATTGTTGAGGAGAATGAAGCTATGCTTGCACGTTTTATGGGTGGATTAAATAGAGAGATTCAAACGATTCTAGAGTATAAGGAGTATACTAATATCACTCGTTTATTCCATCTTGCTTGTAAAGCTGAACGTGAAGTGCAGGATCGGCAGGCATTGGCGCGGACTAACTTTTCTGCAGGTCGACCTTCTTCATGGACACCACGTGCATCATCTACTTCCACACGTTCTGCTACACCGGCGCCTCCGTCGGCTGCCACCTCCAACCGTGATACAATAAAGCAGGCACAATCACCACTATCTGCCAAGAGCACACCTTCTGGGCCTGCAAAGAGCTCTTCTTCATCCATGGCATCAACAGGGCAAACACATGATATTATTTGTCGACGTTGCATGGGTGGAGGTCATTATGCGAGAGAATGCCCATCTAAGCGTGTGATGATTGTTACTGAGGATGGTGGGTATGAGTCCGCTAGTGACTATGATGAGGAGACTTTGGCTCTTATTACACGTGACGAACACGGTGGAGACGATTCTGATCATGAGACGCAATACATGGCTCCTGAAGATGCTGACAGGTATGAATGTTTAGTTGCTCAACGTGTTTTGAGTGTGCAGGTTACACAAGCTGAGCAAAATCAGAGGCATAATTTGTTCCATACAAAGGGAGTTGTGAAGGAACGTTCTGTCCGCGTGATCATAGATGGAGGGAGCTGCAATAACTTGGCTAGCATGGAGATGGTGGAGAAGCTATCTCTCACCACAAGACCACATCCACATCCTTACTACATCCAATGGTTCAACAACAGCGGCAAGATTAAGGTAACACGTACTGTTCGTGTGCATTTTAGTATCTCTACATATGCTGATTATGTTGATTGTGATGTGGTACCTATGCAAGCATGTTCCTTATTACTTGGTAGACCATGGCAATTTGATAAAAATTCTGTACACCATGGTAGAAACAATCAGTATACTCTTGTTCATAACGATAAAAATATTACTTTGCTTCCTATGACTCCTGATTCCATTTTGAAGGATGATATTAATAGAGCTAATAAAGCAAAACAGGAGACAAATAAGAGTGAAAATCAGATTGTGGCAAAAGAATTTGAGCACCAAATGAAGCCTAATAATAAACCATCTACTGTTGTTTCTGAAATTAAATTGAAAAGTGCATGTTTACTTGCCACCAAATCTGATATTGATGAGCTAGATTTTAGCAAATCTGTTTGCTATGCTTTTGTGTGCAAAGAGGCATTATTTTCATTCGAGGACGTGCCTTCCTCTTTGCCCCCTGCTGTCACTAACATTTTGCAGGAGTTCGCTGACGTCTTTCCACAAGACGTGCCACCGGGATTACCACCTATTCGAGGGATTGAGCATCAAATTGACTTAATTCCCGGTGCTTCGCTACCCAACCGTGCACCATACCGTACCAATCCAGAGGAGACGAAGGAGATTATGCGTCAAGTACAAGAACTGCTCGACAAAGGTTATATACGTGAATCCCTTAGTCCTTGTGTTGTTCCTATCATTTTAGTGCCGAAAAAGGATGGTACGTCGCGTATGTGCGTTGATTGTAGAGGCATTAATAATATTACTATTCGTTATCGTCATCCTATTCCTAGGTTAGATGATATGCTTGATGAATTGAGTGGCTCTACAATATTCTCCAAAGTTGATTTGCGTAGTGGATACCATCAAATTCGTATGAAATTGGGAGATGAATGGACAACAGCATTTAAAACTAAGTTTGGATTATATGAGTGGTTAGTCATGCCTTTTGGGTTAACTAATGCACCTAGTACTTTCATGAGGTTAATGAACGAAGTTTTACGTGCTTTCATTGGACGATTTGTGGTAGTTTACTTTGATGACATATTGATTTATAGCAAATCTTTGGAGGAACATTTGGAACATTTACGTGCTGTTTTTATTGCTCTACGTGATGCACGTTTGTTTGGAAACCTTGGAAAGTGCACCTTTTGCACCGACCGAGTATCTTTTCTTGGCTATGTTGTTACTCCACAGGGAATTGAAGTTGATAAAGCCAAGATTGAAGCTATTGAGAGCTGGCCGCAGCCCAAAACGGTCACACAAGTGAGGAGTTTCCTTGGCCTCGCTGGTTTCTATAGGCGTTTTGTGAGAGATTTCAGCACCATTGCTGCACCTCTCAACGAGCTTACAAAGAAGGATGTGCCTTTTGTTTGGGGTACCGCACAGGAAGAAGCCTTCACGGTATTGAAAGATAAGTTGACACATGCTCCTTTACTCGAACTTCCTAATTTCAATAAGACTTTTGAGCTTGAATGTGATGCTAGTGGAATTGGATTAGGAGGTGTTTTATTACAAGATGGAAAACCTGCTGCATACTTTTCTAAAAAATTGAGTGGGCCTAGTCTGAACTATTCTACTTATGATAAAGAATTATATGCTCTTGTTCGGACCTTAGAAACATGGCAACATTATTTATGGCCCAAGGAATTTGTTATACATTCTGTTCATGAATCTTTGAAACACATTAAAAGTCAAGCAAAACTGAACCGTAGACATGCTAAATGGGTTGAATTCATTGAGACTTTCCCTTATGTCATTAAACACAAGAAGGGTAAAGAAAATGTTATTGCTGATGCCTTGTCTCGTCGTTATACTATGCTTTCACAACTTGACTTTAAAATATTTGGTTTGGAGACCATCAAAGATCAATATGTTCATGATGCTGAATTTAAAGATGTATTGCAGAATTGTAAGGAAGGGAGAACTTGGAACAAGTTCGTTCTTAACGATGGATTTGTGTTTCGTGCTAACAAGCTATGCATTCCAGCTAGCTCCGTTCGTCTTTTGTTGTTGCAGGAGGCGCATGGAGGAGGATTAATGGGACACTTTGGCGTCAAGAAGATGGAGGATATACTTGCTACACATTTCTTTTGGCCAAAGATGAGACGGGATGTTGAGCGTTTTGTTGCTCGCTGCACTACATGTCAAAGAGCTAAGTCACGACTCAATCCTCATGGTTTATATATGCCTTTGCCTGTACCTAGTGTTCCTTGGGAGGATATATCTATGGACTTTGTTTTAGGTTTAACTCGAACAAAGAAGGGGAGGGATAGCATATTTGTTGTCGTGGATAGGTTCTCGAAAATGGCACACTTTATACCATGTCATAAAAGCGATGATGCTGTTAATGTTGCTGATTTGTTCTTTCGTGAAATTATTCGCTTACATGGTGTGCCAAATACTATTGTTTCAGATCGTGATACTAAATTTCTTAGCCACTTTTGGAGATGTTTATGGGCTAAGTTGGGGACTAAGCTGCTTTTTAGTACTACTTGTCACCCCCAAACTGATGGACAAACTGAAGTAGTCAATAGAACATTGTCTACTATGCTTAGGGCTGTTTTGAAGAATAACAAGAAAATGTGGGAAGAATGCTTGCCTCATATTGAATTTGCTTATAATCGCTCATTGCATTCTACTACTAAGATGTGCCCTTTTGAAATTGTGTATGGTTTCCTACCTCGTGCACCTATTGATTTGTTGCCTCTTCCATCTTCAGAGAAGGTTAATTTTGATGCTAAAGAACGTTCTGAATTGATTTTAAAAATGCATGAGTTAACTAAGGAAAACATTGAGCGTATGAATGCTAAATATAAACTTGCTGGAGATAAGGGTAGAAAACATGTTGTGTTTGCGCCTGGAGATCTTGTTTGGTTACATTTGCGTAAAGATAGATTTCCTAATCTGCGCAAATCAAAGCTAACGCCACGTGCTGATGGTCCTTTTAAGGTGTTAGAGAAAATAAATGATAATGCATATAAACTTGAGCTACTTGTAGATTTTGGGGTTAGTCCCACTTTTAACATTGCAGATTTGAAGCCTTATTTGGGTGAGGAAGATGCGCTTCCGTCGAGGACGACTTCATTTCAAGAAGGGGAGGATGATGAGGACATCAATACCATTGTTACACCCACAGCCCCTACTGTTACATATACTGGACCAATTACTAGAGCTCGCGCACGCCAATTAAATTACCAGGTACTTTCGTTTCTTGGTAATGATTCTAATGTTCATGAGATTATGATGTTGCCTAAATTGGATACATTTGTTTTGCTTACAAATGAAGGGCCTAGCTTGGAGAAGGACGAACATTGGAGCAAGAACACGCATGGAGTTGATGGCATGCGCAAGGGGATCAAGAACGGAGTTACAAGTGATGATTTCAGGACTTTGAAGCCGCCATAAGGAGTGCATGAAGCCTTGGATGAAATATACAAGATGCCACTTCATAATATTCGTCCATAGGCTATTCTAGGTGCTGCATCACCTTATTAATGGGCCAGGCCCATGTAATTTCGAAATACTTAAGTATAGGCTATTTTTAGAGTCCGTATGTGTGGGGAAACAAGAGTTAGGGTTGGTTTCGGACCCCACCCTCAAGGGCCACGAAATTCCCCCCTCTTCCTCCATATATACAGCCCTTAGGGCGTCGTTTAGACTTTGGGGTTTTGTTTAGATTAAAAGTTCGCCATAGCTGCAACTTCGCGTACTTCGTTTGTGTCCAACGACCAGACCAAGACGTCACAGAACCCCACCTTGATCAATAAAGCTTTCATCTTATATTCGCAATATCCAGATTGCAATCTCAGTTTCTTGCTTGTTCTTCGTTTGCTCGCAGGAAACAGACCCTCGTGGTCAGGTTGATCGTGCTCCGACGTGGTCAATAACCCTCGGAAGTTGGTTTAGCGATTGCTAAGGCGCGACGTCTCGCACGTTCGTAGTCGGATCGTCAAGGTCAACTCCCACAGAAAACGATAGCCACCATCTCATCGAAACATCGGGACACCTTAGCCTCTATCAAGTAGGAAGAGGAAATTCAAAACCTCCAATAGTGATTGTTGAAATTTTTCCAATAGAATTGATATTGTGGACGTGAGGTTGTTTCCTCGGAAAGTGTATCGTATGCTCATTACCATTAACATGAAAAGTGACATTGCCTTTGTTGCAATCAATAACAGCCCCTGCAGTATTCAAAAAGGGTCTTCCAAGAATAATAGACATACTATCGTCCTCGGGAATATCAAGAATAACAAAGTCCGTTAAAATAGTAACGTTTGCAACCACAACATGCACATCCACACAAATACCGACAGGTATAGCAGTTGATTTGTCAGCCATTTGCAAAGATATTTCAGTAGGTGTCAACTTATTCAAATCAAGTCTACGATATAAAGAGAGAGGCAAAACACTAACACCGGCTCCAAGATCACATAAAGCAGTTTTAACATAGTTTCTTTTAATGTCGCATGGTATAGTTGGTACTCCTGGATCTCCGAGTTTCTTTGGTATTCCACCCTTAGAAGTATAATTAGCAAGCATGGTGGAAATTTTAGCTTTCGGTATCTTTATTTTATTAGTAACAATATCCTTCATATACTTAGCATAAGGATACATTTTAAGCATATCAGTCAAACGCATACGCAGAAAGATAGGTCTAATCATTTCAGCAAAGCGCTCAAAATCCTCATCATCCTTTTTCTTGGATGGTTTAGGAGGAAAAGGCATGGGTTTCTGAACCCATGGTTCTCTTTCTTTACCGTGCTTCCTAGCAACAAAGTCTCTCTTATCATAACGTTGATTCTTTGATTGTGGGTTATCGAGATCAACAGCAGGTTCAATCTCTACATCATTATCATTGCTAGGTTGAGCATCAATGATAGAGGCGAGGGTGTCCCGATCTTTCGATGAGATGATAACTATCGATTTGGTGGAGACGACTTTGACGATCCGACTACAAACGTGCACGACGTTGCGCCTTAGCAATCGCTAAACCAATCTCCTGAGGTTACTGACGATGCCGGAAGCACGGTCAGCCTGACCACGAAGGTCTATTCCTGCAAGCAATCGAAGAACGAGCAAGAATATGATAAAGCAATCTGAATATTGCAAATATATATGAGGTATTGATAATGGTGGGGATCCGTAAGCGGTCTTGGTCTGGTCGTTGGACACAAACGAAGTACACGAAGTTGCAATGGCTAACTTTTAACTAAACAAATCCCCAGGAAAAAGCTACTAGATGGATCTACTTATATAGGAGTAAGGGGTGGCGGCCAAGGAGGTGGGAGGACATCCCAAGGCAGCCTAAAACTAACCCTAGGTCGTACAAGGCTCATGGGCCCAAGTGGAGGTGATGCAACACCTTTGGGCTTGTAGTTTGACTCGGATTCTGCTGCAACGTCAGATTGTTTCGTCCGTAAATCAACGCTCCGGACGAATTTGAAGGTGAATCCAATTGGGTTGGAAAGAGCACGAAATCTAGTTTCCAACAAAAAAAGAATCACCCAATTCGGAGTCCGTATGAAAAAGTTGTTGGCGTTTTGAGTCAGGTATGTCTGTGCAGTCCGAATCTGAATCCAGAACGTGAAAGACTTGGACTCTATCTTCTCTTGGCCCAAAAGTGATGTGAGAGGACTTTTTGAACACAACATAAACTTCTCCTTTTCCCTTATCTTCATATGTGGATTATACAAATGTCCCATACACCTGCAATTAGACAAAACACAAAAGTGTGTGAAGTATTTTTGTTCCGGATAACATAAATAGATTATTGAATAGTTTGCATTAGAAATCACCTGACAAATATGCATGTATGCAATATTTTTGGTCGTATCCAAGGTAGTCATGTCCTCATCATCCTCCCCTTTTTGAAAACAAAGCCGTCCTCGGCGTTGCTTAATCTGAAATGTGGCTAACAAAAGAGACAAGGTGTACATGTTGTATATGTATATGTCATCCAGTTTAACTTCCTTTGATTTTTGCACGTATAACACATGTATACATGAGTAACTTTCATAGTTCATAAAAACTAAAGCCAAAACATTATCACAAGAAGTAGAAGGCATGAAAATATTAGAACTCGGTTTGCACATATAAGTGAAGCTCTTATTCATTTCAAAAGATTCGCAATGTTCATCATTAAACCATCCCAACTTTGGTGAATAAACCTTACTTGCATCAAATTTACATGCTACGACATGCTTAAATAAGCAAACATGCAATAAGTCATTGGACACAGAATCATCACCAAGATTGGAGGCCATATCAAAATGATTAAACATTAGTTCTTTTGCATCAACAGTTAATTCAATGGGTGCACTCAAAATTATTGATATTTCAGTTGTTTGATCACATGACGCATTCATGACAGTAACAAGATTCTCTAAAATAGGTGGTGTGCTCAAATCAACAGGTAACTCAATACATGACGCATTCAAGTTAACTAGACATGCATCATTCTCATGTGAAGTTATATCATCAATACCTTTACTGTTACCTTGTGGCAAAGATGTAGCTGATGTAGGTATGGACGTTGACAATGTACCATACCCTTGAGATGATGCCGTGCTCATAATCCGAGGTGCAATGATGGAGGAACCCACCGGCGGTGGTGAGCATGAACTGGAATAGTAGTTGTCGTAGTCACCTAATGCATCCTCCTGTATCTGTCTCTCAAAGGTACAGGCACGGACATACATACCAGTAATGCAACGAGGAATATACTGAAATCTTGCCTGAATATTATGGTTCAAACCACCAAAAAATCTATTCATTGTATCATTCTCAGATTCTTCTATGTCACAATGATGCATATAAGATTTGAACTCTTGGTAGTAAGCATGAACAGTGTTGTTGCCTTGTTTAAATTGTTCAAATTTGCGAAGCAATTCACGACGATAATAAGGAGGGAAAAATTGTTGTCTCATTACAGCTTTCAAAACTTTCCAAGTTGTGGGTTGGTTATCAATGTTTTTCTTACAATGTACACTCCACCAAACAGAAGCAAAACCAGTAAATGCTCTAATGGTAGCTTGTACTCTCTCAAGTTCAGAAAAATCATGGTGACTAAAAACTTGTTCTACTTCAAGCTCCCAAGCTAGATAAATAGCAGGATTAAATCTACCCTCAAATGATGGTAAAGAGATAACCTGACCATATGCTTGTGTGTTGTCCCAACTCTCGTGATGGTGAAGATGTGTCCGTCGTCCAAGAACTTCTATCTCTGGAACCTGTCATGATTAGTAGAAACAAGAACCAAAATTTGAGAATAATGTTCCTATGAACTACTAGGATGTGGTTGTAAAGTGCTCACAGTAAAGCAAATATCAATATCTTACAAGTTCTTACCATGCAGCAGGTGGTGACAGGCAACCAGCGGTGTCAAATAACTCCGAAGATTGTGTAAAGCGATTGCCAGGGGAACGTGCGTATACACGGTGTAGAAATATGTGGAGCTGGGTTGGCTATATATGGTAGCAAAAGATTAGCAATAATCAATTCAGAGATGCAATGTTGAATAAACGCTCAACGACGATACTGTGCTGGTCCTAGGCTAGACCGAACTAGAGACGCGAGCCTAGAACACTAATGAGGTCACGTCGTAGCACAACCAGCATCAATGAAGGATACTAAGTAGCTCTGGACAGCAAGATATAAGTGAAGATCACAACGGCAGTAAAGATAATGATGTGAAACAACAGCCAAGCTGTTTTACTGAACAATGCACAAAACAGATTCCAATCCGAATTCAACTACGAGATTGAGTCTAAAAAGATTCGAATTTTGTTTTTTTTCTCTTTTTTTTCCTCACACTTTTTTTTCTTTCTCTCCTTTTTTTCTCTGACTTTTTTTCTCTTTTTTTTCCTCTCATTTTTTTTCTCTCTTTTTTTTCTCACTCTTTCCAAAACAAACTAGATAAGATGCAGATTGGATCAAGTGAAGATGTGAATGATCTTAACTATTATTATGACAATGAATGGTGGGTAGCACGTGGTGGAAATTGATGGATGGGTGGTGGACAGCGGAAGAGATAATGATGCAGCGGTGGCGTGACTAATGTGAACAGAACTCGAAACTCTAAACGAACTAGACACTAAGACCAGCAACTCGACACGACGATGCAACCGATAATTCAACTATGCAAGCAATGAAAAGAAAATTGCAAAGGCTCAGACTGGCTTGGACCAAGGATGAATAGATCTAACTCTTTTTTGTGGCTTTTTCTTGGACAATAGGTAAGAAAATAAATCTAATCTAGGAAAACTGGAAATTCTCACCGAGCAACCTGAAAACTGATACCACTAGATAGAGGCGAGGGTGTCCCGATCTTTTGATGAGATGATAACTATCGATTTGGTGGAGACGACTTTGACGATCCGACTACAAACGTGCACGACGTTGCGCCTTAGCAATCGCTAAACCAATCTCCTGAGGTTACTGACGATGCCGGAAGCACGGTCAGCCTGACCACGAAGGTCTATTCCTGCAAGCAATCGAAGAACGAACAAGAATATGATAAAGCAATCTGAATATTGCAAATATATATGAGGTATTGATAAATAATGGTGGGGATCCGTAAGCGGTCTTGGTCTGGTCGTTGGACACAAACGAAGTACACGAAGTTGCAATGGCTAACTTTTAACTAAACAAATCCCCAGAAAAAAGCTACTAGATGGATCTACTTATATAGGAGCAAGGGGTGGCGGCCAAGGAGGTGGGAGGACGTCCCAAGGCAGCCTAAAACTAACCCTAGGTCGTACAAGGCTCATGGGCCCAAGTGGAGGTGATGCAACACCTTTGGGCTTGTAGTTTGACTCGGATTCTGCTGCAACGTCAGATTGTTTCGTCCGTAAATCAACGCTCCGGACGAATTTGAAGGTGAATCCAATTGGGCTGGAAAGAGCACGAAATCTAGTTTCCAACAAATAAAGAATCACCCAATTCGGAGTCCGTATGAAAAAGTTGTTGGCGTTTTGAGTCAGGTATGTCTGTGCAGTCCGAATCTGAATCCAGAACGTGAAAGACTTGGACTCTATCTTCTCTTGGCCCAAAAGTGACGTGAGAGGACTTTTTGAACACAACATAAACTTCTCCTTTTCCCTTATCTTCATATGTGGATTATACAAATGTCCCATACACCTGCAATTAGACAAAACACAAAAGTGTGTGAAGTATTTTTGTTCCGGATAACATAAATAGATTATTGAATAGTTTGCATTAGAAATCACCTGACAAATATGCATGTATGCAATATTTTTGGTCGTATCCAAGGTAGTCATGTCCTCATCAATCAACATGAACATCATCATTAACATTATCACTAGGTTCATGTTCATTATCGGATTGTGTTTCAACATCAAAAATAGAAATATAATTGGGATTCTCCGGTGTGTCAATAACAGGTTCACTAGAAGCATGCAAAGTCCTATCATTTTTCTTTTTCTTCCTTTTAGAAGGACTAGGTGCATCAATATTAATTCTCTGAGAATCTTGCTCAATTCTCTTAGGGTGGCCCTCAGGATACAAAGGCTCCTGAGTCGTTTTACCACCTCTAGTCATAACTCTAACAACATTATCATTCTTATTGTTTAATTCATTGAGCAAATCATTCTGAGCTTTTAGTACTTGTTCTACTTGAGTGGTAACCAAGAAGCATGTTTACTAATAAGTTTAAGTTCACCTTTAACACTAGCCATATAATCACTCAAGTGTTCAATCATATAAGCATTGTGTTTCAGTTGTCTACCAAAATAAGCATGAAAATCTTCTTGCTTAACCATAAAGTTATCAAATTCATCCAAACATTGGCTAGCAAACATAGCAGGAGGGATTTCAGCTTTATCATATCTATAGAGAGAGTTTACCTTTACTACCTCTGTCGGGTTATCGAGACCGAGTGTTTCTTCAATAGGTGATGAATTAAGACCATGTATTTCTTCAACGGGCGGTAAATTCTTAACATCTTCAACTTTTATACCTTTTTCTTTCATAGATTTCTTTACCTCTTGCATATCTTCAGGACTAAGAAATAGAATACCCCTTTTCTTTGGAGTTGGCTTAGGAGTTGGTTCAGTAAGTGTCCAATTATTTTCATTAGTCAACATATTATTCAATAGCAATTCAGCTTGATCAACAGTTCTTTCCCTGAAAAGACAACCAACACAACTATCCAGGTGATCTCTGGAAGCATCGGTTAGTCCATTATAAAAGATATCAAGTATTTCATTTTTCTTGAGGATGATCAGGAAAGCATTAAGTAATTGGAGAAGCCTCCCCCGAGCTTGTGGGAGACTCTCTTCTTCAATTTGCACAAAATTATATATTTCCCTTAAAGCAGCTTGTTTCTTATGAGCGGGGAAATATTTAGCAGAGAAGTAGTAAATCATATCCTGGGGACTACGCACACAACCAGGATCAAGAGAATTAAACCATATCTTAGCATCACCCTTTAATGAGAACGGAAATAATTAAGGATATAATAATAGCGAGTTTTCTCATCATTAGTGAAGATGGTAGCTATATCATTTAATTTAGTAAGATGTGCCGCAACAGTTTCATATTCATGGCCATAGAAAGGATCATATTCAACCAAAGTAATTATATCAGGATCAACGGAGAAATCATAATCCTTATTAGTAATAAAGATAGGTGAAGTAGCATAAGCAGGATCATATTTCATTCTAGCATTCAAAGTCTTTTCTTTAAGCTTAGCTAATAGTTTCTTAAGATCACTTCTATCATTGCAGGCAAGAAAGTCTCTAGCAGTTTCTTCATCCATAACATAGCCTTCAGGCACAACAGGCAATTCATATCTAGGGGGAGAATCTTCATCATCACTTTCATCAATATTATCAGTTTCAATAATTTCATTCTCTCTAGCCCTAGCAAGTTGTTCATCAAGAAACTCACCAAGTGGCACGGTAGTATAAAGCATAGAAGTAGTTTCATCATAAGTATCATGCAAAGTAGAACTGGCATCATCAATAACATGTGACATATCAGAATGAATAGCAGGTGTAGGTGTCGCAAGTTTACTCAAAAAAGAAGGAGAATCAAGTGCAGAGCTAGATGGCAGTTCCTTACCTCCCCTCGTAGTTGAGGGAAAAATCTTGGTTATTTGATCTTTCAAGTTCTTCATAATGATAAGCAGATATAAATCCCAAGTGACTCAAAGAATAGAGCTATGCTCCCCGGCAACGGCGCCAGAAAATGGTCTTGATAACCCACAAGTATAGGGGATCGCAACAGTTTTCGAGGGTAGAGTATTCAACCCAAATTTATTGATTCGACACATGGGGAGCCAAAGAATATTCTCAAGTATTGGCAGCTAAGTTGTCAATTCAACCACACCTGAAAACTTAATATCTGTAGCAAGGTATTTAGTAGCAAAGTAATATGATAGTAGTGGTAACGATCGCAAAAGGTAACGGTAGCAAAAGTAATATTTTTGGGTTTTGTAGTGATTGTGACAGTAGCAACGGAAAAGTAAATAAGCGAAGAACAATATATGAAAAGCTCGTAGGCAATTGATCAGTGATGGAGAATTATGTCGGATGCGATTGATCATGCAACAGTTATAACATAGGGTGACACAGAACTAGCTCCAGTTCATCAATGTAATGTAGGCATGTATTCCGAATATAGTCATACGTGCTTATGGAAAATAACTTGCATGACATCTTTTTTCCTACCCTCCCGTGGCAGCGGGGTCCTATTGGAAACTAAGGGATATTAAGGCCTCCTTTTAATAGAGTACCGGACCAAAGCATTAACACATAGTGAATACATGAACTCCTCAAACTACGGTCATCACCGGTAATGGTCCCGATTATTGTCACTTCGGGGTTAACGGATCATAACACATAATAGGTGACTATAGACTTGCAAGATAGTATCAAGAACTCACATATATTCATGAAAACATAATAGGTTACAGATCTGAAATCATGGCGCTCGGGCCCTAGTGACAAGCATTAAGCATAGCAAAGTCATAGCAACATCAATCTCAGAACATAGTGGATACTAGGGATCAAACCCTAACAAAACTAACTCGATTACATGATAAATGTCATCCAACACATCACCGTCCAGCAAGCCTATGATGGAATTACTCACACGGCGGTGAGCATCATGAAATTGGTGATGGAGGAAGGTTGATGATGACGATGGCGACGGATTCCCCTCTCCGGAGCCCCGAACGGACTCTAGATCAGCCCTCCCGAGAGAGCTTAGGGCGATGAATCCTTCTCCTTGATTTTTTTTCTCCCCGAACACGAATATATGGAGTTGGAGTTGAGGTCAGTGGAGCGTCAGGGGGCCCACGAGACAGGGGGGCATGCCCAGGGGGGTAGGCACGCCCCCACCCTCATGGACAGGGTGTGGGCCCCCTGACGTGGATCTCTCTTGCAATATTTTTTATATATTCCAAAAATAATCTCCGTTGATTTTCAGGTCATTTTGAGAACTTTTATTTCTGCACAAAAATAACACCATGGCAATTCTGCTAAAAACGGTGTTAGTCCGGGTTAGTTCCATTCAAATCATGCAAGTTAGAGTCCAAAACAAGGGCACACGTGTTTGGAAAAGTAGATACGGTGGAGACGTATCAGTGTCCAATGATTCTTTAGGCCCAAACCCCCCGATTCTAAGTTCGGAGGACTGGAAGTGTCACCTCGCAGACGGGTATCCGGCTCTCCGAGCTCGGAAATCCGAACGTAACTTGTTTTCAGCATAGCGGAAGAGTTGTTGTTTTGCTCCTCTACGACCGCTGTCTGATGGGTGACCGGCGGAGATTTGATTTCTCTCTGATCGGGTTTAATCCCAATCCGATCATAGTCTGTGGCGACCCAGGAGTTCGTTTAAAGACGACAAATCCACCGAATCCATCCATTTGGAGTATTCCGGGTCAACACGGAGACGATTTTCGATGACTTGGGAAGTCATCGTCGGCTTAAAGGCCGAACGGCAGCCATGGTAAAGCTGCCCAACCGGAGGGTTCGGCCTAAGGCCAGGGATTCTCCAGAAGTGATACCATCCTTGGTAACAAGGCGAGCCATCAATCCTGTTGTCGACGCCACAGAGGAACTCTCAATGAATGCACAAATGTCGGTGTCCAAACCAGCAGATCTCGAGTAGGGGGTCCCGAACTGTGCGTCTAAGGATCGAAGGTAACAACAGACAGGGGACACGATGTTTACCCAGGTTCGGGCCCTCTTGATGGAGTAATACCCTACGTCCTGCTTGATTGACTTTGGTGAATATAGGGGTTACAAGAGTTGATCTAACACGAGAACGTAATGGCTAAACCCTAGATGTCTAGCCCGTATGATTATGATTGCCTCTACGGACTAAACCCTCCGGTTTATATACACACCGGAGGGGGCTAGGGTTGTATCAAGTCAGTTTACAGAGAAAGGAATATTCATATCCACACGCCAAGCTTACCTTCCACGCAAAGGAGAGTCCCATCCGGACACGGGGGAAAGTCTTTTGTCTTGTATCTTCACGACCCATTAGTCTGGCCCATGTTGCATAGCTCGGACGCCCGAGGACCCCGTAATCCAGGACTCCCTCAATGGCATCCCCCTCAAGAAAACCTTTTTCAAAAATAGAATCAAAAACTTGCTTGAAAGAAGAAGGTAAGCCAACATAAAAAATTTAAGTAAATCTCAATTTGATATTGGGGCATGTAGCTGGCTCGGATCCTTAATAGCCTATCCCAAGCATCTTTCAAAGATTCATCAAGAAAATAACGAAAAATTTCAGGGTCATCTTCATCAAAATTATTCAAATTCTCATCAATAATCCTGGTAGGTCTTTCCACAGCATCATTATTTATGGGCTTAGAAAGGACAGAGGGACTATCCAAAGTATTAAAACCAGGGAGAAAACCCGTAGCCCCTTTTGGTTCGGCCATGGCGATAGAAAGGCAAAGGTTTTCGAAAATCGTTTTAGAAGTGGGGGAGAGGAAAATGAGAGGCGAATGGCAAATAATGTAATGCGAGGGAGAAGAGTTTATGACGGGTACTTGGTATGTCGTGACTTGGCGTAGATCTCCCCGGCAATGGCGCCAGAGATCCTTCTTGCTACCTCTTCAGCATGCGTTGGTTTTCCCTTGAAGAGGAAAGGGTGATGCAGCAAAGTAGCGTAAGTATTTCCCTTAGTTTCGAGAACCAAGTTATCAATCCAGTAGGAGATAACGCACAAGTCACCTAGTACCTGCACAAACAATCAAGAACCTTGCAACCAATGCAACAAAGGGGTTGTCAATCCCTTCACGGTCACTCGCAAAAGTGAGATCTAATAAAGATAGTAAGTAAATATTTTTGGTATTTTTGTTGTATAGTTTGGAAAGTAAAGATTACAAAATAGTTAAGGAGATGCGATGTAAATAAAAGAGATGCAATATAATAAGAAAGAGACCCAGGGGCCATAGATTCACTAGTGGCTTCTCTCAAGATAGGATGCATTACGGTGGGTGAACAAATTACTGCCGAGCAATTGATAGAAGAGCGCATAATTATGAAGATATCTAAGGCAGTGATCATGAATATAGGCATCACATCCATGTCAAGTAGATCGAAACGATTATGCATCTACTACTATTACTCCACACATCGACCGCTATCTAGCATGCATCTAAAGTATTAAGTTCATAAGAACAGAGTAACGCATTAAGCAAGATGACATGATGTAGAGGGACAAACTCAAGCAGTATGATATAAACCCCATCTTTTTATCCTCGGTGGCAACAATACAATACGTCCCTTGCTGCCCCTACTGTCACTGAGAAAGGACAACGCAAGATTGAACCCAAAGCTAAGCACTTCTCCCATTGCAAGAAAGATCAATCTAGTAGGCCAAACTAAACCGATAATTCGAAGAGACTTGCAAAGATATCAAATCATGCATATAAGAATTCAGAGAAGAATCAAATAACATTCATAGATAATCTTGTTCATAAACCCACAATTCATCGGATCTCGGCAAACACACCGCAAAAGAGTATTAGATCGAATAGATTTCCAAGAACATCGAGGAGAACTTTGTATTGAGAATCAAAGAGAGAGAAGCCATCTAGCTAATAACTATGGACCCGAAGGTTTGTGGTAAACTAGTCACGCTTCATCGGAGAGGCTATGGTGTTGATGTAGAAGCCCTCGGTGAAAGATTCCCCCTCCAACAGATCTTCGGAAGAGGCCCCAAGATGGGATCTCACGGGTACAGAAGGTTGTGGCGGTGTAAAAGTGGTTTCGTGGCTCTCTGCGATGTTTCTAGGGTATAAGTGTATATATAGGCGGAAGAAGTACGTCGGTGGAGCTACGAGGGGCCCACGGGGGTGGGGGGCACGCCTACCCCACTGGGCGCGCCCTCATGCCTCGTGGCGTTCCAGACTTCAACTCCAAGTCTTCTGGTTTGCTTTTGGTCCAAGAAAGATCATCGCGAAGGTTTCATTCCGTTTGGACTTCTTTTGGTATTCCTTTTCTGCAAAACTCTAAAATAGGTTAAAAAAACATAAACTGGCACTGGGCCTCCGGTTAATAGGTTAGTCCCAAAAATAATATAAAAGAGCATATTAAAGCCCATTAAACATCCAAAACAGATAATATATTAGCATGGAACAATCAAAAATTATAGATACGTTGGAGACGTATCAATAAGCGTCACGCTAAGTGGAGTGAATTTATTGAGTCATTTCCTTATGTCATCAAGTACATGATACGTCTCCAACGCATCTATAATTTTTGATTGTTCCATGCTATTATATTATCTGTTTTGAATGCTTTATATGCATTAATATGCTATTTTATATTATTTTTGGGACTAACCTATTAACCTAGAGCCAGTGCCAGTTCCTGTTATTTCCTTGTCTTAAAGTTTCGCAGAAAAGGAATACCAAATGGAGACCAAACGGAATAAAACTTTCGCGATGATTTGTCTTGGACCAGAAGACATCCAGAGGACTTGGAGTGCAAGTCGGAGAAGCCACGAGGCGACCAAAAGGATGGACGGCACGCCCAGGGGGGTAGGGCGCGCCCCCACCCTTGTGGGCCCCTCGTGACTCCACCGACCTAGTTTCTTCGCCTATATATTCTCATATATCCCAAAAACAATAGAGAGAGCCACGAAAACACTTTTCCACCATAGCAACCTTCTCTACCCATGAGATCCCATCTAGGGGCCTTTTCCGGTCTCCTGCTAGAGGGTGATTCGATCATGGAGGGCTTCCACATCAACACCATTGCCCTTCTGATGAAGCATGAGTAGTTTACCTCAGACCTACGGGTCCATAGCTAGTAGGTAGATGGTTTCTTCTCTCTCTTTGATTCTCAATACCATGTTCTCCTCGATGTTCTTGGACATCTATTCGATGTAATACTTTTTTGCGGTGTTCGCCGAGATCCGATGAACTGTGGATTTATGATCAGCTTATCTATGAATATTATTTCAATCTCCTCTGAATTCATTTATGCATGATTTGATATCTTTGTAATTCTCCTCGAACTATCGATTTGGTTTGGCCAACTAGCTTGGGTTTTCTTGCAATGGGAGAAGTGCTTAGCTTTGGGTTCAATCTTGAGGTGTCCTTTCCCAGTGACAGTAGGGGCAGCAAGGCACATATTGTATTCTTGCCATCGAGGATAAAAAGATGGGGTTTTCATCATATTGCTTAAGTTAATTCCTCTACATCATGTCATCCTGCATAATGCGTTACTCCGTTCTTTAGGAACTTCATACTCTAGATGCATGTTGGAAGCGGTCAATGTGTGGAGTAATAGTAGTAGATGCATAATTGTTTCGGTCTACTTGACACGGACGTGATGCCTATATTCATGATCATTGCCTTAGATACCATCATAACTTTGCGCTTTTCTATCAATTGCTCGGCAGTAATTTGTTCACCCACCGTATTATTTTCTATCTTGAGAGAAGCCTCTAGTGAAACCTATGGCCCCCGGCTCTATCCTCCATCATATAAGTTTCCGACCTACAATATTAGTTTCTTATTTACTTCCTTTGCAATCTTTTACTTTCCGATCTATAAACCAAGAATACCAAAAATATTTACTTTACCGTTTATCAATCTCTATCAGATCTCACTTTTGCAAGTAACCGTGAAGGGATTGACAACCCCTTTATTACGTTGGGTGCAAGTTCTTTGATTGTTTGTGTAGGTATTTGGTGACTTGTTCGTTGTCTCCTACTGGATTGATACCTTGGTTCTCAAAACTGAGGGAAATACTTACTCTACTTTGTTGCATCACCCTTTCCTCTTCATGGGGAAAACCAACGCAAGCTCAAGAAGTAGAAGGATTATGGCGCCGTTGCTGGGGAGATCTACGACAAGTCAAGACATACCAATTACCCATCATAAACTCTCATCTCTTGCATTACATTATTAGCCATTCGCCTCTCGTTTTCCTCTCCCCCACTTCTAAAATGATTTTCGAAAAGATTCACCTTTTCTTAGCCCCTCTTCCATTCATCTTTCTACCTCTATGGCCGACTCTAGAAGGGCTAAGGGTTTTCTCCCAGGTTTTAATGCTTTGCATAGCCCCTCTATTCCTTCTAAGCTCATAAATAATGATGCTACGGAAAGACTTACCGGGGTGGTTAAGGAAGATTTCAATAATTTTAATGAAGATGATCCCGGAATTTTTCGTTGTTTGCTTGATGAAACTTTGAAAGATGCTTGGGATAGGCTGTTGAGGATTCGAGCTAGCCATGTGCCCCAATATCAGATTGAGATATACATAAAAAGTTGTTATATTTGCCTACCCCATTCTTTTAAGCAAGTTTTGGATTCTATATTTGAAAATGGTTTTCTTGGAGGGGATGCCATTGACACTTATGAGAAGATGGAAACCATATTTGGGCACCCAAGGGAGAAAATGTATAATCAACTGCTATTATGTGTTTCTATGAAAATTAAATAATCAAAGAGATGAAGGCTAGTTTAGATGCAAATTTTCATAATGTGCTTAATCTTTCTTCTACTATTAATGGCCAGGTGCTTTCACAGGATAGAAAGATAAATGCCATGGATAAGAAATTTTCTCTTTGTTTCCCAAAAGAGGGGACGATAATACTTAGATCTATTTGTGTGTTATGCCTAGCTAAGGGCGTTAAACAATAGCGCTTGTTGGGAGGCAACCCAATTTTATTTTTGTTTTTGCTTTTTAGGTTCTGTTTTGCAATAAATAATTCATCTAGCCTCTGGTTAGATGTGGTTTTGTGTTTTCATCAGTGTTTGTGCCAAGTATGACCTTTGGAATGGCTTATGGTGATAGTTAATTTGATCTTGCTGGAAAATAGAAACTTTTGCGCTCAGGAAAAAATTCTCATTTTTAACAGAAGTGTGATAAAATATTGATTCTTTTTGCAGAAGATTAATAAATAAATTGCTTAGGTTGTCCTAATTTTTGAGAATTTTTGGAATTACAGAAGTCTTCGAAATATCCAGATTGAGGCTATATTTTGGCAGATTCTGTTTTTTATGTGTTGTTTGCTTATTTTGATGAATCAGTGGCTAGTATCGGAGGGTATGAAGCATGGAAAAGTTGGAATACAGTAGATATTACACCAATATAAATAAAGAATGAGTTCACAACAGTACAAAAAGCAGTGATTTATTTTCTTATACTAACAGAGCTTATGAGACTTTCTGTTGAGTTTTGTGTTGTGAAGTTTTCAAGTTTTGGGTAAGGATTTGATGGACTATGGAATAAGTGATGCGGAGCATCCTACGGTTATACCCATCAAACTACCATCGTCTCATCAAGAGCCAAGAGGACCTATGACACGAGCTAGAGCTAGAGCTCTCGAGACCGAGGTGACTTCTTTCCTTAGTGATATTACATATGATCCTCTCCAGACATGGCTACTACCTAAATCCGAGATGTTGTGCATGATCAGGTACCAAGAGGACCCTCATGAAGATGCACGTGAAGATGAACAAGTCCCCAAGTCCAGGATGAAGAGATGCAATGGATGGAGCCAAGAACAGCCCCCAGGACCCGGACATCCGGCCAGGACCCCGGACGTTCGGCCCCTGGAAGTGTCACCTCCAGCAACGGACCAACGGCCAAGTCTACAAGGCCCGGACATCCGGTGACTGGCCCGGACATCTGGCCCCGACCCGGAAATCCGGCCACCAGCCCAGAAATCCGGTCACCCCCGATCCAGAAGGCAGCAGGACCGCCTACGCCAGCCCAAACATCCGGCCCTCCGCGAACGCCCGCACATCGAGCCCGTAGCCCGGACGTCCGGCCTCCCCTGTCTGCGCACAGTGTAAGGGCCCGAGGCCCGTGTACCCCTTCGCCCACCTAGACTATATATACTCTTCTCCTACCTATGTTTTAGGGTTAGAGTTATGATAGCTCATTTGAGAGATAGAGCCTCGCTCATCCATATCGGATCTACTCCTTCAGAGAGACCGCGGCCCCTCTACGGAGAAGATCCACCTTGGATTCAAGACCCCCTTTTGGGCGGCCCCATCAAGACCTCCTCACGGAGAAGAACCGGCTACCCCTTGTATCATCCCTTGTTGAATTTGGATCGTGTATCTCCCTTTGTGTTTCGAGAATCTAGCACATGTGTGACCGGATCTAGTTGGTTTGAGTGTTTCTCTTGTGTTTCCCTTTGTGTTTTCCCCTCGTGTTCCTCGTGTTCTTCGCGGGATCCGCTCCTTTCATGAAAGATCAGCCATCTAGGGTTCCATCCTACATCATCTTGGTATCAGAGCCACGTTGATCACGATTTTGGAGCCTCCCCGTTGTGTTTTCTAGCCTTGTTTTGTTGATTTTGTCCCTAATTCGAAAATTCCCCACAAAAATAGCCCCCACCAATGTTTTTTGTGATTTGTTGGTGTGATGAAGTTTTGTTGGATTTGATCCACGGATTTCATGTGTTGCAGGTAGATCTAGCTTTCCATCATCTTTTCCCTAGTTTCCATCCACAAATTCCTCCGAATTTTGCCCCGATTTGCCACCTTCCATGCGGAGTTCGTCCAAGGATCTAGAGACCGAACATCCGGCCACCCCGGACATCCAGCCATCAAGCCCGGACATCCGGCCCCTGGCGGCATCACTCCCATTCCACCGCCTAGTTTTCCATCCAAATTTTGCCAAATTTTGTTCCGGCGCCCACATACACTTCCGCATACCACCACCACTTCCGCATAGCACCACCATATACCACATACACCACCATCTCTTACCACTACCAACTTCGACAATTTTGTCATGTTTTGCTTTGAGAATTTGAGTTGCAGTTCCGTGTCCTATTGTGTTCCAGCTATTTAGGTACGGTTCGACATCAACATCACCGCCACTCATCTTCGCCAGGACGCGTCATCGACAATGACCACTCCACCATTTTCACACCATACCGTAAGCAAGGAATGGTAACCTCGTCTTGGTATAGTGATACACCATTCTTGCCATTACACTGACAGCCATCATAGCCTTTGATAGAGGAAAAGGTGTCCCATCTTTCGATGAGATCGTGGCTATCGTTTTGGAGGAAGTCGACTTTGACGATCCGACTACAAACGTGCAAGGACGTCGCGCCTTAGCAATCGCTAAACCAACTCCGAGAGGTTATTGACCACGCGGGAGCACGATCAACCTGACCACGAAGGTCTGTTTCCTATAGGCAATCGAAGAACAAGCAAGAAACTAAGATTGCAATCTGGATATTGAAAATATAAGAGGGAAGCTTTATTCATAAAGGTGGGGTTCTGTGACGCCTTTGTCTGGTCGTTGAACACAAACGAAGTATGTGAAGTTGCAGCTATGGCGAACTTTAATCTAAACAAAACCCAAAGTCTAAACGACACCCTAAGGGTTGTATATATGGAGGAAGAGGGGGGGGGGATTTCGTGGCCCTTGGAGGAGGGGTCCGAAACCAACCCTAACTCTTGTTTCCCCACACATATGGACTCTAAAAACAACCTACACTTAAGTATTTCGAAATTACATGGGCCTGGCCCAATAATAAGGTGATGCGGCACCTAGAATAGCCTCTAGATGAAATTTATGAAGTGGTATCTTGTATATTTTGTCCAAGGCTTCATGCCCTCCTAATGGTGGCTTCAAAGTCCTGAAATCATCACTTGCAACTCCGTTCTTGTTCCCCTTGTGCATGCCATCATCTTCATGCCCGGTCTTGCTCCAGTGTTCATCCCTCTTATCCATGCTAGGCCCTTCATTTGTAAGCAAAACAAATGTATCCAATTTAGGCAGCATCATATTCTCATGAACATTAGAATCATTACCAAGAAACGAAAGTACCTGATAATTTAATTGGCGTGCGCTAGCTCTAGTAATTTGTCCAGTATGTATAGCAGCAGGGGTTGTGGGTGTAACAATGCTATTGATGTCCTCATCAGCCTTACTCTTTTGCTTCACTTAACCATCGAGACTAGCCTTTGAGTATTGCCGGCAACGTGACTTGTGCACATTAGTGATCATACTTCCCATAGCATACATATATCATTGGTGCATATCTTGGTATCATCTCTTGTGTCACAAGATTGTCATCCCATACACAATTGCTATCTTGGTTCGTGAAGCATTGCATGAGAAAAGAGCTCAAACAACAAAGAGCCAAACAGGCTTTTAAGAAAAAGGGAAAGATAAGCAAAGAGCTTTTAAGCAAGAACCATAGCATCATACAACATTAAGATTGTCATACTAGATCATCTTGGATCATATCATCGGAAAACCAAACATAAAGCATACTTGGGATAGAAGTCGTTGCATTTTTGCTTAGTACGTTGTGCACAAGTCTTCGTATCCGCCTATTGTGCAATCGTGCTAGTGTCTCTCTAGTGTTGTGCAACAAGAGCATTTTCATGGATTCCACATTTTGGCTCATCCTTGGTTGCACGACCCCACTTATCTCTTTGTGTGTGTGTTTCCGTGTACCATATTTTGCTTGGTCTACTTGTTGCATTGCAAACTTGCGAATCTTTCCCAACATTATTGAAGCTCACTAACAATTGCATCAAATTTTGTGCCACCATCCTAACCAAGCTCCACCATAAGCTTTTACTTGTGTAGGTGTGAGAAACCGACAAGAATTGGTACCAATTGTGCTATTTCCTTGTTCCACATTGGAGGGATATTTGATCCATCTTCAACATCGGTCGAGGTACATTTGGTATACGTTCTTCTCTTTCTACCATTCACATATTTGTCTGGAATGATGGATAGGCCAAGTACTTCTACCAACCCACTCTTCATCGGGCAAGACGACGACATGAACTCCTACATCACAAAGAGTCACCTCTTTGGTGCACAACGTGCTTTGCATCAAGAGCAACAAGCAATGAGTGAACGCATAGACAACGTTGCTACCAACTTGCGACTCTCCGAGCAACGCACAAGAGATTGCTTCGATCACAAGCTTGATGAAAACAAGCAAGAGAACGATGCAAGAATGGATGAGATCCGTGCTTTGTTGCTCAACCGCTCTTCTTCGACTTTGCCCTCATCAAGACGGGGCCGCTCAAGTCGACACTCCGACTACACCATCTCCGGCTCAAGTACACCGACATCTAATACTCTTCGTCATGCCGCGCGCCAAGACCGTCAAGCCAACCGCAACCCTCTACACGACAACAACTCTCAAGAACAACGACACTGTCAAAACCAAGCTACATTTGGGCAAGCACGAGAACGGCAATGACAACGCTAACACGAATAGGAAGAGCGAGCGCGACTTCACCAAGAAGCACAAGATGCCGAGGCACAACGTCAAGAGCAACAATTGCGAGAAGCTCAAGCACTTGAGGCGCAACAAGCCCTCCGATAATCAAGTCGATCCGTAGCCAACCAAGGCCTACAAGCTCGTGAACATCAAGAAGCACTTCGCGAAGAAGTTCAAGAACGATTATATCAAGCTCGTGTGCAACGTCAAGCTCGACAAGTTCCTCCACAAGCTCGCCAAGAACATCAAGTTCAACAAGAGCAAGAAGACAATGGAAATCCTCCACGGCAAGAGCAAGTTGTGAGAGATGATCCTCCTCGTCAAGGACATCATCATCCCCGACCCGAACAGAATGAAGAGCAATGCTACGGCAAGCTAAAGTTCACCATGCCCAAGTTCAATGGAAGCAATGATCCCAAAGAGTACCTTTCATGGGCAATGAAGGTCGACAAAATCTTCCGCTTGCACAATTATGAAGAAGAGAAGAAGATCGCAATGGCATCCCTTGAGTTCCAAGACTATGTACTCATTTTGTGGGAACAAGTCATTGAGCGCAGAGAGGCAAAAGGTGAACCACCTATCACTACTTGGACGCAAATGAAGGATGTCATGAGAGCACGCTTCGTTCCTACCTACTACAACCGCGACCTCTTCAAGAAACTCCAACTACTCAAGCAAGGAACCAAGAGCGTTGAAGAGTACTACAAGGAAATGGAGATTGCAATGATACGAGCCAATGTCACGGAAGATGATGAACAAACTATGGCATGTTTCTTGAATGGACTCAATCATCCAATCAAGAAGATCGCCGACTTCCAACCATACTCGAACCTCATCGAGCTAGTGCATCAAGCTACCAAAGCGGAACGTCAAGTGCAAGATGACTTCAAGTATGCCAAGTTCTCATCCAAGTCATATGGTTTCTCCAACACCCAAGCTTCAATGACTCCAACACCGTTTACCTCAACCAAGCCTTCTACAAGCAACGTCGATAAGTCAAGTTACAAGAAAGCTTCGACAACCTCAAGTCATCCTACTACAACGAGCAACTTCAAGCCGAGAGCTTCATCATCATCTACCCCAACTGATGAGACCGTCAAGACAAGTTCCTTCAAATGCTTCACACGCGGAGGCCGAGGCCACAAGTCCTTTGAGTGTACCAACAAGCGGACCATGATCCTCAACGATGATGGTACATACGACTCCATGAGGGAAGGAGAAACGAAAGCACTTGAGCAAGTCGCCATGCACTGGCAAGTGAACGATGAAGAGGAACAAGTCTTTTGTGATGAAGATTCAAGCCCCGCTCTCGCTTTCTCCAAGGTCTTGTCCCTTCAACATCACCAAGAAGAAGACCAAAGATGCCACATATTCCATACCAAGGCCGGCATCAATGGAAGGTCCGTCAAGGTCATCATCGATGGAGGGAGTTGTCAAAACTTAGCAAGTGAAGAACTTTGTTCCAAGCTCCAATTTCCCAAGACGAAGCACCCATATCCCTACAAAGTTGAATGGCTAAGTGACTCCGGCACTATTCAAGTCGAGCGTCGAGTGCAAGTCTCCTTCAAAATCGGAGCTTACGAAGACACTTTGGAGTGTGATGTCGTTCCAATGGCCTTTTGCCACCTTCTTCTTGGCCGACCATGGCAATTTGATAGAGGTGTCATCCACAACGGCCGAACGGACCACTACATCTTCAAGATTAAAGGAAAGGAGTATGTACTTCGCCCTATGTCTCCAAGCCAAGTGATCGCCGACAAGCAAGCCACCCATCATGGAGAGAATAGTGAGAGAGCGAACCACCAAAAAGAGAGTGAGCGCCACAAGCCCAAATTGAGTGCCTCCACGATGAGCGAAAAGAAGATCTTAGTTCTATTTGCCACCAAAAGTGAGATGAGAGGAGTGTGTGAGAACCCATCTAGTGTCCTACACTATGTCCTTTTGTGCAAGGATGATGCACCAAAAGCAACACCTCTCACACTCTACCTTTAGTGTTGTCTTCTCTTTTGCAGGAATTCCAAGATGTTTTCCCCAACGAGCTACCTCCGGGACTACCTCCACTACAAGGCATCGAGCACCGCATCGACCTCATCCCCGGAGCACCTCTTCTGAACAAAGCTCCCTACAGCGTCAACCCCGAAGAAACCAAAGAAATACAAAGGCAAGTAAAGAATCTCATAGACCATGGACATGTGCATGAAAATTTGAGTCCTTGTGCCGTTCCGGTCATTCTTGTGCCAAAATGAGACGGTAGCTTTCACATGTGTTCTGATTGTAGACCTATCAATGCTATCACCGTTTGCTATAGGTATCCCATTCCACGCCTTGACGATATGCTTGATGAACTTAGTGGTGCCACTATTTTTTTCCAAAATTGATCTTAAAAGTGGTTACTATCAAATCCGCATACAAGAGGGTGATGAATGGAAGACCGCTTTCAAAACAAAGTTTGGTTTGTATGAGTGGTTCGTCATGCCTATGGGTTTATCGGAAGCACCGGGTACTTTCATGCATCTTATGAATTATGTGTTCCGCCCTTACATTGGTGAGTTTGTTGTGTTCTACTTCGACGATATCCTTGTTTATAGAAAATCTCTTAAAGATCATGTCACCCATGTTCGAACCATTTTACAAACTCTTCGAAAAGAGCGTCTCTATGCTAACATGGAAAAGTGCCTTTTTGGCGTTGATAAGCTCGTTTTCTTGGGTTCTATTGTTTCCTCTAAGGGTGTTCATGTTGATGACTCTAAGATCTATGCTATTAAAACTTGGCCACAACCAACCAACTTGCATAAAGTGCGTAGCTTCCTTGGTTTAGCCGGTTTATACCATAGATTTGTGAAGGACTTTAGCACCATTGCTTCACCTTTGCATGCTTTGAGCAAGAAAAATGCGCCTTTTGTTTGGGGACCATCCTAAGATACCACATTCAATGAGCTTAAGAATTTGCTTACTCATGCTCCCGTGCTTGCATTACCTAACTTTGACAAACCCTTTGAGATTCATTGTGATGCTAGTGGTAATGGCATAGGAGGTGTGTTAACGCAAGAGAAGCGCCCCATAGCCTATTTTAGTGGGAAACTTTCCGGAGCGCAACTCAATTACCCCATCTATGACAAAGAGTTATATGCTTTAGTGCGAGTTTTGCACGAATGGGAACATTATCTTCGCCCTCATGAATTTATCATTCATACCGATCATGAAACGCTTAAATACCTTAAGGGTCAAACTAAGTTGAACAAGCATCATGCTAAATGGAGTGAATTCATTGAGTCATTTCCTTATATCATCAAGTATATTAAAGGTAAGGAAAATGTTGTGGCGGACGGTCTTTCCCGCATATGCATGCTTGTTACTCAACTTGAATTGGATGTCATTGGCTTTGAGCACATAAAAGACTTGTATGAGCATGATCCCACTTCTGCTATTCCTTATGCCAAATGTTTGGCGCATACATCTTGGGAACGCTATTACATCAAAGATGGATATCTTATGAGAGCTAACAAACTTTGCATCCCCGAGTCTTCTCTTCGTTTGTTGCTTTTGCAGCAATCTCATGGAGGAGGACTAATGGGACATTTTGGATGCGAGAACACATTCGCTACGCTCTCCAAGAACTATTATTGGTCCAAGATGTTCCGCGACCACGCAACCGCGCAAAGCACTCAACTACCGGCAAGTCTCCCTTCGAGGTCGTCTACGGATTCAACCCCTTGTCCCCTGTGGACATTCTACCTCTACCACTACAAGAGCGCATCAATATGGACGCAAGTGCACATGTGAACCATCTCAAGAATGATAGAGGCAAAGGTGTCCCGTCTTTCGATGAGATGGTGGCTATCGTGTTGGAGGAATTCGACTTTGACGATCCGACTACGAACACGCGAGGACGTCGCGCCTTAGCAATCGCTAAACCAAGTCCAAGAGGTTATTGACCACGCCGGAGCATGATCAACCTGACCATGAAGGTCTATTTCCTACAGACAAACAAAGAACAAGCAAGAAACTAAGATTGCAATCTGGATATTGCGAATATAAGAGGAAAGCTTTATTGATCAAGGTGGGGTTCTGTGACGCCTTTGTCTGGTCGTTGAACACAAACGAAGTACGCGAAGTTGCAGCTATGGTGAACTTTTCTCTAAACAAAACCCGAAGTCTAAATGACGCCCCAAGGGCTGTATATATGGAGGAAGAGGGGCGGAATTTCGTGGCCCTTGGGGAAGGGGTCCAAAACCAACCCCATCTCTTGTTTCCCCACATATACGGACTCTAAAAACAGTCTATACTTAAGTATTTCGAAATTACATGGGCCTGGCCCAATAATAAGGTGACGTAGCACCTATAATAGCCTCTGGACGAAATTTATGAATTGGCCTCTTGTATATTTCGTCCAAGGCTTCATGCACTCATTATGGTGGCTTCAAAGTCCTGAAATCAGCACTTGTAACTCCATTCTTGTTCCCCTTGCGCATGCCTTCATCCCCATGCTTGATCTTGCTCCAATTTTCATCTTTCTTGTCCAAGCTAGGCCCTTCATTTGTAAGCAAAACAAATGTATCCAATTTAGGTAGCATCATATTCTCATGAACATTAGAATCGTTACCAAGAAACGAAAGTACCTGATAATTCAATTGGCGTGCACGAGCTCTAGTAATTGGTCCAGTATGTATAGTAGCATGGGTTGTGGGTGTAACAATGGTATTGATGTCCTCATCAAAGAAGGTGCATGAGGACACAAGGCTCACTATCAAGCACCAAGTACAACGACTTGCGACCAAGCTCAACATCAACAAACACCCCATGGTGTTCAACATTGGAGATCTTGTGTGGCTACACCTTCGCAAGGACCGCTTTCCCCACGAACGCAAGTCCAAACTTCGACCACGAGCGGATGGACCCTTCAAGGTGCTTGAACGCTACAACAACAACGCCTACAAGATCGACATTCCACGCGACAAGTACTCCGTGAGCGACATCTTCAACATCAAAGATCTCTCGCCCTACCATGGTGATGAGGATTTCGATCCAAGGTAGGGTCTTCCCCAAGGGAGGGGAGATGATGCAGAGCATCCTATGGTCATCCCCATGGAACTACCATCGTCTCATCAAGAGCCAAGAGGACCTATGACACGAGTTAGAGCTAGAGCTCTCGAGACCTAGGTGACTTCTTTCCTTAGTGATATTACGTATGATCCTCTCGAGACATGGCTACTATCTAAATCCGAGATGTTGTGCATGATCAGGTACCAAGAGGACCCTCCCGAAGATGCACGTGAAGATGAACAAGTCCCTGAGTCCACGGATGAAGAGATCAAATGGAAGGAGCCAAGAACAGCCCACAGGACCCGAACATCCGGCCAGGACCCCGGACATCCGGCCCTTGGAGGTGTCACCTGCAGCAACGGACCAATGGCCAAGTCTACAGGGCCCGGACATCCGGCGACTGGCCCGGACATCCGGCCCCGACCAGGAAATCTAGCCACCAGCCCGGACCGGACACCCACGATCCTGAAGGCAGCAAGACCGCCCCCGCTAGCCCGAATATCCGGCCTCTCCATCCCGGACATCCGGCCCTCCGCGATCGCCCGGACATCCGGCCCGTAGCCCGGATGTCCGGCCTCCCCTGTGTGCGCATAGTGTAAGGCCCCGAGGCCCGTGTACCCCTTCGCCCACCTAGACTATATATACTCTTCTCCTACCTACATTTTAGGATTAGCGTTGTGATAGCTCATTTGAGAGATAAAGCCTCGCTCATCCATATCGGATCTACTCCTTGAGAGAGACTGATAGAGGCAAAGGTGTCCCGTCTTTCGATGAGATTGTGGCTATCGTTTTAGAGGAAGTCGATTTTGACGATCCGACTACGAACGTGCGAGGACGTCGCGCCTTAGCAATCGCTAAACCAACTCCGAGGGGTTATTGACCGTGCCGGAGCACGATCAACCTGACCACGAGGGCCTGTTTCCTGCGAGCAAACGAAGAACAAGCAAGAAACTAAGATTGCAATCTGGATATTGCGAATATAAGATGAAAGCTTTATTGATCAAGGTGGGGTTCTATGATGTCTTGGTCTGGCCGTTGGACACAAGCGAAGTACGCGAAGTTACAGCTATGGCAAACTTTTAATCTAAAAAAACCCAAAGTGTAAATGACGCCCTAAGGGTTGTATATATGGAGGAAGAGGGGGTAACTTCGTGGCCCTTGGAGGAGGGGTCCGAAACCAACCCTAACTCTTGTTTCTCCACACATACGGACTCTAAAAACAGCCTATACTTAAGTATTTCGAAAATACATGGGCCTGGCCCAATAATAAGGTGACGCAGCACCTAAAATAGCCTCTAGACGAAATTTATGAAGTGGTATCTTGTATATTTCATCCAAGGCTTCATGCACTCCTTATGGTGGCTTCAAAGTCCTGAAATCATCATTTGTAACTCCGTTCTGGATCCCCTTGCGCATGCCATCATCTCCACGCTTGAACTTGTTCCAAGGTTCATCTTTCTTGTCCAAGCTAGGCCCTTCATTTGTAAGCAAGACAAATGTATCCAATTTAGGCAGCATCATATTCTCATGAACATTAGAATCGTTACCAAGAAACGGAAGTACCTGATAATTCAATTGGCGTGTGCGAGCTCTAGTAATTGGTCCAGTATGTATAGCAGCAGGGGCTGTGGGTGTAACAATGGTATTAATGTCCTCATCATCCTCCCCTTATTGAAATGAAGTCGTCCTCGACGAAAGTTCATCGTCCTCACCCAAATAAGGCTTCAAATCTGCAATGTTAAAAGTGGGACTAACCCCAAAATCTGCAGGCAGCTCAAGTTTATATGCATTATCATTTATTTTCTCTAACACCTTAAAAGGACCATCAGCATGTGGCATTAGCTTTTATTTGCGCATATTAGGAAATCTATCCTTACGCAAATGTAACCAAATAAGATCTCCAGGTGCAAACACAACATGTTTTCTACCCTTATCTCCAGCAAGTTTATATTTAGCATCCATACACTCAATGTTTTCCTTAGTTAACTCATGCATTTGTAAAATCAATTCAGCAAGTTCTTTAGCATCAAAATTAACCTTCTCCGAAGATGGAAGAGGCAACAAATCAATAGGTGCACGAGGTAGGAAACCATACACAATTTCGAAAGGGCACATCTTAGTAGTAGAATGCAATGAACGATTATAAGAAAATTCAATATGAGGCAAGCATTCTTCCCACATTTTCTTGTTATTCTTCAAAACAGCCCTAAGCATAGTAGACAATGTTCTATTGACTACTTCAGTGTGTCCATCAGTTTGGGGGTGACAAGTAGTACTAAAAAGCAGTTTAGTCCCCAACTTAGCCCATAAATATCTCCAAAAGTGGCTAAGAAATTTAGTATCACGATCTGAAACAATAGTATTTGGCACACCATGTAAGCGAATAATTTCACGAAATAACAAATCAGCAACATTAACAGCATCATCGCTTTTATGACATGGTATAAAGTGTGCCATTTTTGAAAACCTATCCACGACAACAAATATGCTATCCCTCCCCTTCTTTGTTTGAGGTAAACCTAAAACAAAGTCCATAGATATATCCTCCCAAGGAACACTAGGTATAGGCAAAGGCATATAAACCATGAGGATGGGGTCGTGACTTAGCTTTTTGACATGTAGTGCAGCGAGCAACAAAACGCTCAACATCCCATCTCATCTTTGGCTAAAAGAAATGTGTAGCAAGTATATCCTCCGTCTTCTTGACACCGAAGTGTCCCATTAATTCTGCTCCATGCGCCTCCTGCAACAACAAAAGACGAACAGAGCTAGCTGGAATGCATAGCTTGTTAGCACGAAACACAAATCCATCGTTAAGAACGAACTTGTTCCAAGTTCTCCCTTCCTTACAATTCTGCAATACATCTTTAAATTCAGCATCATGCACATATTGATCTTTGATGGTCTCCAAACCAAATATTTTAAAGTCAAGTTGTGAAAGCATAGTATAACGACGAGACAATGCATCAGCAATAATATTTTCTTTACCCTTCTTGTGTTTAATGACATAAGGAAAAGTCTCAATGAATTCAACCCATTTAGCATTTCTACGGTTCAGTTTTGCTTGACTTTTAATGTGTTTCAAAGATTCATGATCAAAATGTATAACAAATTCCTTGGGCCATAAATAATGTTGCCATGTTTCTAAGGTCCGAACAAGAGCATATAATTCTTTGTCATAAGTAGAATAGTTCAAACTAGGCCCACTCAATTTTTCAGAAAAGTATGCAACAGGTTTGCCATCTTGTAATAACACACCTCCTAATCCAATTCCACTAGCATCACATTCAAGCTCAAAAGTCTTATTAAAATCAGGAAGTTGGAGTAAAGGAGCATGTGTCAACTTATCTTTCAATACCATGAAGGCTTCTTCCTGTGCGGTACCCCAAACAAAAGGCACAGCCTTCTTTGTAAGCTCGTTGAGAGGTGCAACAATGGTGCTGAAATCTCTCACAAAACACCTATAGAAACCAGCGAGGCCAAGGAAACTTCTCACTTGTGTGACCGTTTTGGGCTGCGGCCAACTCTCAATAGCTTCAATCTTGGCTTTATCAACTTCAATTCCCTCTGGAGTAACAACATAGCCAAGAAAAGATACTCGGTCGGTGCAAAAGGTGCACTTTCCAAGGTTACCAAACAAACGTGCATCACGTAGAGCAATAAAAACAGCACGTAAATGTTCCAAATGTTCCTCCAAAGATTTGCTATAAATCAATATGTCATCAAAGTAAACTACCACAAATCGTCCGATGAAAGCACGTAAAACTTTGTTCATTAACCTCATGAAAGTACGAGGTGCATTAGTTAACCCAAAAGGCATGACTAACCATCATATAATCCAAACTTAGTTTTAAATGTTGTTTTCCATCCATCTCCCAATTTCATACGAATTTGATGGCATCCACTCGCAAATCAACTTTGGAGAATATTGTAGAGCCACTCAATTCATCAAGCATATCACCTAGCCTAGGAATAGGATGACGATAACGAATAGTAATATTGTTAATGCCTCTACAATCAACGCACATACGTGACGTACCATCCTTTTTAGGCACTAAAATGATAGGAACAACACAAGGATTAAGGGATTCGCGTATATAACCTTTGTCGAGCAGTTCTTGTACTTGACGCATAATCTCCTTCGTCTCCTCGGGATTGGTACGGTATGGTGCACGGTTGCATAATGATGCATCGGGAATTAAGTCAATTTGATGCTCAATCCCTCGAATAGGTGGTAATCCTGGTGGCACGTCTTGTGGAAAGACGTCAGCGAACTCCTGCAAAATGTTAGTGACAGCAGGAGGCAAAGAGGAAGGCACGTCCTCGAATGAAAATAATGCCTCTTTGCACACAAAAGCATAGCAAACAGATTTGCTAAAATCTAAATCATCAATATCAGATTTGGTGGCAATTAAACATGCACTTCTCAATTGAATTTCAGAAGCAACACTAGATGGTTTATTATTAGGCTGCATTTGTTGCTCAAATTCTTTTGCCAAAATCTGATTTTCACCTTTATTTTTCTCCTATTTTGCTTTATTAGCTCTATTAATATCATCTTTCAAAATGGAATCGGGAGTCATAGGAAGCAAAGTAATATTTTTATCCTTATGACCAAGAGTATACTGATTGTTTCTACCATGGTGTACAGAATTTTTATCAAATTGCCGTGGTCTACCAAGTAATAAGGAACATGCTTGCATAGGTACCACATCACAATCAACATAATCAGCATATGTAGAGATACTAAAATGCACACGAACAGTACGTGTTACCTTAACCTTGCCACTGTTGTTGAACCATTGGATGTAGTAAGGATGTGGATGTGGTCTTGTGGTGAGAGATAGCTTCTCCACCATCTCCATGCTAGCCAAGTTATTGCAGCTCCCTCCATCTATGATGACGCGAACATAACGTTCCTTCACAACTCCCTTTGTATGGAACAAATTATGCCTCTGATTTTGCTCCGCTTGTGTGACCTGCACACTCAAAACACATTGAGCAACTAAACATTCATACCTGTCAGCATCTTCAGGAGCCATGTATTGTGTCTCATGATCAGAATCATCTCCACCGTGTTCTTCACGTGTAATAAGGGCCAAAGTCTCCTCATCATAGTCACTAGCAGACTCATACCCACCATCCTCAGTAGCAATCATCACACGCTGAGATTGGCATTCTCTCGCAAAATGTCCTCTTCCCTTACAACGACGACAAATAATATCACTTGTGTGCCCTGTTGATGCCATGGACGAAGAAGAGCTCTTCGCAGGTCCGGCAGGTGTGCTCTTGGCAGATAGTGGTTGTTGAGCCTGCTTTCTTGTATCACGGCTGGAGGTGGCACCTGATGGAGGTGCTAGTGGAGTGGAAGTAGAGGATGCACGTGGTTTCCATGATGAAGATCGACCTACAGAAAAGTTAGTTCGCGCCAATGCCTATCGATCCTGCACTTCACGTTCAGCTTTACAAGCAAGATGGAATAAATGAGTGATATTAGTATACTCCTTATACTCTAGAATCGTCTGAATCTCTCTATTCAAACCACCCATAAAATGTGCAAGCATAGCTTCATTCTCCTCAACAATACCACATCTAATCATGCCAGTTTGTAATTCCTGATAATATTCTTCTATAGAATTTTTTTCCTTGTCTTAAACGCTGCAATTTTTGAACGAGTACGCATAGCAGTTTTCAAAGCAGCCCAAGTAGTTGGAATAGGATATAATCTACAATGTTCAGACCACCAAACACATGCAAAGCTCGTGAAAGCACAAACAGCAGCAGGAACACGTCTCTCCTCAGGATATTGTAAACATGTAAATCGTTGTTCAGTTTCTAACTCCCAAGTAAGATATATATCAGGAACATATCTACCCTCAAATGGTGAAATATTCAATTTTAGTTTAGGAAGATGGTCATGTACCTCAGGTGGTGGTGTAGCCCTACCGTTACGATGATATGCATGAGGATGACCTGGTGGTGGTGGTGCTGGTGGTTGCACATAGTTCTGATTTTTGTCAACCTCATCCTCGTAATGGTCCTCCACCTCTGCAGTAGCAGCAGGAGCGGCAGAAGCATCAACAGTGGCACCAGAATTCTGCCCAGGGTCAATGGGAACGCGTTGTGCTCGTCCCACTTGATTTGGAAAGCGACGTTGTTGTTGTTGTTGTTGTTGTTGTTGTTGTAGAGGTGTGTTAGGGATAGCCGGTGGTGGTGGTGGAAGACGCGCGAGCAATTCATTGAACTTGTTATCGAGCTTTGTTTCAAACGTCTTCTCCATGCCATCTATCATCTCCATGGCCTCTTCAAATCTGTTTAGCACATCTTGCACCTGTCCACTCATCATCTGCTGAAATTTATCATGCAACTCCTTATTCGTCATGTTCTCCCAGTCAGTCTCATCGGCTTGTGATCCTGCCATGGTTAGCAGCAATAGAAACACACAAGAATATGATCCTACAGACTACTAACAAGAGGTGGTGGTGGATGTCACAAATCCGTCAAGCAAATCTCAAATTCTTACCAGTTCTTACCCAGCACCAGGCGGTGATCGACAACCGTCGTAGTCAAAACTCTCAAAGCTTGGATAGAGCGATTACCAGGGAGAGTCGAACGCACAACGTAGATGTATGTGGAGCTGGGAAGGCTTATAATATGGTAGCAAAAAGGGTCAGCAATAATCAATTCAGAGATGGAAAGTTGAATAAACGCTCAAGGACGGTACTGTGCTGGTCCTAGGCTACCCCGTGCTAGAGACGCGAGCCTAGAACACTAACAAAATCACGGCGCTGCATGTAAACAAGGGAGGAGCACGCTCTGAATTTTTTTTCACTTTTTTTTCCTCCTATTTTTTTCCTCCGCAACAATTTTTTTCAAAAAAGTCAACAAATGGTCTAAAAACTGCCTAGCCAGAATTTTCCAGACTTAGTTTTTTTTTAGTTTGGAACTATTTTTCTTCTACGGGTAGCATAGAATCTCAGGAGTCCTATTCTTTCACGACTCGAAGTATCGCTTGATCGGAAATCGAAAACAATGCAACAATTACTAGACTCGGACTAGGACTGGTGGCGGAGATGAATCTGGTGGAATCTCGGACTGGTGGCGGCGATGAATCCGGTGGAAATCGGGCTGGTGGCGGATATATGTTGCAGGTGGACTCGGATTGGCATGATGGCGGCAGATATGTGGTGGCGCATATGGACTCGGATAGGTGGTGAATATGTGGTGGTGAATATGGCAGCGACGATGAAGTTGGTGTGGTGGTGGTATATGGCAGCAGCGATGATGATGATGCACTGGTGATATATGGCAGCGGCGACGTGACAACCTGTGAACAGAACTCGAAACTCTAAATGACTAGACGCTTAGACCAGCAACTTGACACGACAATGCAACCGCAAATTCAACAAAGCAAATACAGAAAAGATTATGCAAAGGCTCAGATTGGTTCGGATAGGATGAACTAACCCTAATTTTTTGGCTTTTTCATGGACTATATGTACGAAGGACATACTCGATCTAAACTACGAAAAACTGCAATCGCTAAGCCAACTCCGAAGGGTTATTGACCACGCCGGAGCACGATCAACCTGACCACGAGGGCCTGTTTCCTGCGAGCAAACGAAGAACAAGCAAGAAACTGAGATTGCAATCTGGATATTGCGAATATATGATGAAAGCTTTATTGATCAAGGTGGGGTTCTGTGACGTCTTGGTCTGGTCGTTGGACACAAACGAAGTATACGAAGTTGCAGCTATGGCGAACTTTTAATCTAAACAAAACCCAAAGTCTAAACGACGCCCTAAGGGCTGTATATATGAGGAAGAGGGGGGAATTTCGTGGCCCTTGGAGGAGGGGTCCGAAACCAACCCTAACTCTTGTTTCTCCACACATACGGACTCTAAAAACAGCCTATACTTAAGTATTTCGAAAATACATGGGCCTGGTCCAATAATAAGGTGACACAGCACCTAAAATAGCCTTTGGACGAAATTTATGAAATGGTATCTTGTATATTTCGTCCAAGGCTTCATGCAGTCCTTATGGTGGCTTCAAATTCCTGAAATCATCACTTGTAACTCCATTCTGTATCCCCTTGCGCATGTCATCATCTCCACGCTTGAACTTGTTCCAAGGTTCATCTTTCTTGTCCAAGCTAGGCCCTTCATTTGTAAGCAAGACAAATGTATCCAATTTAGGCAGCATCATATTCTCATGAACATTAGAATCGTTACCAAGAAACGAAAGTACCTGATAATTCAATTGGTGTGCGCGAGCTCTAGTAATTGGTCTAGTATGTATAGCAGCAGGGGCTGTGGGTGTAACAATGGTATTGATGTCCTCATCAGAGACCGCGGCCCCTCTATGGAGAAGATCCACCTTGGATCCAAGACCCCCTTTTGGGCGGCCCCATCAAGACCTCCTCACGAAGAAGAACCGGTTACCCCTTGTATCGTCCCTTGTTGACTTTGGATCATGTATCTCCCTTTGTGTTTCGAGAATCTAGCACATGTGTGACCGGATCTAGTTGGTTTGAGTGTTTCTCTTGTGTTTCCCTTTGTGTTTTCCCCTCGTGTTCGTCGTGTTCTTTGCGGGATCTGCTCCTTTCGTGAAAGATCGGCCATCTAGGGTTCCACCCTACATCAATAAGGAGTGGCAAGAGCCCAAGCTTGGGGATGATCAATGCACCTGTAACACCCACAATGCGGCTATATCTCCCACGTGTCGGGGCATGACTTAGAGGCATAGCCGCATGGTAGGCTTGTCGCAAGAGGGGTAATCTTCACACATCCCATGTACTGAATAAGAGAGGGATAAAGAGTTGGCTTACAATCGCCACTTCACACAATACATAAATAAACCAAACATCATCCAAGGTACAATCAAAGGTCTGACTACGGAACCAAAATAAAGACAACCCCAAATGCTAGATCCCCGATCGTCCCAACTGGGCTCCACTAACAAGAAAAGACACAAAACAATGATGAAGATCTTCATCGAGATCCCACTTGAGCTCGGCTGCGTCACCTGCACTGGTATCATCGGCACCTGCAACTGTTTAGAAGTATCTGTGAGTCACGAGGACTCAACAATCTCACAGCCGCGAGATCAAGACTATTTAAGCTTATGGGTAGGATAGGGTAATGAGGTGGAGTTGCAGCAAGCACTAAGCATATATGGTGGCTATCATACGTAAATGAGAGTGAGAAGAGAAGCAACGCAATGGTCGAGAAGCTAGAAGTGATCCCGAAACTACTTATGTTCAAGCATAACACAAGACCGTGTTCACTTTCCGGACTCCACCGGCAAGACACCATCACGGCTACACACACGGTTGATTCATTTTAATTAAGTTAATTGTCAAGTTCTCTACAACCGGATATTAACAAATTCCCATCTGCCACATAACCGCGGGCACGGCTTTCGAAAGTTCAAACCCTACAGGGGTGTCCCAACTTAGCCAATCACAAGCTCTCACAGTCAACGAAGGATATTCCTTCTCCTGGGAAGACCCGATCAGTCTCGGAATCCCGGTTACAAGACATTTCGACAATGGTAAAACAAGACCAACAAAGCCGCCCGAATGTGCCGACAAATCTCGATAGGTGCTGCACATATCTCGTTCTCAGGACACATCAGATGGGCGAGACGTCGGGTTGGCATAGACCCTGGTTGCCCAGGGGGTGCCGGACATCGCCCAGTTCGAACCAACACTTAGAGAAGCACTGGCCCGGGGGGTGGGGGGTTAAAATAAAGATGACCCTCGGGAGCGCGACTCCCAAGGAAAAAGTAGGTGGTGGTGAGGCAAATGTAAAACCAAGGTTGGGCCTTGCTGGAGGAGTTTTATTCAAAGCGAACTGTCAAGGGGTTCCCATAACACCCAACCGCCTAAGGAACACAAAATCAAGGAACATAACACTGGTATGACGGAAACTAGGGCGACAAGAGTGGAACAAAACACCAGGCATAAGGCCGAGCCTTCCACCCTTTACCAAGTATATAGATGCATTAAAGTAAAAGAGATCTAATAATGATATCCCAACAATATCCATGTTCCAACATGGAACAAGCTTCATCTTCACCTGCAACTAGCAACGTTATAAGAGGGGCTGAGCAAAAGCGGTAACATAGCCAAACAACGGTTTGCTAGGAAAGGTGGATTAGAGGCTTGACATGGCAATATGGGAGGCATGATATAATGAGTGGTAGGTAGCGTGCCATAGCAATAGAGCGGACAACTAGAAAGCAAAGATAGAAGTGATTTCGAGAGTATGTCATCTTGCCTGCAAAGTTCTCAGAGTTGTCGAAAGCTTGATCCTCGAAAACGTACTCAACAGGTTCCTCAGTCACGTACTCATCTCCCGGCTCTACCCAAGGCAAGAATACAAGCAATGGAACAATAATCAATCACGGTGCAATGCACAAGCAACATGATGCAAAACAAGGCATGATATGCAAGACGTGGTATGCAATGCATATGCGTGCTCTGGAAGGGAAAGAATGATCAAGGCATCAACTTGGCAAACCAAGTATGCCGCTGGAAAGATGATATGATTTTGGTTGAAATCAATATAAGGATCACCGGAAATGGATGCACGGTTTGCAAATGGCAAGCGAAACAAGAATGGTGCAAAACTGTAATTAACAGCACGATGCCACTTAGCATGCAACAAGAAACTAAGCTATTGCACTCCAACATAGCAAAAAAGCATGTGGGAGTGATGTACAAGAGATGCTTGACAAAAGATGAACACTGAGCTACGGCTAAATCACTCAAGAACAGGTTCATACAAGCATGGCAAAAGTGCAAAAGATATCAGCTTCACAGACTTAGTGAAAATACTAACATGTCAAAAACAACATCAGGAAGCACTATTTAGAGAAAGAAAACAACATGCTACAGGAAAATATCATAGCAAAAAAAGGCATGACATGATTCTACTAAATTCATAGATCAAAAGTCCCTTACTGATCATGAGCCAAAAAGGTACAGAAGATATGATGGCACCCATGTAAACATAGCAAGTTTCATTAACAGTTTCAGACTTAGCAGAAAAACAGAGCATGGCATAAACAAATTTATGAAGACAACTTTGCGAGCTCATGCCACTCACCAAAGCATTGCATGACAAAATAAGCATACCAATAGCAAGATGACATGTTCATGAAGCTAACCATGGCAAGAGCAAGTCCATAGGATGCATGGATCACTAACAACAACCATGGCAAAATTGATTAACATGTTAACATTCTACTAGGAACATTTTATAGCAAAAGCAGAGCAAGAACAAGACATGCTAGGGCACTCTATAATTGTAAACAGGGGCATGGATGGATAGATCATAACCACATGTTCAAAACACCCTTACTGAAGCCACTCAAAACAATCATGGATCTCACTGTAGCATCAAGTTTACAAGGCATCAAAATAACAACAGGAAAAAGACTTAGCAAAATCCCAAGTCCCTGAAAACAACAACATCACGGAGCCTAGTTTGCATGCTTGTGCTAGTCACCACATAGATCAAAAAAATACAAGACAAGCATCTATGTAAAGCTGGCATGTTGTAGTTCAAAACTCATGTAGACCTCATGCTCATATGATGCACATATCAAATGCAACAAAAATGTCAAAACCTCATAAACTGATAAGTACCAGCAGTTAACATTTTATAGAACTCTTGCATCAATGAAAAAGGCATCATAAAGTATAGTAACATGCATGCAAATGTTTCTAACAGGAAGAGCTCAACGAGACGAACGTTTCGACATATCACATGCATGATTCGAAGCAACGAGCACGGAGGTGTGACATGTTGAAGGTAGCATAAACATTATCAGGATTTGGGACTTAGAGAAAATTACCCACGCGAAAAGCGGGACGAGGAGGAATTGGTATGGAGTGGTACGGCTCGGGGACGACATTTGGATGGCGGGACGACATGGTCAGATAGAGGCGAGGGTCCCGATCTTTCGATGAGATGATAACTATCGATTTGGTGGAGATGACTTTGACGATCCGACTACAAACCTGCACGACATTGCGCCTTAGCAATCGCTAAACCAATCTCCCAAGGTTACTAACGATGCTGGAAGCACGATCAGCCTGACCACGAAGGTCTATTCCTGCACGCAATCGAAGAACAAGCAAGAATATGATAATGCAATCTGAATATTGCGAATATAGATGAAGTATTGATAAAGGTGGGGATCCGGAAGCGGTCTTGGTCTGGTCGTTGGACACAAACTAAGTACACAAAGTTGCAATGGCTAACTTTTAACTAAACAAATCCCAAGGAAAAAGCTACTAGATGGATCTACTTATATAGTGATGAGGACATCAATACCATTGTTACACCCACAGCCCCTACTGTTACATATACTGGACCAATTACTAGAGCTCGCGCACGCCAATTAAATTACCAGGTACTTTCGTTTCTTGGTAATGATTCTAATGTTCATGAGATTATGATGCTGCCTAAATTGGATACATTTGTTTTGCTTACAAATGAAGGTCCTAGCTTGGAGAAGGATGAACATTGGAGCAAGAACACGAATGGAGTTGATGGCATGCGCAAGGGGATCAAGAACGGAGTTACAAGTGATGATTTCAGGACTTTGAAGCCGCCATAAGGAGTGCATGAAGCCTTGGACGAAATATACAAGATGCCACTTCATAATATTCGTCCATAGGCTATTCTAGGTGCTGCGTCACCTTATTAATGGGCCAGGCCCATGTAATTTCGAAATACTTAAGTATAGGCTATTTTTAGAGTCCGTATGTGTGGGGAAACAAGAGTTAGGGTTGGTTTCGGACCCCACCCTCAAGGGCCACGAAATTCCCCTCTCTTCCTCCATATATACAGCCCTTAGGGCGTCGTTTAGACTTGGGTTTTGTTTAGATTAAAAGTTCGCCATAGCTGCAACTTCGCGTACTTCGTTTGTGTCCAACGACCAGACCAAGACGTCACAGAACCCCACCTTGATCAATAAAGCTTTCATCTTATATTCGCAATATCCAGATTGCAATCTCAGTTTCTTGCTTGTTCTTCGTTTGCTCGCAGGAAACAGGCCCTCGTGGTCAGGTTGATCGTGCTCCGGCGTGGTCAATAACCCCTCGGAAGTTGGTTTAGCGATTGCTAAGGCGCGACGTCTCGCACGTTCGTAGTCGGATCGTCAAGGTCGACTCCCACAGAAAACGATAGCCACCATCTCATCGAAACATCGGGACACCTTTGCCCCTATCAAGTGGTATCAGATTTCCAGGTTGCTCGGTGAGATTTTACAGTTTTTCGTAGATTAGATCGAGTCTGTTCTTCATACCTACAGTCCACGAAAAAGCCACACAAAAAAAAATTAGGGTTAGTTCATCATATCCGAACCAATCTGAGCCTTTGCATAATCTTTTTAGGGTTTTTGCTTTGTTGAATTTGCGGTTGCATCGTCGTGTCAAGTTGCTGGTCTTAGAGTCTAGTCTTTTAGAGTTTCGAGTTCTGGTCACAAGTTGTCACGCCGCCGCCGCACCATTATCATCGCCATCTACCACTTTTGCTTATCCGCCACCGCTCTGAATCCATATCCATATACCACCACCAATCCGTATCCATATACCACCATCAATCTCTATCCATATACCACCACCGCTACCATATACCACCACCGCTGCCATATACCACCACCATATATCCACCACCAATCCGAGTTCTTCTCATATTAGGTTTGTTCTTGAGATCAATCTCAATTCCGATTCGTGTTTCCTTGCCTGCGTAGGTCTCGGAAAAAAAAAAAAAATTTTAGGCCAAAATTTTCACGGGCAAAAATATTTTTTCCCTATCCTATTTTTAGGCTTTTCTGAGTCTTTTGAGCCACGTGCCATCATAGTGATTTTTTGTCGCACTTTTTCGTCGTCGCTGCCCTGATTTCCGAAAAAAAAAAGTGAAAAAAAAAATTTCGTGCCCATCCTATCAGTTTGACGAGGGAAGAGTTTTGAGACACTCGCCATTATAATAATTTTTCACAAAAAAAAAAAGAGGAGCGCAAAAAAAAAAGAGGAGCGCAAAAAAAAAAGAGGAGCGCAAAAAAAAAAGCGAAAAAAAAAAAGTTCCAGAGTGTGCTTTTCCCTTATTTACGTGCAGCGCCGTGATTTTGTTAGTGTTCTAGGCTCGCGTCTCTAGCACGGTCTAGCCTAGGACCAGCACAGTACCGTCGTTGAGCGTTTATTCAACTTTGCATCTCTGAATTGATTATTGCTGACCCTTTTTGCTACCATACTATAAGCCTTCCCAGCTCCACATACATCTACGTCGTGCGTTTGACTCTCCCTGGCAATCGCTCTATCCAAGCTTTTGAGCGTTTTTGACTACAACGGTTGCCGATCACCGCCTGCTGCTGGGTAAGAACTGGTAAGAATTTGAGATTTGCTTGACGGATTTGTGACACCCGCCACCACCACCTCTTGTTAGTATTCTGTAGGATCATATTCTTGTGTGTTTTCTATTGTTGCTAACCATGGCAGGATCACAAGCCGACGAGACTGACTGGGAGAACATGACGAATCAGGAGTTGCATGATAAATTTCAGCAAATGATGAATGGACAGGTGCAGGATGTGCTAAACAGATTTGAAGAGGCCATGGAGAAGATAGATGACATGGAGAAGACGTTCGAAACAAAGCTCGATGACAGGTTTAATGAATTGCTCGCGCGTCTTCCACCACCACCACCGGCTGCACCTAACGCACCTCTACAACAACAACAACGACGACTACCTACACATCGTGAAACAGCCTTCCGCCGAGCGAGCCGTCTCCCTCTTGCACCTGGCCAAACTGTTGGTGCTGCTGTTGCTACTTCTGTGGCTCCTGCTGCTGATGCGGAGGAGGATGATTATGTGGGAGATTATGAGGATGAGGTTGATCAAACTCAAAACTACGTGCCACCACCAGCACCGCAACCATCAGGTCGTCCACATGCAAATAATGGCAATGGTAGGGCTCACCCTCAGGTACGAGATCATGACCATCTCCCTAAACTAAAATTGAATATTCCACCATTTGAGGGTAGATATGTTCCTGATATATATCTTACTTGGGAGTTAGAAACTGAACAACGATTTACATGTTTACAATATCCCGAGGAGAGACGTGTTCCTGCTGCTGTTTGTGCATTCACTAGTTTTGCATGTGTTTGGTGGTCTGAGCATTGTAGATTATATCCCATTCCTGCTACTTGGGCTGCTTTGAAAACTGCTATGCGTACTCGTTGGGTTCCACCATATTATCAACGTGAATTACTTCAAAAATTGCAGCGCTTAAGACAGGGAAAAAATTCTGTAGAAGAATATTATCAGGAATTACAAACTGGCATGATTAGATGTGGTATTGTTGAGGAGAATGAAGCTATGCTTGCACGTTTTATGGGTGGATTAAATAGAGAGATTCAGACGATTCTAGAGTATAAGGAGTATACTAATATCACTCGTTTATTCCATCTTGCTTGTAAAGCTGAACGTGAAGTGCAGGATCGACAGGCATTGGCGCGGACTAACTTTTCTGCAGGTCGACCTTCTTCATGGACACCACGTGCATCATCTACTTCCACACGTTCTGCTTCACCGGCGCCTCCGTCGGCTGCCACCTCCAACCGTGATACAATAAAGCAGGCACAATCACCACTATCTGCCAAGAGCACACCTTCTGGGCCTGCAAAGAGCTCTTCTTCATCCATGGCATCAACAGGGCAGACACATGATATTATTTGTCGACGTTGCAAGGGTGGAGGTCATTATGCGAGAGAATGCCCATCTAAGAGTGTGATGATTGTTACTGAGGATGGTGGGTATGAGTCCGCTAGTGACTATGATGAGGAGACTTTGGCTCTTATTACACGTGACGAACACGGTGGAGACGATTCTGATCATGAGACGCAATACATGGCTCCTGAAGATGCTGACAGGTATGAATGTTTAGTTGCTCAACGTGTTTTGAGTGTGCAGGTTACACAAGCTGAGCAAAATCAGAGGCATAATTTGTTCCATACAAAGGGAGTTGTGAAGGAAAGTTCTGTTCGCGTGATCATAGATGGAGGGAGTTGCAACAACTTGGCTAGCATCGAGATGGTGGAGAAGCTATCTCTCACCAAAAGACCACATCCACATCCTTACTACATCCAATGGTTCAACAACAGCGGCAAGGTTAAGGTAACACGTACTGTTCGTGTGCATTTTAGTATCTCTACATATGCTGATTATGTTGAATGTGATGTGGTACCTATGCAAGCATGTTCCTTATTACTTGGTAGACCATGGCAATTTGATAAAAATTCTATTCACCATGGTAGAAACAATCAGTATACTCTTGTTCATAAGGATAAAAATATTACTTTGCTTCCTATGACTCCTGATTCCATTTTGAAAGATGATATTAATAGAGCTAATAAAGCAAAACAGGAGAAAACTAAGAGTGAAAATCAGATTGTGGCAAAAGAATTTGAGCAACAAATGCAGCCTAATAATAATAAACAATCTAGTGTTGCTTCTGAAATTAAATTGAAAAGTGCATGTTTACTTGCCACCAAATCTGATATTGATGATCTAGATTTTAGCAAATCTGTTTGCTATGCTTTTGTGTGCAAAGAGGCATTATTTTCATTCGAGGACGCGCCTTCCTCTTTGCCTCCTGCTGTCACTAACATTTTGCAGGCGTTCGCCGACGTCTTTCCACAAGACGTGCCACCGGGATTACCACCTATTCGCGGGATTGAGCATCAAATTGACTTAATTCCCGGTGCATCATTACCCAACCGTGCACCATACCGTACCAACCCAGAGGAGACGAAGGAGATTATGCGTCAAGTACAAGAACTGCTCGACAAAGGTTATATACGCGAATCCCTTAGTCCTTGTGCTGTTCCTATCATTTTAGTGCCGAAAAAGGATGGTACGTCGCGTATGTGCGTTGATTGTAGAGGCATTAATAATATTACTATTCGTTATCGTCATCCTATTCCTAGGCTAGATGATATGCTTGATGAATTGAGTGGCTCTACAATATTCTCCAAAGTTGATTTGCGTAGTGGTTACCATCAAATTCGTATGAAATTGGGAGATGAATGGAAAACAGCATTTAAAACTAAGTTTGGATTATATGAGTGGTTAGTCATGCCTTTTGGGTTAACTAATGCACCTAGTACTTTCATGAGGTTAATGAACGAAGTTTTACGTGCCTTCATTGGACGATTTGTGGTAGTTTACTTTGATGACATATTGATTTATAGCAAATCTTTGGAGGACCATTTGGAACATTTACGTGTTGTTTTTATTGCTCTACGTGATGCACGTTTGTTTGGTAACCTTGGAAAGTGCACCTTTTGCACCGACCGAGTATCTTTTCTTGGCTATGTTGTTACTCCACAGGGAATTGAAGTTGATAAAGCCAAGATTGAAGCTATTGAGAGTTGGCCGCAGCCCAAAACGGTCACACAAGTGAGGAGTTTCCTTGGCCTCGCTGGTTTCTATAGGCGTTTTGTGAGAGATTTCAGCACCATTGCTGCACCTCTCAACGAGCTTACAAAGAAGGATGTACCTTTTGTTTGGGGTACCGCACAGGAAGAAGCCTTCACGGTATTGAAAGATAAGTTAACACATGCTCCTTTACTCCAACTTCCTAATTTCAATAAGACTTTTGAGCTTGAATGTGATGCTAGTGGAATTGGATTAGGAGGTGTGTTATTACAAGATGGAAAACCTGTTGCATACTTTTCTGAAAAATTGAGTGGGCCTAGTCTGAACTATTCTACTTATGATAAAGAATTATATGCTCTTGTTCGGACCTTAGAAACATGGCAACATTATTTATGGCCCAAGGAATTTGTTATACATTCTGATCATGAATCTTTGAAACACATTAAAAGTCAAGCAAAACTGAACCGTAGACATGCTAAATGGGTTGAATTCATTGAGACTTTCCCTTATGTCATTAAACACAAGAAGGGTAAAGAAAATGTTATTGCTGATGCCTTGTCTCGTCGTTATACTATGCTTTCACAACTTGACTTTAAAATATTTGGTTTGGAGACCATCAAGGATCAATATGTTAATGATGCTGAATTTAAAGATGTATTGCAGAATTGTAAGGAAGGGAGAACTTGGAACAAGTTCGTTCTTAACGATGGATTTGTGTTTCGTGCTAACAAGCTATGCATTCCAGCTAGCTCCGTTCGTCTTTTGTTATTGCAGGAGGCGCATGGAGGAGGATTAATGGGACACTTTGGCGTCAAGAAGACGGAGGATATACTTGCTACACATTTCTTTTGGCCAAAGATGAGACGGGATGTTGAGCGTTTTGTTGCTCGCTGCACTACATGTCAAAGAGCTAAGTCACGACTCAATCCTCATGGTTTATATATGCCTTTGCCTGTACCTAGTGTTCCTTGGGAGGATATATCTATGGACTTTGTTTTAGGTTTACCTCGAACAAAGAAGGGGAGGGATAGCATATTTGTTGTCGTGGATAGGTTCTCGAAAATGGCACACTTTATACCATGTCATAAAAGCGATGATGCTGTTAATGTTGCTGATTTGTTCTTTCGTGAAATTATTCGCTTACATGGTGTGCCAAATACTATTGTTTCAGATCGTGATACTAAATTTCTTAGCCACTTTTGGAGATGTTTATGGGCTAAGTTGGGGACTAAGCTGCTTTTTAGTACTACTTGTCACCCCCAAACTGATGGACAAACTGAAGTAGTCAATAGAACATTGTCTACTATGCTTAGGGCTGTTTTGAAGAATAACAAGAAAATGTGGGAAGAATGCTTGCCTCATATTGAATTTGCTTATAATCGTTCATTGCATTCTACTACTAAGATGTGCCCTTTTGAAATTGTGTATGGTTTCCTACCTCGTGCACCTATTGATTTGTTGCCTCTTCCATCTTCGGAGAAGGTTAATTTTGATGCTAAAGAACGTTCTGAATTGATTTTAAAAATGCATGAGTTAACTAAGGAAAACATTGAGCGTATGAATGTTAAATATAAACTTGCTGGAGATAAGGGTAGAAAACATGTTGTGTTTGCACCTGGAGATCTTGTTTGGTTACATTTGCGTAAGGATAGATTTCCTAATCTGCGCAAATCAAAGCTAATGCCACGTGCTGATGGTCCTTTTAAGGTTTTAGAGAAAATAAATGATAATGCATATAAACTTGAGCTGCCTGCAGATTTTGGGGTTAGTCCCACTTTTAACATTGCAGATTTGAAGCCTTATTTGGGTGAGGAAGATGAGCTTCCGTCGAGGACGACTTCATTTCAAGAAGGGGAGGATGATGAGGACATCAATACCATTGTTACACCCACAGCCCCTACTGTTACATATACTGGACCAATTACTAGAGCTCGCGCACGCCAATTAAATTACCAGGTACTTTCGTTTCTTGGTAATGATTCTAATGTTCATGAGATTATGATGCTGCCTAAATTGGATACATTTGTTTTGCTTACAAATGAAGGTCCTAGCTTGGAGAAGGATGAACATTGGAGCAAGAACACGAATGGAGTTGATGGCATGCGCAAGGGGATCAAGAACGGAGTTACAAGTGATGATTTCAGGACTTTGAAGCCGCCATAAGGAGTGCATGAAGCCTTGGACGAAATATACAAGATGCCACTTCATAATATTCGTCCATAGGCTATTCTAGGTGCTGCGTCACCTTATTAATGGGCCAGGCCCATGTAATTTCGAAATACTTAAGTATAGGCTATTTTTAGAGTCCGTACGTGTGGGGAAACAAGAGTTAGGGTTGGTTTCGGACCCCACCCTCAAGGGCCACGAAATTCCCCTCTCTTCCTCCATATATACAGCCCTTAGGGCGTCGTTTAGACTTGGGTTTTGTTTAGATTAAAAGTTCGCCATAGCTGCAACTTCGCGTACTTCGTTTGTGTCCAACGACCAGACCAAGACGTCACAGAACCCCACCTTGATCAATAAAGCTTTCATCTTATATTCGCAATATCCAGATTGCAATCTCAGTTTCTTGCTTGTTCTTCGTTTGCTCGCAGGAAACAGGCCCTCGTGGTCAGGTTGATCGTGCTCCGGCGTGGTCAATAACCCCTCGGAAGTTGGTTTAGCGATTGCTAAGGCGCGACGTCTCGCACGTTCGTAGTCGGATCGTCAAGGTCGACTCCCACAGAAAACGATAGCCACCATCTCATCGAAACATCGGGACACCTTTGCCCCTATCATATAGGAGCAAGGGGTGGCGGCCAAGGAGGTGGGAGGACGTCCCAAGGCAGCCTAAAACTAACCCTAGGTCGTACAAGGCTCATGGGCCCAAGTGGAGGTGATGCAACACCTTTGGGCTTTTAGTTTGACTCAGATTCTGCTGCAATGTCAGATTGTTTCGTCCGTAACTCAACGCTCCGGACGAATTTGAAGGTGAATCCAATTGGGTTGGAAAGAGCACGAAATCTAGTTTCCAACAAAAAAAGAATCACCCAATTCGGAGTCCGTATGAAAAAGTTGTTGGCGTTTTGAGTCAGGTATGTCTGTGCAGTCCGAATCTGAATCCAGAACGTGAAAGACTTGGACTCTATCTTCTCTTGGCCCAAAAGTGACGTGAGAGGACTTTTTGAACACAACATAAACTTCTCCTTTTCCCTTATCTTCATATGTGGATTGTACAAATGTCCCGTACACCTGCAATTAGACAAAACACAAAAGTGTGTGAAGTATTTTTGTTCTGGATAACATAAATAGATTATTGAATAGTTTGCATTAGAAATCACCTGACAAATATGCATGTATGCAATATTTTTGGTCGTATCCTAGGTAGTCATGTCCTCATCATCCTCCCCTTTTTGAAAACAAAGCCGTGCTCGGCGTTGCTTAATCTGAAATGTGGCTAACAAAAGAGACAAGGTGTACATGTTGTATATGTATATGTCATCCAGTTTAACTTTCCTTGATTTTTGCACGTATGACACATGTATACATGAGTAACTTTCATAGTTCATAAAAACTAAAGCCAAAAAATTATCACAAGAAGTAGAAGGCATGAAAATATTAGAACTCAGTTTGCACATATAAGTGAAGCTCTTATTCATTTCAATAGATTCGCAATGTTCATCATTAAACCATCCCAACTTTGGTGAATAAACCTTACTTGCATCAAATTTACATGCTACAACATGCTTAAATAAGCAAACATGCAATAAGTCATTGGACACAGAATCATCACCAAGATTGGAGGCCATATCAAAATGATTAAACATTAGTTCTTTTGCATCAACAGTTAATTCAATGGGTGCACTCAAAATTATTGATATTTCAGTTGTTTGATCACATGACGCATTCATGACAGTAACAAGATTCTCTAAAATAGGTGGTGTGCTCAAATCAACAGGTAACTCAATACATGACGCATTCAAGTTAACTAGGCATGCATCATTCTCATGTGAAGTTATATCATCAATACCTTTACTGTTACCTTGTGGCAAAGATGTAGCTGATGTAGGTACGGACGTTGACAATGTACCATACCCTTGAGATGATGCCACGCTCATAATCCGAGGTGCAATGATGGAGGAACCCACCGGCGGTGGCGAGCATGAACAGGAATAGTAGTTGTTGTAGTCACCTAATGCATCCTCCTTTATCTGTCTCTCAAAGGTACAAGCACGGACATACATACCAGTAATGCAACGAGGAATATACTGAAATCTTGCCTGAATATCATGGTTCAAACCACCAAAAAATCTATTCATTATATCATTCTCAGATTCTTCTATGTCACAATGATGCATATAAGATTTGAACTCTTGGTAGTAAGCATGAACAGTGTTGTTGCCTTGTTTAAATTGTTCAAATTTGCGAAGCAATTCACGACGATAATAAGGAGGGAAAAATTGTTGTCTCATTACAGCTTTCAAAACTTTCCAAGTGGTGGGTTGGTTATCAATGTTTTTCTTACAATGTACACTCCACCAAACAGAAGCAAAATCAGTAAATGCTCTAGTGGCTGCTCGCACTCGCTCAAGTTCAGAAAAGTCATGGTGACTAAAAACTTGTTCTACTTCAAGCTCCCAAGCTAGATATGTAGTAGGATTAAATCTACCCTCAAATGACGGTAAAAAGATAACCTGACCATGTGCTTGTGTGTGTTGTCCCAACTCTCGTGATGGTGAAGATGTGTCCGTCGTCCAAGAACTTCTATCTTCGGAACCTGTCATGATTAGTAGAAACAAGAAACAAAATTCAAGAATAATGTTCCTATGAACTACTAGGGTGTGGTGGTAAAGCGCTCACAGTAAAGCAAATATCAATATCTTACAAGTTCTTACCAAGCAACAGGTGGTGACAGGCAACCAACAGTGTCAAATAACTCTGAAGATTGTGTAAAGTGATTGCCAGGGGAACGTACGTATACACGGTGTAGAAATATGTGGAGCTGGGTTGGCTATATATGGTAGCAAAAGATTAGCAATAATCAATTCAGAGATGCAATGTTGAATAAACGCTCAACGACGGTACTGTGCTGGTCCTAGGCTAGACCGAACTAGAGACGCGAGCCTAGAACACTAATGAGGTCACGTCGTAGCACAACTAGCACCAATGAAGGATACTAAGTAGCTCTGGACCGCAAGATATAAGTGAAGATCACAACGGCAGTAAAGATAATGATGTGAAACAACAGCCAAGCAGGATATATCAACAACTTTGTCTCCAACTTTCCTCTGAAAAAGTTTGTGCCGATTTTTTGATTTTTTTTCTCCTTTTTTTTCTCTGACTTTTTTTCTCTTTTTTTCTCGTTTTTTCTCTCTCTTTTTTTTGTCCCTCTTTCCAAAACAAACTAGATAAGACGCAGATTGGATCAAGCGTAGATGTGAACGATCTCAACTATTATTATGACAATGAATGGTGGGTAGCACGTGGTGGAAATTGATGGATGGGTGGTGGACAGCGGAAGAGATAATGATGCAGCGGTGGTGTGACTAATGTGAACAGAACTCGAAACTCTAAACGAACTAGACACTAAGACCAGCAACTCGACACGACGATGCAACCGATAATTCAACTATGCAAGCAATGAAAAGAAAATTGCAAAGGCTCAGACTGGCTTGGACAAAGGATGAATAGATCTAAATCTTTTTAATGGCTTTTTCTTGGACAATAGGTAAGAAAATAAATCTAATCTAGGAAAACTGGAAATTCTCACCGAGCAACCTGAAAACTGATACCACTTGATAGAGGCGAGGGTCCCGATCTTTCGATGAGATGATAACTATCGATTTGGTGGAGACGACTTTGACGATCCGACTACAAACCTGCACGACGTTGCGCCTTAGCAATCGCTAAACCAATCTCCCGAGGTTACTGACGATGCTGGAAGCACGATCAGCCTGACCACGAAGGTCTATTCCTGTACACAATCGAAGAACAAGCAAGAATATGATAATGCAATCTGAATATTGCGAATATAGATGAAGTATTGATAAAGGTGGGGATCCGGAAGCGGTCTTGGTCTGGTCGTTGGACACAAACGAAGTACACGAAGTTGCAATGGCTAACTTTTAACTAAACAAATCCCAAGGAAAAAGCTACTAGATGGATCTACTTATATAGGAGCAAGGGGTGGCGGCCAAGGAGGTGGGAGGACGTCCCAAGGCAGCCTAAAACTAACCCTAGGTCGTACAAGGCTCATGGGCCCAAGTGGAGGTGATGCAACACCTTTGGGCTTGTAGTTTGACTCAGATTCTGCTGCAACGTCAGATTGTTTCGTCCATAACTCAACGCTCCGGACGAATTTGAAGAGGAATCCAATTGGGTTGGAAAGAGCACGAAATCTAGTTTCCAACAAAAAAAGAATCACCCAATTCGGAGTCCGTATGAAAAAGTTGTTGGCGTTTTGAGTCAGGTATGTCTGTGCAGTCCGAATCTGAATCCAGAACGTGAAAGACTTGGACTCTATCTTCTCTTGGCCCAAAAGTGACGTGAGAGGACTTTTTGAACACAACATAAACTTCTCCTTTTCCCTTATCTTCATATGTGGATTGTACAAATGTCCCATACACCTGCAATTAGACAAAACACAAAAGTGTGTGAAGTATTTTTGTTCTGGATAACATAAATAGATTATTGAATAGTTTGCATTAGAAATCACCTGACAAATATGCATGTATGCAATATTTTTGGTCGTATCCAAGGTAGTCATGTCCTCATCATGGTCCCGGGACGGTGCGGTGCAGATCTGGAGGAACCCGGCGAGGTGAGGTCGTGGCGGGGCGGCGGGAACGGCACAGGGGCGGCGGATCCGGGCGGCGGCTCGCCAGATCGACGGCGGGGCAGAGCGCACGAGGCGGCGGTCGGCGGGGCTCGACGCGGCTCAGTGGGGCGGCGTGCGGGTGGCGGAGCTAGAGGCGGGTGGCGGCGCGACAATGTCGGTGAGGTCCGGTGGCGGTGGTGGCGAGGATGCGGGTGTGTGCGCGCGCCCGCGAGCGGCGGCGCGGGCAGGATGGGCCCGGTGGGTCGGATCTGGGTTCCACGGGCCCGCGCGGTGGAGACGGTGGCGGGCGACACGTGACGAGCTCCGGTTGGACGTGGACGGCGGTGCGGACATGTCCGGCGCGGGATTTTTGTCCAGCGGCGCGAGGTGGAAGATGCTAGGGTTTGATCTACGCGAAATTTCGGAGGGAATCACATATTTATAGGTAGAAGGAGGTGGGAGTGTCCAAATGAGGTGCGGTTTTCGCCCACACGGTCGTGATCCGATGATGGAGGACATGGAGTTGGTTTAGATGGGTTATTGGGCCGTTTTGGTGGGGTGTTGGGCTGCAACACACAAGAGACCTTTGCGGTTACCCGGTTAACCGTTGGAGTATCAAACGGCCTCCAAATGGAACGAAATTTGACAGGCGGTCTACCGGTGGTGTACGAAGGCCACTTGACAATTATCGGTCCATTCCAAGAAAGTTTAACACCCGCTCATGAAAAGAGACAAGAGGGGTGCGCCGGTGCATGTGGGAGTGTCGGATTGCGAAACGGACAATGGGGAAAATGCTCAGACGCATGAGACGAACATGAATGCAAATACGATGCACATGATATGAAATGCATGACATGAACAAAATGCAAAAAGAAAGACAAAAACCCAACCATCGAAGGGAAAACTCATATCGCATCTCCGGAAAAGGCAAGAGTCAGAGTTACAAATATGGAAAGTTGTATCCAGGGCGTTACAGCACCCCAAGGTAATATTCAAGGACAACCAAGAGCCTAAGCTTGGGGATGCCCCGGAAGGCATCCCCTCTTTTGTGTTCGTCTATCGGTAACTTTACTTGAGGCTATATTTTTATTCACCACATATATGTGTTTTGCTTGGAGCGTCTTGTATGATTTGAGTCTTTGCTTTTTAGTTTGACATAATCATCCTTGTTGTACACACCTTTTGAGAGATACACGCATGAATCGTGATTTATTAGAATACTCTATGTGATTCACTTATATCTTTTGAGCTAGGCAATATTGCTCTACTGCTTCACTTATATCTTTTTAGAGCACTGTGGTGGTTTTATTTTATAGAAATTGATGAACTCTCGTGCTTCACTTATATTATTTTGAGAGTCTCTAAACAGCATGGTCATTTTCTTTGGTTATAAATTTAGTCCTAATATGATACGCATCCAAGAGGGATATAATAAAAACTTTCATATAAAGTGCATTGAATACTATGAGAAGTTTGATTCCTTATAATTGTTTTGAGATATGAAGATGGTGATATTAGAGTCATGCTAGTAAGTAATTCTGAATTTGAGAAATACTTGTGTTAAAGTTTGTGATTCCCGTAGCATGCATGTATGGTGAACCGTTATGTGATGAAGTCGGAGCATGATTTATTTATTGATTGTCTTCCTTATGAGTGGCGGTCAGGGACGAGCGATGGTCTTTTCCTACCAATCTATCCCCCTAGGAGCATGTGCGTAGTACCTCGTTTCGATAACTAATAGATTTTTCCAATAAGTATGTGAGTTCTTTATGACTAATGTTGAGTCCATGGATTATACACACTCTCATCCTTCCACCATTGCTAGCCTCTCTAGTGCCGCAGAACTTTCGCCGATACCATAAACCCACCATATACCTTCCTCAAAATAGCCACCATACCTACCTATTATGGCATTTCCATAACCATTCCAAGATATATTGCCATGCAACTTTCCACCGTTCCGTTTATTATGACATGCTCCATCATTGTCATATTGCTTTGCATGATCATGTAGTTGACATTGTATTTGTGGCAAAGCCACCGTTCATAATTCTTCCATACATGTCACTCTTGATTCATTACACATCCCGGTACACCACCGGAGGCATTCATATAGAGTCATATTTTGTTCTAAGTATTGAGTTGTAATTCTTGAGTTGTAAGTAAATAAAAGTGTGATGATCTTCATTATTAGAGCATTGTCCCATGTGAGGAAGGGGTGATGGAGACTATGATTCCCCCACAAGTCAGGATGAGACTCCGGACGAAAAAAAGAGGCCAAAATATGAGAGAAGGCCCAAATAAAAAAATATGAGAGAAAAGAGAGAAGGGGCAATGCTACTATCCTTTTACCACACTTGTGCTTAAAAGTAGCACCATGATCTTCATGGTAGAGTCTCCTATATTGTCACTTTCATATACTAGTGGGAATTTTTCATTATAGAACTTGGCTTGTATATTCCAATGATGGGCTTCCTCAAATTGCCCTAGGTCTTAATGAGCAAGCAAGTTGGATGCACACCCACTTAGTTTCTTTTTGAGCTTTCATAAACTTATAGCTCTAGTGCATCCGTTGCATGGCAATTCACTAGTAGGAAAACGACCTAATGTGAAGCACATTAGTACCGGTTTGTAACAAAAACCGACACTAATGTTGCAATCAGCGCCGGTTCGAATGGCTAGACGGGCGGAGGAAATTAGTACCGGTTCGTGGAGAACCTATAGTACTGGTAAATGCCACAAACCGGTACTAAAGAGGTTGTGGCATGCCGTGGTCCGGATGGGGCCCCACCAGCACCTTTAGTACCGGTTCTTACCACAAACCGGTACTAGAGGTTTTTAGTTGCTGCAGTTTTTTAGTCCCACCTCGCTCCGCTAACAGGGTTTTTACCACCTTAAATATGTTACTTCTCAAACTATCACAACCACTTGGTCTTCATTGAACTCTATGTATAGAATTTGTGGCCACAATATGAGTTTTCTCCGCTTTCTAAACCGGTGAGGACTCATATTGTCAATTCGATTGTACACAAAAAGATCATTGATGATCAATGTATTTTTGATGTATTTCTCTATAAAGAAATATAAGAGCATTTAGATCACTATTTTAGTAATCTAAATGCCCTTATATTTCTTTACGAACTGGTGCAAAAAAGTAGAGATGGTTACGGCAAAAACTGGATGCACCTCGTGTACAAACTGGACACTCTCTTTCGAAGTATCAGGGTTTCGGACGAAAACTCATCTGTTACACCGGCTATTCAAAATTTTAATAACTTATTACAACTCAGGACTTTTTTGCGTTCATTATGCACCATTCAAAGCCACCTCATCAACTTTCAACCCTTTCTGACATAATTTGATATTTTTGATGCATTTACTAATTTGTTTTGAGCTAAATGACCCTGAAATTGAAAAGCACTACAAATGAACTCTGAAAAGGTAGAAACTTGGCATGGTATCATCATTTCACCCACATGGCATGTGCAAAAAAGTAGAGTTGGTTACGGCAAAAACTGGATGCACTTCGTGTACAAACTGGACACTCTCTTTCGAAGTATCAGGGTTTCAGACGAAAACTCATCTGTTACACCGGCTGTTCAAAATTTTAATAACGTATTACAACTCCGGACTTTTTTGCGTTCCTTATGCACCATTCAAAGCCACGTCGTCAACTTTCAACCCTTTCTGACATAATTTGATATATTTGATGCATTTACTGATTTGTTTTGAGCTAAATGACCCTGAAATGGAAAAGCACTACAAATGAACTCTGAAAAGGTCAAAACTTGGCATGGTTTATCATTTCACCCACATGGCATGTGCAAAAAAGTAGAGATGGTTACGGCAAAAACTAGATGCACTTCGTGTACAAACTGGACACTCTCTTTCGAACTATTAGGGTTTCGGACGAAAACTCATCTGTTAATCCGGCTATTCAAAATTTCAATAACATATTACAACTCCGGACTTTTTTGCGTTCACTGTGCACCATTCAAAGCCACGTCGTCAACTTTCAACCCTTTCTGACATAATTTGATATGTTTGATGCATTTACTGATTTGTTTTGAGCTAAATGACCCTGAAATTGAAAAGCACTACAAATGAACTCTGAAAAGGTCGAAACTTGGCATGGTATCACCATTTCACCCACATGGCATGTGCAAACAAGTAGAGATGGTTACGGCAAAAACTGGATGCACTTCGTGTACAAACTGGAAACTCTCTTTCGAAGAATCAGGGTTTCGGACGAAAACTCATCTATTAAACCGGCTATTGAAAATTTTAATAGCATATTACAACTCCGGACTTTTTTGCGTTCACTATGCTCCATTCAAAGCCACGTCATCAACTTTCAACCCTTTCTGACATAATTTGATATGTTTGATGCATTTACTGATTTGTTTTGAGCTAAATGACCCTGAAATTAAAAAGCACTACAAATGAACTCTAAAAAGGTCGAAACTAGGCATGGTATCATCATTTCACCCACATGGCATGTGCAAAAAAGTAGAGATGGTTACGGCAAAAAGTGGATGCACTTCGTGTACAAACGGACACTATCTTTCGAAGTATCAGGGTTTTGGACGAAAACTCCTCTGTTACACCGGCTATTCAAAAATTTAACAACTTATAACAACTCTGGACTTCTTTGCGTTCATTATGCACCATTCAAAGCCACGTCGTCAACTTTCAACCCTTTCTGACATAATTTGGTATTTTTTATGCATTTACAGATTTATTTTGAGCTAAATGACCCTGAAATTAAAAAGCACTACAAATGAACTCTAAAATTGTTGAAACTTGGCATGGTATCATCATTTCACCCACATGGCATGTGCAAAAAATTAGAGATGGTTACTGCAAGAACTGGATGCACTTCGTGTACAAACTGGACACTCTCTTTCAAAGTATCAGTGTTTTGGACGAAAACTCATCTGTTACACCGGCTATTCAAAATTTTAATAACTTATTAAACTCTAGACTTTTTTGCGTTCATTATGCACCATTCAAATCCATGTCGTCAACTTTCAACCCTTTCTGACATAATTTGATACTTTTGATGCATTTACTGTTTTGTTTTGAGCTAAATGACCCTGAAATTGAAAAGCACTACAAATGAACTCTGAAAAGGTTGAAACTTAGCATGGCATCATCATTTCACCCACATGGCATGTGCACAAAAGTAGAGATGGTTACGACAAAAACTGGATGCACTTTGTGTACAAACTGGACACTCTCTTTCAAACTATCAGGGTTTCGGACGAAAACTCATCTGTTACACCGGCTATACAAAATTATAATAACTTATTACAACTCCGGATTTTTTGCGTTCATTATGCACCATTCAAATCCACGTCGTCAACTTTAAATCCTTTCTCACATAATTTTATATTTTTATACATTTATTGATTTGTTTTTAGCTAAATGACCCTGACATTGAAAAGCACTACAAATGAACTCTGAAAAGGTTGAAACTTGGCATGGCATCATCATTTCCCCACATGGCATATGCAAAAAAGTAGAGATGGTTACGGCAAAAACCGGATGCACTTCGTGTACAAACTGGACACTCTCTTTCGAACTATGAGGGTTTCGGATGTAAACTCATTTGTTACACCGGCTATTCAAAATTTAAATAACTTATTAAAATCCGGACTTTTTGCGTTCATTATGCACCATTCAAAGCCACGTCGTTAACTTTCAACCCTTTCTGACATAATTTGATATTTTTGATGCATTTATTGATTTGTTTTGAGCTAAATGACCCTGAAATTGAAAAGCACTACAAATGAACTCTGAAAAGGTTGAAACTTGGCATGGTATCATCATTTCACCACCATGGCATGTGCAAAAAAGTAGATATGGTTACGGCAAAAACTGGATGCACTTCATGTACAAACTGGACACTCTCTTTCGAAGTATAAGGGTTTCGGACGAAAACTCATCCATTACACCGGCTATTCAAAATTTTAATAACTTATTACATCTTCGGACTTCTTTGCGTTCATTATGCACCATTCAAAGCCACGTTGTCAACTTTCAACCCTTTCTGACATAATTTGATATTTTTGATGCATTTACTAATTTGTTTTTGAGTTAAATGACCCTGAAATTGAAAAGCACTACAAATGAGCTCTGAAAAGGTAGAAACTTGGCATGGTATCATCATTTCACCCACATGGCATGTGCAAAAAAGTAGAGATGGTTACGACAAAAACTGGATGCACTTCGTGTACAAACTGGACACTCTCTTTCGAACTATCAAGGTTTCGGATGAAAACTCATCTGTTACATCGGCTATTCAAAATTATAATAACTTATTACAACTCCGGACTTTTTGCGTTCATTATGCACCATTCAAATCCACGTCGTCAACTTTCAATCCTTTCTCACATAATTTTATATTTTTGATACATTTATTGATTTGTTTTTAGCTAAATGACCCTGACATTGAAAAGCACTACAAATGAACTCTGAAAAGGTTGAAACTTGGCATGGCATCATCATTTCACCCACATGGCATGTGCAAAAAAGTAGAGATGGTTACGGCAAAAACTGGATGCACTTCGTGTACAAACTAGACACTCTCTTTCGAACTATCAGGGTTTCGGACGTAAACTCATTTGTTATACCGGCTATTCAAAATTTAAATAAGTTATTACAAATCCGGACTTTTTGCGTTCATTATGCACCATTCAAAGCCACGTCGTCAACTTTCAACCCATTCTGACATAATTTGATATTTTTGATGTATTTACTAATTTGTTTTTGAGTTAAATGACCCTGAAATTGAAAAGCACTACAAATGAACTCTGAAAAGGTAGAAACTTGGCATGGTATCATCATTTCACCCACATGGCATGTGCAAAAAGTAGAGATGGTGATAGAGACGAGGGTCCCGATGTTTCGATGAGATGATAACTATCGATTTGTTGGAGACGACTTTGACGATCCGACTACAAACCTGCACGACGTTGCGCCTTAGTAATCGCTAAACCAATCTCCCAAGGTTACTAACGTTGCTGGAAGCACGATCAGCCTGACCACGAAGGTCTATTCCTGCACGCAATCGAAGAACAAGCAAGAATATGATAATGCAATCTGAATATTGCGAATATAGATGAAGTATTGATAAAGGTGGGGATCCGGAAGCGGTCTTGGTCTGGTCGTTGGACACAAACTAAGTACACGAAGTTGCAATGGCTAACTTTTAACTAAACAAATCCCAAGGAAAAAGCTACTAGATGGATCTACTTATATAGGAGCAAGGGGTGGCGGCCAAGGAGGTGGGAGGACGTCCCAAGGCAGCCTAAAACTAACCCTAGGTCGTACAAGGCTCATGGGCCCAAGTGGAGGTGATGCAACACCTTTGGGCTTGTAGTTTGACTCAGATTCTGCTGCAACGTCAGATTGTTTCGTCCGTAACTCAACGCTCCGGACGAATTTGAAGGTGAGTCCAATTGGGTTGGAAAGAGCACGAAATCTAGTTTCCAACAAAAAAAGAATCACCCAATTCGGAGTCCGTATGAAAAAGTTGTTGGCGTTTTGAGTCAGGTATGTCTGTGCAGTCCGAATCTGAATCCAGAACGTGAAAGACTTGGACTCTATCTTCTCTTGGCCCAAAAGTGACGTGAGAGGACTTTTTGAACACAACATAAACTTCTCCTTTTCCCTTATCTTCATATGTGGATTGTACAAATGTCCCGTACACCTGCAATTAGACAAAACACAAAAGTGTGTGAAGTATTTTTGTTCTGGATAACATAAATAGATTATTGAATAGTTTGCATTAGAAATCACCTGACAAATATGCATGTATGCAATATTTTTGGTCGTATCCAAGGTAGTCATGTCCTCATCAGATGGTTACGGCAAAAACTGGATGCACTTCGTGTACAAATTGGATACTCTCTTTCGAAGTATCAGGGTTTCGGACGAAAACTCATCTGCTAAACCGGCTGTAAAAATTTTTAATAACGTATTACAACTCCGGACTTTTTTGCGTTCATTATGCTCCATTCAAAGCCACGTCGTCAACTTTCAACCCTTTCTGACATAATTTGATATATTTGATGCATTAACTGATTTGTTTTGACCTAAATGACCCTGAAATTGAAAAGTACTACCAATGAACTCTGAAAAGGTCGAAACTTGGCATGGCATCATCATTTCACCCACACGGCATGTGCAAAAAAGTAGAGATGGTTACGGCAAAAACTGGATGCACTTCGTGTACAAACTGGACACTCTCTTTCGAAGTATCAGGGTTTTGGATGAAAACTCATCCGTTACAACAGCTATTCAAAATTTTAATAACTTATTACAACTCCGGACTTTTTTGCGTTCATTATGCACCATTCAAATCCATGTCGTCAACTTTCAACCCTTTCTGACATAATTTGATATTTTTGATGCATTTACTGATTTGTTTTGAGCTAAATGACCCTGATATTGAAAAGCACTACAAATGAACTCTAAAAAGGTCGAAACTTGGCATGGCATCATCATTGCACCCACGTGGCATGTGCAAAAAAGTAGAGATGGTTACGGCAAAAACTGGATGCACTTCGTGTACAAACTGGACACTCTCTTTCGAACTATCAGGGTTTCGAACGAAAACTCATCTGTTACACCGGCTATTCAAAATTATAATAACTTATTACAACTCCAGACTTTTTGTGTTCATTATGCACCATTCAAATCCATGTCGTCAACTTTCAACCCTTTCTGACATAATTTGATATATTTGATGCATTTACTGATTTGTTTTGACCTAAATGACCCTGAAATTGAAAAGTACTACCAATGAACTCTGAAAAGGTCGAAACTTGGCATGGCATCATCATTTCACCCACACGGCATGTGCAAAAAAGTAGAGATGGTTACGGCAAAAACTGGATGCACTTCGTGCACAAACTGGACACTCTCTTTAGAAGTATCAGGGTTTCGGATGAAAACTCATCCGTTACACTGGCTATTCAAAATTTTAATAACTTATTACAACTCCAGACTTTTGTGCATTTATTATGCACCATTCAAAGCCACGTCGTCAACTTTCAACCCTTTCTGACATAATTTCATATGTTTGATGCATTTACTGATTTGTTTTGAGCTAAATGATCCTGAAATTGAAAAGCACTACAAATGAACTCTGAAAAGGTTGAAACTTGGCATGGTAACATCATTTCCCCAGATGGCATGTGAAAAGAAAGTAGAGATGGTTACGGCAAAAACTGGATGCACCTCATGTACAAATTGGACACTCTCTTTCAAAGTATCAGGGTTTCGGACGAAAATTCATCTGTTACACTAGCTATACAAACTTTTAATAACTTATTACAACTCCGGACTTTTTCGCGTTCATTATGCACAATTCAAAGCCATGTCGTCAACTTTCAACCCTTTCTGACATAATTTGATATTTTTTATGCATTTAAAGATTTATTTTGAGCTAAATGACCCTGAAATTAAAAAGCACTACAAATGAACTCCAAAATTGTTGAAACTTGGCATGGTATCATCATTTCACCCTCATGGCATGTGCAAAAAAGTAGAGATGGTTACAGCAAGAACCGGATGCACTTCGTGTACAAACTGGACACTCTCTTTCGAAGTATCAGTGTTTTGGACGAAAACTCATCTGTTACACCGGCTATTCAAAATTTTAAAAACTTATTACAACTCCGGACTTTTTTGCGTTCATTATGCACCATTCAAATCCATGTCGTCAACTTTCAACCCTTTTTGACATAATTTGATATTTTTGATGCATTTACTGATTTGTTTTGAGCTAAATGACCCTGATATTGAAAAGCACTACAAATGAACTCTAAAAAGGTTGAAACTTGGCATGGCATCATCATTTCACCCACATGGCATGTGCGCAAAAGTAGAGATGGTTACGGCAAAAACTGGATGCACTTCGTGTACAAACTGGACACTCTCTTTCGAACTATCAGGGTTTCGGACGAAAACTCATCTGTTACACCGGCTATTCAAAATTATAATAACTTATTACAACTCCGGACTTTTTTGCGTTCATTATGCACCATTCAAATCCATGTCGTCAACTTTCAACCCTTTTTGACATAATTTGATATTTTTGATGCATTTACTGATTTGTTTTGAGCTAAATGACCCTGATATTGAAAAGCACTACAAATGAACTCTAAAAAGGTTGAAACTTGGCATGGCATCATCATTTCACCCACATGGCATGTGCACAAATGATGTGGACATCAATACCATTGTTACACCCACAGCCCCTACTGTTACATATACTGGACCAATTACTAGAGCTCGCGCACGCCAATTAAATTACCAGGTACTTTCGTTTCTTGGTAATGATTCTAATGTTCATGAGATTATGATGCTGTCTAAATTGGATACATTTGTTTTGCTTACAAATGAAGGGCCTAGCTTGGAGAAGGATGAACATTGGAGCAAGAACACGCATGGAGTTGATGGCATGCGCAAGGGGATCAAGAACGGAGTTACAAGTGATGATTTCAGGACTTTGAAGCCGCCATAAGGAGTGCATGAAGCCTTGGACGAAATATACAAGATGCCACTTCATAATATTCGTCCATAGGCTATTCTAGGTGCTGCGTCACCTTATTAATGGGCCAGGCCCATGTAATTTCGAAATAGTTAAGTATAGGCTATTTTTAGAGTCCGTATGTGTGGGGAAACAAGAGTTAGGGTTGGTTTCGGACCCCACCCTCAAGGGCCACGAAATTCCCCCCTCTTCCTCCATATATACAGCCCTTAGGGCGTCGTTTAGACTTTGCGGGTTTTGTTTAGATTAAAAGTTCGCCATAGCTGCAACTTCGCGTACTTCGTTTGTGTCCAACGACCAGACCAAGACGTCACAGAACCCCACCTTGATCAATAAAGCTTTCATCTTATATTCGCAATATCCCGATTGCAATCTCAGTTTCTTGCTTGTTCTTCGTTTGCTCGCAGGAAACAGACCCTCGTGGTCAGGTTGATCGTGCTCCGGCGTGGTCAATAACCTTCGGAAGTTGGTTTAGCGATTGCTAAGGCGCGACGTCTCGCACGTTCGTAGTCGGATCGTCAAGGTCGACTCCCACAGAAAATGATAGCCACCATCTCATCGAAACATCGGGACACCTTAGCCTCTATCAAGTGGTATCAGATTTCCAGGTTGCTCGGTGAGATTTTACAGTTTTTCGTAGATTAGATCGAGTCTGTTCTTCATACCTACAGTCCACGAAAAAGCCACACAAAAAAAATTAGGGTTAGTTCATCATATCCGAACCAATCTGAGCCTTTGCATAATCTTTTTAGGGTTTTTGCTTTGTTGAATTTGCGGTTGCATCGTCGTGTCAAGTTGCTGGTCTTAGAGTCTAGTCTTTTAGAGTTTTGAGTTCTGGTCATAAGTTGTCACGCCGCCGCCGCACCATCATCATCGCCCATCTACCACTTTTGCTTATCCGCCACCGCTCTAAATCCATATCCATATACCACCACCAATCCGTATCCATATACCACCACTGCTACCATATACCACCACCGCTGCCATATACCACAACCATATATCCACCACCAATCCGAGTTCTTCTCATATTAGGTTTGTTCTTGAGATCAATCTAAATTCCGATTCGTGTTTCCTTGCATGCGTAGCTCTCGGAAAAAAAAAAGTCTGGAGACCCCCGGGCAGTTTTTAGGCCAAAATTTTCATGGGCAAATTTTTTTTCCCTATCCTATTTTTAGACTTTTCTGAGTCTTTTGAGCCACGTGCCATCATAGTGATTTTTTGTCACACTTTTACGTCGTCGCTCCCCTGATTTCCGAAAAAAAGTGAAAAAAAAAAATTTCGTGCCCATCCTATCAGTTTGACGAGGGAAGAGTTTTGTGACACTCGCCATTATAGTGATTTTTCGCAAAAAAAAAGAGGAGCGCAAAAAAAAGGAGCGTAAAAAAAAAGAGGAGCGCAAAAAAAAGGGAGCGCAAAAAAAAGAGAGCGAAAAAAAAGAGAGAGTTCCAGAGTGTGCTTTTCCCTTATTTACGTGCAGCGCCGTGATTTTGTTAGTGTTCTAGGCTCGCGTCTCTAGCACGGTCTAGCCTAGGACCAGCACAGTACCGTCGTTGAGCGTTTATTCAACTTTGCATCTCTGAATTGATTATTGCTGACCATTTTTGCTACCATACTATAAGCCTTCCCAGCTCCACATACATCTACGTCGTGCGTTTGACTCTCCCTGGCAATCGCTCTATCCAAGCTTTTGAGAGTTTTTGACTACAACGGTTGCCGATCACCGCCTGCTGCTGGGTAAGAACTGGTAAGAATTTGAGATTTGCTTGACGGATTTGTGACACCCGCCACCACCACCACTTGTTAGTAGTCTGTAGGATCATATTCTTGTGTGTTTCTATTGCTGCTAACCATGCCAGGATCACAAGCCGACGAGACTGACTGGGAGAACTTGACGAACAAGGAGCTTCATGATACGTTTCAGCAAATGATGAATGGACAGGTGCAAGATGTGATAAATAGATTTGAAGAGGCCATGGAGAAGATAGATGGCATGGAGAAGACGTTTGAAACAAAGCTCGATAAGAAGTTTGCTGAATTCCTGTCGCGTTTTCCACCACCACCACCGGCTGCTCCTGCCGCACCTCTGCAACAACAGCAACAACACCGACTACCTCCACGTCGGGAAACAGCCCTCCGCCGAGCGAGCCGTGTCCCTCTTCAGTCGGGCCAAACTGCTGGTGCTGCTGTTGATACTTCTGTGTCTCCTACTGCTAATGTGGAGGAGGATGCTTATGTGGGAGATTATGAGGATGAGGTTGATCAAAATCAGAACTACGTGCCACCAACAGCACAGCAACCACCAGGTCGTCCACATGCAAATAATGGCAATGGTAGGGCTCACCCTCAGGTACGAGATCATGACCATCTCCCTAAACTAAAATTGAATATTCCACCATTTGAGGGTAGATATGTTCCTGATATATATCTTACTTGGGAGTTAGAAACTGAACAACGATTTACATGTTTACAATATCCCGAGGAGAGACGTGTTCCTGCTGCTGTTTGTGCTTTCACTAGTTTTGCATGTGTTTGGTGGTCTGAGCATTGTAGATTATATCCTATTCCGGCTACTTGGGCTGCTTTGAAAACTGCTATCCGTACTCGTTGGGTTCCACCATATTATCAACGTGAATTACTTCAAAAATTGCAGCGCTTAAGACAGGGAAAAAATTCTGTAGAAGAATATTATCAGGAATTACAAACTGGCATGATTAGATGTGGTATTGTTGAGGAGAATGAAGCTATGCTTGCACATTTTATGGGTGGATTAAATAGAGAGATTCAGACGATTCTAGAGTATAAGGAGTATACTAATATCACTCGTTTATTCCATCTTGCTTGTAAAGCTGAACGTGAAGTGCAGGATCGACAGGCATTGGCGCGGACTAACTTTTCTGCAGGTCGACCTTCATCATGGACACCACGTGCATCATCTACTTCCACACGTTCTGCTACACCGGTGCCTCCGTCGGCTGCCACCTCCAACCGTGATACAATAAAGCAGGCACAATCACCACTATCTGCCAAGAGCTCACCTTCTGGGCCTGCAAAGAGCTCTTCTTCATCCATGGCATCAACAGGGCAAACACATGATATTATTTGTCGACGTTGCAAGGGTGGAGGTCATTATGCGAGAGAATGCCCATCTAAGCGTGTGATGATTGTTACTGAGGATGGTGGGTATGAGTCCGCTAGTGACTATGATGAGGAGACTTTGGCTCTTATTACACGTGACGAACACGGTGGAGACGATTCTGATCATGAGACGCAATACATGGCTCCTGAAGATGCTGACAGGTATGAATGTTTAGTTGCTCAACGTGTTTTGAGTGTGCAGGTTACACAAGCTGAGCAAAATCAGAGGCATAATTTGTTCCATACAAAGGGAGTTGTGAAGGAACGTTCTGTTCGCGTGATCATAGATGGAGGGAGCTGCAATAACTTGGCTAGCATGGAGATGGTGGAGAAGCTATCTCTCACCACAAGACCACATCCACATCCTTACTACATCCAATGGTTCAACAACAGCGGCAAGGTTAAGGTAACACGTACTGTTCGTGTGCATTTTAGTATCTCTACATATGCTGATTATGTTGATTGTGATGTGGTACCTATGCAAGCATGTTCCTTATTACTTGGTAGACCATGGCAATTTGATAAAAATTCTGTACACCATGGTAGAAACAATCAGTATACTCTTGTTCATAACGATAAAAATATTACTTTGCTTCCTATGACTCCTGATTCCATTTTGAAAGATGATATTAATAGAGCTAATAAAGCAAAACAGGAGACAAATAAGAGTGAAAATCAGATTGTGGCAAAAGAATTTGAGCACCAAATGAAGCCTAATAATAAACCATCTACTATTGTTTCTGAAATTAAATTGAAAAGTGCATGTTTACTTGCCACCAAATCTGATATTGATGAGCTAGATTTCAGCAAATCTGTTTGCTATGCTTTTGTGTGCAAAGAGGCATTATTTTCATTCGAGGACGTGCCTTCCTCTTTGCCCCCTGCTGTCACTAACATTTTGCAGGAGTTCGCTGACGTCTTTCCACAAGACGTGCCACCGGGATTACCACCTATTCGAGGGATTGAGCATCAAATTGACTTAATTCCCGGTGCTTCGCTACCCAACCGTGCACCATACCGTACCAATCCAGAGGAGACGAAGGAGATTATGCGTCAAGTACAAGAACTGCTCGACAAAGGTTATATACGCGAATCCCTTAGTCCTTGTGCTGTTCCTATCATTTTAGTGCCGAAAAAGGATGGTACGTCGCGTATGTGCGTTGATTGTAGAGGCATTAATAATATTACTATTCGTTATCGTCATCCTATTCCTAGGCTAGATGATATGCTTGATGAATTGAGTGGCTCTACAATATTCTCCAAAGTTGATTTGCGTAGTGGATACCATCAAATTCGTATGAAATTGGGTGATGAATGGAAAACAGCATTTAAAACTAAGTTTGGATTATATGAGTGGTTAGTCATGCCTTTTGGGTTAACTAATGCACCTAGTACTTTCATGAGGTTAATGAACGAAGTTTTACGTGCTTTCATTGGACGATTTGTGGTAGTTTACTTTGATGACATATTGATTTATAGCAAATCTTTGGAGGAACATTTGGAACATTTACGTGTTGTTTTTATTGCTCTACGTGATGCACGTTTGTTTGGAAACCTTGGAAAGTGCACCTTTTGCACCGACCGAGTATCTTTTCTTGGCTATGTTGTTACTCCACAGGGAATTGAAGTTGATAAAGCCAAGATTGAAGCTATTGAGAGTTGGCCGCAGCCCAAAACGGTCACACAAGTGAGGAGTTTCCTTGGCCTCGCTGGTTTCTATAGGCGTTTTGTGAGAGATTTCAGCACCATTGCTGCACCTCTCAACGAGCTTACAAAGAAGGATGTGCCTTTTGTTTGGGGTACCGCACAGGAAGAAGCCTTCACGGTATTGAAAGATAAGTTGACACATGCTCCTTTACTCCAACTTCCTAATTTCAATAAGACTTTTGAGCTTGAATGTGATGCTAGTGGAGTTGGATTAGGAGGTGTGTTATTACAAGATGGAAAACCTGTTGCATACTTTTCTGAAAAATTGAGTGGGCCTAGTCTGAACTATTCTACTTATGATAAAGAATTATATGCTCTTGTTCGGACCTTAGAAACATGGCAACATTATTTATGGCCCAAGGAATTTGTTATACATTCTGATCATGAATCTTTGAAACACATTAAAAGTCAAGCAAAACTGAACCGTAGACATGCTAAATGGGTTGAATTCATTGAGACTTTCCCTTATGTCATTAAACACAAGAAGGGTAAAGAAAATGTTATTGCTGATGCCTTGTCTCGTCGTTATACTATGCTTTCACAACTTGACTTTAAAATATTTGGTTTGGAGACCATCAAAGATCAATATGTTCATGATGCTAAATTTAAAGATGTATTGCAGAATTGTAAGGAAGGGAGAACTTGGAACAAGTTCGTTCTTAACGATGGATTTGTGTTTCGTGCTAACAAGCTATGCATTCCAGCTAGCTCCGTTCGTCTTTTGTTGTTGCAGGAGGCGCATGGAGGAGGATTAATGGGACACTTTGGCGTCAAGAAGACGGAGGATATACTTGCTACACATTTCTTTTGGCCAAAGATGAGACGGGATGTTGAGCGTTTTGTTGCTCGCTACACTACATGTCAAAGAGCTAAGTCACGACTCAATCTTCATGGTTTATATATGCCTTTGCCAGTACCTAGTGTTCCTTGGGAGGATATATCTATGGACTTTGTTTTAGGTTTACCTCGAACAAAGAAGGGGAGGGATAGCATATTTGTTGTCGTGGATAGGTTCTCGAAAATGGCACACTTTATACCATGTCATAAGAGCGATGATGCTGTTAATGTTGCTGATTTGTTCTTTCGTGAAATTATTCGCTTAGATGGTGTGCCAAATACTATTGTTTCAGATCGTGATACTAAATTTCTTAGCCACTTTTGGAGATGTTTATGGGCTAAGTTGGGGACTAAGCTGCTTTTTAGTACTACTTGTCACCCCCAAACTGATGGACAAACTGAAGTAGTCAATAGAACATTGTCTACTATGCTTAGGGCTGTTTTGAAGAATAACAAGAAAATGTGGGAAGAATGCTTGCCTCATATTGAATTTGCTTATAATCGCTCTTTGCATTCTACTACTAAGATGTGCCCTTTTGAAATTGTGTATGGTTTCCTACCTCGTGCACCTATTGATTTGTTGCCTCTTCCATCTTTAGAGAAGGTTAATTTTGATGCTAAAGAACGTTCTGAATTGATTTTAAAAATGCATGAGTTAACTAAGGAAAACATTGAGCGTATGAATGCTAAATATAAACTTGCTGGAGATAAGGGTAGAAAACATGTTGTGTTTGCGCCTGGAGATCTTGTTTGGTTACATTTGCGTAAAGATAGATTTCCTAATCTGCGCAAATCAAAGCTAATGCCACGTGCTGATGGTCCTTTTAAGGTGTTAGAGAAAATAAACGATAATGCATATAAACTTGAGCTACCTGTAGATTTTGGGGTTAGTCCCACTTTTAACATTGCAGATTTGAAGCCTTATTTGGGTGAGGAAGATGCGCTTCCGTCGAGGACGACTTCATTTCAAGAAGGGGAGGATGATGAGGACATCAATACCATTGTTACACCCATAGCCCCTACTGTTACATATACTGGACCAATTACTAGAGCTCGCGCACGCCAATTAAATTACCAGGTACTTTCGTTTCTTGGTAATGATTCTAATGTTCATGAGATTATGATGCTGCCTAAATTGGATACATTTGTTTTGCTTACAAATGAAGGGCCTAGCTTGGAGAAGGATGAACATTGGAGCAAGAACACGCATGGAGTTGATGGCATGCGCAAGGGGATCAAGAACGGAGTTACAAGTGATGATTTCAGGACTTTGAAGCCGCCATAAGGAGTGCATGAAGCCTTGGACGAAATATACAAGATGCCACTTCATAATATTCGTCCATAGGCTATTCTAGGTGCTGCGTCACCTTATTAATGGGCCAGGCCCATGTAATTTCGAAATACTTAAGTATAGGCTATTTTTAGAGTCCTTATGTGTGGGGAAACAAGAGTTAGGGTTGGTTTCGGACCCCACCCTCAAGGGCCACGAAATTCCCCCCTCTTCCTCCATATATACAGCCCTTAGGGCGTCGTTTAGACTTTGGGAGTTTTGTTTAGATTAAAAGTTCGCCATAGCTGCAACTTCGCGTACTTCGTTTGTGTCCAACGACCAGACCAAGACGTCACAGAACCCCACCTTGATCAATAAAACTTTCATCTTATATTCACAATATCCAGATTGCAATCTCAGTTTCTTGCTTGTTCTTCGTTTGCTCGCAGGAAACAGACCCTCGTGGTCAGGTTGATCGTGCTCCGGCGTGGTCAATAACCTTCGGAAATTGGTTTAGCGATTGCTAAGGCGCGACGTCCCGCACGTTCGTAGTCGGATCGTCAAGGTCGACTCCCACAGAAAAGGATAGCCACCATCTCATCGAAACATCGGGACACCTTAGCCTCTATCAACAAAAGTAGAGATGGTTACGGCAAAAACTGGATGCACTTCGTGTACAAACTGGACACTCTCTTTCGAACTATCAGGGTTTCGGACGAAAACTCATCTGGTACACCGGCTATTCAAAATTATAATAAATTATTACAACTCCGGACTTTTTGCGTTCATTATGCACCATTCAAATCCACGTCGTCAACTTTCAATCCTTTCTCACATAATTTTATATTTTTGATACATTTATTGATTTGTTTTTAGCTAAATGACCCTGACATTGAAAAGCACTACAAATGAACTCTGAAAAGGTTGAAACTTGGCATGGCATCATCATTTCACCCACATGGCATGTGTAAAAAAGTAGAGATGGTTACGGCAAAAACCGGATGCACTTCGTGTAGAAACTGGACGCTCTCTTTCGAACTATCAGGGTTTCGGACGTAAACTCATTTGTTACATCGGCTATTCAAAATTTAAATAACTTATTACAAATCCGGACTTTTTGCGTTCATTATGCACCATTTAAAGCCACGTCATCAACTTTCAACCCTTTCTGACATAATTTGATATTTTTGATGTATTTATTGATTTGTTTTGAGCTAAATGACCCTGAAATTGAAAAGCACTACAAATGAACTCTGAAAAGGTTGAAACTTGGCATGGTATCATCATTTCACCACCATGGCATGTGCAAAAAAGTAGATATGGTTACGGCAAAAACTGGATGCACTTCATGTACAAACTGGATACTCTCTTTCGAAGTATCAGGGTTTCGGACGAAAACTCATCCGTTACACCGGCTATTCAAAATTTTAATAACTTATTACAACTTCGGACTTCTTTGCGTTCATTATGCACCATTCAAAGCCACGTTGTCAACTTTCAACCCTTTCTGACATAATTTGATATTTTTGATGCATTTACTGATTTGTTTTGACCTAAATGACCCTGAAATTGAAAAGTACTACCAATTAACTCTGAAAAGGTCGAAACTTGGCATGGCATCATCATTTCACCCACATGGCATGTGCAAAAAAGTAGAGATGGTTACGGCAAAAACTGGATGCACGTCGTGTACAAACTGGATACTCTCTTTCGAAGTATCAGGGTTTCGGACGAAAACTCATCTGTTACACCGTCTGTTCAAAATTTTAATAACGTATTACACCTCCGGACTTTTTTGCGTTCATTAAGCCCCATTCAAAGCCACGTCGTCAACTTTCAACCCTTTCTGACATAATTTGATATATTTGATGCATTTACTGATTTGTTTTGACCTAAATGACCCTGAAATTGAAAAGTACTACCAATGAACTCTGAAAAGGTCGAAACTTGGCATGGCATCATCATTTCACCCACATGGCATGTGCAAAAAAGTAGAGATGGTTACGGCAAAAACTGGATGGACTTCGTGTACAAACTGGACACTCTCTTTCGAAGTATCAGGGTTTCGGATGAAAACTCATCCGTTACACCGGCTATTCAAAATTTTAATAACTTATTACAACTCCAGACTTTTTTGCATTTATTATGCACCGTTCAAAGCCACGTCGTCAACTTCCAACCCTTTCTGACATAATTTCATATTTTTGATGCATTTACTGATTTGTTTTGAGCTAAATGATCCTGAAATTGAAAAGCACTACAAATGAACTCTGAAAAGATTGAAACTTGGCATGGTAACATCATTTCCCCAGATGGCATGTGAAAAAAGTAGAGATGGTTACGGCAAAAACTGGATGCACCTCATGTGCAAATTGGACACTCTCTTTCAAAGTGTCAGGGTTTCGGACGAAAATTCATCTGTTACACGGGCTATTCAAACTTTTAATAACTTATTACAACTCCGGACTTTTTCGCGTTCATTATGCATCATTGAAAGCCACGTCGTCAACTTTCAACCCTTTCTGACATAATTTGATACTTTCGATGCATTTACTGATTTGTTTTGAGCTAAATGACCCTGAAATTGAAAAGCACTACAAATGAACTCTGAAAAGGTTGAAACTTAGCATGGCATCGTCATTTCACCCACATGGCATGTGCAAAAAAGTAGAGATCGTTACGACAAAAACCGGATGCGCTTCGTGTACAAACTGGACACTCTCTTTCGAAGTATGAGGGTTTCGGACGAAAACTCATCCGTTAGACCGGCTATTCAAAATTTTAATAACTTATTACAACTCCAGACTTTTTTGCGTTCATTATGCACCATTCAAAGCCACGTCGTCATCTTTCAAACCTTTCTGACATAATTTGATATTTTTGATGCATTTACTGATTTGTTTTGGGCTAAATGACCCTGAAATTGAAAAGCACTACAAATGAACTCTGAAAAGGTCGAAACTTGGCATGGTATCATCATTTCACCCACGTGGCATGTGCAAAAAAGTAGAGATGGTTACGGCAAAAACTGGATGCACTTCGTGTACAAACTGGACACTCTCTTTCGAAGTATCAAGGTTTCGGACGAAAACTCATCTGTTACACCGGCTATTCAAAATTTTAATAACTTATTACAACTCCGGACTTTTTTGCGTTAACTATGCACCATTCAAAGCCACGTCATCAAATTTCAACCCTTTCTGACATAATTTGACATTTTTGATGCATTTACTGATTTGTTTTGAGCTAAATGACCCTGAAATTGAAAAGTACTACCAATGAACTCTGAAAAGGTCGAAACTTGGCATGGTATCATCATTTCACCCACATGGCATGTGCAAACAAGTAGAGATGGTTACGCCAAAAATGGATGCACTTCGTGTACAAACTGGAAACTCTCTTTCGAAGAATCAGGGTTTCAGACGAAAAGTCATCTATTAAACCGGCTATTGAAAATTTTAATAGCATATTACAACTCCGGACTTTTTTGCGTTCACTATGCTCCATTCAAAGCCACGTCGTCAACTTTCAACCCTTTTTGACATAATTTGATATGTTTGATGCATTTACTGATTTGTTTTGAGCTAAATGACCCTGAAATTAAAAAGCACTACAAATGAACTCTGAAAAGGTCAAAACTAGGCATGGTATCATCATTTCACCCACATGGCATGTGCAAAAAAGTAGAGATGGTTACGGCAAAAATTGGATGCACTTCGTGTACAAACTGGACACTCTCTTTCGAAGTATCAGGGTTTTGGAAGAAAACTCATCTGTTACATCGGCTATTCAAAATTTTAACAACTTATAACAACTCCGGACTTTTTTCCGTTCATTATGCACCATTCAAAGCCATGTCGTCAACTTTCAACCCTTTCTGACATAATTTGATATTTTTTTATGCATTTACAGATTTATTTTGAGCTAAATGACCCTGAAATTAAAAAGCACTACAAATGAACTCCAAAATTCTTGAAACTTGGCATGGTATCATCATTTCACCCTCATGGCATGTGCAAAAAATTAGAGATGGTTACTGCAAGAACTGGATGCACTTCGTGTACAAACTGGACACTCTCTTTCGAAGTATCAGTGTTTTGGACGAAAACTCATCTGTTACACCGGCTATTCAAAATTTTAATAACTTATTAAACTCTAGACTTTTTTGCGTTCATTATGCACCATTCAAATCCATGTCGTCAACTTTCAACCTTTTCTGACATAATTTGATACTTTTGATGCATTTACTGTTTTGTTTTGAGCTAAATGACCCTGAAATTGAAAAGCACTACAAATGAACTCTGAAAAGGTTGAAACTTAGCATGGCATCATCATTTCACCCACATGGCATGTGCAAAAAAGAACAGATGGTTACGGCAAAATCTGGATGCACTTCGTGTACAAACTGGACACTCTCTTTCGAACTATCAGGGTTTCGGACGAAAACTCATCTGTTGCACCGGCTATTGAAAATTTTAATAACTTATTACAACTCCAGACTTTTTTTGTTCATTATGCACCACTCAAAGCCACGTCGTCAACTTTCAACCCTTTTTGACATAATTTGATATTTTTGATGCATTTACTGATTTGTTTTGGGATAAATGATCCTGAAATTGAAAACCACTACCAATGAACTCTGAAAAGGTTGAAACTTGGCATGGCATCGTCATTTCACCCACATGGCATGTGCAAAAAAGTAGAGATGGTTACGACAAAAATTGGATGCGCTTCGTGTACAAACTGGACACTCTCTTTCGAAGTATGAGGGTTTCGGACGAAAACTCATCCGTTACACCGGCTATTCAAAATTTTAATTACTTATTACAACTCCGGACTTTTTTGCGTTCATTATGCACCATTCAAAGCCACGTCGTCATCTTTCAAACCTTTCTGACATAATTTGATATTTTTGATGCATTTACTGACTTGTTTTGAGCTAAATGACCCTGAAATTGAAAAGCACTACAAATGAACTCTGAAAAGGTCGAAACTTGTCATGGTATCATCATTTCACCCACGGGGCATGTGCAAAAAAGTAGAGATGGTTACAGCAAAAACTGGATGCACTTCATGTAGAAACTGGACACTCTCTTTCGAAGTATCAAGGTTTCAGACGAAAACTCATCTGTTACACCGGCTATTCAAAATTTTAATAACTTATTACAACTCCGGAATTTTTTGCGTTAACTATGCACCATTCAAAGCCACGTCATCAAATTTCAACCCTTTCTGACATAATTTGACATTTTTGATGCATTTAGTGATTTGTTTTGAGCTAAATGACCCTGAAATTGAAAAGTACTACCAATGAACTCTGAAAAGGTCGAAACTTGGCATGGTATCATCATTTCACCCACATGGCATGTGCAAACAAGTAGAGATGGTTACGCCAAAAACTGGATGCTCTTCGTTTACAAACTGGAAACTCTCTTTCGAAGAATCAGGGTTTCGGACGAAACTCATCTATTAAACCGGCTATTGAAAATTTTAATAGCATATTACAACTCCGGACTTTTTTGCGTTCACTATGCTCCATTCAAAGCCACTTCGTCAACTTTCAACCCTTTTTGACATAATTTGATATGTTTGATGCATTTACTGATTTGTTTTGAGCTAAATGACCCTGAAATTAAAAATCACTACAAATGAACTCTGAAAAGGTCGAAACTAGGCATGGTATTATCATTTCACCCACATGGCAGGTGCAAAAAAGTAGAGATGGTTACCGCAAAAATTGGATGCACTTCGTGTACAAACTGGACACTCTCTTTCGAAGTATCAGGGTTTTGGAAGAAAACTCATCTGTTACACCGGCTATTCAAAATTTTAACAACTTATAACAACTCCGGACTTTTTTGCGTTCATTATGCACCATTCAAAGCCATGTCGTCAACTTTCAACCCTTTCTGACATAATTTGATATTTTTTTATGCATTTACAGATTTATTTTGAGCTAAATGACCCTGAAATTAAAAAGCACTACAAATGAACTCCAAAATTGTTGAAACTTGGCATGGTATCATCATTTCACCCTCATGGCATGTGCAAAAAATTAGAGATGGTTACGGCAAAAACTGGATGCACTTCGTGTACAAACTGGACACTCTCTTTCGAAGTATCAGGGTTTCGGATGAAAACTCATCCGTTACACCGGCTATTCAAAATTTTAATAACTTATTACAACTCCAGACTTCTTTGCATTTATTATGCACCGTTCAATGCCACGTCGTCAACTTTCAACCCTTTCTGACATAATTTCATATTTTTGATGCATTTACTGATTTGTTTTGAGCTAAATGATCCTGAAATTGAAAAGCACTACAAATGAACTCTGAAAAGATTGAAACTTGGCATGGTAACATCATTTCCCCAGATGGCATGTGAAAAAAAGTAGAGATGGTTACGGCAAAAACTGGATGCACCTCATGTACAGATTGGACACTCTCTTTCAAAGTATCAGGGTTTCGGATGAAAATTCATCTGTTACACTGGCTATTCAAACTTCTAATAACTTATTACAACTCCGGACTTTTTCGCGTTCATTATGCATCATTGAAAGCCACGTCGTCAACTTTCAACCCTTTCTGACATAATTTGATACTTTCGATGCATTTACTGATTTGTTTTGAGCTAAATGACCCTGAAATTGAAAAGCACTACAAATGAACTCTGAAAAGGTTGAAACTTAGCATGGCATCGTCATTTCACCCACATGGCATGTGCAAAAAAGTAGAGATCGTTACGACAAAAACTGGATGCGCTTCGTGTACAAACTGGACACTCTCTTTCGAAGTATGAGGGTTTCGGACAAAAACTCATCCGTTACACCGGCTATTCAAAATTTTAATAACTTATTACAACTCCAGACTTTTTTGCGTTCATTATGCACCATTCAAAGCCACGTCGTCATCTTTCAAACCTTTCTGACATAATTTGATATTTTTGATGCATTTACTGATTTGTTTTGGGCTAAATGACCCTGAAATTGAAAAGCACTACAAATGAACTCTGAAAAGGTCGAAACTTGGCATGGTATCATCATTTTACCCACGTGGCATGTGCAAAAAAGTAGAGATGGTTACGGCAAAAACTGGATGCACTTCGTGTACAAACTGGACACTCTCTTTCGAAGTATCAAGGTTTCAGACGAAAACTCATCTGTTACACCGGCTATTCAAAATTTTAATAACTTATTACAACTCCGGACTTTTTTGCGTTAACTATGCACCATTCAAAGCCACGTCATCAAATTTCAACCCTTTCTGACATAATTTGACATTTTTGATGCATTTACTGATTTGTTTTGAGCTAAATGACCCTGAAATTGAAAAGTACTACCAATGAACTCTGAAAAGGTCGAAACTTGGCATGGTATCATCATTTCACCCACATGGCATGTGCAAACAAGTAGAGATGGTTACGCCAAAAACTGGATGCACTTCGTGTACAAACTGGAAACTCTCTTTCGAAGAATCAGGGTTTCAGACGAAAACTCATCTATTAAACCGGCTATTGAAAATTATAATAGCATATTACAACTCTGGACTTTTTTGCGTTCACTATGCTCCATGCAAAGCCACGTCGTCAACTTTCAACCCTTTCTGACATAATTTGATATGTTTGATGCATTTACTGATTTGTTTTGAGCTAAATGACCCTGAAATTAAAAAGCACTACAAATGAACTCTGAAAAGGTCAAAACTAGGCATGGTATCATCATTTCACCCACATGGCATGTGCAAAAAAGTAGAGATGGTTACGGCAAAAATTGGATGCACTTCGTGTACAAACTGGACACTCTCTTTCGAAGTATCAGGGTTTTGGAAGAAAACTCATCTGTTACACCGGCTATTCAAAATTTTAACAACTTATAACAACTCCGGACTTTTTTGCGTTCATTATGCACCATTCAAAGCCATGTCGTCAACTTTCAACCCTTTCTGACATAATTTGATATTTTTTTATGCATTTACAGATTTATTTTGAGCTAAATGACCCTCAAATTAAAAAGCACTACAAATGAACTCCAAAATTGTTGAAACTTGGCATGGTATCATCATTTCACCCTCATGGCATGTGCAAAAAATTAGAGATGGTTACTACAAGAACTGGATGCACTTCGTGTACAAACTGGACACTCTCTTTCGAAGTATCAGTGTTTTGGACGAAAACTCATCTGTTACACCGGCTATTCAAAATTTTAATAACTTATTAAACTCTAGACTTTTTTGCGTTCATTATGCACCATTCAAATCCATGTCGTCAACTTTCAACCCTTTCTGACATAATTTGATACTTTTGATGCATTTACTGTTTTGTTTTGAGCTAAATGACCCTGAAATTGAAAAGCACTACAAATGAACTCTGAAAAGGTTGAAACTTAGCATGGCATCATCATTTCACCCACATGGCATGTGCAAAAAAGAACAGATGGTTACGGCAAAATCTGGATGCACTTCGTGTACAAACTGGACACTCTCTTTCGAACTATCAGGGTTTCGGACGAAAACTCATCTGTTGCACCGGCTATTGAAAATTTTAATAACTTATTACAACTCCAGACTTTTTGCGTTCATTATGCACCACTCAAAGCCACGTCGTCAACTTTCAACCCTTTTTGACATAATTTGATATTTTTGATGCATTTACTGATTTGTTTTGGGATAAATGATCCTGAAATTGGAAAGCACTACCAATGAACTCTGAAAAGGTTGAAACTTGGCATGGCATCGTCATTTCACCCACATGACATGTGCAAAAAAGTAGAGATGGTTACGACAAAAATTGGATGCGCTTCGTGTACAAACTGGACACTCTCTTTCGAAGTATGAGGGTTTCGGACGAAAACTCATCCGTTACACCGGCTATTCAAAATTTTAATTACTTATTACAACTCCGGACTTTTTTGCGTTAATTATGCACCATTCAAAGCCATGTCGTCATCTTTGAAACCTTTCTGACATAATTTGATATTTTTGATGCATTTACTGATTTGTTTTGAGCTAAATGACCCTGAAATTGAAAAGCACTACAAATGAACTCTGAAAAGGTCGAAACTTGGCATGGTATCATCATTTCACCCACGGGGCATGTGCAAAAAAGTAGAGATGGTTACAGCAAAAACTGGATGCAGTTCATGTAGAAACTGGACACTCTCTTTCGAAGTATCAAGGTTTCAGACGAAAACTCATCTGTTACACGGGCTATTCAAAATTTTAATAACTTATTACAACTCCGGAATTTTTTGCGTTAACTATGCACCATTCAAAGCCATGTCATCAAATTTCAACCCTTTCTGACATAATTTGACATTTTTGATGCATTTAGTGATTTGTTTTGAGCTAAATGACCCTGAAATTGAAAAGTACTACCAATGAACTCTGAAAATGTCGAAACTTGGCATGGTATCATCATTTCACCCACATGGCATGTGCAAACAAGTAGAGATGGTTACGCCAAAAACTGGATGCACTTCGTGTACAAACTGGAAACTCTCTTTCGAAGAATCAGGGTTTCGGACGAAAACTCATCTATTAAACCGGCTATTGAAAATTTTAATAGCATATTACAACTCCGGACTTTTTTGCATTCACTATGCTCCATTCAAAGCCACGTCGTCAACTTTCAACCCTTTCTGACATAATTTGATATGTTTGATGCATTTACTGATTTGTTTTGAGCTAAATGACCCTGAAATTAAAAAGCACTACAAATGAACTCTGAAAAGGTCGAAACTAGGCATGGTATCATCATTTCACCCACATGGCATGTGCAAAAAAGTAGAGATGGTTACGGCAAAAATTGGATGCACTTCGTGTACAAACTGGACACTCTCTTTCGAAGTATCAGGGTTTTGGACGAAAACTCATCTGTTACACCGGCGATTCAAAATTTTAACAACCTATAACAACTCCGGACTTTTTTGCGTTCATTATGCACCATTCAAAGCCATGTCGTCAACTTTCAACCCTTTCTGACATAATTTGATATTTTTTTATGTATTTACAGATTTACTTTGAGCTAAATGACCCTGAAATTAAAAAGCACTACAAATGAACTTCAAAATTGTTGAAACTTGGCATGGTATCATCATTTCACCCTCATGGCATGTGCAAAAAATTAGAGATGGTTACTGCAAGAACTGGATGCACTTCGTGTACAAACTGGACACTCTCTTTCGAAGTATCCGTGTTTTGGACGAAAACTCATCTGTTACACCGGCTATTCAAAATTTTAATAACTTATTACAACTCCGGAATTTTTTGCGTTAACTATGCACCATTCAAAGCCACGTCATCAAATTTCAACCCTTTCTGACATAATTTGACATTTTTGATGCATTTAGTGATTTGTTTTGAGCTAAATGACCCTGAAATTGAAAAGTACTACCAATGAACTCTGAAAAGGTCGAAACTTGGCATGGTATCATCATTTCACCCACATGGCATGTGCAAACAAGTAGAGATGGTTACGCCAAAAACTGGATGCTCTTCGTTTACAAACTGGAAACTCTCTTTCGAAGAATCAGGGTTTCGGACGAAACTCATCTATTAAACCGGCTATTGAAAATTTTAATAGCATATTACAACTCCGGACTTTTTTGCGTTCACTATGCTCCATTCAAAGCCACTTCGTCAACTTTCAACCCTTTTTGACATAATTTGATATGTTTGATGCATTTACTGATTTGTTTTGAGCTAAATGACCCTGAAATTAAAAATCACTACAAATGAACTCTGAAAAGGTCGAAACTAGGCATGGTATTATCATTTCACCCACATGGCATGTGCAAAAAAGTAGAGATGGTTACCGCAAAAATTGGATGCACTTCGTGTACAAACTGGACACTCTCTTTCGAAGTATCAGGGTTTTGGAAGAAAACTCATCTGTTACACCGGCTATTCAAAATTTTAACAACTTATAACAACTCCGGACTTTTTTGCGTTCATTATGCACCATTCAAAGCCATGTCGTCAACTTTCAACCCTTTCTGACATAATTTGATATTTTTTTATGCATTTACAGATTTATTTTGAGCTAAATGACCCTGAAATTAAAAAGCACTACAAATGAACTCCAAAATTGTTGAAACTTGGCATGGTATCATCATTTCACCCTCATGGCATGTGCAAAAAATTAGAGATGGTTACGGCAAAAACTGGATGCACTTCGTGTACAAACTGGACACTCTCTTTCGAAGTATCAGGGTTTCGGATGAAAACTCATCCGTTACACCGGCTATTCAAAATTTTAATAACTTATTACAACTCCAGACTTCTTTGCATTTATTATGCACCGTTCAATGCCACGTCGTCAACTTTCAACCCTTTCTGACATAATTTCATATTTTTGATGCATTTACTGATTTGTTTTGAGCTAAATGATCCTGAAATTGAAAAGCACTACAAATGAACTCTGAAAAGATTGAAACTTGGCATGGTAACATCATTTCCCCAGATGGCATGTGAAAAAAAGTAGAGATGGTTACGGCAAAAACTGGATGCACCTCATGTACAGATTGGACACTCTCTTTCAAAGTATCAGGGTTTCGGACGAAAATTCATCTGTTACACTGGCTATTCAAACTTCTAATAACTTATTACAACTCCGGACTTTTTCGCGTTCATTATGCATCATTGAAAGCCACGTCGTCAACTTTCAACCCTTTCTGACATAATTTGATACTTTCGATGCATTTACTGATTTGTTTTGAGCTAAATGACCCTGAAATTGAAAAGCACTACAAATGAACTCTGAAAAGGTTGAAACTTAGCATGGCATCGTCATTTCACCCACATGGCATGTGCAAAAAAGTAGAGATCGTTACGACAAAAACTGGATGCGCTTCGTGTACAAACTGGACACTCTCTTTCGAAGTATGAGGGTTTCGGACAAAAACTCATCCGTTACACCGGCTATTCAAAATTTTAATAACTTATTACAACTCCAGACTTTTTTGCGTTCATTATGCACCATTCAAAGCCACGTCGTCATCTTTCAAACCTTTCTGACATAATTTGATATTTTTGATGCATTTACTGATTTGTTTTGGGCTAAATGACCCTGAAATTGAAAAGCACTACAAATGAACTCTGAAAAGGTCGAAACTTGGCATGGTATCATCATTTTACCCACGTGGCATGTGCAAAAAAGTAGAGATGGTTACGGCAAAAACTGGATGCACTTCGTGTACAAACTGGACACTCTCTTTCGAAGTATCAAGGTTTCGGACGAAAACTCATCTGTTACACCGGCTATTCAAAATTTTAATAACTTATTACAACTCCGGACTTTTTTGCGTTAACTATGCACCATTCAAAGCCACGTCATCAAATTTCAACCCTTTCTGACATAATTTGACATTTTTGATGCATTTACTGATTTGTTTTGAGCTAAATGACCCTGAAATTGAAAAGTACTACCAATGAACTCTGAAAAGGTCGAAACTTGGCATGGTATCATCATTTCACCCACATGGCATGTGCAAACAAGTAGAGATGGTTACGCCAAAAACTGGATGCACTTCGTGTACAAACTGGAAACTCTCTTTCGAAGAATCAGGGTTTCAGACGAAAACTCATCTATTAAACCGGCTATTGAAAATTATAATAGCATATTACAACTCTGGACTTTTTTGCGTTCACTATGCTCCATGCAAAGCCACGTCGTCAACTTTCAACCCTTTCTGACATAATTTGATATGTTTGATGCATTTACTGATTTGTTTTGAGCTAAATGACCCTGAAATTAAAAAGCACTACAAATGAACTCTGAAAAGGTCAAAACTAGGCATGGTATCATCATTTCACCCACATGGCATGTGCAAAAAAGTAGAGATGGTTACGGCAAAAATTGGATGCACTTCGTGTACAAACTGGACACTCTCTTTCGAAGTATCAGGGTTTTGGAAGAAAACTCATCTGTTACACCGGCTATTCAAAATTTTAACAACTTATAACAACTCCGGACTTTTTTGCGTTCATTATGCACCATTCAAAGCCATGTCGTCAACTTTCAACCCTTTCTGACATAATTTGATATTTTTTTATGCATTTACAGATTTATTTTGAGCTAAATGACCCTGAAATTAAAAAGCACTACAAATGAACTCCAAAATTGTTGAAACTTGGCATGGTATCATCACTTCACCCTCATGGCATGTGCAAAAAATTAGAGATGGTTACTACAAGAACTGGATGCACTTCGTGTACAAACTGGACACTCTCTTTCGAAGTATCAGTGTTTTGGACGAAAACTCATCTGTTACACCGGCTATTCAAAATTTTAATAACTTATTAAACTCTAGACTTTTTTGCGTTCATTATGCACCATTCAAATCCATGTCGTCAACTTTCAACCCTTTCTGACATAATTTGATACTTTTGATGCATTTACTGTTTTGTTTTGAGCTAAATGACCCTGAAATTGAAAAGCACTACAAATGAACTCTGAAAAGGTTGAAACTTAGCATGGCATCATCATTTCACCCACATGGCATGTGCAAAAAAGAACAGATGGTTACGGCAAAATCTGGATGCACTTCGTGTACAAACTGGACACTCTCTTTCGAACTATCAGGGTTTCGGACGAAAACTCATCTGTTGCACCGGCTATTGAAAATTTTAATAACTTATTACAACTCCAGACTTTTTGCGTTCATTATGCACCACTCAAAGCCACGTCGTCAACTTTCAACCCTTTTTGACATAATTTGATATTTTTGATGCATTTACTGATTTGTTTTGGGATAAATGATCCTGAAATTGGAAAGCACTACCAATGAACTCTGAAAAGGTTGAAACTTGGCATGGCATCGTCATTTCACCCACATGACATGTGCAAAAAAGTAGAGATGGTTACGACAAAAATTGGATGCGCTTCGTGTACAAACTGGACACTCTCTTTCGAAGTATGAGGGTTTCGGACGAAAACTCATCCGTTACACCGGCTATTCAAAATTTTAATTACTTATTACAACTCCGGACTTTTTTGCGTTAATTATGCACCATTCAAAGCCATGTCGTCATCTTTGAAACCTTTCTGACATAATTTGATATTTTTGATGCATTTACTGATTTGTTTTGAGCTAAATGACCCTGAAATTGAAAAGCACTACAAATGAACTCTGAAAAGGTCGAAACTTGGCATGGTATCATCATTTCACCCACGGGGCATGTGCAAAAAAGTAGAGATGGTTACAGCAAAAACTGGATGCACTTCATGTAGAAACTGGACAATCTCTTTCGAAGTATCAAGGTTTCAGACGAAAACTCATCTGTTACACGGGCTATTCAAAATTTTAATAACTTATTACAACTCCGGAATTTTTTGCGTTAACTATGCACCATTCAAAGCCATGTCATCAAATTTCAACCCTTTCTGACATAATTTGACATTTTTGATGCATTTAGTGATTTGTTTTGAGCTAAATGACCCTGAAATTGAAAAGTACTACCAATGAACTCTGAAAATGTCGAAACTTGGCATGGTATCATCATTTCACCCACATGGCATGTGCAAACAAGTAGAGATGGTTACGCCAAAAACTGGATGCACTTCGTGTACAAACTGGAAACTCTCTTTCGAAGAATCAGGGTTTCGGACGAAAACTCATCTATTAAACCGGCTATTGAAAATTTTAATAGCATATTACAACTCCGGACTTTTTTGCACTCACTATGCTCCATTCAAAGCCACGTCGTCAACTTTCAACCCTTTATGACATAATTTGATATGTTTGATGCATTTACTGATTTGTTTTGAGCTAAATGACCCTGAAATTAAAAAGCACTACAAATGAACTCTGAAAAGGTCGAAACTAGGCATGGTATCATCATTTCACCCACATGGCATGTGCAAAAAAGTAGAGATGGTTACGGCAAAAATTGGATGCACTTCGTGTACAAACTGGACACTCTCTTTCGAAGTATCAGGGTTTTGGACGAAAACTCATCTGTTACACCGGCGATTCAAAATTTTAACAACCTATAACAACTCCGGACTTTTTTGCGTTCATTATGCACCATTCAAAGCCATGTCGTCAACTTTCAACCCTTTCTGACATAATTTGATATTTTTTTATGTATTTACAGATTTACTTTGAGCTAAATGACCCTGAAATTAAAAAGCACTACAAATGAACTCCAAAATTGTTGAAACTTGGCATGGTATCATCATTTCACCCTCATGGCATGTGCAAAAAATTAGAGATGGTTACTGCAAGAACTGGATGCACTTCGTGTACAAACTGGACACTCTCTTTCGAAGTATCCGTGTTTTGGACGAAAACTCATCTGTTACACCGGCTATTCAAAATTTTAATAACTTATTACAACTCTGGACTTTTTTGCGTTCATTATGCACCATTCAAATCCATGTCGTCAACTTTCAACCCTTTCTGACATAATTTGATATATTTGATGCATTTACTGATTTGTTTTGACCTAAATGACCCTGAAATTGAAAAGTACTACCAATGAACTCTGAAAAGGTCGAAACTTGGCATGGCATCATCATTTCACCCACACGGCATGTGTAAAAAAGTAGAGATGGTTACGGCAAAAACTGGATGCACTTCGTGTACAAACTGGACACTCTCTTTCGAAGTATCAGGGTTTCGGATGAAAACTCATCCGTTAAACCGGCTATTCAAAATTTTAATAACTTATTACAACTCCAGACTTTTTTGCATTTATTATGCACCATTCAAAGCCACCTCGTCAACTTTCAACCCTTTCTGACATAATTTCATATTTTTGATGCATTTACTGATTTGTTTTGAGCTAAATGATCCTGAAATTGAAAAGCACTACAAATGAACTCTGAAAAGGTTGAAACTTGGCATGGTAACATCATTTCCCCAGATGGCATGTGAAAAAAAGTAGAGATGGTTACGGCAAAAACTGGATGCACCTCATGTACAAATTGGACACTCTCTTTCGAAGTATCAGGGTTTCGGACGAAAATTCATCTGTTACACTGGCTATTCAAACTTTTAATAACTTATTACAACTCCGGACTTTTTCGCGTTCATTATGCACCTTTGAAAGCCACGTCGTCAACTTTCAACCCTTTCTGACATACTTTGATACTTTTGATGCATTTACTGATTTGTTTTGAGCTAAATGACCCTGAAATTGAAAAGCACTACAAATGAACTCTGAAAAGGTTGAAACTTAGCATGGTATCATCATTTCACCCACATGGCATGTGCAAAAAAGAACAGATGGTTACGGCAAAATCTGGATGCACTTCGTGTACAAACTAGACACTCTCTTTCGAACTATCAGGGTTTCGGACGAAAAATCATCTGTTGCACCGGCTATTGAAAATTTTAATAACTTATTACAACTCCAGACTTTTTGCGTTCATTATGCACCACTCAAAGCCACGTCGTCAACTTTCAACCCTTTTTGACATAATTTGATATTTTTGATGCATTTACTGATTTGTTTTGGGATAAATGAACCTAAAATTGAAAAGCACTACAAATGAACTCTGAAAAGGTTGAAACTTGGCATGGCATCGTCATTTCACCCACATGGCATGTGAAAAAAAGTAGAGATGGTTACGACAAAAACTGGATGCACTTCGTGTACAAACTGGACACTCTCTTTCGAAGTATGAGGGTTTCGGACGAAAACTCATCCGTTACACCGGCTATTCAAACTTTTAATAACTTATTACAACTCCGGACTTTTTTGCGTTCATTATGCACCATTCAAAGCCACGTCGTCATCTTTCAAACCTTTCTGACATAATTTGATATTTTTGATGCATTTACTGATTTGTTTTGAGCTAAATGATCCTGAAATTGAAAAGCACTACAAATTAACTCTGAAAAGGTCGAAACTTGGCATGGTATCATCATTTCACCCACGTGGCATGTGCAAAAAAGTAGAGATGGTTACGGCAAAAACTGAATGCACTTCGTGTACAAACTGGACACTCTCTTTCGAAGTATCAAGGTTTCGGACGAAAACTCATCTGTTACACCGGCTATTCAAAATTTTAATAACTTATTACAACTCCGGACTTTTTTGCGTTAACTATGGACCATTCAAAGCCACGTCATCAAATTTCATCCCTTTCTGACATAATTTGACATTTTTGATGCATTTAGTGATTTGTTTTGAGCTAAATGACCCTGAAATTGAAAAGCACTACAAATGAACTCTGAAAAGGTTGAAACTTAGCATGGCATCATCATTTCACCCACATGGCATGTGCAAAAAAGAACAGATGGTACGGCAAAATCTGGATGCACTTCGTGTACAAACTGGACACTCTCTTTCGAACTATCAGGGTTTCGGACGAAAACTCATCTGTTGCACTGGCTATTGAAAATTTTAATACCTTATTACAACTCCGGACTTTTTGCATTCATTATGCACCACTCAAAGCCACGTCGTCAACTTTCAACCCTTTTTGACATAATTTGATATTTTTGATGCATTTACTGATTTGTTTTGGGATAAATGAACCTGAAATTGAAAAGCACTACAAATGAACTCTGAAAAGGTTGAAACTTGGCATGGCATCGTCATTTCACCCACATGGCATGTGCAAAAAAGTAGAGATGGTTACGTCAAAAACTGGATGCACTTCATGTACAAACTGGACACTCTCTTTCGAAGTATGAGGGTTTCGGACGAAAACTCATCCGTTACACCGGCTATTCAAACTTTTAATAACTTATTACAACTCTGGACTTTTTTTTGTTCATTATGCACCATTGAAAGCCACGTCGTCAACATTCAACCCTTTCTGACATAATTTGATACTTTTGATGCATTTACTGATTTGTTTTGAGCTAAATGACCCTGAAATTGAAAAGCATTACAAATGAACTCTGAAAAGGTTGAAACTTGGCATGGTATCATCATTTCACCCACGTGGCATGTGCAAAAAAGTAGAGATGGTTACGGCAAAAACTGAATGCACTTCGTGTACAAACTGGACACTCTCTTTTGAAGTATCAAGGTTTCGGACGAAAACTCATCTGTTACACCGGCTATTCAAAATTTTAATAACTTATTACAACTCCAGACTTTTTTGCGTTAACTATGGACCATTCAAAGCCACGTCATCAAATTTCATCCCTTTCTGACATAATTTGACATTTTTGATGCATTTAGTGATTTGTTTTGAGCTAAATGACCCTGAAATTGAAAAGCACTACAAATGAACTCTGAAAAGGTTGAAACTTGGCATGGTTTCATCATTTCACCCACATGGCATGTGCAAAAAAGTAGAGATGGTTACGACAAAAACTGGATGCACTTCGTGTACAAACTGGACACTCTCTTTCGAAGTATGAGGGTTTCGGACGAAAACTCATCCGTTACACCGGCTATTCAAAATTTTAATAACTTACTACAACTCCGGATTTTTTTGCGTTCATTATGCACCATTCAAAGCCACCTCGTCATCTTTCAAACCTTTCTGACATAATTTGATATTTTTGATGCATTTACTGATTTGTTTTGAGCTAAATGACCCTGAAATTGAAAAGCACTACAAATGGACTCTGAAAAGGTAGAAACTTGGCATGGTATCATCATTTCACCCACGTGGCATGTGCAAAAGATTAGAGATGGTTACGGCAAAAACTGGATGCACTTCGTGTACAAACTGGACACTCTCTTTCGAAGTATCAGGGTTTCAGACGAAGACTCATTTGTTACACTGGCTATTCAAAATTTTAATAAAATATTACAACTCCTGACTTTTTAGCGTTTATTATGCCCCATTCAAAGCCACGTCGTCAACTTTCAACCCTTTCTGACATAATTTGATATTTTTGATGCATTTACTGATTTGTTTTGAGCTCAATGACCCTGAAATTGAAAAGCACTACCAATGAACTCTGAAAAAGTAGAAACTTGGCATGGTATCATTATTTCACCTACATGGCATGTGCAAAAAAGTAGAGATGGTTACGGCAAAAACTGGATGCACTTCGTGTACAAACTGGACACTCTCTTTCAAAGTATCAGGGTTTCAGACGAAGACTCATTTGTTACACTGGCTATTCAAACTTTTAATAAAATATTACAACTCCTGACTTTTTAGCATTTATTATGCACCATTGAAAGCCACGTCGTCAACATTCAACCCTTTCTGACATAATTTGATAATTTTGATGCATTTACTGATTTGTTTTGAGCTAAATGACCCTGAAATTGAAAAGCACTACAAATGAACTCTGAAAAGGTCGAAACTTGGTATGGTATCATCATTTCACCCACATGGCATGTGCAAAAAGTAGAGATGGTTACGGCAAAAACTGGATGCACTTCGTGTACAAACTGGACACTCTCTTTCGAAGTATCAGGGTTTCAGACGAAGACTCATTTGTTAAACCGGCTATTGAAAATTTTAATAGCATATTACAACTCCGGACTTTTTTGCGTTCATTATGCACCATTCAAAGCCACGTCGTCATCTTTCAAACCTTTCTGACATAATTTGATATTTTTGATGCATTTACTGATTTGTTTTGAGCTAAATGACCCTGAAATTCAAAAGCACTACAAATGAACTCTGAAAAGGTAGAAACTTGGCATGGTATCATCATTTCACCCACGTGGCATGTGCAAAAAAGTAGAGATGGTTACGGAAAAACTGGATACACTTCGTGTACAAACTGGACACTCTCTTTCGAAGTATCAGGGTTTCAGACGAAGACTCGTTTGTTACACTGGCTATTCAAAATTTTAATAAAATATGACAACTCCTGACTTTTTAGCGTTTATTATGCCCCATTCAAAGCCACATCGTCAACTTTCAACTCTTTCTGACATAATTTGATATTTTTGATGCATTTACTGATTTGTTTTGAGCTAAATGACCCTGAAATTGAAAAGCACTACCAATGAACTCTGAAAAGGTAGAAACTTGGCATGGTATCATTATTTCACCTACATGGCATGTGCAAAAAAGTAGAGATGGTTACGGCAAAAACTGGATACACTTTGTGTACAAACTGGACACTCTCTTTCAAAGTATCAGGGTTTCAGACGAAGACTCATTTGTTACACTGGCTATTCAAAATTTTAATAAAATATTACAACTCCTGACTTTTTAGCGTTTATTACGCCCCATTCAAAGCCACGTCGTCAACTTTCAACCCTTTCTGACATAATTTGATATTTTGATGCATTTACTGATTTGTTTTGAGCTAAATGACCCTTAAATTGAAAAGCACTACCAATGAACTCTGAAAAGGTAGAAACTTGGCATGGTATCATTATTTCACCTACATGGCATGTGCAAAAAAGTAGAGATGGTTACGGCAAAAACTGGATACACTTCGTGTACAAACTGGACACTCTCTTTCGAAGTATCAGGGTTTCGGATGAAAACTCATCTGTTACACCGGCTATTCAAAATTTAAATAACTTATTACAACTTCTGAATTTTTTGCGTTTATTATGCACCATTCAAAGCCACGTCGTCAACTTTCAAACCTTTCTGACATAATTTGATATTTTTGATGCATTTACTGATTTGTTTTGAGCTAAATAACCCTGAAATTGAAAAGCACTACAAATGAACTCTGAAAAGGTCGAAACTTGGCATGGTATCATCAGTTCACCCATGTGGCATGTGCAAAAAAGTAGAGAGGGTTACGGCAAAAACTGGATGCACTTCGTGTACAAACTGGACACTCTCTTTCGAAGTATCAGGGTTTCGGACGAAAACTCATCTGTTACACCAGCTATTCAAAATTTTAGTAACTTATTACAACTCCGGACTTTTTTGCGTTTATTATGCACCATTCAAAGCCACGTCGTCAACTTTCAAACCATTCTGACATAATTTGATATTTTTGATGCATTTAGTGATTTGTTTTGAGCTAAATGACCCTGAAATTGAAAAGGACTACCAATGAACTCTGAAAAGGTTGAAACTTGGCATGGCATCGTCATTTCACCCACATGGCATGTGCAAAAATGTAGAGATGGTTACGGCAAAAACTGGATGCACTTCGTGTACAAACTGGACACTCTCTTTCAAAGTATCAGGGTTTCAGACGAAGACTCATGTGTTACACTGGCTATTCAAACTTTTAATAAAATATTACAACTCCTGACTTTTTAGCGTTTATTATGCACCATTGAAAGCCACGTCGTCAACTCTCAACCCTTTCTGACATAATTTGGCATTTTTGATGCATTTACTGATTTGTTTTGAGCTAAATGACCCTGAAATTGAAAAGCACTACAAATGAACTCTGAAAAGGTCGAAACTTGGCATGGTATCATCATTTCACCCATGTGGCATGTGCAAAAAAGTAGAGAGGGTTACGGCAAAAACTGGATGCACTTCGGGTACAAACAGGACACTCTCTTTCGAAGTATCAGGGTTTCGGACGAAAACTCATCTGTTACACCGACTATTCAAAATTTTAGTAACTTATTACAACTCCCGACTTTTTGCGTTCATTATGCACCACTCAAAGCCACGTCGTCAACTTTCAACCCCTTCTGACATAATTTGATGTTTTTGATGCATTTACTAATTTCTTTCGAGCTAAATGACCCTGAAATTGAAAAGCACTACAAATGAACCCTGAGAAGGTTGAAACTTGGCATGGTCTCATCATTTCACCCACATGGAATGTGCAAAAAAGTAGAGATGGTTACGGCAAAAACTGGATGCACTTCATGTACAAACTGGACACTCTCTTTCGAAGTATCAGGGTTTCGGATGAAAACTCATCTGTTACACCGGCTATTCAAAATTTTAATAACTTATTACAACTCCGGACTTTTTTTCGTTCATTATGCACCATTCAAAGCCACGTCATCAACTCTCAACCCTTTCTGACATAATTTGGTATTTTTGATGCATTTACTGATTAGTTTTGAGCTAAATGACCCTGAAATTGAAAAGCACTACAAATGAACTCTGAAAAGGTTGAAACTTGGCATGGTTTCATCATTTCACCCACATAGCATGTGCAAAAAAGTAGAGATGGTTATGGCAAAAACTGGATGCACTTCGTGTACAAACTGGACACTCTCTTTTGAAGTATCACGCTTTCGGACAAAAACTCATCTGTTACACCACCTATTCAACATTTTAATAAATTATTACAACTCCGGACTTTTTTTCGTTCATTACGCACCATGCAAAGCCACGTCGTCAACTCTCAACCCTTTCTGACATAATTTGGTATTTTTGATGCATTTACTGATTAGTTTTGAGCTAAATGACCCTGAAATTGAAAAGCACTACAAATGAACTCCGAAAAGGTAGAAACTTGGCATGGTATCATCATTTCACCTACATGGCATGTGCATAAAAGTAGAGATGGTTACGGCAAAAACTGGACGCGCTTCGTGTACAAACTGGACACTCTCTTTCGAACTATCAGGGTTTCGGATGAAAACTCATCTGTTACACCGGCTATTCAAAATTTTGATAACTTATTACAACTCCAGACTTTTTTGCGTTTATTATGCACCACTCAAAGCCACGTCGTCAACTTTCAACCGTTTCTGACATAATTTGATATTTTTGATGCATTTACTGATTTGTTTTGGGATAAATAACCCTGAAATTGAAAAGCACTACAAATGAACTCTGAAAAAGGTCGAAACTTGGCATGGTATCATCAGTTCACCCATGTGGCATGTGCAAAAAAGTAGAGAGGGTTACGGCAAAAACTGGATGCACTTCGTGTACAAACTGGACACTCTCTTTTGAAGTATCAGGGTTTCGGATGAAAACTCATCTGTTACACCGGCTATTCAAAATTTTAGTAACTTATTACAACTCCCGACTTTTTGCGTTCATTATGCACCACTCAAAGCCACGTCGTCAAACTTCAACCCTTTCTGACATAATTTGATGTTTTTGATGCATTTACTGATTTGTTTCGAGCTAAATGACCCTGAAATTGAAAAGCCCTACAAATGAACTCTGAGAAGGTTGAAACTTGGCATGGTATCATCATTTGACCCACATGGCATGTGCAAAAAAGTAGAGAAGGTTACGGCAAAAACTGGATGCACTTCGTGTACAAACTGGACACTCTCTTTCGAAGTATCATGGTTTCAGATGAAAACTCATCTGTTACACCAGCTATTCAAAATTTTAATAACTTATTACAACTCCAGACTTTTTGCATTTATTATGCACCATTCAAAGCCACGTCGTCAACTTTCAACCCTTTCTGACATAATTTGATATTTTTGATGCATTTACTGATTTGTTTTGAGCTAAATGACCCTGAAATTGAAAAGCACTACAAATGAACTCTGAAAAGGTCGAAACTTGGCATGCTATCATCATTTCCCCTACATGGCATGTGCCAAAAAGTAGAGATGGTTACGGCAAAATCTGGATGCGCTTCGTGTACAAACTGGACACTCTCTTTCGAACTATCAGGGTTTCGGACGAAAACTCATCTGTTACACCGGCTATTCAAAATTTTAATAACGTGTTACAACTCCAGACTTTTTGCATTCATTATGCACCACTCAAAGCCACGTCGTCAACTTTCAACCCTTTCTGACATAATTTGATATTTTTGATGCATTTACTGATTTGTTTTGGGATAAATGACCCTGAAATTGAAAAGCACTACAAATGAACTCTGAAAAGGTTGAAACTTGGCATGGTTTCATCATTTCACCCACATGGCATGTGCAAAAAAGTAGAGATGGTTATGGCAAAAACTGGATGCACTTCGTGTACAAACTGGACACTCTCTTTTGAAGTATCACGCTTTCGGACAAAAACTCATCTGTTACACCAGCTATTCAACATTTTAATAAATTATTACAACTCCGGACTTTTTTTCGTTCATTACGCACCATGCAAAGCCACGTCGTCAACTCTCAACCCTTTCTGACATAATTTGGTATTTTTGATGCATTTACTGATTTGTTTTGAGCTAAATAACCCTGAAATTGAAAAGCACTACAAATGAACTCTGAAAAGGTCGAAACTTGGCATGGTATCATCATTTCACCCAAGCATGTGCAAAAAAGTAGAGAGGGTTACAACTCCACAATTTTTTGCGTTTATTATGCACCATTCAAAGCCACGTCGTCAACTTTCAAACCTTTCTGACATAATTTGATATTTTTGATGCATTTACTGATTTGTTTTGAGCTAAATGACCCTGAAATTGAAAAGCACTACAAATGAACTCTGAAAAGGTCGAAACTTGGCATGGTATCATCATTTCACCCACGTGGCACGTACAAAAAAGCAGAGATGGTTACGGCAAAAACTGGATGCACTTCGTGTACAAACTGGACACTCTCTTTCAAAGTATCAGGGTTTCGGACGAAAACTCAAATGTTACACCGGCTATTCAAAATTTTAGTAACTTATTACAACTCCCAACTTTTTGCGTTCATTATGCACCACTCAAAGCCACGTCGTCAACTTTCAACCCCTTCTGACATAATTTAATGTTTTTGATGCATTTACTGATTTCTTTCGAGCTAAATGACCCTGAAATTGAAAAGCACTACAAATGAACCCTGAGAAGGTTGAAACTTGGCATGGTATCATCATTTCACCCACATGGAATGTGCAAAAAAGTAGAGAGGGTTACGGCAAAAACTGGATGCACTTCGTGTACAAACTGGACACTCTCTTTTGAAGTATCAGGGTTTCGGATGAAAACTCATCTGTTACACCGGCTATTCAAAATTTTAGTAACTTATTACAACTCCCGACTTTTTGCGTTCATTATGCACCACTCAAAGCCACGTCGTCAAACTTCAACCCTTTCTGACATAATTTGATGTTTTTGATGCATTTACTGATTTGTTTCGAGCTAAATGACCCTGAAATTGAAAAGCCCTACAAATGAACTCTGAGAAGGTTGAAACTTGGCATGGTATCATCATTTGACCCACATGGCATGTGCAAAAAAGTAGAGAAGGTTACGGCAAAAACTGGATGCACTTCGTGTACAAACTGGACACTCTCTTTCGAAGTATCATGGTTTCAGATGAAAACTCATCTGTTACACCAGCTATTCAAAATTTTAATAACTTATTACAACTCCAGACTTTTTGCATTTATTATGCACCATTCAAAGCCACGTCGTCAACTGTCAACCCTTTCTGACATAATTTGATATTTTTGATGCATTTACTGATTTGTTTTGAGCTAAATGACCCTGAAATTGAAAAGCACTACAAATGAACTCTGAAAAGGTCGAAACTTGGCATGCTATCATCATTTCCCCTACATGGCATGTGCCAAAAAGTAGAGATGGTTACGGCAAAATCTGGATGCGCTTCGTGTACAAACTGGACACTCTCTTTCGACCTATCAGGGTTTCGGACGAAAACTCATCTGTTACACCGGCTATTCAAAATTTTAATAACGTGTTACAACTCCAGACTTTTTGCATTCATTATGCACCACTCAAAGCCACGTCGTCAACTTTCAACCCTTTCTGACATAATTTGATATTTTTGATGCATTTACTGATTTGTTTTGGGATAAATGACCCTGAAATTGAAAAGCACTACAAATGAACTCTGAAAAGGTTGAAACTTGGCATGGTATCATCATTTCACCCACATGGCATGTGCAAAAAAGTAGAGATGGTTACGGCAACAACTGGATACACTTCGTGTACAAACTGGACACTCTCTTTCGAAGTATCAGGGTTTCGGACGAAAACTCGTCTGTTACACCGGCTATTCAAAGTTTTTATAACTTATTACATCTCAAGAATTTTTTTGCGTTTATTATGCACCATTCAAAGCCACATCGTCAACTTTCAAACCTTTCTGACATAATTTGATATTTTTGATGCATTTACTGATTTGTTTTGAGCTAAATGACCCTGAAATTGAAAAGCACTACAAATGAACTCAGAAATGGTCGAAACTTGGCATGGTATCATCATTTCACCCACGTGGCACGTGCAAAAAAGTAGAGATGGTTACAGCAAAAATATGGATGCACTTCGTGTACAAACTGGACACTCTCTTTAGATGTATCACGGTTTCGGACGAAAACTCATCTGTTACACCGGCTATTCAAAATTTTAATAACTTATTACAACTTGGGACTTTTTTATGTTCACTATGCACCATTCAAAGCCACATCATCAAATTTCAACCCTTTCTGACATAATTTGATATTCTTGATGAATTTAGTGATTTGTTTTGGGCTAAATGACCCTGAAATTGAAAAGTACTACCAATGAACTCTGAAAAGGTCGACACTTGGCATGGTTTCATCATTTCACCCAAATGGCATGTGGAAAAAAGTAGAGATGGTTACGGCAAAAACTAAATGCACTTCATGTAGAAACTGGACACTCTCTTTTGAAGTATCACGGTTTCGCATGAAAACTCATCCGTTACACCGGCTATTCAAAATTTTAATAACCTATTACAACTCCCGACTTTTTGTGTTCATTATGCACCACTCAAAGCCACGTCGTCAAACTTCAACCCTTTCTGACATAATTTGATGTTTTTGATGCATTTACTAATTTGTTTCGAGCTAAATGACCCTGAAATTGAAAAGCACTACAAATGAACTCCGAAAAGGTTGAAACTTGGCATGGTATCATCATTTCACCCACATGGCATGTGCAAAAAGTAGAGAAGGTTACGGTAAAAACTGGATGCACTTCGTGTACAAACTGGACACTCTCTTTCGAAGTATCAAGGTTTCGGATGAAAACTCATCTGTTACACCGGCTATTCAAAATTTTAATAACTTATTACAACTCTAGACTTTTTGCATTTATTATGCACCATTCAAAGACAAGTCGTCAACTTTCAACCCTTTCTGACATAATTTGATATTTTTGATGCATTTACTGATTTGTTTTGAGCTAAATGACCCTGAAATTGAAAAGCACTACAAATGAACTCTGAAAAGGTCGAAACTTGGCATGCTATCATCATTTCCCCTACATGGCATGTGCAAAAAGTAGAGATGGTTACGGCAAAATCTGGATGCGCTTCGTGTACAAACTGGACACTCTCTTTCGAAGTATCAGGGTTTCGCATGAAAACTCATCCGTTACACCGGCTATTCAAAATTTTAATAACTTACTACAACTCCCGACTTTTTGTGTTCATTATGCACCACTCAAAGCCACGTCGTCAACTTCAACCCTTTCTGACATAATTTGATGTTTTTGAAGCATTTACTTATTTGTTTCGAGCTAAATGACCCTAAAATTGAAAAGCACTACAAACGAACTCCGAAAAGGTGGAAACTTGGCATGGTATCATCATTTCACCCACATGGCATGTGCAAAAAGTAGAGATGGTTACGGCAAAAACTGGATGCACTTCGTGTACAAACTGGACACTCTCTTTCGAAGTATCAAGGTTTCGGATGAAAACTCATCTGTTACACCGGCTATTCAAAATTTTAATAACTTATTACAACTCCAGACTTTTTGCATTTATTATGCACCATTCAAAGCCACGTCATCAACTTTCAACCCTTTCTGACATAATTTGATATTTTTGATGCATTTACTGATTTGTTTTGAGCTAAATGACCATAAAATTGAAAAACACTACAAATGAACTCTGAAAAGGTCGAAACTTGGCATGCTATCATCATTTCCCCTACATGGCATGTGCCAAAAAGTAGAGATGGTTACGGCAAAATCTGGATGCGCTTCGTGTACAAACTGGACACTCTCTTTCGAACTATCAGGGTTTCAGATGAAAACCCATCTGTTACACCGGCTATTCAAAATTTTAATAACGTGTTACAACTCCAGACTTTTTGCGTTCATTATGCACCACTCAAAGCCACGTCGTCAACTTTCAACCCTTTCTGACATAATTTGATATTTTTGATGCATTTACTGATTTGTTTTGGGATAAATGACCCTGAAATTGAAAAGCACTACAAATGAACTCTGAAAAGGTTAAAACTTGGCATGGTATCATCATTTCACCCACATGGCATGTGCAAAAAAGTAGAGATGGTTACGGCAAAAACTAGATACACTTCGTGTACAAACTAGACACTCTCTTTCGAAGTATCAGGGTTTCGGACGAAAACTCATCTGTTACACCGGCTATTCAAAGTTTTTATAACTTATTACAACTCCAGACCTTTTTGCGTTTATTATGCACCATTCAAAGCCACGTCGTCAACTTTCAAACCTTTCTGACATAATTTGATATTTTTGATGCATTTACTGATTTGTTTTGAGCTAAATGACCCTGAAATTGAAAAGCACTACAAATGAACTCTGCAAAGGTCGAAACTTGGCATGGTATCATCATTTCACCCACGTGGCACGTGCAAAAAAGCAGAGATGGTTACGGCAAAAATTGGATGCACTTCGTGTACAAACTGGACACTCTCTTTCGAAGTATCAAGGTTTCAAATCAACAGGTAACTCAACACATGATGCATTCAAGTTAACTAGGCATGCTTCATTCTCATGTGAAGTTATATCATCAATACCTTTACTGTTACCTCGCAGAGATGTAGCTGATGTAGGTACGGACGTTGACAATGTACCATACTCTTGAGATGATATTGCGCTCACAATCCGAGGTGGGGCTGCTCTAGTAGGTGCAATAGTGGAGTAACCAACCGGCGATGGTGAGCATGAACTGGAATAGTAGTTGTTGTAGGCACCCAATGCATCCTCCTGTATCTGTCTCTCAAAGGTACAAGCACGGACATACATACCAGTAATGCAACGAGGAATATACCGAAATCTTGCCTGAATATCATGGTTCAAACCACCAAAAAATCTATTCATTGTATCATCCTCAGATTCTTCTATGCCAAAATGATGCATATAAGAATTGAACTCTTGGTAGTAAGCATGAACATTGTTACTGCCTTTTTTTAATTGCTCCAATTTGCAACGCAATTCACGACGATAGTAAGGAGGAAAAAATTGTTGTCTCATTACAGCTTTCAAAACTTTCCAAGTTGTGGGTTGGTTATCTATGTTTTTCTTACAATGTACACTCCACCAAACAGAAGAAAAACCAGTAAATGCTCTAATGGTAGCTCGTACTCTCTCAAGTTCAGAAAAATCATGGTGACTAAAAACTTGTTCTACTTCAAGCTCCCAAGCTAGATAAATAGCAGGATTAAATCTACCCTCAAATGATGGTAAAGAGATAACCTAACCATATGCTTGTGTGTGTTGTCCCAACTCTCATGATGGTGTAGATGTGTCCGTCGTCCAAGAACTTCTATCTCTGGAACCTGTCATGATTAGTAGAAACAAGAACCAAAATTCGAGAATAATGTTCCTATGAACTACTAGGATGTGGTTGTAAAGTGCTCACAGTAAAGCAAATATCAATATCTTACAAGTTCTTACCATGCGGCAGGTGGTGACAGGCAACCAGCGGTGTCAAATAACTCCGAAGATTGTGTAAAGCGATTGCCAGGGGAACGTGCATATACACAGTGTAGAAATATGTGGAGCTGGGTTGGCTATATATGGTAGCAAAAGATTAGCAATAATCAATTCAGAGATGCAATGTTGAATAAACGCTCAACGACGGTACTGTGCTGGTCCTAGGCTAGACCGAACTAGAGACGCGAGCCTAGAACACTAATGAGGTCACGTCGTAGCACAACCAGCATCAATGAAGGATACTAGGTAGCTCTGGATAGCAAGATATAAGTGAAGATCACAACGGCAGTAAAGATAATGATGTGAAACAACAGCCAAGCTGTTTTACTGAACAGTGCACAAAACAGATTCCAATCCGAATTCAACTACGAGATTGAGTCTAAAAAGATCCAAATTTTGTTTTTTTTCTCTTTTTTTTCCTCACACTTTTTTTTCTTTCTCTCCTTTTTTTCTCTGACTTTTTTCCCCTTTTTTTCTCTCGTTTTTTTCTCTCTTTTTTTCTCCCTCTTTCCAAAACAAACTAGATAAGATGCAGATTGGATCAAGTGAAGATGTGAATGATCTCAACTATTATTATGACAATGAATGGTGGGTAGCACGTGGTGGAAATTGATGGATGGGTGGTGGACAGCGGAAGAGATAATGATGCAGCGGTGGCGTGACTAATGTGAACAGAACTCGAAACTCTAAACGAACTAGACACTAAGACCAGCAACTCGACACGACGATGCAACCGATAATTCAACTATGCAAGCAATGAAAAGAAAATTGCAAAGGCTCAGACTGGCTTGGACCAAGGATCAATAGATCTAACTCTTTTTTGTGGCTTTTTCTTGGACAATAGGTAAGAAAATAAATCTAATCTAGGAAAACTGGAAATTCTCACCGAGCAACCTGAAAACTGATACCACTTGATAGAGGCGAGGGTCCCGATCTTTTGATGAGATGATAACTATCGATTTGGTGGAGACGACTTTGACGATCCGACTACAAACGTGCACGACGTTGCGCCTTAGCAACCGCTAAACCAATCTCCTGAGGTTACTGACGATGCTGGAAGCACGGTCAGCCTGACCACGAAGGTCTATTCCTGCAAGCAATCGAAGAACGAGCAAGAATATGATAAAGCAATCTGAATATCGCAAATATATATGAAGTATTGATAATGGTGGGGATCCGTAAGCGGTCTTGGTCTGGTCGTTGGACACAAACGAAGTACACGAAGTTGCAATGGCTAACTTTTAACTAAACAAATCCCCAGGAAAAAGCTACTAGATGGATCTACTTATATAGGAGCAAGGGGTGGCGGCCAAGGAGGTGGGAGGACGTCCCAAGGCAGCCTAAAACTAACCCTAGGTCATACAAGGCTCATGGGCCCAAGTGGAGGTGATGCAACACCTTTGGGCTTGTAGTTTGGCTCGGATTCTGCTGCAACGTCAGATTGTTTCGTCCGTAACTCAACGCTCCGGATGAATTTGAAGGTGAATCCAATTGGGTTGGAAAGAGCACGAAATCTAATTTCCAACAAAAAAAGAATCACCCAATTCGGAGTCCATATGAAAAAGTTGTTGGCGTTTTGAGTCAGGTATGTCTGTGCAGTCCGAATCTGAATCCAGAACGTGAGAGACTTGGACTCTATCTTCTCTTGGCCCAAAAGTGACGTGAGAGGACTTTTTGAACACAACCTAAACTTCTCCTTTTCCCTTGTCTTCATATGTGGATTGTACAAATGTCCCATACACCTGCAATTAGACAAAACACAAAAGTGTGTGAAGTATTTTTGTTCTGGATAACATAAATAGATTATTGAATAGTTTGCATTAGAAATCACCTGACAAATATGCATGTATGAAATATTTTTGGTCGTATCCAAGGTAGTCATGTCCTCATCATCCTCCCCTTTTTGAAAATAAAGCCGTCCTCGGCATTGCTTAATCTGAAATGTGGCTAACAAAAGAGACAAGGTGTACATGTTGTATATGTATATGTCATCCATTTTAACTTCCCTTGATTTTTGCACATATGTCACATGTATACATGAGTAACTTTCATTGTTCATAAAATCTAAAGCCAAAAAATTATCACAGGAAGTAGAAGGCATGAAAATATTGGAACTCAGTTTGCACATGTAAGTGAAGCTCTTATTCTCTTCAAAAGATTGGCAATGTTCATCATTAAACCATCCTAACTTCGATGAATAAACCTTACTTGCATCAAATTTACATGCTACAACATGCTTAAATAAGCAAACATGCAATAAGTCATTGGACACAGAATCATCATCAAGATTAGAGGTCATATCAAAATGATTAAACATCGGTTCTTTTGCATCAACAGTTAATTCAATGGGTGCACTCAAAATTGTTGATATTTCAGTTGTTTGATCACATGACGCATTCATGACAGTAACAAGAGTCTCTAAAATAGGTGGTGTGCTCAAATCAACAGGTAACTCAACACATGATGCATTCAAGTTAACTAGGCATGCTTCATTCTCATGTGAAGTTATATCATCAATACCTTTACTGTTACCTCGCAAAGATGTAGCTGATGTAGGTACGGACGTTGACAATGTACCATACTCTTGAGATGATATTGCGCTCACAATCCGGGGTGGGGCTGCTCTAGTAGGTGCAATAGTGGAGTAACCAACCGGCGATGGTGAGCATGAACTGGAATAGTAGTTGTTGTAGGCACCCAATGCATCCTCCTGTATCTGTCTCTCAAAGGTACAAGCACGGACATACATACCAGTAATGCAACGAGGAATATACCGAAATCTTGCCTGAATATCATGGTTCAAACCACCAAAAAATCTATTCATTGTATCATCCTCAGATTCTTCTATGTCACAATGATGCATATAAGATTTGAACTCTTGGTAGTAAGCATGAACATTCTTACTGCCTTGTTTTAATTGCTCCAATTTGCAACGCAATTCACGACGATAGTAAGGAGGAAAAAATTGTTGTCTCATTACAGCTTTCAAAACTTTCCAAGTTGTGGGTTGGTTATCAATGTTTTTCTTACAATGTACACTCCAGCAAACAGAAGCAAAACCAGTAAATGCTCTAATGGTAGCTCGTACTCTCTCAAGTTCAGAAAAATCATGGTGACTAAAAACTTGTTCTACTTCAAGCTCCCAAGCTAGATAAATAGCAGGATTAAATCTACCCTCAAATGATGGTAAAGAGATAACCTGACCATATGCTTGTGTGTGTTGTCCCAACTCTCGTGATGGTGAAGATGTGTCCGTCGTCCAAGAACTTCTATCTCTGGAACCTGTCATGATTAGTAGAAACAAGAACCAAAATTCGAGAATAATGTTCCTATGAACTACTAGGATGTGGTTGTAAAGTGCTCACAGTAAAGCAAATATCAATATCTTACAAGTTCTTACCATGCGGCAGGTGGTGACAGGCAACCAGCGGTGTCAAATAACTCCGAAGATTGTGTAAAGCGATTGCCAGGGGAACGTGCGTATACACGGTGTAGAAATATGTGGAGCTGGGTTGGCTATATATGGTAGCAAAAGATTAGCAATAATCAATTCAGAGATGCAATGTTGAATAAACGCTCAACGACGGTACTGTGCTGGTCCTAGGCTAGACCGAACTAGAGACGCGAGCCTAGAACACTAATGAGGTCACGTCGTAGCACAACCAGCATCAATGAAGGATACTAGGTAGCTCTGGACAGCAAGATATAAGTGAAGATCACAACGGCAGTAAAGATAATGATGTGAAACAACAGCCAAGCTGTTTTACTGAACAGTGCACAAAACAGATTCCAATCCGAATTCAACTACGAGATTGAGTCTAAAAAGATCCAAATTTTGTTTTTTTTTCTCTTTTTTTTCCTCACACTTTTTTTTCTTTCTCTCCTTTTTTTCTCTGACTTTTTTTTCTCTTTTTTTCTCTCGTTTTTTTCTCTCTTTTTTTCTCCCTCTTTCTAAAAAAACTAGATAAGATGCAGATTGGATCAAGTGAAGATGTGAACGATCTCAACTATTATTATGACAATGAATGGTGGGTAGCACGTGGTGGAAATTGATGGATGGGTGGTGGACAGTGGAAGAGATAATGATGCAGCGGTGGCGTGACTAATGTGAACAGAACTCGAAACTCTAAACGAACTAGACACTAAGACCAGCAACTCGACACGGCGATGCAACCGATAATTCAACTATGCAAGCAATGAAAAGAAAATTGCAAAGGCTCAGACTGGCTTGGACCAAGGATCAATAGATCTAACTCTTTTTTGTGGCTTTTTCTTGGACAATAGGTAAGAAAATAAATCTAATCTAGGAAAACTGGAAATTCTCACCGAGCAACCTGAAAACTGATACCACTTGATAGAGGCGAGGGTCCCGATCTTTTGATGAGATGATAACTATCGATTTGGTGGAGACGACTTTGACGATCTGACTACAAACGTGCACGACGTTGCGCCTTAGCAACCGCTAAACCAATCTCCTGAGGTTACTGACGATGCTGGAAGCACGGTCAGCCTGACCACGAAGGTCTATTCCTGCAAGCAATCGAAGAACGAGCAAGAATATGATAAAGCAATCTGAATATCGCAAATATATATGAAGTATTGATAATGGTGGGGATCCGTAAGCAGTCTTGGTCTGGTCGTTGGACACAAACGAAGTACACGAAGTTGCAATGGCTAACTTTTAACTAAACAAATCCCTAGGAAAAAACTACTAGATGGATCTACTTATATAGGAGCAAGGGGTGGCGGCCAAGGAGGTGGGAGGACGTCCCAAGGCAGCCTAAAACTAACCCTAGGTCGTACAAGGCTTATGGGCCCAAGTGGAGGTGATGCAACACCTTTGGGCTTGTAGTTTGGCTCGGATTCTGCTGCAACGTCAGATTGTTTCGTCCGTAACTCAACGCTCTGGATGAATTTGAAGGTGAATCCAATGGGGTTGGAAAGAGCACGAAATCTAGTTTCCAACAAAAAAAGAATCACCCAATTCGGAGTCCATATGAAAAAGTTGTTGGCGTTTTGAGTCAGGTATGTCTGTGCAGTCCGAATCTGAATCCAGAACGTGAGAGACTTGGACTCTATCTTCTCTTGGCCCAAAAGTGACGTGAGAGGACTTTTTGAACACAACCTAAACTTCTCCTTTTCCCTTGTCTTCATATGTGGATTGTACAAATGTCCCATACACCTGCAATTAGACAAAACACAAAAGTGTGTGAAGTATTTTTGTTCTGGATAACATAAATAGATTATTGAATAGTTTGCATTAGAAATCACCTGACAAATATGCATGTATGCAATATTTTTGGTCATATCCAAGGTAGTCATGTCCTCATCAGCTATTCAAAATTTTAATAACTCATTACAACTCTGGACTTTTTTACGTTCACTATGCACCATTCAAAGCCACATCATCAAATTTCAACCCTTTCTGACATAATTTGATATTTTTGATGCATTTAGTGATTTGTTTTGGGCTAAATGACCCTGAAATTGAAAAGTACTACCAATGAACTCTGAAAAGGTCGAAACTTGGCATGGTATCATCATTTCACCCAAATGGCATGTGCAAAAAAGTAGAGATAGTTACGGCAAAAACTAAATGCACTTCATGTAGAAACTGGACACTCTCTTTCGAACTATCAGGGTTTCGCATGAAAACTCAACCGTTACACTGGCTATTCAAAATTTTAATAACTTACTACAACTCCCGACTTTTTGTGTTCATTATGCACCACTCAAAGCCACGTCATCGAACTTCAACCCTTTCTGACATAATTTGATGTTTTTGATGCATTTACTGATTTGTTTCGAGCTAAATGACCCTGAAATTGAAAAGCCCTACAAATGAACTCTGAGAAGGTTGAAACCTGGCATGGTATCATCATTTGACCCACATGGCATGTGCAAAAAAGTAGAGAAGGTTACGGCAAAAACTGGATGCACTTCGTGTACAAACTGGACACTCTCTTTCGAAGTATCATGGTTTCGGATGAAAACTCATCTGTTACACCAGCTATTCAAAATTTTAATAACTTACTACAACTCCCTACTTTTTGTGTTCATTGTGCACCACTCAAAGCCACGTCATCAAACTTCAACCCTTTCTGACATAATTTGATGTTTTTGATGCATTTACTGATTTGTTTCGAGCTAAATAACCCTGAAATTGAAAAGCACTACAAATGAACTCCAAAAAGGTTGAAACTTGGCATGGTATCATCATTTCACCCACATGGCATGTGCAAAAAAGTAGAGAAGGTTACGGCAAAAACTGGATGCACTTCTTGTACAAACTGGACACTCTCTTTCGAAGTATCAAGGTTTCGGATGAAAACTCATCTGTTACACCGGCTATTCAAAATTTTAGTAACTTATTACAACTCCAGACTTTTTGCATTTATTATGCACCATTCAAAGCCACGTCGTCAACTTTCAACCCTTTCTGACATAATTTGACATTTTTGATGCATTTACTGATTTGTTTTGAGCTAAATGACCTTTAAATTGAAAAGCACTACAAATGAACTCTGAAAAGGTCGAAACTTGGCATGCTATCATCATTTCCCCTACATGGCATGTGCCAAAAAGTAGAGATGGTTACGGAAAAATCTGGATGCGCTTCGTGTACAAACTGGACACTCTCTTTCGAACTATCAGGGTTTCGGACGAAAACTCATCTGTTACACCGGCTATTCAAAATTTTAATAACATATTACAACTCCAGACTTTTTGCGTTCATTATGCACCACTCAAAGCCACGTCGTCAACTTTCAACCCTTTCTGACATAATTTGATATTTTCGATGCATTTACTGATTGGTTTTGGGATAAATGACCCTGAAATTGAAAAGCACTACAAATGAACTCTGAAAAGGTTGAAACTTGGCATGGTATCATCATTTCACCCACATGGCATGTGCAAAAAAGTAGAGATGGTTAAGGCAAAAACTGGATACACTTCGTGTACAAACTGGACACTCTCTTTCGAAGTATCAGGGTTTCGGATGAAAACTCATCTGTTACATCGGCTATTCAAAGTTTTTATAACTTATTACAACTCCAGACTTTTTTGCGTTTATTATGCACCATTCAAAGCCACGTCGTCAACTTTCAAACCTTTCTGACATAATTTGATATTTTTGATGCATTTACTTATTTGTTTTGAGTTAAATGACCCTGAAATTGAAAAGCACTACAAATGAACTCTGAAAAGGTCGAAACTTGGCATGGTATCATCATTTCACCCACGTGGCACGTGCAAAAAAGCAGAGATGGTTACGGCAAAAACTGGATGCACTTCGTGTACAAACTAGACACTCTCTTTCGAACTATCAGAGTTTCGGACGAAAACCCATCCGTTACACCGGCTATTCAAAATTTTAATAACTTATTACACTCCTGAATTTTTGTGTTCATTATGCACCACTCAAAGCCACGTCGTCAAATTTCAACCCTTTCTGACATAATTTGATATTTTTGTTGCATTTAGTGATTTGTTTTGAGCTAAATGACCCTGAAATTGAAAAGTACTACCAATGAACTCAGAAAAGGTCAAAACTTGGCATGGTATCATCATTTCACCCAACTGGCATGTGCAAAAAAGTAGAGATGGTTACGGCAAAAACTAAATGCACTTCATATAGAAACTGGACACTCTCTTTCGAAGTATCAGGGTTTCGCATGAAAACTCATCCGTTACACCGGCTATTCAAAATTTTAATAACTTATTACAACTCCCGACTTTTTGTGTTCATTATGCACCACTCAAAGCCACGTCGTCAACTTTCAACCCTTTCTGACATAATTTGATATTTTTGATGCATTTACTGATTTGTTTTGGGATAAATGACCCTGAAATTGAAAAGCACTACAAATGAACTCTGAAAAGGTTGAAACTTGGCATGGTATCATCATTTCACCCACATGGCATGTGCAAAAAAGTAGATTTGTTTACGGCAACAACTGGATACACTTCGTGTACAAACTGGACACTCTCTTTCGAAGTATCAGGGTTTCGGACGAAAACTTATCTGTTACACCGACTATTCAAAGTTTTTATAACTTATTACAACTCCAGACTTTTTTGCGTTTATTGTGCACCATTCAAAGCCACATCATCAACTTTCAAACCTTTCTGACATAATTTGATATTTTTGATGCATTTAGTGATTCGTTTTGAGCTAAATGACCCTGAAATTGAAAAGCACTACAAATGAACTCTGAAATGGTCGAAACTTGGCATGGTATCATCATTTCACCCACGTGGCATGTGCAAAAAAGTAGAGATGGTTACGGCAAAACTGGATGCACTTCATGTACAAACTGGACACTCTCTTTCGATGTATCAGGGTTTCGGACGAAAAGTCATCTGTTACACCGGCTATTCAAAATTTTAATAACTTATTACAACTCTGTACTTTTTTACGTTCACTATGCACCATTCAAAGCCACATCATCAAATTTCAACCCTTTCTAACATAATTTGATATTTGTTATGCATTTAGTGATTTGTTTTGGGCTAAATGACCCTGAAATTGAAAAATACTACCAAGAACTCTGAAAAGGTCGAAACTTGGCATGGTATCATCATTTCACCCAAATGGCATGTGCAAAAAAGTAGAGATGGTTACGGCAAAAACTAAATGCACTTCATGTAGAAACTGGACACTCTCTTTCGAAGTATCAGGGTTTCGCATGAAAACTCATCCGTTACACCGGCTATTCAAAATTTTAATAACTTACTACAACTCCCGACTTTTTGTGTTCATTATGCACCACTCAAAGCCACGTCGTCAACTTCAACCCTTTCTGACATAATTTGATGTTTTTGAAGCATTTACTGATTTGTTTCGAGCTAAATGACCCTAAAATTGAAAAGCACTACAAATGAACTCCGAAAAGGTTGAAACTTGGCATGGTATCATCATTTCACCCACATGGCATGTGCAAAAAGTAGAGAAGGTTACGGCAAAAACTGGATGCACTTCGTGTACAAACTGGACACTCTCTTTCGAAGTATCAAGGTTTCGGATGAAAACTCATCTGTTACACCGGCTATTCAAAATTTTAATAACTTATTACAACTCCAGACTTTTTGCATTTATTATGCACCATTCAAAGCCACGTCGTCAACTTTCAACCCTTTCTGACATAATTTGATATTTTTGATGCATTTACTGATTTGTTTTGAGCTAAATGACCATAAAATTGAAAAACACTACAAATGAACTCTGAAAAGGTCGAAACTTGGCATGCTATCATCATTTCACCCACGTGGCACGTGCAAAAAAGTAGAGATGGTTACGGCAAAATCTGGATGCGCTTCGTGTACAAACTGGACACTCTCTTTCGAACTATCAGAGTTTCGGACGAAAACCCATCTGTTACACCGGCTATTCAAAATTACAATAACATATTACAACTCCCGAATTTTTGCGTTCATTATGCACCACTCAAAGCAACGTCGTCAAATTTCAACCCTTTCTGACATAATTTGATATTTTTGTTGCATTTACTGATTTGTTTTGGGATAAATGACCCTGAAATTGAAAAGCACTACAAATGAACTCTGAAAAGGTTGAAACTTGGCATGGTATCATCATTTCACCCACATGGCATGTGCAAAAAAGTAGAGATGGTTACGGCAATAACTGGATACACTTCGTGTACAAACTGGACACTCTCTTTCGAAGTATCAGGGTTTCGGACGAAAACTTATCTGTTACACCGGCTATTCAAAGTTTTTATAACTTATTACAACTCCAGACTTTTTTGCGTTTATTATGCACCACTCAAAGCCACATCGTCAACTTTCAAACCTTTCTGACATAATTTGATATTTTTGATGCATTTACTGATTTGTTTTGAGCTAAATGACCCTGAAATTGAAAAGCACTACAAATGAACTCTGAAATGGTCGAAACTTGGCATGGTATTATCATTTCACCCACATGGCATGTGCAAAAAAGTAAAGATGGTTACGGCAAAAACTGGATGCACTTCGTGTACAAACTGGACACTCTCTTTCGAAGTATCAAGGTTTCGGATGAAAACTCATCTGTTACACCGGCTATTCAAAATTTTAATAACTTATTACAACTCCAGACTTTTTGCATTTATTATGCACCATTCAAAGCCACGTCGTCAACTTTCAACCCTTCCTGACATAATTTGATATTTTTGCTACATTTACTGATTTGTTTTGAGCTAAATGACCCTGAAATTGAAAAGCACTACAAATGAACTCTGAAAAGGTCGAAACTTGGCATGCTATCATCATTTCCCCTACATGGCATGTGCCAAAAAGTAGAGATGGTTACGGCAAAATCTGGATGCGCTTCGTGTACAAACTGGACACTCTCTTTCGAACTATCAGGGTTTCGGACGAAAACTCATCCGTTACACCGGCTATTCAAAATTTTAATAACATATTACAACTCCAGACTTTTTGCGTTCATTATGCACCACTCAAAGCCACGTCGTCAACTTTCAACCCTTTCTGACATAATTTGATATTTTTGATGCATTTACTGATTTGTTTTGGGATAAATGACCCTGAAAATGAAAAGCACTACAAATGAACTCCGAAAAGGTTGAAACTTGGCATGGTATCATCATTTCACCCACATGGCATGTGCAAAAAGTAGAGAAGGTTACGGCAAAAACTGGATGCACTTCGTGTACAAACTGGACACTCTCTTTCGAAGTATCAAGGTTTCGGATGAAAACTCATCTGTTACACCGGCAATTCAAAATTTTAATAACTTATTACAACTCCAGACTTTTTGCATTTATTATGCACCATTCAAAGCCACGTCGTCAACTTTCAACCCTTTCTGACATAATTTGATATTTTTGCTGCATTTACTGATTTGTTTTGAGCTAAATGACCATAAAATTGAAAAGCACTACAAATGAACTCTGAAAAGGTCGAAACTTGGCATGCTATCATCATTTCCCCTACATGGCATGTGCCAAAAAGTAGAGATGGTTATGGCAAAATCTGGATGCGCTTCGTGTACAAACTGGACACTCTCTTTCGAACTATCAGGGTTTCGGACGAAAACTCATCTGTTACACCGGCTATTCAAAATTATAATAACATATTACAACTCCCGAATTTTTGCGTTCACTATGCACCATTCAAAGCCACGTCGTCAAATTTCAACCCTTTCTGACATAATTTGATATTTTTGATGCATTTACTGATTTGTTTTGAGCTAAATGACCCTGAAATTGAAAAGCACTACAAATGAACTCTGAAAAGGTTGAAACTTGGCATGGTATCATCATTTCACCCACATGGCATGTGCAAAAAAGTAGAGATGGTTACGGCAACAACTGGATACACTTCATGTAGAAACTGGACACTCTCTTTCGAAGTATTAGGGTTTCGCATGAAAACTCATCCGTTACACCGGCTATTCAAGCTTTTAATAACTTACTACAACTCCCGACTTTTTGTGTTCATTATGCACCACTCAAAGCCACGTCGTCAAACTTCAACCCTTTCTGACATAATTTGATATTTTTGATGCATTTACTGATTTGTTTCGAGCTAAATAACCCTGAAATTGAAAAGCACTACAAATGAACTCCGTAAAGGTTGAAACTTGGCATGGTATCATCATTTCACCCACATGGCATGTGCAAAAAAGTAGAGAAGGTTACGGCAAAAACTGGATGCACTTCGTGTACAAACTGGACACTCTCTTTCGAAGTATCAAGGTTTCGGATGAAAACTCATCTGTTACGCCGGCTATTCAAAATTTTAATAACTTATTACAACTCCAGACTTTTTGCATTTATTATGCACCATTCAAAGCCACGTCATCAACTTTCAACCCTTTCTGACATAATTTGATATTTTTGATGCATTTACTGATTTGTTTTGAGCTAAATGACCCTGAAATTGAAAAGCACTACAAATGAACTCTGAAAAGGTCGAAACTTGGCATGCTATCATCATTTCCCCTACATGGCATGTGCCAAAAAGTAGAGATGGTTACGGCAAAATCTGGATGTGCTTCGTGTACAAACTGGACACTCTCTTTCGAACTATCAGGGTTTCGGACGAAAACTCATCCGTTACACCGGCTATTCAAAATTTTAATAACATATTACAACTCCAGACTTTTTGCGTTCATTATGCACCACTCAAAGCCACGTCGTCAACTTTCAACCCTTTCTGACATAATTTGATATTTTGATGCATTTACTGATTTGTTTCGGGATAAATGACCCTGAAATTGAAAAGCACTACAAATGAACTCTGAAAAGGTTGAAACTTGGCATGGTATCATCATTTCACCCATATGGCATGTGCAAAAAGTAGAGATGGTTACGGCAAAAACTGGATACACTTCGTGTACAAACTGGACACTCTCTTTCGAAGTATCAGGGTTTCGGACGAAAACTCATCTGTTACACCGGCTATTCAAAGTTTTTATAACTTATTACAACTCCAGACTTTTTTGCGTTTATTATGCACCACTCAAAGCCACATCGTCAACTTTCAAACCTTTCTGACATAATTTGATATTTTTGATGCATTTACTGATTTGTTTTGAGCTAAATGACCCTGAAATTGAAAAGCACTACAAATGAACTATGAAATGGTCGAAACTTGGCATGGTATTATCATTTCACCCACATGGCATGTGCAAAAAAGTAAAGATGGTTACGGCAAAAACTGGATGCACTTCGTGTACAAACTGGACACTCTCTTTCGAAGTATCAAGGTTTCGGATGAAAACTCATCTGTTACACCGGCTATTCAAAATTTTAATAACTTATTACAACTCCAGACTTTTTGCATTTATTATGCACCATTCAAAGCCACGTCGTCAACTTTCAACCCTTCCTGACATAATTTGATATTTTTGCTACATTTACTGATTTGTTTTGAGCTAAATGACCCTGAAATTGAAAAGCACTACAAATGAACTCTGAAAAGGTCGAAACTTGGCATGCTATCATCATTTCCCCTACATGGCATGTGCCAAAAAGTAGAGATGGTTACGGCAAAATCTGGATGCGCTTCGTGTACAAACTGGACACTCTCTTTCGAACTATCAGGGTTTCGGACGAAAACTCATCCGTTACACCGGCTATTCAAAATTTTAATAACATATTACAACTCCAGACTTTTTGCGTTCATTATGCACCACTCAAAGCCACGTCGTCAACTTTCAACCCTTTCTGACATAATTTGATATTTTTGATGCATTTACTGATTTGTTTTGGGATAAATGACCCTGAAATTGAAAAGCACTACAAATGAACTCCGAAAAGGTTGAAACTTGGCATGGTATCATCATTTCACCCACATGGCATGTGCAAAAAGTAGAGAAGGTTACGGCAAAAACTGGATGCACTTCGTGTACAAACTGGACACTCTCTTTCGAAGTATCAAGGTTTCGGATGAAAACTCATCCGTTACACCGGCTATTCAAAATTTTAATAACTTATTACAACTCCAGACTTTTTGCATTTATTATGCACCATTCAAAGCCACGTCGTCAACTTTCAACCCTTTCTGACATAATTTGATATTTTTGCTGCATTTACTGATTTGTTTTGAGCTAAATGACCATAAAATTGAAAAGCACTACAAATGAACTCTGAAAAGGTCGAAACTTGTCATGCTATCATCATTTCCCCTACATGGCATGTGCCAAAAAGTAGAGATGGTTACGGCAAAATCTGGATGCGCTTCGTGTACAAACTGGACACTCTCTTTCGAACTATCAGGGTTTCGGACGAAAACTCATCTGTTACACCGGCTATTCAGAATTATAATAACATATTACAACTCCCGAATTTTTGCGTTCACTATGCACCATTCAAAGCCACGTCGTCAAATTTCAACCCTTTCTGACATAATTTGATATTTTTGATGCATTTACTGATTTGTTTTGAGCTAAATGACCCTGAAATTGAAAAGCACTACAAATGAACTCTGAAAAGGTTGAAACTTGGCATGGTATCATCGTTTCACCCACATGGCATGTGCAAAAAAGTAGAGATGGTTACGGCAACAACTGGATACACTTCATGTAGAAACTGGACACTCTCTTTCGAAGTATTAGGGTTTCGCATGAAAACTCATCCGTTACACCGGCTATTCAAGCTTTTAATAACTTACTACAACTCCCGACTTTTTGTGTTCATTATGCACCACTCAAAGCCACGTCGTCAAACTTCAACCCTTTCTGACATAATTTGATATTTTTGATGCATTTACTGATTTGTTTCGAGCTAAATAACCCTGAAATTGAAAAGCACTACAGATGAACTCCGTAAAGGTTGAAACTTGGCATGGTATCATCATTTCACCCACATGGCATGTGCAAAAAAGTAGAGAAGGTTACGGCAAAAACTGGATGCACTTCGTGTACAAACTGGACACTCTCTTTCGAAGTATCAAGGTTTCGGATGAAAACTCATCTGTTACGCCGGCTATTCAAAATTTTAATAACTTATTACAACTCCAGACTTTTTGCATTTATTATGCACCATTCAAAGCCACGTCGTCAACTTTCAACCCTTTCTGACATAATTTGATATTTTTGATGCATTTACTGATTTGTTTTGAGTTAAATGACCCTGAAATTGAAAAACACTACAAATGAACTCTGAAAAGGTCGAAACTTGGCATGCTATCATCATTTCCCCTACATGGCATGTGCCAAAAAGTAGAGATGGTTACGGCAAAATCTGGATGTGCTTCGTGTACAAACTGGACACTCTCTTTCGAACTATCAGGGTTTCGGACGAAAACTCATCCGTTACACCGGCTATTCAAAATTTTAATAACATATTACAACTCCAGACTTTTTGCGTTCATTATGCACCACTCAAAGCCACGTCGTCAACTTTCAACCCTTTCTGACATAATTTGATATTTTTGATGCATTTACTGATTTGTTTCGGGATAAATGACCCTGAAATTGAAAAGCACTACAAATGAACTCTGAAAAGGTTGAAACTTGGCATGGTATCATCATTTCACCCATATGGCATGTGCAAAAAGTAGAGATGGTTACGGCAAAAACTGGATACACTTCGTGTACAAACTGGACACTCTCTTTCGAAGTATCAGGGTTTCGGACGAAAACTCATCTGTTACACCGGCTATTCAAAGTTTTTATAACTTATTACAACTCCAGACTTTTTTGCGTTTATTATACACCATTCAAAGCCACGTCACCAACTTTCAAACCTGATGAGGACATCTCTGCCACAGTTGCACCCACCGCGACATCAGTTATTCCATCTGGACCTATGACTAGAGCACGAGCGAGACAGATAAATGACCAGGTACTATCGCTCCTTTGTACATATGATTTAACTAATGAGAATATTATATTACACTCATGTTTGGATTTACTTGTACTCAGGAACGAAGGTGTTGGAGAGATAAGGAGGAAAAGCCGCATGCAGATGGAAGATGAAAAATGTTGCACGTTGATTCCACAAGCAGCAACACTATTGACATGCAAGAAGGTACCTAGCCACGTATGTGCAGAAGTGCAAAAGGAGGAGAAGGAGTATTAGGCTTCCTGGACCGGAGAAGGCCACGTCCGCGTGCAGCCCACACCGTCAACAGCTAAACAAGGAAATAAACTACATGTGGGCCGGCTCATGATTCTGATTTCTTTCAAGTCGTAGCCGACCAGGATTCATCTACGCGCAGGCGTCCGTACTCTAGTAAATAGTTAGCTACTGTTAGGTTTAGATCTCGGGTTTTATTGTATTGTCTAGCCATCGCTACAATTCGCATCTACGAGACGTGTAGGACTACCGCCTTGTCAGATCCACAGTGGAACCCCAACTTTTTCATCTAGTTCGTGTGCTCAGTTTATTATCCGCAATTTCAGTTGCAATTCACCTTTGTTCTTGCCGGTTCTTCGGTTGCTTGCAGGAACTCGAACCTCGTTGTTCAGGTTGATCGTGCCTACGGCAAGGTCAATAACCATCGGAGATTGGTTTAGCGATTGTCGAGGCGTATCGTCGGGTACGGTATAGCCAGATCGTCAAGGTCAAAATCCACCAAATCGATAATTATCCCCACTCTCATCGAAAGATCGGGCCGCTGTCACATCAAGTGGTATCAGTTTTCGGGTTCATCGGTGAGAGATTTACAGTTTTAGTAGATTAGTTTCTTTTTTCCTATAAACCCACGAAAAAGCAAAAAAAAGAGAGTATAGATTAGTTCATCCATTACGCCTACCTTTTTTAGCCTTTAGCAATTTTTGCATCTAGTACTTGTGTAGTTGAATTTTTGGTTGCATCCATCCTAAAATTAGTGCTGGTTTAGATTAGTTTTGGGAGAAAACCATCTACTAGATCGAACCTTGTTTTTGACCACCATATTTTCTGTCGCAAGTTCAGTCGTAATTTGACCAAAAAAAAAAGAAATAGATAGCGATTTGTGGTTTCCAATTTCTGTTGACTCGGACGTCTGTATCCCTTTGCTACAGTCTATTTTTTATCAGGCGCTGATTCGCATTGCAGATCTCCGCACGTACATCCACGCTTCATCCATACACGCTCCCGCGAGCTGCCAGACACCCAGGCACCTCATCTCTGTTGCCCCGTGCCGCTTCACCAGAGGAAAACACGCTAGCCGCCAGACACCCCGCGCTGGTTATCTGACTCCACGCGTGCCACCACAAATCTCTAGTACTACTCCTAGCTAATCACAACGCCCAAACACTTCTAGCTAGCTTGTTGCAATTTGTTCAGCAGTTTTGCATTTTTTTTCTTGAGGTTTACCTTGTGTCCGTGATTTCTGCTAGCAACCGGCCTGAGTAAAAGAAAAAAAAGCGAAGCAAAAAAAAAGACAAAAAAAAGATAGACAAAAAAAATAGAAAAGAAGGGAACATTCAGGCCGGCTAGCACTCTTGGTGCAATCTCTTTTGACGTTCAGAATTGTTCCTCTACTATACACGTGATACTTGCTGGACATTTTCTTTTGTCGCTCTTGATTGCCATACGCTACGTTTATACCTCACTTATATCTAGCTATTTAGAGCTATTATATTTTTATCGGTTTCCCTCCCTTGATTCATTATCTAGGCTTAGATTGTTTTATCTCTTACTAGTTGACTGCCAGCACTAGTTAGGAGTTTGAGCAATTATTCAGCTTGCATTACTTTTTTCTTAATTGTGCCACATATTGTGAGTTGAGGAAACCTTCACCAAGCTCCACTTCCTATATCGTATCTTGTTCGGTCCCTTGGTAATCGCTATATCAATCTTTTAATCACTTTTGACATCGCCAACGGCCGACAACCACTGCAGCACGGTAAGAACTGGTAAGAGCTTGGTAATTGCTCGAGAGTTGAGAGACATTTTCCGCCGCCTCACTATAGTTACTGTAGGAGCAATATACTTGTGATTTTGTTCTTGTTCCGTCCTAACCATGGCAGGTGACGAAGACAACATGAAAGCCACGGTGGCACGCCTTGAGGAGGATGTGCATGCATACACCGAGCGGTTCACATCGTTCGAGGGCGCACTTGATAAGCGTCTCAAGTCGATCGAGGATAGCAATGAGACGTTCACCCAAACACTTGCATCTATTATGAAACGTCTTGATGCCCAGGACGCCCGTCTAGGTGCCGCCTCCACTTCCGCTCCGCATCTTCCAGCCACCAACACAGGTCTGCAACGAGCTCGTCGAGTACTCCCAAGAGACCCGGGGCACCCTCTTTCATACACCGATGCCGTCGACTAGCCCCGTCCTCGCAACCCCAACTCGATAGCCGACGACATCCAAGATGACAACTATGATGGTGATTCTGAGGATCCTGATGCAGTTAATGATAACAATGATCATGATCATCGTCGACTACGCAATAATCAACAAGGTACGGGACGACACCAGCGTCCTCAGGTACGTGACCATGACGATTCTTTGGGTAGAATTAAATTTGTCATGCCTCCTTTTGATGGGAAATATGATCCAGATGTTTATCTTGACTGGGAATTACTAGTTGATCAAAAATTTGCTTGCCATGATTTTCCTGATGATAAAAGAGTTAGGGCTGCAACTAGTGAGTTTAGTGCTTTTGCTTCTGTTTGGTGGAGAGCACATTGTCGTAAACATCCTAATAATATTCCTGCCACTTGGGAAGCTTTGAAATTAGTAATGCGTCACCGTTTTGTTCCTGGATATTATGAATGTGACTTGCTAAATAAACTACAACGCTTGAACCAAGGATCTAAATCTGTGGAAGACTACTATCAAGAATTGCAAATGGGCATGTTACGTTGTGGTTTAGTTGAGACTGAGGAAGCCTCTATGGCTAGGTTCTTGGGTGGATTGAATAGAGAAATTTATGACATACTTGCTTATAAGGATTATCATTCAATGACCCGTTTATTCCATCTTGCTATACATGCTGAACATGAAGTGCAGGGTCGTTCCAGACTGCGTCCTAATTTTTCTGCAGGTCGTACTTCCACATGGCGTCGCGCACCCCTACTGCCCCGCCCACTCGCACCTCTCAACAGCACCTGCAACCTCTCGACTGGGGCCTTCTTCATCAACTTCTGCATCACACACTTCGGCACCACTGAAAAGTACTACACAAATTCCAACAAAAAGTTCGTCGTCATCGTCCGCTTCCTCCAAAAGAACAAAGGATATCCAATGCCACACTTGCAAGGGATTTGGCCATGTCATGAAGGAGTGTCCTAATAAGCGTGTATTGATCATTCATGAAGACGGCAAGTACGACTCCGCTAGTGATTTTGATGAAGACACATATGCCTTGCTTGCTACACATGAAGCCGATGACACAAGACCGAAGCAAGAGGAAGAACATGTGACCGCTGACGACGCCGATAAGTACATGAGTCTTATATCACATCGTGTACTTAGTGCTCAGATTGTCAAAGCAAAGAAGGATCAACGTCACAACCTCTTCCACATCAAAGGAGTCGTCAAGGAGCGTTCCGTTCGCATAATCATTGATGGAGGGAGTTGTAACAATTTAGCAAGCATTGACATGGTGGAGAAGCTCTCCCTACCTTCGCGACAACATCCACAACCATACTACATTCAATGGTTTAATGATGGTGGAAAGGTAAAGGTAACACGCATGGTGAGAGTTCCTTTTTCTTTAGGTTCATACCATGACACTATTGATTGCGATATTGTGCCTATGCAAGCTTGTTCTATGTTACTAGGAAGGCCATGGCAATATGATAAACAATGTTTACATGATGGTAGAACTAATCAGTACACTCTCACACATAAAGGAAAGAAAATCATTCTACACCCTATGTCTCCTGAGCAAATTTTAACAAATGATATTGCTAGGGCTAGTAGAAACACAAATATTGAGCGTACTCAATCTGAAAATCAAAAAGTTGTTGATGAGTTAGAACAATTTAATAAGCTGCACAAATCTGATCCTAGCACATCTAAAGAAATTAAATTGAAAGGTGTATCTTTCTTAGCTACACGTGCTGAAATTTTTGAGTTAGATGCTCATACTGATGAATGTTATGCTCTTATTTGCAAAGAAGTATTGTTTTCAATTGAGGATATGCCTTCTTCTTTGCCTCCTGTTGTCGCTAACCTTTTGCAGGAGTATCATGATGTTTTCCCAAAGGAAGTACCACCGGGGCTGCCACCTATGAGAGGAATTGAACATCAAATTGACTTGATACCTGGCGCCTCATGGCCCAACCGTGCGCCGTACCGGACTAATCCAGAGGAGACTAAGGAGATTCAGCGACAAGTTCAAGAACTACTTGAAAAAGGTTACATTCGTGAATCCCTTAGTCCATGTGCTGTACCAATTTTACTTGTTCCTAAAAAAGACGGTACTTCGCGTATGTGTGTTGATTGTAGAGCCATCAATAATATTACAATTCGATATCGTCATCCTATTCCTAGATTAGATGACATGCTTGATGAACTCAGTGGCTCAGTTGTGTTTTCTAAGGTGGACTTGCGTAGTGGCTACCATCAAATTCGTATGAAACTAGGTGATGAATGGAAAACTGCTTTCAAAACTAAATTTGGTTTATATGAGTGGTTAGTTATGCCTTTTGGATTGACTAATGCACCTAGTACTTTCATGAGACTAATGAAGTTTTGCGAGCTTTTATTGGATGATTTGTGGTAGTATATTTCGATGATATTTTGATTTATAGCAAGTCACTAGAGGAACACTTAGACCATTTGCGTGCTATTTTTTTTGCTCTGCGTGATGCACGTTTATTTGGTAATATCGAGAAGTGCACTTTTTGCACGGATCGAGTCGCTTTTCTTGGCTATGTTGTGACAGCGCAGGGAATTGAAGTTGATAGAGCCAAGGTTGAAGCGATCCAGAGTTGGCCGACCCCTAACTCGGTCACACAGGTACGAAGTTTTCTCGGACTTGCTGGGTTCTACCGGCGGTTCTTGAAAGATTTTAGTACCATCGCAGCGCCGCTCAACGAGCTCACAAAGAAAAATGTGCCATTTGTTTGGAGCGACGCACAAGAGGAAGCCTTCACTATTCTTAAAGATAAGCTTACACACGCCCCTTTGCTGCAATTACCTGATTTTAATAAGATGTTTGAATTAGAATGTGATGCTAGCGGCATTGGTTTAGGTGGTGTTTTATTGCAAGAAGGAAAACCAGTAGCATACTTTAGTGAAAAGCTCAGTGGGCCTAGTCTGAATTATTCAACATATGATAAAGAACTTTATGCACTAGTTCGGACTTTGGAGACATGGCAACATTATTTATGGCCTAAGGAGTTTGTCATACATTCTGATCATGAATCCCTCAAGCATATTAGAAGTCAAAGCAAACTGAATCGTAGACATGCAAAATGGGTTGAATTTATTGAATCCTTTCCTTATGTTATTAAACACAAGAAAGGGAAGGAGAATGTTATTGCCGATGCCTTGTCTAGACGCTATACTATGTTATCACAACTTGACTTCAAAATTTTTGGACTTGAAACTATAAAAGAGCAATACGCTAATGATGTTGACTTTAAAGATATATTGCTCAATTGCAGAGAGGGTAGAACTTGGAACAAGTTCGTCATTAATGACGGATTTGTTTTTCGCGCTAACAAGCTATGCATTCCAGATAGCTCTATTCGTCTTTTGTTGTTACAGGAGTCGCATGGAGGAGGACTTATGGGACATTTTGGCGTCAAGAAGACAGAAGCCATCCTTGCTAGTCATTTCTTTTGGCTAAAAATGAGAAGGGATGTGGAGAGATATGTTGCACGCTGCACGACATGCCAAAAAGCTAAGTCACGCTTGAACCCACATGGTTTATATATGCCTCTTCCTGTTCCTAGCACTCCTTGGGAAGATATATCTATGGACTTTGTATTAGGACTGCCTAGAACACGACGGGGGAGGGATAGTATATTTGTTGTTGTCGATAGATTCTCTAAGATGGCACATTTTATACCTTGTCATAAAAGTGACGATGCTACTCACATTGCTGATTTGTTCTTTAGAGAAGTAGTTCGTTTACATGGTGTGCCAAATACAATTGTTTCTGATCGTGACACAAAATTTCTTAGCCACTTTTGGAGGGTTTTGTGGACAAAATTGGGGACTAAGCTTTTATTTAGCACTACATGTCATCCTCAAACAGATGGTCAAACTGAAGTGGTTAATCGAACATTGTCTACTATGCTTAGGGCTGTTTTGAAGAAGAATTTAAAAATGTGGGAAGAATGTTTACCTCATGTAGAGTTTGCTTATAATCGTTCAGTTCATTCTACCACAGAGTTATGCCCTTTTGAGATTGTTTATGGATTTATACCTCGTGCGCCTATTGATTTATTACCCATTCCATCTTCGGAGAAGGTAAACCTTGATGCTAAAGAACGTGCTGAGCTCGTATTCAAAATGCATGAGATGACTAAGAAAAATATTGAACGCATGAATGCCAAGTATAAACTTGCTGGTAGTCAGGGTAGGAAAAGTCTTGTGTTTGAACCAGGTGATTTAGTATGGTTACATTTGCGAAAAGACCGTTTCCCTGATTTACGAAAGTCAAAATTAATGCCTCGTGCAGATGGACCTTTTAAGGTGATAGAAAAAATTAATGAGAATGCATATAAGCTTGACCTGCCTGCAGAATTTCGGGTTAGTCCCACATTTAATGTTGCAGACTTAAAACCTTATTTGGGAGATCATGAAGAGGTACCGTCGAGGGCGACTTCGATTCAAGAAGGGGGGATGATGAGGACATCTCTGCCACAGTTGCACCCACCGCGACATCAGTTATTCCATCTGGACCTATGACTAGAGCACGAGCGAGACAGATAAATGACCAGGTACTATCGCTCCTTTGTACATATGATTTAACTAATGAGAATATTATATTACACTCATGTTTGGATTTACTTGTACTCAGGAACGAAGGTGTTGGAGAGATAAGGAGGAAAAGCCGCATGCAGATGGAAGATGAAAAATGTTGCATGTTGATTCCACAAGCAGCAACACTATTGACATGCAAGAAGGTACCTAGCCACGTACGTGCTGAAGTGCAAAAGGAGGAGAAGGAGTATTAGGCTTCCTGGACCGGAGAAGGCCACGTCCGCGTGCAGCCCACACCGTCAACAGCTAAACAAGGAAATAAACTACATGTGGGCCGGCTCATGATTCTGATTTCTTTCAAGTCGTAGCCGACCAGGATTCGTCTACGCGCAGGCGGCCGTACTCTAATAAATAGTTAGCTACTGTTAGGTTTAGATCTCGGGTTTTATTGTATTGTCTAGCCATCGCTACAATTCGCATCTACGAGACGTAGGACTACCGCCTTGTCAGATCCACAGTGCAACCCCAACTTTTTCATCTAGTTCGTGTGCTCAGTTTATTATCCGCAATTTCAGTTGCAATTCACCTTTGTTCTTGCCGGTTCTTCGGTTGCTTGCAGGAACTCGAACCTCGTTGTTCAGGTTGATCGTGCCTACGGCAACGTCAATAACCATCGGAGATTGGTTTAGCGATTGTCGAGGCGTATCGTCGGGTACGGTATAGCCGGATCGTCAAGGTCAAAATCCACCAAATCGATAATTATCCCCACTCTCATCGAAAGATCGGGCCGCTGTCACATCAAAACCTTTCTGACATAATTTGATATTTTTGATGCATTTACTGATTTGTTTTGAGCTAAATGACCCTGAAATTGAAAAGCACTAGAAATGAACTCTGAAAAGGTCGAAACTTGGCATGGTATCATCATTTCACCCACGTGGCACGTGCAAAAAAGTAGAGATGGTTACGGCAAAAACTGGATGCACTTCGTGTACAAACTGGACACTCTCTTTCGAAGTATCAGGGTTTCGGACGAAAACTCATCTGTTACACCGGCTATTCAAAATTTGAATAACTTATTACAACTCCGGACTTTTTTGCGTTCACTATGCACCATTCAAAGCCACATCATCAAATTTCAACCCTTTCTGACATAATTTGATATTTTTGATGCATTTAGTGATTTGTTTTGAGCTAAATGACCCTGAAATTGAAAAGTACTACCAATGAACTCTGAAAAGGTCGAAACTTGGCATGGTATCATCATTTCACCCAACTGGCATGTGCAAAAAAGTAGAGATGGTTACGGCAAAAACTAAATGCACTTCATGTAGAAACTGGACACTCTCTTTCGAAGTATCAGGGTTTCGCATGAAAACTCGTCCGTTACACCGGCTATTCAAAATTTTAATAATTTATTACAACTCCCGACTTTTTGTGTTCATTATGCACCAGTCAAAGCTACGTCGTCAAACTTCAACCCTTTTTGACATAATTTGATGTTTTTGATGCATTTACTGATTTGTTTCGAGCTAAATGACCCTGAAATTGAAAAGCACTACAAATGAACTCCGAAAAGTTTGAAACTTGGCATGGTATCATCATTTCACCCACATGGCATGTGCAAAAAAGTAGAGATGGTTACGGCAAAAACTGGATGCACTTCGTGTACAAACTGGACACTATCTTTTGAAGTATCAGGGTTTCGGATGAAAACTAATCTGTTACACCGGCTATTCAAAATTTTAATAACTTATTAAAACTCCAGACTTTTTGCATTTATTATGCACCATTCAAAGCCACGTCGTCAACTTTCAACCCTTTCTGACATAATTTGATATTTTTGATGCATTTACTGATTTGTTTTGAGCTAAATGACCCTGAAATTGAAAATCACTACAAATGAACTCTGAAAAGGTCCAAACTTGGCATGGTATCATCATTTCACCCAACTGGCATGTGCAAAAAAGTAGAGATGGTTACGGCAGAAACTAAATGCACTTCATGTAGAAACTGGACACTCTCTTTCGAAGTATCAGGGTTTCGCATGAAAACTCATCCGTTACACCGGCTATTCAAAATTTTAATAACTTATTACAACTCCCGACTTTTTGTGTTCATTATGCACCACTCAAAGCCACGTCATCAACTTTCAACCTTTTCTGACATAATTTGATATTTTTGATGCATTTACTGATTTGTTTTGGGATAAATGACCCTGAAATTGAAAAGCACTACAAATGAACTCTGAAAAGGTTGAAACTTGGCATGGTATCATCATTTCACCCACATGGCATGTGCAAAAAAGTAGAGATGGTTACAGCAACAACTGGATAGACTTCGTGTACAAACTGGACACTCTCTTTCGAAGTATCAGGGTTTCGGACGAAAACTCATCTGTTACACCGGCTATTCAAAGTTTTTATAACTTATTACAACTCCAGACTTTTTTGCGTTTATTATGCACCATTCAAAGCCACGTCGTCAAATTTCAACCCTTTCTGACATAATTTGATATTTTTGATGCATTTACTGATTTGTTTTGAGCTAAATGACCCTGAAATTGAAAAGTACTACCAATGAACTCTGAAAAGGTTGAAACTTGGCATGGTATCATCATTTCACCCACGTGGAACGTGCAAAAAAGTAGAGATGGTTACGGCAAAAACTGGATGCACTTCGTGTACAAACTGGACACTCTCTTTCGAAGTATGAGGGTTTCGGACGAAAACTCATCTGTTACACCGGTTATTCAAAATTTGAATAACTTATTACAACTCCGGACTTTTTTGCGTTCTCTATGCACCATTCAAAGCCACATCATCAAATTTCAACCCTTTCTGACATAATTTGATATTTTTGATGCATTTAGTGATTTGTTTTGAGCTAAATGACCCTGAAATTGAAAAGTATTACCAATGAACTCTGAAAAGGTCGAAACTTGGCATGGTATCATCATTTCACCCAAATGGCATGTGCAAAAAAGTAGAGATGGTTACGGTAAAAACTAGATGCACTTCATGTAGAAACTGGACACTCTGTTTCGAAGTATCAAGGTTTCGGATGAAAACTCATCTGTTACACCGGCTATTCAAAATTTTTATAACTTATTACAACTCCCGACCTTTTGCGTTCATTATGCACCAGTCAAAGCTACGTCGTCAAACTTCAACCCTTTTTGACATAATTTGATGTTTTTGATGCATTTACTGATTTGTTTCGAGCTAAATGACCCTAAAATTGAAAAGCACTACAAATGAACTCCGAAAAGTTTGAAACTTGGCATGGTATCATCATTTCACCCACATGGCATGTGCAAAAAAGTAGAGATGGTTACGACAAAAACTGGATGCACTTCGTGTACAAACTGGACACTATCTTTTGAAGTATCAGGGTTTCGGATGAAAACTAATCTGTTACACCGGCTATTCAAAATTTTAATAACTTATTAAAACTCCAGACTTTTTGCATTTATTATGCACCATTCAAAGCCACGTCGTCAACTTTCAACCCTTTCTGACATAATTTGATATTTTTGATGCATTTACTGATTTGTTTTGAGCTAAATGACCCTGAAATTGAAAAGCACTACAAATGAACTCTGAAAAGGTCGAAACTTGGCATGGTATCATCATTTCCCCTACATGGCATGTGCCAAAAAGTAGAGATGGTTACGGCAAAATCTGGATGCGCTTCGTGTACAAACTGGACACTCTCTTTCGAACTATCAGGGTTTCGGACGAAAACTCATCTGTTACACCGGCTATTCAAAATTTTAATAACATATTAGAACTCCAGACTTTTTGCGTTCATTATGCACCACTCAATGCCACGTCGTCAACTTTCAACCCTTTCTGACATAATTTGATATTTTTGCTGCATTTACTGATTTGTTTTGAGCTAAATGACCCTGAAATTGAAAAGTACTACCAATGAACTCTGAAAAGGTCGAAACCTGGCATGGTATCATCATTTCACCCAAATGGCATGTGCAAAAAAGTAGAGATGGTTACGGTAAAAACTAGATGCACTTCATGTAGAAACTGGACACTCTGTTTCGAAGTATCAAGGTTTCGGATGAAAACTCATCTGTTACACCGGCTATTCAAAATTTTAATAACTTATTACAACTCCCGACTTTTTGCATTCATTATGCACCAGTCAAAGCTATGTCATCAAACTTCAACCCTTTCTGACATAATTTGATGTTTTTGATGCATTTACTGATTTGTTTCGAGCTAAATGACCCTAAAATTGAAAAGCACTACAAATGAACTCCGAAAAGGTTGAAACTAGGCATGGTATCATCATTTCACCCACATGGCATGTGCAAAAAAGTAGAGATGGTTACGGCAAAAACTGGATGCACTTCGTGTACAAACTGGACACTATCTTTTGAAGTATTAAGGTTTCGGATGAAAACTAATCTGTTACACCGGCTATTCAAAATTTTAATAACTTATTAAAACTCCAGACTTTTTGCATTTATTATGCACCATTCAAAGCCACGTCGTCAACTTTCAACCCTTTCTGACATAATTTGATATTTTTGATGCATTTACTGATTTGTTTTGAGCTAAATGACCCTGAAATTGAAAAGCACTACAAATGAACTCTGAAAAGGTCGAAACTTGGCATGCTATCATCATTTCCCCAACATGGCATGTGCCAAAAAGTAGAGATGGTTACGGCAAAATCTGGATGCGCTTCGTGTACAAACTGGACACTCTCTTTCGAACTATCAGGGTTTCGGACGAAAACTCATCTGTTACACCGGCTATTCAAAATTTTAATAACATATTAGAACTCCAGACTTTTTGCGTTCATTATGCACCACTCAATGCCACGTCGTCAACTTTCAACCCTTTCTGACATAATTTGATATTTTTGATGCATTTACTGATTTGTTTTGGGATAAATGACCCTGAAATAGAAAAGCACTACAAATGAACTCTGAAAAGGTTGAAACTTGGCATGGTATCATCATTTCACCCACATGGCATGTGCAAAAAAGTAGAGATGGTTATGGCAAAAACTGGATACACTTCATGTACAAACTGGACACTCTCTTTCGAAGTATCAGGGTTTCGGACGAAAACTCATCTGTTACACCGGCTATTCAAAGTTTTTATAACTTATTACAACTCCACAATTTTTTGCGTTTATTATGCACCATTCAAAGCCACGTCGTCAACTTTCAAACCTTTCTGACATAATTTGATATTTTTGATGCATTTACTGATTTGTTTTGAGCTAAATGACCCTGAAATTGAAAAGCACTACAAATGAACTCTGAAAAGGTCGAAACTTGGCATGGTATCATCATTTCACCCACGTGGCACGTACAAAAAAGCAGAGATGGTTACGGCAAAAACTGGATGCACTTCGTGTACAAACTGGACACTCTCTTTCGAAGTATCAGGGTTTCGCACGAAAACTCATCTGTTACACCGGCTATTCAAAATTTGAATAACTTATTACAACTCTGGACTTTTTTGCGTTCACTATGCACCATTCAAAGCCACATCATCAAATTTCAACCCTTTCTGACATAATTTGATATTTTTGTTGCATTTAGTGATTTGTTTTGAGCTAAATGACCCTGAAATTGAAAAGTACTACCAATGAACTCGGAAAAGGTCAAAACTTGGCATGGTATCATCATTTCACCCAACTGGCATGTGCAAAAAAGTAGAGATGGTTACGGCAAAAACTAAATGCACTTCATGTAGAAACTGGACACTCTCTTTCGAAGTATCCGGGTTTCGCATGAGAACTCATCCGTTACACCGGCTATTCAAAATTTTAATAACTTATTAGAACTCCAGACTTTTTGCGTTCATTATGCACCACTCAATGCCACGTCGTCAACTTTCAACCCTTTCTGACATAATTTGATATTTTTGATGCATTTACTGATTTGTTTTGGGATAAATGACCCTGAAATAGAAAAGCACTACAAATGAACTCTGAAAAGGTTGAAACTTGGCATGGTATCATCATTTCACCCACATGGCATGTGCAAAAAAGTAGATATGGTTATGGCAAAAACTGGATACACTTCATGTACAAACTGGACACTCTCTTTCGAAGTATCAGGGTTTCGGACGAAAACTCATCTGTTACACCGGCTATTCAAAGTTTTTATAACTTATTACAACTCCACAATTTTTTGCGTTTATTATGCACCATTCAAAGCCACGTCGTCAACTTTCAAACCTTTCTGACATAATTTGATATTTTTGATGCATTTACTGATTTGTTTTGAGCTAAATGACCCTGAAATTGAAAAGCACTACAAATGAACTCTGAAAAGGTCGAAACTTGGCATGGTATCATCATTTCACCCACGTGGCACGTACAAAAAAGCAGAGATGGTTACGGCAAAAACTGGATGCACTTCGTGTACAAACTGGACACTCTCTTTCGAAGTATCAGGGTTTCGCACGAAAACTCATCTGTTACACCGGCTATTCAAAATTTGAATAACTTATTACAACTCCGGACTTTTTTGCGTTCACTATGCACCATTCAAAGCCACATCATCAAATTTCAACCCTTTCTGACATAATATGATATTTTTGTTGCATTTAGTGATTTGTTTTGAGCTAAATGACCCTGAAATTGAAAAGTACTACCAATGAACTCGGAAAAGGTCAAAACTTGGCATGGTATCATCATTTCACCCAACTGGCATGTGCAAAAAAGTAGAGATGGTTACGGCAAAAACTAAATGCACTTCATGTAGAAACTGGACACTCTCTTTCGAAGTATCCGGGTTTCGCATGAAAACTCATCCGTTACACCGGCTATTCAAAATTTTAATAACTTATTAGAACTCCAGACTTTTTGCGTTCATTATGCACCACTCAATGCCACGTCGTCAACTTTCAACCCTTTCTGACATAATTTGATATTTTTGATGCATTTACTGATTTGTTTTGGGATAAATGACCCTGAAATTGAAAAGCACTACAAATGAACTCTGAAAAGGTTGAAACTTGGCATGGTATCATCATTTCACCCACATGGCATGTGCAAAAAAGTAGATTTGTTTACGGCAACAACTGGATACACTTCGTGTACAAACTGGACACTCTCTTTCGAAGTATCAGGGTTTCGGACGAAAACTTATCTGTTACACCGACTATTCAAAGTTTTTATAACTTATTACAACTCCAGACTTTTTTGCGTTTATTGTGCACCATTCAAAGCCACATCATCAAATTTCAACCCTTTCTGACATAATTTGATATTTTTGTTGCATTTAGTGATTTGTTTTGAGCTAAATGACCCTGAAATTGAAAAGTACTACCAATGAACTCGGAAAAGGTCAAAACTTGGCATGGTATCATCATTTCACCCAACTGGCATGTGCAAAAAAGTAGAGATGGTTACGGCAAAAACTAAATGCACTTCATGTAGAAACTGGACACTCTCTTTCGAAGTATCCGGGTTTCGCATGAAAACTCATCCGTTACACCGGCTATTCAAAATTTTAATAACTTATTAGAACTCCAGACTTTTTGCGTTCATTATGCACCACTCAATGCCACGTCGTCAACTTTCAACCCTTTCTGACATAATTTGATATTTTTGATGCATTTACTGATTTGTTTTGGGATAAATGACCCTGAAATTGAAAAGCACTACAAATGAACTCTGAAAAGGTTGAAACTTGGCATGGTATCATCATTTCACCCACATGGCATGTGCAAAAAAGTAGAGATGGTTACGGCAACAACTGGATACACTTCGTGTACAAACTGGACACTCTCTTTCGAAGTATCAGGGTTTCGGACGAAAACTTATCTGTTACACCGGCTATTCAAAGTTTTTATAACTTATTACAACTCCAGACTTTTTTGCGTTTATTATTCACCATTCAAAGCCACATCGTCAACTTTCAAACCTTTCTGACATAATTTGATATTTTTGATGCATTTACTGATTTGTTTTGAGCTAAATGACCCTGAAATTGAAAAGCACTACAAATGAACTCTGAAAAGGTCGAAACTTGGCATGCTATCATCATTTCCCCTACATGGCATGTGCCAAAAAGTAGAGATGGTTACGGCAAAATCTGGATGTGCTTCGTGTACAAACTGGACACTCTCTTTCGATGTATCAGGGTTTCGGACGAAAACTCATCTGTTACACCGGCTATTCAAAATTTTAATAACTTATTACAACTCTGTACTTTTTTGCGTTCACTATGCACCATTCAAAACCACATCATCAAATTTCAACCCTTTCTGACATAATTTGATATTTTTGATGCATTTAGTGATTTGTTTTGGGCTAAATGACCCTAAAATTGAAAAATACTACCAATGAACTCTGAAAAGGTCGAAACTTGGCATGGTATCATCATTTCACCCAAATGGCATGTGCAAAAAAGTAGAGATGGTTACGGCAAAAACTAAATGCACTTCATGTAGAAACTGGACACTCTCTTTCGAAGTATCAGGGTTTCGCATGAAAACTCATCCGTTACACCGGCTATTCAAAATTTTAATAACTTATTACAACTCCTGACTTTTTGTGTTCATTATGCACCACTCAAAGCCACATCGTCAAACTTCAACCCTTTCTGACATAATTCGATGTTTTTGATGCATTTACTGATTTGTTTGAGCTAAATGACCCTGAAATTGAAAAGCACTACAAATGAACTCCGAAAAGGTTGAAACTTGGCATGGTATCATCATTTCACCCACATGGCATGTGCAAAAAGTAGAGAAGGTTACGGCAAAAACTGGATGCACTTCGTGTACAAACTGGACACTCTCTTTCGAAGTATCAAGGTTTCGGATGAAAACTCATCTGTTACACCGGCTATTCAAAATTTTAATAACTTATTACAACTCCAGACTTTTTGCATTTATTATGCACCATTCAAAGCCACGTCGTCAACTTTCAACCCTTTCTGACATAATTTGATATTTTTGCTGCATTTACTGATTTGTTTTGAGCTAAATGACCCTGAAATTGAAAAGCACTACAAATGAACTCTGAAAAGGTCGAAACTTGGCATGCTATCATCATTTCCCCTACATGGCATGTGCCAAAAAGTAGAGATGGTTACGGCAAAATCTGGATGCGCTTCGTGTACAAACTGGACACTCTCTTTCGAACTATCAGGGTTTCGGACGAAAACTCATCCGTTACACCGGCTATTCAAATTTTTAATAACATATTACAACTCCAGACTTTTTGCGTTCATTATGCACCACTCAAAGCCACGTCGTCAACTTTCAACCCTTTCTGACATAATTTGATATTTTTGATGCATTTACTGATTTGTTTTGGGATAAATGACCCTGAAATTGAAAAGCACTACAAATGAACTCTGAAAAGGTTGAAACTTGGCATGGTATCATCATTTCACCCACATGGCACGTGCAAAAAAGTAGAGATGGTTACGGCAAAAACTGGATACACTTCGTGTACTAACTGGACACTCTCTTTCAAAGTATCAGGGTTTCGGACAAAAACTCATCTGTTACACCGACTATTCAAAGTTTTTATAACTTATTACAACTCCAGACTTTTTTGCGTTTATTATGCACCATTCAAAGCCACGTCATCAACTTTCAAACCTTGCTGACATAATTTGATATTTTTGGTGCATTTACTGATTTGTTTTGAGCTAAATGACCCTGAAATTGAAAAGCACTACAAATGAACTCTGAAAAGGTCGAACCTTGGCATGGTATCATCATTTCACCCACGTGGCACGTGCAAAAAAGTAGAGATGGTTACGGCAAAAACTGGATGCACTTCGTGTACAAACTGGACACTCTCTTTCGAAGTATCAGGGTTTCAGATGAAAACTCATCTGTTACACCGGCTATTCAAAGTTTTTATAACTTATTACAACTCCAGACTTTTTTGCGTTTATTATGCACCATTCAAATCCGCGTCGTCAACTTTCAAACCTTTCTGACATAATTTGATATTTTTGATGCATTTACTGATTTGTTTTGAGCTAAATGACCCTGAAATTGAAAAGGACTACCAATGAACTCTGAAAAGGTCGAAACTTGGCATGGTATCATCATTTCACCCACATTGCACGTGCAAAAAAGCAGAGATGGTTACGGCAAAAACTGGATGCACTTCGTGTACAAACTGGACACTCTCTTTCGAAGTTTCAGGGTTTCGGACGAAAACTCATCTGTTACACCGGCTATTCAAAATTTGAATAACTTATTACAACTCCGGACTTTTTTGCGTTCACTATGCACCATTCAAAGCCACATCATCAAATTTCAACCCTTTCTGACATAATTTGATATTTTTGATGCATGTAGTGATTTGTTTTGAGCTAAATGACCCTGAAATTGAAAAGTACTACCAATGAACTCTGAAAAGGTCGAAACTTGGCATGGTATCATCATTTCACCCAACTGGCATGTGCAAAAAAGTAGAGATGGTTACGGCAAAAACTAAATGCACTTCATGTAGAAACTGGACACTCTCTTTCGAAGTATCAGGGTTTCGCATGAAAACTCATCCGTTACACCGGTTATTCAAAATTTTAATAACTTATTACAACTCCCGACTTTTTGTGTTCATTATGCACCACTCAAAGCCACGTCGTCAAACTTCAACCCTCATAGAGGCAAAGGTGTCCCGATGTTTCGATGAGATGGTGGCTATCGTTTTCTGTGGGAGTCGACCTTGACGATCCGACTACGAACGTGCGAGACGTCGCGCCTTAGCAATCGCTAAACCAACTTCCGAGGGGTTATTGACCACGCCGGAGCACGATCAACCTGACCACGAGGGCCTGTTTCCTGCAAGCAAACGAAGAACAAGCAAGAAACTGAGATTGCAATCTGGATATTGCGAATATAAGATGAAAGCTTTATTGATCAAGGTGGGGTTCTGTGACGTCTTGGTCTGGTCGTTGGACACAAACGAAGTACGCGAAGTTGCAGCTATGGCGAACTTTTAATCTAAACAAAACCCAAAGTCTAAACGACGCCCTAAGGGCTGTATATATGGAGGAAGAGAGGGGAATTTCGTGGCCCTTGAGGGTGGGGTCCGAAACCAACCCTAACTCTTGTTTCCCCACACATACGGACTCTAAAAATAGCCTATACTTAAGTATTTCGAAATTACATGGGCCTGGCCCATTAATAAGGTGACGCAGCACCTAGAATAGCCTATGGACGAATATTATGAAGTGGCATCTTGTATATTTCGTCCATGGCTTCATGCACTCCTTATGGCGGCTTCAAAGTCCTGAAATCATCACTTGTAACTCCGTTCTTGATCCCCTTGCGCATGCCATCAACTTCATGCGTGTTCTTGCTCCAATGTTCATCCTTCTCCAAGCTAGGCCCTTCATTTGAAAGCAAAACAAATGTATCCAATTTAGGCAGCATCATAATCTCATGAACATTAGAATCATTACCAAGAAACGAAAGTACCTGGTAATTTAATTGGCGTGCGCGAGCTCTAGTAATTGGTCCAGTATATGTAACAGTAGGGGCTGTGGGTGTAACAATGGTATTGATGTCCTCATCATCCTCCCCTTCTTCAAATGAAGTCGTCCTCGACGGAAGCTCATCTTCCTCACCCAAATAAGGCTTCAAATCTGCAATATTAAAAGTGGGACTAACCCCAAAATCTGCAGGTAGCTCAAGTTTATATGCATTATCATTTATTTTCTCTAAAACCTTAAAAGGACCATCAGCACGTGGCATTAGCTTTGATTTGCGCAGATTAGGAAATCTATCTTTACGCAAATGTAACCAAACAAGATCTCCAGGTGCAAACACAACATGTTTTCTACCCTTATCTCCAGCAAGTTTATATTTAGCATTCATACGCTCAATGTTTTCCTTAGTTAACTCATGCATTTTTAAAATCAATTCAGAACGTTCTTTAGCATCAAAATTAACCTTCTCCGAAGATGGAAGAGGCAACAAATCAATAGGTGCACGAGGTAGGAAACCATACACAATTTCAAAAGGGCACATCTTAGTAGTAGAATGCAATGAACGATTATAAGCAAATTCAATATGAGGCAAGCATTCTTCCCACATTTTCTTGTTATTCTTCAAAACAGCCCTAAGCATAGCAGACAATGTTCTATTGACTACTTCAGTTTGTCCATCAGTTTGGGGGTGACAAGTAGTACTAAAAAGCAGCTTAGTCCCCAACTTAGCCCATAAACATCTCCAAAAGTGGCTAAGAAATTTAGTATCACGATCTGAAACAATAGTATTTGGCACACCATGTAAGCGAATAATTTCACGAAAGAACAAATCAGCAACATTAACAGCATCATCGCTTTTATGACATGGTATAAAGTGTGCCATTTTCGAGAACCTATCCACGACAACAAATATGCTATCCCTCCCCTTCTTTGTTCTAGGTAAACCTAAAACAAAGTCCATAGATATATCCTCCCAAGGAACACTAGGTACAGGCAAAGGCATATATAAACCATGAGGATTGAGTCGTGACTTAGCTCTTTGACATGTAGTGCAGCGAGCAACAAAACGCTCAACATCCCGTCTCATCTTTGGCCAAAAGAAATGTGTAGCAAGTATATCCTCCGTCTTCTTGACGCCAAAGTGTCCCATTAATCCTCCTCCATGCGCCTCCTGCAACAACAAAAGACGAACGGAGCTAGCTGGAATGCATAGCTTGTTAGCACGAAACACAAATCCATCGTTAAGAACGAACTTGTTCCAAGTTCTCCCTTCCTTACAATTCTGCAATACATCTTTAAATTCAGCATCATTAACATATTGATCCTTGATGGTCTCCAAACCAAATATTTTAAAGTCAAGTTGTGAAAGCATAGTATAACGACGAGACAAGGTGATGAGGACATCAATACCATTGTTACACCCACAGCCCCTACTGTTACATATACTGGACCAATTACTAGAGCTCGCGCACGCCAATTAAATTACCAGGTACTTTCGTTTCTTGGTAATGATTCTAATGTTCATGAGATTATGGTGCTGCCTAAATTGGATACATTTGTTTTGCTTACAAATGAAGGTCCTAGCTTGGAGAAGGATGAACATTGGAGCAAGAACACGAATGGAGTTGATGGCATGCGCAAGGGGATCAAGAACGGAGTTACAAGTGATGATTTCAGGACTTTGAAGCCGCCATAAGGAATGCATGAAGCCATGGACGAAATATACAAGATGCCACTTCATAATATTCGTCCATAGGCTATTCTAGGTGCTGCGTCACCTTATTAATGGGCCAGGCCCATGTAATTTCGAAATACTTAAGTATAGGCTATTTTTAGAGTCCGTATGTGTGGGGAAACAAGAGTTAGGGTTGGTTTCGGACCCCACCCTCAAGGGCCACGAAATTCCCCTCTCTTCCTCCATATATACAGCCCTTAGGGCGTCGTCTAGACTTGGGTTTTGTTTAGATTAAAAGTTCGCCATAGCTGCAACTTCGCGTACTTCGTTTGTGTCCAACGACCAGACCAAGACGTCACAGAACCCCACCTTGATCAATAAAGCTTTCATCTTATATTCGCAATATCCAGATTGCAATCTCAGCTTCTTGCTTGTTCTTCGTTTGCTCGCAGGAAACAGGCCCTCGTGGTCAGGTTGATCGTGCTCCGGCGTGGTCAATAACCCCTCGGAAGTTGGTTTAGCGATTGCTAAGGCGCGACGTCTCGCACGTTCGTAGTCGGATCGTCAAGGTCGACTCCCACAGAAAACGATAGCCACCATCTCATCGAAACATCGGGACACCTTTGCCTCTATCAAGTGGTATCAGATTTCCAGGTTGCTCGGTGAGATTTTACAGTTTTTCGTAGATTAGATCGAGTCTGTTCTTCATACCTACAGTCCATGAAAAAGCCACAAAAAAAAAATTAGGGTTAGTTCATCATCTCCGAACCAATCTGAGCCTTTGCATAATCTTTTTAGGGTTTTTGCTTTGTTGAATTTGCGGTTGCATCGTCGTGTCAAGTTGCTGGTCTTAGAGTCTAGTCTTTTAGAGTTTCGAGTTCTGGTCATAAGTTGTCACGCCGCCACCGCACCATCATCATCGCCCATCTACCACTTTTGCTTATCCGCCACCGCTCTGAATCCTTATCCATATACCACATACCACCACCGCTACCATATACCACCACCGCTGCCATATACCACAACCATATATCCACCACCAATCCGAGTTCTTCTCATATTAGGATTGTTCTTGAGATCAATCTCAATTCCGATTCGTGTTTCCTTGCCTGCGTAGGTCTCGGAAAAAAAAAAAAATTTCTCCGTGCAGTTTTTAGGCCAAAATTTTCTCGGGCAAAATTTTTTTTCCCTATCCTATTTTTAGGCTTTTCTGAGTCTTTTGAGCCACGTGCCATCATAGTGATTTTTTGTCGCACTTTTTCGTCGTCGCTGCCCTGATTTCCGAAAAAAAAAAGTGGAAATTTTTTTTTTTCGTGCCCATACTATCAGTTTGACGAGGGAAGAGTTTTGAGACACTCGCCATTATAGTAATTTTTCGCAAAAAAAAAAAGAGGAGCGCAAAAAAAAAAAGCGAAAAAAAAAGTTCCAGAGTGTGCTTTTCCCTTATTTACGTGCAGCGCCGTGATTTTGTTAGTGTTCTAGGCTCGCGTCTCTAGCACGGTCTAGCCTAGGACCAGCACAGTACCGTCGTTGAGCGTTTATTCAACTTTGCATCTCTGAATTGATTATTGCTGACCCTTTTTGCTACCATACTATAAGCCTTCCCAGCTCCACATACCTCTACGTCGTGCGTTTGACTCTCCCTGGCAATCGCTCTATCCAAGCTTTTGAGAGTTTTGACTACAACGGTTGCCGATCACCGCCTGCTGCTGGGTAAGAACTGGTAAGAATTTGAGATTTGCTTGACGGATTTGTGACACCCGCCACCACCACCTCTTGTTAGTATTCTGTAGGATCATATTCTTGTGTGTTTTCTATTGTTGCTAACCATGGCAGGATCACAAGCCGACGAGACTGACTGGGAGAACATGACGAATCAGGAGTTGCATGATAAATTTCAGCAAATGATGAATGGACAGGTGCAGGATGTGCTAAACAGATTTGAAGAGGCCATGGAGAAGATAGATGACATGGAGAAGATGTTCGAAACAAAGCTCGATGACAGGTTTAATGAATTGCTCGCGCGTCTTCCACCACCACCACCGGCTGCACCTAACGCACCTCTACAACAACAACAACGACGACTACCTACACATCGTGAAACAGCCCTCCGCCGAGCGAGCCGTCTCCCTCTTGCACCTGGCCAAACTGTTGGTGCTGCTGTTGCTACTTCTGTGGCTCCTGCTGCTGATGCGGAGGAGGATGATTTTGCTGGCGATTACGAGGATGAGGTTGATCAAAATCAGAACTACGTGCCACCACCAGCACAGCAACCATCAGGTCGTCCACATGCAAATAATGGCAATGGTAGGGCTCACCCTCAGGTACGAGATCATGACCATCTCCCTAAACTAAAATTGAATATTCCACCATTTGAGGGTAGATATGTTCCTGATATATATCTTACTTGGGAGTTAGAAACTGAACAACGATTTACATGTTTACAATATCCCGAGGAGAGACGTGTTCCTGCTGCTGTTTGTGCATTCACTAGTTTTGCATGTGTTTGGTGGTCTGAGCATTGTAGATTATATCCCATTCCTGCTACTTGGGCTGCTTTGAAAACTGCTATGCGTACTCGTTGGGTTCCACCATATTATCAACGTGAATTACTTCAAAAATTGCAGCGCTTAAGACAGGGAAAAAATTCTGTAGAAGAATATTATCAGGAATTACAAACTGGCATGATTAGATGTGGTATTGTTGAGGAGAATGAAGCTATGCTTGCACGTTTTATGGGTGGATTAAATAGAGAGATTCAGACGATTCTAGAGTATAAGGAGTATACTAATATCACTCGTTTATTCCATCTTGCTTGTAAAGCTGAACGTGAAGTGCAGGATCGACAGGCATTGGCGCGGACTAACTTTTCTGCAGGTCGACCTTCTTCATGGACACCACGTGCATCATCTACTTCCACACGTTCTGCTTCACCGGCGCCTCCGTCGGCTGCCACCTCCAACCGTGATACAATAAAGCAGGCACAATCACCACTATCTGCCAAGAGCACACCTTCTGGGCCTGCAAAAAGCTCTTCTTCATCCATGGCATCAACAGGGCAGACACATGATATTATTTGTCGACGTTGCAAGGGTGGAGGTCATTATGCGAGAGAATGCCCATCTAAGCGTGTGATGATTGTTACTGAGGATGGTGGGTATGAGTCTGCTAGTGACTATGATGAGGAGACTTTGGCTCTTATTACACGTGACGAACACGGTGGAGACGATTCTGATCATGAGACGCAATACATGGCTCCTGAAGATGCTGACAGGTATGAATGTTTAGTTGCTCAACGTGTTTTGAGTGTGCAGGTTACACAAGCTGAGCAAAATCAGAGGCATAATTTGTTCCATACAAAGGGAGTTGTGAAGGAACGTTCTGTTCGCGTGATCATAGATGGAGGGAGTTGCAACAACTTGGCTAGCATCGAGATGGTGGAGAAGCTATCTCTCACCACAAGACCACATCCACATCCTTACTACATCCAATGGTTCAACAATAGCGGCAAGGTTAAGGTAACACGTACTGTTCGTGTGCATTTTAGTATCTCTACATATGCTGATTATGTTGATTGTGATGTGGTACCTATGCAAGCATGTTCCTTATTACTTGGTAGACCATGGCAATTTGATAAAAATTCTATTCACCATGGTAGAAACAATCAGTATACTCTTGTTCATAAGGATAAAAATATTACTTTGCTTCCTATGACTCCTGATTCCATTTTGAAAGATGATATTAATAGAGCTAATAAAGCAAAACAGGAGAAAACTAAGAGTGAAAATCAGATTGTGGCAAAAGAATTTGAGCAACAAATGCAGCCTAATAATAATAAACAATCTAGTGTTGCTTCTGAAATTAAATTGAAAAGTGCATGTTTACTTGCCACCAAATCTGATATTGATGATCTAGATTTTAGCAAATCTGTTTGCTATGCTTTTGTGTGCAAAGAGGCATTATTTTCATTCGAGGACGCGCCTTCCTCTTTGCCTCCTGCTGTCACTAACATTTTGCAGGAGTTCGCCGACGTCTTTCCACAAGACGTGCCACCGGGATTACCACCTATTCGCGGGATTGAGCATCAAATTGACTTAATTCCCGGTGCATCATTACCCAACCGTGCACCATACCGTACCAATCCAGAGGAGACGAAGGAGATTATGCGTCAAGTACAAGAACTGCTCGACAAAGGTTATATACGCGAATCCCTTAGTCCTTGTGCTGTTCCTATCATTTTAGTGCCGAAAAAGGATGGTACGTCGCGTATGTGCGTTGATTGTAGAGGCATTAATAATATTACTATTCGTTATCGTCATCCTATTCCTAGGCTAGATGATATGCTTGATGAATTGAGTGGCTCTACAATATTCTCCAAAGTTGATTTGCGTAGTGGTTACCATCAAATTCGTATGAAATTGGGAGATGAATGGAAAACAGCATTTAAAACTAAGTTTGGATTATATGAGTGGTTAGTCATGCCTTTTGGGTTAACTAATGCACCTAGTACTTTCATGAGGTTAATGAACGAAGTTTTACGTGCCTTCATTGGACGATTTGTGGTAGTTTACTTTGATGACATATTGATTTATAGCAAATCTTTGGAGGACCATTTGGGACATTTACGTGCTGTTTTTATTGCTCTACATGATGCACGTTTGTTTGGTAACCTTGGAAAGTGCACCTTTTGCACCGACCGAGTATCTTTTCTTGGCTATGTTGTTACTCCACAGGGAATTGAAGTTGATAAAGCCAAGATTGAAGCTATTGAGAGTTGGCCGCAGCCCAAAACGGTCACACAAGTGAGGAGTTTCCTTGGCCTCGCTGGTTTCTATAGGCGTTTTGTGAGAGATTTCAGCACCATTGCTGCACCTCTCAACGAGCTTACAAAGAAGGATGTACCTTTTGTTTGGGGTACCGCACAGGAAGAAGCCTTCACGGTATTGAAAGATAAGTTAACACATGCTCCTTTACTCCAACTTCCTAATTTCAATAAGACTTTTGAGCTTGAATGTGATGCTAGTGGAATTGGATTAGGAGGTGTGTTATTACAAGATGGAAAACCTGTTGCATACTTTTCTGAAAAATTGAGTGGGCCTAGTCTGAACTATTCTACTTATGATAAAGAATTATATGCTCTTGTTCGGACCTTAGAAACATGGCAACATTATTTATGGACCAAGGAATTTGTTATACATTCTGATCATGAATCTTTGAAACACATTAAAAGTCAAGCAAAACTGAACCGTAGACATGCTAAATGGGTTGAATTCATTGAGACTTTCCCTTATGTCATTAAACACAAGAAGGGTAAAGAAAATGTTATTGCTGATGCCTTGTCTCGTCGTTATACTATGCTTTCACAACTTGACTTTAAAATATTTGGTTTGGAGACCATCAAGGATCAATATGTTAATGATGCTGAATTTAAAGATGTATTGCAGAATTGTAAGGAAGGGAGAACTTGGAACAAGTTCGTTCTTAACGATGGATTTGTGTTTCGTGCTAACAAGCTATGCATTCCAGCTAGCTCCGTTCGTCTTTTGTTATTGCAGGAGGCGCATGGAGGAGGATTAATGGGACACTTTGGCGTCAAGAAGACGGAGGATATACTTGCTACACATTTCTTTTGGCCAAAGATGAGACGGGATGTTGAGCGTTTTGTTGCTCGCTGCACTACATGTCAAAGAGCTAAGTCACGACTCAATCCTCATGGTTTATATATGCCTTTGCCTGTACCTAGTGTTCCTTGGGAGGATATATCTATGGACTTTGTTTTAGGTTTACCTCGAACAAAGAAGGGGAGGGATAGCATATTTGTTGTCGTGGATAGGTTCTCGAAAATGGCACACTTTATACCATGTCATAAAAGCGATGATGCTGTTAATGTTGCTGATTTGTTCTTTCGTGAAATTATTCGCTTACATGGTGTGCCAAATACTATTGTTTCAGATCGTGATACTAAATTTCTTAGCCACTTTTGGAGATGTTTATGGGCTAAGTTGGGGACTAAGCTGCTTTTTAGTACTACTTGTCACCCCCAAACTGATGGACAAACTGAAGTAGTCAATAGAACATTGTCTACTATGCTTAGGGCTGTTTTGAAGAATAACAAGAAAATGTGGGAAGAATGCTTGCCTCATATTGAATTTGCTTATAATCGTTCATTGCATTCTACTACTAAGATGTGCCCTTTTGAAATTGTGTATGGTTTCCTACCTCGTGCACCTATTGATTTGTTGCCTCTTCCATCTTCGGAGAAGGTTAATTTTGATGCTAAAGAACGTTCTGAATTGATTTTAAAAATGCATGAGTTAACTAAGGAAAACATTGAGCGTATGAATGCTAAATATAAACTTGCTGGAGATAAGGGTAGAAAACATGTTGTGTTTGCACCTGGAGATCTTGTTTGGTTACATTTGCGTAAAGATAGATTTCCTAATCTGCGCAAATCAAAGCTAATGCCACGTGCTGATGGTCCTTTTAAGGTTTTAGAGAAAATAAATGATAATGCATATAAACTTGAGCTACCTGCAGATTTTGGGGTTAGTCCCACTTTTAATATTGCAGATTTGAAGCCTTATTTGGGTGAGGAAGATGAGCTTCCGTCGAGGACGACTTCATTTGAAGAAGGGGAGGATGATGAGGACATCAATACCATTGTTACACCCACAGCCCCTACTGTTACATATACTGGACCAATTACTAGAGCTCGCGCACGCCAATTAAATTACCAGGTACTTTCGTTTCTTGGTAATGATTCTAATGTTCATGAGATTATGATGCTGCCTAAATTGGATACATTTGTTTTGCTTTCAAATGAAGGGCCTAGCTTGGAGAAGGATGAACATTGGAGCAAGAACACGCATGAAGTTGATGGCATGCGCAAGGGGATCAAGAACGGAGTTACAAGTGATGATTTCAGGACTTTGAAGCCGCCATAAGGAGTGCATGAAGCCATGGACGAAATATACAAGATGCCACTTCATAATATTCGTCCATAGGCTATTCTAGGTGCTGCGTCACCTTATTAATGGGCCAGGCCCATGTAATTTCGAAATACTTAAGTATAGGCTATTTTTAGAGTCCGTATGTGTGGGGAAACAAGAGTTAGGGTTGGTTTCGGACCCCACCCTCAAGGGCCACGAAATTCCCCTCTCTTCCTCCATATATACAGCCCTTAGGGCGTCGTTTAGACTTTGGGTTTTGTTTAGATTAAAAGTTCGCCATAGCTGCAACTTCGCGTACTTCGTTTGTGTCCAACGACCAGACCAAGACGTCACAGAACCCCACCTTGATCAATAAAGCTTTCATCTTATATTCGCAATATCCAGATTGCAATCTCAGTTTCTTGCTTGTTCTTCGTTTGCTTGCAGGAAACAGGCCCTCGTGGTCAGGTTGATCGTGCTCTGGCGTGGTCAATAACCCCTCAGAAGTTGGTTTAGCGATTGCCAAGGCGCGACGTCTCGCACGTTCGTAGTCGGATCGTCAAGGTCGACTCCCACAGAAAACGATAGCCACCATCTCATCGAAACATCGGGACACCTTTGCCTCTATCACAAGGCATCAGCAATAACATTTTCTTTACCCTTCTTGTGTTTAATGACATAAGGGAAAGTCTCAATGAATTCAACCCATTTAGCATGTCGACGGTTCAGTTTTGCTTGACTTTTAATGTGTTTCAAAGATTCATGATCAGAATGTATAACAAATTCCTTGGGCCATAAATAATGTTGCCATGTTTCTAAGGTCCGAACAAGAGCATATAATTCTTTATCATAAGTAGAATAGTTCAGACTAGGCCCACTCAATTTTTCAGAAAAGTATGCAACAGGTTTTCCATCTTGTAATAACACACCTCCTAATCCAATTCCACTAGCATCACATTCAAGCTCAAAAGTCTTATTGAAATTAGGAAGTTGGAGTAAAGGAGCATGTGTCAACTTATCTTTCAATACCGTGAAGGCTTCTTCCTGTGCGGTACCCCAAACAAAAGGTACATCCTTCTTTGTAAGCTCGTTGAGAGGTGCAGCAATGGTGCTGAAATCTCTCACAAAACGCCTATAGAAACCAGCGAGGCCAAGGAAACTCCTCACTTGTGTGACCGTTTTGGGCTGCGGCCAACTCTCAATAGCTTCAATCTTGGCTTTATCAACTTCAATTCCCTGTGGAGTAACAACATAGCCAAGAAAAGATACTCGGTCGGTGCAAAAGGTGCACTTTCCAAGGTTACCAAACAAACGTGCATCACGTAGAGCAATAAAAACAGCACGTAAATGTTCCAAATGTTCCTCCAAAGATTTGCTATAAATCAATATGTCATCAAAGTAAACTACCACAAATCGTCCAATGAAAGCACGTAAAACTTCGTTCATTAACCTCATGAAAGTACTAGGTGCATTAGTTAACCCAAAAGGCATGACTAACCACTCATATAATCCAAACTTAGTTTTAAATGCTGTTTTCCATTCATCTCCCAATTTCATACGAATTTGATGGTAACCACTACGCAAATCAACTTTGGAGAATATTGTAGAGCCACTCAATTCATCAAGCATATCATCTAGCCTAGGAATAGGATGACGATAACGAATAGTAATATTATTAATGCCTCTACAATCAACGCACATACGCGACGTACCATCCTTTTTCGGCACTAAAATGATAGGAACAGCACAAGGACTAAGGGATTCGCGTATATAACCTTTGTCGAGCAGTTCTTGTACTTGACGCATAATCTCCTTCGTCTCCTCTGGATTGGTACAGTATGGTGCCCGGTTGGGTAATGATGCACCGGGAATTAAGTCAATTTGATGCTCAATCCCGCGAATAGGTGGTAATCCCGGTGGCACGTCTTGTGGAAAGACGTCGGCAAACTCCTGCAAAATGTTAGTGACAGCAGGTGGCAAAGAGGAAGGCACGTCCTCGAATGAAAATAATGCCTCTTTGCACACAAAAGCATAGCAAACAGATTTGCTAAAACCTAGATCATCAATATCAGATTTGGTGGCAAGTAAACATGCACTTTTCAATTTAATTTCAGAAGCAACACTAGATTGTTTATTATTATTAGGCTGCATTTGTTGCTCAAATTCTTTTGCCACAATCTGATTTTCACTCTTAGTTTTCTCCTGTTTTGCTTTATTAGCTCTATTAATATCATCTTTCAAAATGGAATCAGGAGTCATAGGAAGCAAAGTAATATTTTTATCCTTATGAACAAGAGTATACTGATTGTTTCTACCATGGTGAATAGAATTTTTATCAAATTGCCATGGTCTACCAAGTAATAAGGAACATGCTTGCATCGGTACCACATCACAATCAACATAATCAGCATATGTAGAGATACTAAAATGCAGACGAACAGTACGTGTTACCTTAACCTTGCCGCTGTTGTTGAACCATTGGATGTAGTAAGGATGTGGATGTGGTCTTGTGGTGAGAGATAGCTTCTCCACCATCTCGATGCTAGCCAAGTTGTTGCAACTCCCTCCATCTATGATCACGCGAACAGAACGTTCCTTCACAACTCCCTTTGTATGGAACAAATTATGCCTCTGATTTTGCTCAGCTTGTGTAACCTGCACACTCAAAACACGTTGAGCAACTAAACATTCATACCTGTCAGCATCTTCAGGAGCCATGTATTGCGTCTCATGATCAGAATCGTCTCCACCGTGTTCGTCACGTGTAATAAGAGCCAAAGTCTCCTCATCATAGTCACTAGCGGACTCATACCCACCATCCTCAGTAATAATCATCACACGCTTAGATGGGCATTCTCTCGCATAATGACCTCCACCCTTGCAACGTCGACAAATAATATCATGTGTTTGCCCTGTTGATGCCATGGATGAAGAAGAGCTCTTTGCAGGCCCAAAAGGTGTGCTCTTGGCAGATAGTGGTGATTGTGCCTGCTTTATTGTATCACGGTTGGAGGTGGCAGCCGACGGAGGCGCCGGTGAAGCAGAACGTGTGGAAGTAGATGATGCACGTGGTGTCCATGAAGAAGGTCGACCTGCAGAAAAGTTAGTCCGCGCCAATGCCTGTCGATCCTGCACTTCACGTTCAGCTTTACAAGCAAGATGGAATAAACGAGTGATATTAGTATACTCCTTATACTCTAGAATCGTCTGAATCTCTCTATTTAATCCACCCATAAAACATGCAAGCATAGCTTCATTCTCCTCAACAATACCACATCTAATCATGCCAGTTTGTAATTCCTGATAATATTCTTCTACAGAATTTTTTCCCTGTCTTAAGCGCTGCAATTTTTGAAGTAATTCACGTTGATAATATGGTGGAACCCAACGAGTACGCATAGCAGTTTTCAAAGCAGCCCAAGTAGCAGGAATGGGATATAATCTACAATGCTCAGACCACCAAACACATGCAAAACTAGTGAATGCACAAACAGCAGCAGGAACACGTCTCTCCTCGGGATATTGTAAACATGTAAATCGTTGTTCAGTTTCTAACTCCCAAGTAAGATATATCTCAGGAACATATCTACCCTCAAATGGTGGAATATTCAATTTTAGTTTAGGGAGATGGTCATGATCTCGTACCTGAGGGTGAGCCCTACCATTGCCATTATTTGCATGTGGACGACCTGATGGTTGCTGTGCTGGTGGTGGCACGTAGTTCTGAGTTTGATCAACCTCATCCTCGTAATCGCCAGCAAAATCATCCTCCTCCGCATCAGCAGCAGGAGCCATAGAAGTAGCAACAGCAGCACCAACAGTTTGGCCAGGTGCAAGAGGGAGACGGCTCGCTCGGCGGAGGGCTGTTTCACGATGTGTAGGTAGTCGTCGTTGTTGTTGTTGTAGAGGTGCGTTAGGTGCAGCCGGTGGTGGTGGTGGAAGACGCGCGAGCAATTCATTAAACCTGTCATCGAGCTTTGTTTCGAACGTCTTCTCCATGTCATCTATCTTCTCCATGGCCTCTTCAAATCTGTTTAGCACATCCTGCACCTGTCCATTCATCATTTGCTGAAATTTATCATGCAACTCCTGATTCGTCAAGTTCTCCCAGTCAGTCTCGTCGGCTTGTGATCCTGCCATGGTTAGCAACAATAGAAAACACACAAGAATATGATCCTACAGAATACTAACAAGAGGTGGTGGTGGCGGGTGTCACAAATCCGTCAAGCAAATCTCAAATTCTTACCAGTTCTTACCCAGCAGCAGGCGGTGATCGGCAACCGTTGTAGTCAAAACTCTCAAAAGCTTGGATAGAGCGATTGCCAGGGAGAGTCAAACGCACGACGTAGAGGTATGTGGAGCTGGGAAGGCTTATAGTATGGTAGCAAAAAGGGTCAGCAATAATCAATTCAGAGATGCAAAGTTGAATAAACGCTCAACGACGGTACTGTGCTGGTCCTAGGCTAGACCGTGCTAGAGACGCGAGCCTAGAACACTAACAAAATCACGGCGCTGCACGTAAATAAGGGAAAAGCACACTCTGGAACTTTTTTTTTCGCTTTTTTTTTGCGCTCCTCTTTTTTTTTTGCGAAAAATTACTATAATGGCGACTGTCTCAAAACTCTTCCCTCGTCAAACTGATAGGATGGGCACGAAATTTTTTTTTTCACTTTTTTTTCGGAAATCAGGGCAGCGACGACGAAAAAGTGCGACAAAAAATCACTATGATGGCACGTGGCTCAAAAGACTCAGAAAAGCCTAAAAATAGGATAGGGAAAAAATATTTTTGCCCGTGAAAATTTTGGCCTAAAAACTGCCCGGGGGTCTCCAGACTCTTTTTTTTTTCCGAGACCTACGCAGGCAAGGAAACACGAATCGGAATTGAGATTGATCTCAAAAACAAACCTAATATGAGAAGAACTCGGATTGGTGGTGGATATATGGTGGTGGTATATGGCAGCGGTGGTGGTATACGGTAGCGGTGGTGGTATATGGATAGAGATTGATGGTGGTATATGGATACGGATTGGTGGTGGTATATGGATATGGATTCAGAACGGTGGCGGATAAGCAAAAGCGGTAGATGGGCGATGATGATGGTGCGGCGGCGGCGTGACAACTTGTGACCAGAACTCGAAACTCTAAAAGACTAGACTCTAAGACCAGCAACTTGACACGAAGACGCAACCGCAAATTCAACAAAGCAAAAACCCTAAAAAGATTATGCAAAGGCTCAGATTGGTTCGGATATGATGAACTAACCCTAATTTTTTTTGTGTGTGGCTTTTTCGTGGACTGTAGGTATGAAGAACAAACTCGATCTAATCTACGAAAAACTGTAAAATCTCACCGAGCAACCTGGAAATCTGATACCACTTGATAGAGGCAAAGGTGTCCCGATGTTTCGATGAGATGGTGGCTATCGTTTTCTGTGGGAGTCGACCTTGACGATCCGACTACGAACGTGCGAGACGTCGCGCCTTAGCAATCGCTAAACCAACTTCCGAGGGGTTATTGACCACGCCGGAGCACGATCAACCTGACCACGAGGGCCTGTTTCCTGCAAGCAAACGAAGAACAAGCAAGAAACTGAGATTGCAATCTGGATATTGCGAATATAAGATGAAAGCTTTATTGATCAAGGTGGGGTTCTGTGACGCCTTGGTCTGGTCGTTGGACACAAACGAAGTACGCGAAGTTGCAGCTATGGCGAACTTTTAATCTAAACAAAACCCAAAGTCTAAACGACGCCCTAAGGGCTGTATATATGGAGGAAGAGAGGGGAATTTCGTGGCCCGTGAGGGTGGGGTCCGAAACCAACCCTAACTCTTGTTTCCCCACACATACGGACTCTAAAAATAGCCTATACTTAAGTATTTCGAAATTACATGGGCCTGGCCCATTAATAAGGTGACGCAGCACCTAGAATAGCCTATGGACGAATATTATGAAGTGGCATCTTGTATATTTCGTCCATGGCTTCATGCACTCCTTATGGCGGCTTCAAAGTCCTGAAATCATCACTTGTAACTCCGTTCTTGATCCCCTTGCGCATGCCATCAACTTCATGCGTGTTCTTGCTCCAATGTTCATCCTTCTCCAAGCTAGGCCCTTCATTTGAAAGCAAAACAAATGTATCCAATTTAGGCAGCATCATAATCTCATGAACATTAGAATCATTACCAAGAAACGAAAGTACCTGGTAATTTAATTGGCGTGCGCGAGCTCTAGTAATTGGTCCAGTATATGTAACAGTAGGGGCTGTGGGTGTAACAATGGTATTGATGTCCTCATCAAACCCTTTCTGACATAATTTGATGTTTTTGATGCATTTACTGATTTGTTTCGAGCTAAATGACCCTGAAATTGAAAAGCACTACAAATGAACTCCGAAAAGGTTGAAACTTGGCATGATATCATCATTTCACCCACATGGCATGTGCAAAAAAGTAGAGAAGGTTACGACAAAAACTGGATGCACTTCGTGTACAAACTGGACACTCTCTTTCGAAGTATCAAGGTTTCAAATGAAAACTCATCTATTACACCGGCTATTCAAAATTTTAGTAACTTATTACAACTCCAGACTTTTTGCATTTATTATGCACCATTCAAAGCCACGTCGTCAACTTTCAACCCTTTCTAACATAATTTGATATTTTTGATGCATTTACTGATTTGTTTTGAGCTAAATGACCCTGAAATTGAAAAGCACTACAAATGAACTCTGAAAAGGTCGAAACTTGGCATGCTATCATCATTTCCCCTACATGGCATGCGCCAAAAAGTAGAGATGGTTACGGCAAAATCTGGATGCGCTTCCTGTACAAACTGGACACTCTCTTTCGAACTATCAGGGTTTCGGACGAAAACTCATCTGTTACACCGGCTATTCAAAATTTTAATAACATATTACAACTCCAGACTTTTTGCGTTCATTATGCACCACTCAAAGCCACGTCGTCAACTTTCAACCCTTTCTGACATAATTTGATATTTTTGATGCATTTACTGATTTGTTTCGGGATAAATGACCCTGAAATTGAAAAGCACTACAAATGAACTCTGAAAAGGTTGAAGCTTGGCATGGTATCGTCATTTCACCCACATGGCACGTGCAAAAAAGTAGAGATGGTTACGGCAAAAACTGGATACACATCATGTACAAACTGGACACTCTCTTTCGAAGCATCAGGGTTTCGGACGAAAACTCATCTGTTACACCGGCTATTCAAAGTTTTTATAACTTATTACAACTCCAGACTTTTTTGCATTTGTTATGCACCATTCAAAGCCACGTCGTCAACTTTCAAACCTTTCTGACATAATTTGATATTTTTGATGCATTTACTGATTAGTTTTGAGCTAAATGACCCTGAAATTGAAAAGCACTACAAATGAACTCTGAAAAGGTCGAAACTTGGCATGGTATCATCATTTCACCCACGTGGCACGTGCAAAAAAGTAGAGATGGTTACGGCAAAAACTGGATGCACTTCGTGTACAAACTGGACACTCTCTTTCGAAGTATCAGGGTTTCGGACGAAAACTCATCTGTTACACCGGCTATTCAAAATTTGAATAACTTATTACAACTCCGGACTTTTTTGCGTTCACTATGCACCATTCAAAGCCACATCATCAAATTTCAACCCTTTCTGACATAATTTGATATTTTTGATGCATTTAGTGATTTGTTTTGAGCTAAATGACCTTGAAATTGAAAAGTACTACCAATGAACTCTGAAAAGGTCGAAACTTGGCATGGTATCATCATTTCACCCAACTGGCATGTGCAAAAAAGTAGAGATGGTTACGGCAAAAACTAAATGCACTTCATGGAGAAACTGGACACTCTCTTTCGAAGTATCAGGGTTTCGCATGAAAACTCATCCGTTACACCGGCTATTCAAAATTTTAATAACTTATTACAACTCCCGACTTTTTGTGTTCATTATGCACCACTCAAAGCCACGTCATCAACTTTCAACCTTTTCTGACATAATTTGATATTTTTGATGCATTTACTGATTTGTTTTGGGATAAATGACCCTGAAATTGAAAAGCACTACAAATGAACTCTGAAAAGGTTGAAACTTGGCATGGTATCATCATTTCACCCACATGGCATGTGCAAAAAAGTAGAGATGGTTACGGCAACAACTGGATACACTTCGTGTACAAACTGGACACTCTCTTTCGAAGTATCAGGGTTTCGAACGAAAACTTATCTGTTACACCGGCTATTCAAAGTTTTTATAACTTATTACAACTCCAGACTTTTTGCATTTATTATGCACCATTCAAAGCCACGTCGTCAACTTTCAACCCTTTCTGACATAATTTGATATTTTTGATGCATTTACTGATTTGTTTTGAGCTAAATGACCCTGAAATTGAAAAGCACTACAAATGAACTCTGAAAAGGTCGAAACTTGGCATGCTATCATCATTTGCCCTACATGGCATGTGCCAAAAAGTAGAGATGGTTAAGGCAAAATCTGAATGTGCTTCGTGTACAAACTGGACACTCTCTTTCGAAATATCAGGGTTTCGGACGAAAACTCATCTATTACACCGGCTATTCAAAATTTTAATAACATATTACAACTCCAGACTTTTTGCGTTCATTATGCACCACTCAAAGCCACGTCGTCAACTTTCAACCCTTTCTGACATAATTTGATATTTTTGATGCATTTACTGATTTGTTTCGGGATAAATGACCCTGAAATTGAAAAGTACTACAAATGAACTCTGAAAAGGTTGAAACTTGGCATGGTATCATCATTTCACCCACATGGCATGTGCAAAAAAGTAGAGATGGTTACGGCAAAAACTGGATACACTTCGTGTACAAATGGACACTCTCTTTCGAAGTATCAGGGTTTCGGACGAAAACTCATCTGTTACACCGGCTATTCAAAGTTTTTATAACTTATTACAACTCCAGACTTTTTTGCGTTTATTATGCACCATTCAAAGCCAGGTCGTCAACTTTCAAACCTGATGAGGACATCTCTGCCACAGTTGCACCCACCGCGACATCAGTTATTCCGTCTGGACCTATGACTAGAGCACGAGCGAGACAGATAAATGACCAGGTACTATCGCTCCTTTGTACATATGATTTAACTAATGAGAATATTATATTACACTCATGTTTGGATTTACTTGTACTCAGGAACGAAGGTGTTGGAGAGATAAGGTGGAAAAGCCGCATGCAGATGGAAGATGAAAAATGTTGCACGTTGATTCCACAAGCAGCAACACTATTGACATGCAAGAAGGTACCTAGCCACGTATGTGCTGAAGTGCAAAAGGAGGAGAAGGAGTATTAGGCTTCCTGGACCGGAGAAGGCCACGTCCGCGTGCAGCCCACACCGTCAACAGCTAAACAAGGAAATAAACTACATGTGGGCCGGCTCATGATTCTGATTTCTTTCAAGTCGTAGTCGACCAGGATTCATCTACGCGCAGGCGGCCGTACTCTAATAAATAGTTAGCTACTGTTAGGTTTAGATCTCGGGTTTTATTGTATTGTCTAGCCATCGCTACAATTCGCATCTACGAGACGTGTAGGACTACCGCCTTGTCAGATCCACGGTGGAACCCCAACTTTTTCATCTAGTTCGTGTGCTCAGTTTATTATCCGCAATTTCAGTTGCAATTCACCTTTGTTCTTGCCGGTTCTTCGGTTGCTTGCAGGAACTCGAAGCTCGTTGTTCAGGTTGATCGTGCCCACGGCAAGGTCAATAACCATCGGAGATTGGTTTAGCGATTGTCGAGGCGTATCGTCAGGTACGGTATAGCCAGATCGTCAAGGTCAAAATCCACCAAATCGATAATTATCCCCACTCTCATCGAAAGATCGGGCCGCTGTCACATCAAGTGCATCAGTTTTCGGGTTCATCGGTGAGAGATTTACAGTTTTAGTAGATTAGTTTCTTTTTTCCTATAAACCCACGAAAAAGCAAAAAAAGAGAGTATAGATTAGTTCATCCATTACGCCTACCTTTTTTAGCCTTTAGCAATTTTTGCATCTAGTACTTGTGTAGTTGAATTTTTGGTTGCATCCATCCTAAAATTAGTGCTGGTTTAGATTAGTTTTGGGAGAAAATCATCTACTAGATCGAACCTTGTTTTTGACCACCATATTTTCTGTCGCAAGTTCAGTCGTAATTTGACCAAAAAAAAGAAATAGATAGCGATCTGTGGTTTCCAATTTCTGTTGACTCAGACGTCTGTATCCCTTTGCTACAGTCTATTTTTTATCAGGCGCTGATTCGCATTGCAGATCTCCGCACGTACATCCACGCTTCATCCATACACGCTCCCGCGAGCTGCCAGACACCCAGGCACCTCGTCTCTGTTGCCCCGTGCCGCTTCACCAGAGGAAAACACGCTAGCCGCCAGACACCCCGCGCTGGTTGTCTGACTCCACGCGTGCCACCACAAATCTCTAGTACTACTCCTAGCTAATCACAACGCCCAAACACTTCTAGCTAGCTTGTTGCAATTTGTTCAGCAGTTTTGCATTTTTTTCTTGAGGTTTACCTTGTGTCCGTGATTTCTGCTAGCAACCGGCCTGAGTAAAAGAAAAAAAAGCGAAGCAAAAAAAAAGACAAAAAAAAGATAGACAAAAAAAAATAGAAAAGAAGGGTTGCAACATTCAGGCCGGCTAGCACTCTTGGTGCAATCTCTTTTGACGTTCAGAATTGTTCCTCTACTATACACGTGATACTTGCTGGACATTTTCTTTTGTCGCTCTTGATCGCCATACGCTACGTTTATACCTCACTTATATCTAGCTATTTAGAGCTATTATATTTTTATCGGTTTCCCTCCCTTGATTCATTATCTAGGCTTAGATTGTTTTATCTCTTACTAGTCGACTGCCAGCACTAGTTAGGAGTTTGAGCAATTATTCAGCTTGCATTACTTTTTGCTTAATTGTGCCACATATTGTGAGTTGAGGAAACCTTCACCAAGCTCCACTTCCTATATCGTATCTTGTTCGGTCCCTTGGTAATCGCTATATCAATCTTTTAATCACTTTTGACATCGCCAACGGCCGACAACCACTGCAGCACGGTAAGAACTGGTAAGAGCTTGGTAATTGCTCGAGAGTTGAGAGACATTTTCCGCCGCCTCACTAAAGTTACTGTAGGAGCAATATACTTGTGATTTTGTTCTTGTTCTGTCCTAACCATGGCAGGTGACGAAGACAACATGAAAGCCACGGTGGCACGCCTTGAGGAGGATGTGCATGCATACACCGAGCGGTTCACATCGTTCGAGGGCGCACTTGATAAGCGTCTCAAGTCGATCGAGGATAGCAATGAGACGTTCACCCAAACACTTGCATCTATTATGAAACGTCTTGATGCCCAAGACGCCCGTCTAGGTGCCGCCTCCACTTCCGCTCCGCATCTTCCAGCCACCAACACAGGTCTACAACGAGCTCGTCGGGTACTCCCAGGAGACCCGGGGCACCCTCTTTCATACACCGATGCCGTCGACTAGCCCCGTCCTCGCAACGCCAACTCGATAGCCGACAACATCCAAGATGACAACTATGATGGTGATTCTGAGGATCCTGATGCAGTTAATGATAACAATGATCGTGATCATCGTCGACTACGCAATAATCAACAAGGTATGGGACGACACCAGCGTCCTCAGGTACGTGACCATGACGATTCTTTGGGTAGAATTAAATTTGTCATGCCTCCTTTTGATGGGAAATATGATCCAGATGTTTATCTTGACTGGGAATTACTAGTTGATCAAAAATTTGCTTGCCATGATTTTCCTGATGATAAAAGAGTTAGGGCTGCAACTAGTGAGTTTAGTGCTTTTGCTTCTGTTTGGTGGAGAGCACATTGTCGTAAACATCCTAATAATATTCCTGCCACTTGGGAAGCTTTGAAATTAGTAATGCGTCACCGTTTTGTTCCTGGATATTATGAACATGACTTGCTAAATAAACTACAACGCTTGAACCAAGGATCTAAATCTGTGGAAGACTATTATCAAGAATTGCAAATGGGCATGTTACGTTGTGGTTTAGTTGAGACTGAGGAAGCCTCTATGGCTAGGTTCTTGGGTGGATTGAATAGAGAAATTTATGACATACTTGCTTATAAGGATTATCATTCAATGACCCGTTTATTCCATCTTGCTATGCATGCTGAACATGAAGTGCAGGGTCGTTCCAGACTGCGTCCTAATTTTTCTGCAGGTCGTACTTCCACATGGGCGTCGCACACCCCTGCTGCCCCGCCCACTCGCACCTCTCAACAGCACCTGCAACCTCTCGACTGGGGCCTTCTTCATCAACTTCTGCATCACACACTTCGGCACCATTGAAAAGTACTACACAAATTCCAACAAAAAGTTCGTCGTCATCGTCCGCTTCCTCCAAAAGAACAAAGGATATCCAATGCCACACTTGCAAGGGATTTGGCCATGTCATGAAGGAGTGTCCTAATAAGCGTGTATTGATCATTCATGAAGACGGCGAGTACGACTCCGCTAGTGATTTTGATGAAGACACATATGCCTTGCTTGCTACACATGAAGCCGATGACACAAGACCGGAGCAAGAGGAAGAACATGTGACCGCTGACGACGCCGATAAGTACATGAGTCTTATATCACATCGTGTACTTAGTGCTCAGATTGTCAAAGCAAAGAAGGATCAACGTCACAACCTCTTCCACATCAAAGGAGTCGTCAAGGAGCGTTCCGTTCGCATAATCATTGATGGAGGGAGTTGTAACAATTTAGCAAGCATTGACATGGTGGAGAAGCTCTCCCTACCTTTGCGACAACATCCACAACCATACTACATTCAATGGTTTAATGATGGTGGAAAGGTAAAGGTAACACGCATGGTGAGAGTTCCTTTTTCTTTAGGTTCATACCATGACACTATTGATTGCGATATTGTGCCTATGCAAGCTTGTTCTATGTTACTAGGAAGGCCATGGCAATATGATAAACAATGTTTACATGATGGTAGAACTAATCAGTACACTCTCACACATAAAGGAAAGAAAATCATTCTACACCCTATGTCTCCTGAGCAAATTTTAACAAATGATATTGCTAGGGCTAGTACAAACACAAATATTGAGCGTACTCAATCTGAAAATCAAAAAGTTGTTGATGAGTTAGAACAATTTAATAAGCTGCACAAATCTGATCCTAGCACATCTAAAGAAATTAAATTGAAAGGTGTATCTTTCTTAGCTACACGTGCTGAAATTTTTGAGTTAGATGCTCATACTGATGAATGTTATGCTCTTATTTGCAAAGATGTTTTGTTTTCAATTGAGGATATGCCTTCTTCTTTGCCTCCTGTTGTCGCTAACCTTTTGCAAGAGTATCATGATGTTTTCCCAAAGGAAGTACCACCGGGGCTGCCACCTATGAGAGGAATTGAACATCAAATTGACTTGATACCTGGCGCCTCATGGCCCAACCGTGCGCCGTACCGGACTAATCCAGAGGAGACTAAGGAGATTCAGCGACAAGTTCAAGAACTACTTGAAAAAGGTTACATTCGTGAATCCCTTAGTCCATGTGCTGTACCAATTTTACTTGTTCCTAAAAAAGACGGTACTTCGCGTATGTGTGTTGATTGTAGAGCCATCAATAATATTACAATTCGATATCGTCATCCTATTCCTAGATTAGATGACATGCTTGATGAACTCAGTGGCTCAGTTGTGTTTTCTAAGGTGACTTGCGTAGTGGCTACCATCAAATTCGTATGAAACTAGGTGATGAATGGAAAACTGCTTTCAAAACTAAATTTGGTTTATATGAGTGGTTAGTTATGCCTTTTGGATTGACTAATGCACCTAGTACTTTCATGAGACTAATGAATGAAGTTTTGCGAGCTTTTATTGGATGATTTGTGGTAGTATATTTCGATGATATTTTGATTTATAGCAAGTCACCAGAGGAACACTTAGACCATTTGCGTGCTATTTTTTTTGCTCTGCGTGATGCACGTTTATTTGGTAATATCGAGAAGTGCACTTTTTGCACGGATCGAGTCACTTTTCTTGGCTATGTTGTGACAGCGCAGGGAATTGAAGTTGATAGAGCCAAGGTTGAAGCGATCCAGAGTTGGCCGACCCCTAACTCGGTCACACAGGTACGAAGTTTTCTCGGACTTGCTGGGTTCTACCGGCAGTTCTTGAAAGATTTTAGTACCATCGCAGCGCCGCTCAACGAGCTCACAAAGAAAAATGTGCCATTTGTTTGGAGCGACGCACAAGAGGAAGCCTTCACTATTCTTAAAGATAAGCTTACACACGCCCCTTTGCTGCAATTACCTGATTTTAATAAGATGTTTGAATTAGAATGTGATGCTAGCGGCATTGGTTTAGGTGGTGTTTTATTGCAAGAAGGAAAACCAGTAGCATACTTTAGTGAAAAGCTCAGTGGGCCTAGTCTGAATTATTCAACATATGATAAAGAACTTTATGCACTAGTTCGGACTTTGGAGACATGGCAACATTATTTATGGCCTAAGGAGTTTTTCATACATTCTGATCATGAATCCCTCAAGCATATTAGAAGTCAAAGCAAACTGAATCGTAGACATGCAAAATGGGTTGAATTTATTGAATGCTTTCCTTATGTTATTAAACACAAGAAAGGGAAGGAGAATGTTATTGTCGATGCCTTGTCTAGACGCTATACTATGTTATCACAACTTGACTTCAAAATTTTTGGACTTGAAACTATAAAAGAGCAATACGCTAATGATGTTGACTTTAAAGATATATTGCTCAATTGCAGAGAGGGTAGAACTTGGAACAAGTTCGTCATTAATGACGGATTTGTTTTTCGCGCTAACAAGCTATGCATTCCAGATAGCTCTATTCGTCTTTTGTTGTTACAGGAGTCGCATGGAGGAGGACTTATGGGACATTTTGGCGTCAAGAAGACAGAAGCCATCCTTGCTAGTCATTTCTTTTGGCTAAAAATGAGAAGGGATGTGGAGAGATATGTTGCACGCTGCACGACATGCCAAAAAGCTAAGTCACGCTTGAACCCACATGGTTTATATATGCCTCTTCCTGTTCCTAGCACTCCTTGGGAAGATATATCTATGGACTTTGTATTAGGACTGCCTAGAACACGATGGGGGAGGGATAGTATATTTGTTGTTGTCGATAGATTCTCTAAGATGGCACATTTTATACCTTGTCATAAAAGTGACGATGCTACTCACATTGCTGATTTGTTCTTTAGAGAAGTAGTTCGTTTACATGGTGTGCCAAATACAATTGTTTCTGATCGTGACACAAAATTTCTTAGCCACTTTTGGAGGGTGTTGTGGACAAAATTGGGGACTAAGCTTTTATTTAGCACTACACGTCATCCTCAAACAGATGGTCAAACTGAAGTGGTTAATCGAACATTGTCTACTATGGTTAGGGCTGTTTTGAAAAAGAATTTAAAAATGTGGGAAGAATGTTTACCTCATGTAGAGTTTGCTTATAATCGTTCAGTTCATTCTACCACAAAGTTATGCCCTTTTGAGATTGTTTATGGATTTATACCTCGTGCGCCTATTGATTTATTACCCATTCCATCTTCGGAGAAGGTAAACCTTGATGCTAAAGAACGTGCTAAGCTCGTATTGAAAATGCATGAGATGACTAAGAAAAATATTGAACGCATGAATGCCAAGTATAAACTTGCTGGTAGTCAGGGTAGGAAAAGTCTTGTGTTTGAACCAGGTGATTTAGTATGGTTACATTTGCGAAAAGACCGTTTCCCTGATTTACGAAAGTCAAAATTAATGCCTCGTGCAGATGGACCTTTTAAGGTGATAGAAAAAATTAATGAGAATGCGTATAAGCTTGACCTGCCTGCAGAATTTCGGGTTAGTCCCACATTTAATGTTGCAGACTTAAAACCTTATTTGGGAGAGCATGAAGAGGTACCGTCGAGGGCGACTTCGATTCAAGAAGGGGGGATGATGAGGACATCTCTGCCACAGTTGCACCCACCGCGACATCAGTTATTCCATCTGGACCTATGACTAGAGCACGAGCGAGACAGATAAATGACCAGGTACTATCGCTCCTTTGTACATATGATTTAACTAATGAGAATATTATATTACACTCATGTTTGGATTTACTTGTACTCAGGAACGAAGGTGTTGGAGAGATAAGGAGGAAAAGCCGCATGCAGAAGGAAGATGAAAAATGTTGCATGTTGATTCCACAAGCAGCAACACTATTGACATGCAAGAAGGTACCTAGCCACGTACGTGCTGAAGTGCAAAAGGAGGAGAAGGAGTATTAGGCTTCCTGGACCGGAGAAGGCCACGTCCGCGTGCAGCCCACACCGTCAACAGCTAAACAAGGAAATAAACTACATGTGGGCCGGCTCATGATTCTGATTTCTTTCAAGTCGTAGTCGACCAGGATTCGTCTACGCGCAGGCGGCCGTACTCTAATAAATAGTTAGCTACTGTTAGGTTTAGATCTCAGGTTTTATTGTATTGTCTAGCCATCGCTACAATTCGCATCTACGAGACGTAGGACTACCGCCTTGTCAGATCCACAGTGGAACCCCAACTTTTTCATCTAGTTCGTGTGCTCAGTTTATTATCCGCAATTTCAGTTGCAATTCACCTTTGTTCTTGCCGGTTCTTCGGTTGCTTGCAGGAACTCGAACGTCGTTGTTCAGGTTGATCGTGCCTACGGCAAGGTCAATAACCATCGGAGATTGGTTTAGCGATTGTCGAGGCGTATCGTCGGGTACGGTATAGCCGGATCGTCAAGGTCAAAATCCACCAAATCGATAATTATCCCCACTCTCATCGAAAGATCGGGCCGCTGTCACATCAAAACCTTTCTGACATAATTTGATATTTTTGATGCATTTACTGATTTGTTTTGAGCTAAATGACCCTGAAATTGAAAAGCACTACAAATGAACTCTGAAAAGGTCGAAACTTGGCATGGTATCATCATTTCACCCACGTGGCACGTGCAAAAAAGTAGAGATGGTTACGGCAAAAACTGGATGCACTTCGTGTACAAACTGGACACTCTCTTTCGAAGTATCAGGGTTTCGGACGAAAACTCATCTGTTACACCGGCTATTCAAAATTTGAATAACTTATTACAACTCTGGACTTTTTTGCGTTCACTATGCACCATTCAAAGCCACATCATCAAATTTCAACCCTTTCTGACATAATTTGATATTTTTGATGCATTTAGTGATTTGTTTTGAGCTAAATGACCCTGAAATTGAAAAGTACTACCAATGAACTCTGAAAAGGTCGAAACTTGGCATGGTATCATCATTTCACCCAACTGGCATGCGCAAAAAAGTAGAGATGGTTACGGCAAAAACTAAATGCACTTCATGTAGAAACTGGACACTCTCTTTCGAAGTATCAGGGTTTCGCATGAAAACTCATCCGTTACACCGGCTATTCAAAATTTTAATAACTTATTACAACTCCCGACTTTTTGTGTTCATTATGCACCACTCAAAGCCACGTCGTCAAACTTGAACCCTTTCTGACATAATTTGATGTTTTTGATGCATTTACTGATTTGTTTCGAGCTAAATGACCCTGAAATTGAAAAGCGCTACAAATGAACTCCGAAAAGGTTGAAACTTGGCATGGTATCATCATTTCACCCACATGGCATGTGCAAAAAAGTAGAGAAGGTTACGGCAAAAACTGGATGCACTTCGTGTACAAACTGGACACTCTCTTTCGAAGTATCAAGGTTTTTGATGAAAACTCATCTGTTACACCGGCTATTCAAAATTTTAATAACTTATTACAACTCCAGACTTTTTGCATTTATTATGCACCATTCAAAGCCACGTCATCAACTTTCAACCCTTTCTGACAGAATTTGATATTTTTGATGCATTTACTGATTTGTTTTGAGCTAAATGACCCTGAAATTGAAAATCACTACAAATGAACTCTGAAAAGGTCAAAACTTGGCATGCTATCATCATTTCCCCTACATGGCATGTGCCAAAAAGTAGAGATGGTTACGGCAAAATCAGATGCGCTTCGTGTACAAACTGGACACTCTCTTTCGAACTATCAGGGTTTCGGACGAAAACTCATCTGTTACACCGGCTATTCAAAATTTTAATAACGTGTTACAACTCCAGACTTTTTGCATTCATTATGCACCACTCAAAGCCACGTCGTCAACTTTCAACCCTTTCTGACATAATTTGATATTTTTGATGCATTTACTGATTTGTTTTGGGATAAATGACCCTGAAATTGAAAAGCACTACAAATGAACTCTGAAAAGGTTGAAACTTGGCATGGTATCATAATTTCACCCACATGGCATGTGCAAAAAAGTAGAGATGGTTACGGCAAAAATTGGATACACTTCGTGTACAAACTGGACATTCTCTTTCGAAGTATCAGGGTTTCGGACGAAAACTCATCTGTTACACCGGCTATTCAAAGTTTTTATAACTTATTACAACTCCAGACTTTTTTGCGTTTATTATGCACCATTCAAAGCCACGTCGTCAAATTTCAACCCTTTCTGACATAATTTGATATTTTTGATGCATTTACTGATTTGTTTTGAGCTAAATGACCCTGAAATTGAAAAGTACTACCAATGAACTCTGAAAAGGTCGAAACTTGGCATGGTATCATCATTTCACCCACGTGGCACGTGCAAAAAAGTAGAGATGGTTACGGCAAAAACTGGATGCACTTCGTGTACAAACTGGACACTCTCTTTCGAAGTATCAGGGTTTCGGACGAAAACTCATCTGTTACACCGGCTATTCAAAATTTGAATAACTTATTACAACTCAGGACTTTTTTGCGTTCACTATGCACCATTCAAAGCCACATCATCAAATTTCAACCCTTTCTGACATAATTTGATTTTTTTGATGCATTTAGTGATTTGTTTTGAGCTAAATGACCCTGAAATTGAAAAGTACTACCAATGAACTCTGAAAAGGTCGAAACTTGGCATGGTATCATCATTTCACCCAAATGGCATGTGCAAAAAAGTAGAGATGGTTACGGTAAAAACTAGATGCACTTCATGTAGAAACTGGACACTCTCTTTCGAAGTATCAAGGTTTCGGATGAAAACTCATCTGTTACACCAGCTATTCAGAATTTCAATAACTTATTACAACTCCCGACTTTTTGCGTTCATTATGCACCAGTCAAAGCCACGTCGTCAAACTTCAACCCTTTCTGACATAATTTGATGTTTTTGATGCATTTACTGATTTGTTTCGAGCTAAATGACCCTGAAATTGAAAAGCACTACAAATGAACTCCGAAAAGGTTGAAACTTGGCATGGTATCATCATTTCACCCACATGGCATGTGCAAAAAAGTAGAGAAGGTTACGGCAAAAACTGGATGCACTTCGAGTACAAACTGGACACTCTCTTTCGAAGTATCAAGGTTTCGGATGAAAACTCATCTGTTACACCGGCTATTCAAAATTTTAATAACTTATTACAACTCCAGAATTTTTGCATTTATTATGCACCATTCAAAGCCACGTCGTCAACTTTCAACCCTTTCTGACATAATTTGATATTTTTGATGCATTTACTGATTTGTTTTGAGCTAAATGACCCTGAAATTGAAAAGCACTACAAATGAACTCTGAAAAGGACGAAACTTGACATGCTATCATCATTTCCCCTACATGGCATGCGCCAAAAAGTAGAGATGGTTACGGCAAAATCTGGATGCGCGTCGTGTACAAACTGGACACTCTCTTTCGAACTATCAGGGTTTCGAACGAAAACTCATCTGTTACACCGGCTATTCAAAATTTTAATAACATATTACAACTCCAGACTTTTTGCGTTCATTATGCACCACTCAACGCCACGTCGTCAACTTTCAACCCTTTCTGACATAATTTGATATTTTTGATGCATTTACTGATTTGTTTTGGGATAAATGACCCTGAAATTGAAAAGCACTACAAATGAACTCTGAAAAGGTTGAAACTTGGCATGGTATCATCATTTCACCCACATGGCATGTGCAAAAAAGTAGAGATGGTTACGGCAAAAACTGGATACACTTCGTGTACATACTGGACACTCTCTTTCGAAGTATCAGGGTTTCGGATGAAAAATCATCCGTTACACCGGCTATTCAAAATTTTAATAACTTATTACAACTCCTGACTTTTTGCGTTCATTATGCACCACTCAAAGCCACGTCGTCAAACTTCAACCCTTTCTGACATAATTTGATGTTTTTAATGCATTTACTGATTTGTTTCGAGCTAAATGACCCTGAAATTGAAAAGCACAACAAATGAACTCCGAAAAGGTTGAAACTTGGCATGGTATCATCATTTCACCCACATGGCATGTGCAAAAAAGTAGAGATGGTTACGGCAAAAACTGGATGCACTTCGTGTACAAACTGGACACTCTCTTTCGAAGTATCAGGGTTTCGGATGAAAACTCATCTGTTACACCGACTATTCAAAATTTTGTTAACTTATTACAACTCCAGACTTTTTGCGTTTATTATGCACCATTCAAAGTCACGTCGTCAACTTTCAACCCTTTCTGACATAATTTGATATTTTTGATGCATTTACTGATTTGTTTTGAGCTAAATGACCCTGAAATTGAAAAGCACTACAAATGAACTCTGAAAAGGTCGAAACTTGGCATGCTATCATCATTTCCCCTACATGGCATGTGCCAAAAAGTAGAGATGGTTACGGCAAAATCTGGATGCGCTTCGTGTACAAACTGGACACTCTCTTTCGAACTATCAAGGTTTCGGACGAAAACTCATCTGTTACACCGGCTATTCAAATTTTAATAACATATTACAACTCCAGACTTTTTGCGTTCATTATGCACCACTCAAAGCCACGTCGTCAACTTTCAACCCTTTCTGACATAATTTGATATTTTTGATGCATTTACTGTTTTGTTTTGGGATAAATGACCCTGAAATTGAAAAGCACTACAAATGAACTCTGAAAAGGTTGAAACTTGGCATGGTATCATCATTTCACCCACATGGCATGTGCAAAAAAGTAGAGATGGTTATGGCAAAAACTGGATACACTTCGTGTACAAACTGGACACTCTCTTTCGAAGTATCAGGGTTTCGGACGAAAACTCATCTGTTACACCGGCTATTCAAAGTTTCTATAACTTATTACAACTCCAGAATTTTTTGCGTTTATTATGCACCATTGAAAGCCACGTCGTCAACTTTCAAACCTTTCTAACATAAGTTGATATTTTTGATGCATTTACTGATTTGTTTTGAGCTAAATGATCCTGAAATTGAAAAGCACTACAAATGAACTCTAAAAAGGTCGAAACTTGGCATGGTATAATCATTTCACCTACATGGCATGTGCAAAAAAGTAGAGATGGTTACGGCAAAAACTGGATACACTTCGTGTACAAACTGGACACTCTCTTTCGAAGTATAAGGGTTTCGGACGAAAACTCATCTGTTACACCGGCTATTCCAAATTCTAATAACTTATTACAACTCCGGACTTTTTTGCGTTCACTATACACCATTCAAAGCCACGTAGTCAAATTTCAACCCTTTCTGACATAATTTGATATTTTTGATGCATTAGGTGATTTGTTTTGAGCTTAATGACCCTGAAATTGAAAAGTACTGCCAATGAACACTGAAAAGGTCGAAACATGGCATGGTATCATCATTTCACCCAAATGGCATCTGCAAAAAAGTAGAGATGGTTACGGTAAAAACTAGATGCACATCATGTAGAAACAGGACACTCTTTTTCGAAGTATCAGGGTTTCGGATGAAAACTCATCTGTTACACCGGCTATTCAAAATTTTAATAACTTATTACAACTCCAGACTTTTTTACGTTCATTATGCACCATTCAAAGCCACATCATCAAATTTCAACCCTTTCTGACATAATTTGATGTTTTTGATGCATTTATTGATTTGTTTCGAGCTAAATGACCCTGAAATTGAAAAGCACTACAAATGAACTCTGAGAAGGTTCAAACTTGGCATGGTATCATCATTTCACCCACATGGCATGTGCAAAAAAGTAGAGAAGGTTACGGCAAAAACTGGATGCACTTCGTGTACAAACTGGACACTCTCTTTCGAAGTATCAAGGTTTCGGATGAAAACTCATCTGTTACACCGACTATTCAAAATTTTAATAACTTATTAGAACTCCAGAATTTTTGCATTTATTATGCACCATTCAAAGCCACGTCGTCAACTTTCAACCCTTTCTAACATAATTTGATATTTTTGATGCATTTACTGATTTGTTTTGAGCTAAATGTCCCTGAAACTGAAAAGCACTACAAATGAACTCTGAAAAGGACGAAACTTGGCATGCTATCATCATTTCCCCTACATGGCATGTGCCAAAAAGTAGAGATGGTTACGGCAAAATCTGGATGCGCTTCGTGTACAAACTGGACACTCTCTTTCGAACTATCAGGGTTTCGGACGAAAACTCATCTGTTACACCGGCTATTCAAAATTTTAATAACCTATTACAACTCCAGACTTTTTGCGTTCATTATGCACCACTCAAAGCCACGTCGTCAACTTTCAACCCTTTCTGACAGAATTTGATATTTTTGATGCATTTACTGTTTTGTTTTGGGATAAATGACCCTGAAATTGAAAAGCACTACAAATGAACTCTGAAAAGGTTGAAACTTGGCATGGTATCATCATTTCACCCACATGGCATGTGCAAAAAAGTAGAGATGGTTATGGCAAAAACTGGATACACTTCGTGTACAAACTGGACACTCTCTTTCGAAGTATCAGGGTTTCGGACGAAAACTCATCTGTTACACCGGCTATTCAAAGTTTCTATAACTTATTACAACTCCAGAATTTTTTGCGTTTATTATGCACCATTGAAAGCCACGTCGTCAACTTTCAAACCTTTCTAACATAAGTTGATATTTTTGATGCATTTACTGATTTGTTTTGAGCTAAATGATCCTGAAATTGAAAAGCACTACAAATGAACTCTTAAAAGGTCGAAACTTGGCATGGTATAATCATTTCACCTACATGGCATGTGCAAAAAAGTAGAGATGGTTACGGCAAAAACTGGATACACTTCGTGTACAAACTGGACACTCTCTTTCGAAGTATAAGGGTTTCGGACGAAAACTCATCTGTTACACCGGCTATTCCAAATTCTAATAACTTATTACAACTCCGGACTTTTTTGCGTTCACTATACACAATTCAAAGCCACGTAGTCAAATTTCAACCCTTTCTGACATAATTTGATATTTTTGATGCATTAGGTGATTTGTTTTGAGCTTAATGACCCTGAAATTGAAAAGTACTGCCAATGAACACTGAAAAGGTCGAAACATGGCATGGTATCATCATTTCACCCAAATGGCATGTGCAAAAAAGTAGAGATGGTTACGGTAAAAACTAGATGCACATCATGTAGAAACAGGACACTCTTTTTCGAAGTATCAGGGTTTCGGATGAAAACTCATCTGTTACACCGGCTATTCAAAATTTTAATAACTTATTATAACTCCAGACTTTTTTACGTTCACTATGCACCATTCAAAGCCACATCATCAAATTTCAACCCTTTCTGACATAATTTGATGTTTTTGATGCATTTATTGATTTGTTTCGAGCTAAATGACCCTGAAATTGAAAAGCACAACAAATGAACTCCGAAAAGGTTGAAACTTGTCATGGTATCATCATTTCACCCACATGGCATGTGCAAAAAAGTAGAGATGGTTACGGCAAAAACTGGATGCACTTCGTGTACAAACTGGACACTCTCTTTCGAAGTATCAGGGTTTCGGATGAAAACTCATCTGTTACACCGGCTATTCAAAATTTTATTAACTTATTACAACTCCAGACTTTTTGCGTTTATTATGCACCATTCAAAGCCACGTCGTCAACTTTCAACCCTTTCTAACATAATTTGATATTTTTGATGCATTTACTGATTTGTTTTGAGCTAAATGACCCTGAAACTAAAAAGCACTACAAATGAACTCTGAAAAGGTCGAAACTTGGCATGCTATCATCATTTCCCCTACATGGCATGTGCCAAAAAGTAGAGATGGTTACGGCAAAATCTGGATGCGCTTCGTGTACAAACTGGACACTCTCTTTCGAACTATCAAGGTTTCGGACGAAAACTCATCTGTTACACCGGCTATTCAAATTTTAGTAACATATTACAACTCCAGACTTTTTGCGTTCATTATGCACCACTCAAAGCCACGTCGTCAACTTTCAACCCTTTCTGACATAATTTGATATTTTTGATGCATTTACTGATTTGTTTTGGGATAAATGACCCTGAAATTGAAAAGCACTACAAATGAACTCTGAAAAGGTTGAAACTTCGCATGGTATCATCATTTCACCCACATGGCATGTGCAAAAAAGTAGAGATGGTTATGGCAAAAACTGGATACACTTCGTGTACAAACTGGACACTCTCTTTCGAAGTATCAGGGTTTCGGACGAAAACTCATCTGTTACACCGGCTATTCAAAGTTTCTATAACTTATTACAACTCCAGAATTTTTTGCGTTTATTATGCACCATTCAAAGCCACGTCGTCAACTTTCAAACCTTTCTGACATAATTTGATATTTTTGAAGCATTTACTGATTTGTTTTGAGCTAAATGACCCGGAAATTGAAAAGCACTACAAATGAACTCTAAAAAGGTCGAAACTTGGCATGGTATAATCATTTCACCTACATGGCATGTGCAAAAAAGTAGAGATGGTTACGGCAAAAACTGGATGCACTTCGTGTACAAACTGGACACTCTCTTTCGAAGTATAAGGGTTTCAGACGAAAACTCATCTGTTACACCGGCTATTCCAAATTTTAATAACTTATTACAACTCCGGACTTTTTTGCGTTCACTATGCACCATTCAAAGCCACGTCGTCAAATTTCAACCCTTTCTAAAATAATTTGATATTTTTGATGCATTTAGTGATTTGTTTTGAGCTAAATGACCCTGAAATTGAAAAATACTACCAATGAACTCTAAAAATGTCGAAACTTGGCATGGTATCATCATTTCACCCAAATGGCATGTGCAAAAAAGTAGAGATGGTTACGGCAAAAACTAGATGCACTTCATGTAGAAACTGGACACTCTCTTTCGAAGTATCAGGGTTTCGGACGAAAACTCATCTGTTACACCGGCTATTCCAAATTCTAATAACTTATTACAACTCCGGACTTTTTTGCGTTCACTATACACCATTCAAAGCCACGTAGTCAAATTTCAACCCTTTCTGACATAATTTGATATTTTTGATGCATTAGGTGATTTGTTTTGAGCTTAATGACCCTGAAATTGAAAAGTACTGCCAATGAACACTGAAAAGGTCGAAACATGGCATGGTATCATCATTTCACCCAAATGGCATGTGCAAAAAAGTAGAGATGGTTACGGTAAAAACTAGATGCACATCATGTAGAAACAGGACACTCTTTTTCGAAGTATCAGGGTTTCGGATGAAAACTCATCTGTTACACCGGCTATTCAAAATTTTAATAACTTATTACAACTCCAGACTTTTTTACGTTCATTATGCACCATTCAAAGCCACATCATCAAATTTCAACCCTTTCTGACATAATTTGATGTTTTTGATGCATTTATTGATTTGTTTCGAGCTAAATGACCCTGAAATTGAAAAGCACTACAAATGAACTCTGAGAAGGTTCAAACTTGGCATGGTATCATCATTTCACCCACATGGCATGTGCAAAAAAGTAGAGAAGGTTACGGCAAAAACTGGATGCACTTCGTGTACAAACTGGACACTCTCTTTCGAAGTATCAAGGTTTCGGATGAAAACTCATCTGTTACACCGACTATTCAAAATTTTAATAACTTATTAGAACTCCAGAATTTTTGCATTTATTATGCACCATTCAAAGCCACGTCGTCAACTTTCAACCCTTTCTAACATAATTTGATATTTTTGATGCATTTACTGATTTGTTTTGAGCTAAATGTCCCTGAAACTGAAAAGCACTACAAATGAACTCTGAAAAGGACGAAACTTGGCATGCTATCATCATTTCCCCTACATGGCATGTGCCAAAAAGTAGAGATGGTTACGGCAAAATCTGGATGCGCTTCGTGTACAAACTGGACACTCTCTTTCGAACTATCAGGGTTTCGGACGAAAACTCATCTGTTACACCGGCTATTCAAAATTTTAATAACCTATTACAACTCCAGACTTTTTGCGTTCATTATGCACCACTCAAAGCCACGTCGTCAACTTTCAACCCTTTCTGACAGAATTTGATATTTTTGATGCATTTACTGTTTTGTTTTGGGATAAATGACCCTGAAATTGAAAAGCACTACAAATGAACTCTGAAAAGGTTGAAACTTGGCATGGTATCATCATTTCACCCACATGGCATGTGCAAAAAAGTAGAGATGGTTATGGCAAAAACTGGATACACTTCGTGTACAAACTGGACACTCTCTTTCGAAGTATCAGGGTTTCGGACGAAAACTCATCTGTTACACCGGCTATTCAAAGTTTCTATAACTTATTACAACTCCAGAATTTTTTGCGTTTATTATGCACCATTGAAAGCCACGTCGTCAACTTTCAAACCTTTCTAACATAAGTTGATATTTTTGATGCATTTACTGATTTGTTTTGAGCTAAATGATCCTGAAATTGAAAAGCACTACAAATGAACTCTTAAAAGGTCGAAACTTGGCATGGTATAATCATTTCACCTACATGGCATGTGCAAAAAAGTAGAGATGGTTACGGCAAAAACTGGATACACTTCGTGTACAAACTGGACACTCTCTTTCGAAGTATAAGGGTTTCGGACGAAAACTCATCTGTTACACCGGCTATTCCAAATTCTAATAACTTATTACAACTCCGGACTTTTTTGCGTTCACTATACACAATTCAAAGCCACGTAGTCAAATTTCAACCCTTTCTGACATAATTTGATATTTTTGATGCATTAGGTGATTTGTTTTGAGCTTAATGACCCTGAAATTGAAAAGTACTGCCAATGAACACTGAAAAGGTCGAAACATGGCATGGTATCATCATTTCACCCAAATGGCATGTGCAAAAAAGTAGAGATGGTTACGGTAAAAACTAGATGCACATCATGTAGAAACAGGACACTCTTTTTCGAAGTATCAGGGTTTCGGATGAAAACTCATCTGTTACACCGGCTATTCAAAATTTTAATAACTTATTATAACTCCAGACTTTTTTACGTTCACTATGCACCATTCAAAGCCACATCATCAAATTTCAACCCTTTCTGACATAATTTGATGTTTTTGATGCATTTATTGATTTGTTTCGAGCTAAATGACCCTGAAATTGAAAAGCACAACAAATGAACTCCGAAAAGGTTGAAACTTGGCATGGTATCATCATTTCACCCACATGGCATGTGCAAAAAAGTAGAGATGGTTACGGCAAAAACTGGATGCACTTCGTGTACAAACTGGACACTCTCTTTCGAAGTATCAGGGTTTCGGATGAAAACTCATCTGTTACACCGGCTATTCAAAATTTTATTAACTTATTACAACTCCAGACTTTTTGCGTTTATTATGCACCATTCAAAGCCACGTCGTCAACTTTCAACCCTTTCTAACATAATTTGATATTTTTGATGCATTTACTGATTTGTTTTGAGCTAAATGACCCTGAAACTGAAAAGCACTACAAATGAACTCTGAAAAGGTCGAAACTTGGCATGCTATCATCATTTCCCCTACATGGCATGTGCCAAAAAGTAGAGATGGTTACGGCAAAATCTGGATGCGCTTCGTGTACAAACTGGACACTCTCTTTCGAACTATCAAGGTTTCGGACGAAAACTCATCTGTTACACCGGCTATTCAAATTTTAGTAACATATTACAACTCCAGACTTTTTGCGTTCATTATGCACCACTCAAAGCCACGTCGTCAACTTTCAACCCTTTCTGACATAATTTGATATTTTTGATGCATTTACTGATTTGTTTTGGGATAAATGACCCTGAAATTGAAAAGCACTACAAATGAACTCTGAAAAGGTTGAAACTTCGCATGGTATCATCATTTCACCCACATGGCATGTGCAAAAAAGTAGAGATGGTTATGGCAAAAACTGGATACACTTCGTGTACAAACTGGACACTCTCTTTCGAAGTATCAGGGTTTCGGACGAAAACTCATCTGTTACACCGGCTATTCAAAGTTTCTATAACTTATTACAACTCCAGAATTTTTTGCGTTTATTATGCACCATTCAAAGCCACGTCGTCAACTTTCAAACCTTTCTGACATAATTTGATATTTTTGAAGCATTTACTGATTTGTTTTGAGCTAAATGACCCGGAAATTGAAAAGCACTACAAATGAACTCTAAAAAGGTCGAAACTTGGCATGGTATAATCATTTCACCTACATGGCATGTGCAAAAAAGTAGAGATGGTTACGGCAAAAACTGGATGCACTTCGTGTACAAACTGGACACTCTCTTTCGAAGTATAAGGGTTTCAGACGAAAACTCATCTGTTACACCGGCTATTCCAAATTTTAATAACTTATTACAACTCCGGACTTTTTTGCGTTCACTATGCACCATTCAAAGCCACGTCGTCAAATTTCAACCCTTTCTAATATAATTTGATATTTTTGATGCATTTAGTGATTTGTTTTGAGCTAAATGACCCTGAAATTGAAAAATACTACCAATGAACTCTAAAAATGTCGAAACTTGGCATGGTATCATCATTTCACCCAAATGGCATGTGCAAAAAAGTAGAGATGGTTACGGTAAAAACTAGATGCACTTCATGTAGAAACTGGACACTCTCTTTCGAAGTATCAGGGTTTCGGATGAAAACTCATCTGTTACACCGGCTATTCAAAATTTTAATAACTTATTACAACTCTCGACTTTTTGCGTTCATTTTGCACCACTCAAAGCCACGTCGTCAACTTTCAACCCTTTTTGACATAATTTGTTGTTTTTGATGCATGTACTGATTTGTTTCGAGCTAAATGACCCTGAAATTGAAAAGCACTACAAATGAACTCCGAAAAGGTTGAAACTTGGCATGGTATCATCATTTCACCCACATGGCATGTGCAAAAAAGTAGAGATGGTTACAGCAAAAACTGGATGCACTTCGTGTACAAACTGTACACTCTCTTTCGATGTATCAGGGTTTCTGATGAAAACTCATCTGTTACACCGGCTATTCAAAATTTTAATAACTTATTACAACTCCAGGCTTTTTGCGTTTATTATGCACCGTTCAAAGCCACGTCGTCAACTTTCAACCCTTTCTGACATAATTTGATATTTTTGATGCATTTATTGATTTGTTTTGAGCTAAATGACCCTGAAATTGAAAAGCACTACAAATGAACTCTGAAAAGGTCGAAAGTTGGCATGCTATCATCATTTCCCCTACATGGCATGTGCCAAAAAGTAGAGATGGTTACGGCAAAATCTGGATGCGCTTCGTGTACAAACTGGACACTCTCTTTCGAACTATCAGGGTTTCGGACGAAAACTCATCTGTTACACCGGCTATTCAAAATTTTAATAACATATTATAACTCCAGACTTTTTGCGTTCATTATGCACCACTCAAAGCCATGTCGTCAACTTTCAACCCTTTCTGACATAATTTGATATTTTTGATGCATTTACTTATTTGTTTTGGGATAAATGACCCTGAAATTGAAAAGCACTACAAATGAACTCTGAAAAGGTTGAAACTTGGCATGGTATCATCATTTCACCCACATGGCATGTGCAAAAAAGTAGAGATGGTTACGGCAAAAACTGGATGCGCTTCGTGTACAAACTGGACACTCTCTGTCGAAGTATCAGGGTTTCGGACGAAAACTCATCCGTTACACCGGCTATTCAAAATTTTTATAACTTATTACAACTCCGGACTTATTTGCGTTTATTATGCAACATTCAAAGCCACGTCCTCAACTGTCAATACTTTCTGACATCATTTGATATTTTTGATGCATTTACTGATTTGTTTGAGCTAAATGACCCTAAAATTGAAAAGCACTACAAATGAACTCTCAAAAGGTCGAAACTTGGCATGGTATCATCATTTCACCCACGTGGCATGTGCAAAAAAGTAGAGATGGTTACGGCAAAACTGGATGCACTTCGTGTACAAACTGGACACTCTCTTTCGAAGTATAAGGGTTTCGGACGAAAACTCATCTGTTACACCATCTATTCAAAATTTTAATAACTTATTACAACTCCTGACTTTTTGCGTTCACTATGCACCATTCAAAGCCACATCGTCAAATTTCAACCCTTTCTGACATAATTTGATATTTTTGATGCATTTAGTGATTTGTTTTGAGCTAAATGACCCTCAAATTGAAAAGTACTACCAATGAACTCTGAAAAGGTCGAAACTTGGCATGGTATAATCATTTCACCCACATGGCATGTGCAAAGAAGTAGAGATGGTTACGGCAAAAACTAGATGCACTTCATGTAGAAACTGGACACTCTCTTTCGAAGTATCAGGGTTTCGGATGAAAACTCATCCGTTACACCGGCTATTCAAAATTTTAATAACTTATTACAACTCCGGACTTTTTGCGTTCAATATGCACCATTCAAAGCCACGTCGTCAAATTTTAAACTTTTCTGACATAATTTGATGTTTTTGATGCATTTACTGATTTGTTTCGAGCTAAATGTCCCTGAAATTGAAAAGTACTACCAATGAACTCTGAAAAGGTCGAAATTTGGCATGGCATCATCATTTCACCCACACGGCATCTGCAAAAAAGTAGAGATGGTTACGGCAAAAACTGGATGCACTTCGTGTACAAACTGGACACTCTCTTTCGAAGTATCAGGGTTTCGGATGAAAACTCCTCTGTTACACCGGCTATTCAAAATTTTAATAACTTATTACAACTCCGGACTTTTTGCGTTTATTATGCACCATTCAAAGCCACGTCGTCGACTGTCAACCCTTTCTGACACAATTTGATATTTTTGATGCATTTACTGATTTGTTTTGAGCTAAATGACCCTGAAATTGAAAAGCACTACAAATGAACTCTAAAAAGGTTGAAACTTGGCATGGTAACATCATTTCCCTACATGGCATGTGCCAAAAAGTAGAGATGGTTTGATAGAGGCGAGGGTCCCGATCTTTCGATGAGATGATAACTATCAATTTGGTGGAGACGACTTTGACGATCCGACTACAAACGTGCACGACGTTGCGCCTTAGCAATCGCTAAACCAATCTCCTGAGGTTACTGACGATGCCGGAAGCACGGTCAGCCTGACCACGAAGGTCTATTCCTGCAAGCAATCGAAGAACGAGCAAGAATATGATAAAGCAATCTGAATATTGCAAATATATATGAGGTATTGATAATGGTGGGGATCCGTAAGCGATCTTGGTCTGGTCGTTGGACACAAACGAAGTACACGAAGTTGCAATGGCTAACTTTTAACTAAACAAATCCTCAGGAAAAAGCTACTAGATGGATCTACTTATATAGGAGCAAGGGGTGGCGGCCAAGGAGGTGGGAGGACGTCCCAAGGCAGCCTAAAACTAACCCTAGGTCGTACAAGGCTCATGGGCCCAAGTGGAGGTGATGCAACACCTTTGGGCTTGTAGTTTGACTCGGATTCTGCTGCAACGTCAGATTGTTTCGTCCGTAACTCAACACTCCGGAGGAATTTGAAGGTGAATCCAATTGGGTTGGAAAGATCACGAAATCTAGTTTCCAACAAAAAAAGAATCACCCAATTCGGAGTCCGTATGAAAAAGTTGTTGGCGTTTTGAGTCAGGTATGTCTGTGCAGTCCGAATCTGAATCCAGAACGTGAGAGACTTGGACTCTATCTTCTCTTGGCCCAAAAGTGACGTGAGAGGACTTTTTGAACACAACCTAAACTTCTCCTTTTCCCTTATCTTCATATGTGGATTGTACAAATGTTCCATACACCTGCAATTAGACAAAACACAAAAGTGTGTGAAGTATTTTTGTTCTGGATAACATAAATAGATTATTGAATAGTTTGCATTAGAAATCACCTGACAAATATGCATGTATGCAATATTTTTGGTCGTATCCAAGGTATTCATGTCCTCATCATCCTCCCCTTTTTGAAAACAAAGCCGTCCTCGGCGTTGCTTAATCTGAAATGTGGCTAACAAAAGAGACAAGGTGTACATGTTGTATATGTATATGTCATCCAGTTTAACTTCCCTTGATTTTTGCACGTATGACACATGTATACATGAGTAACTTTCATAGTTCATAAAAACTAAAGCCAAAAAATTATCACAAGAAGTAGAAGGCATGAAAATATTAGAACTCAGTTTGCACATATAAGTGAAGCTCTTATTCATTTCAAAAGATTCGCAATGTTCATCCTTAAACCATCCCAACTTTGGTGAATAAACCTTACTTGCATCAAATTTACATGCTACAACATGCTTAAATAAGCAAACATGCAATAAGTCATTGGACACAGAATCATCACCAAGATTGGAGGCCATATCAAAATGATTAAACATTAGTTCTTTTGCATCAACAGTTAATTCAATGGGTGCACTCAAAATTGTTGATATTTCAGTTGTTTGATCACTCTCTAAAATAGGTGGTGTGCTCAAATCAACAGGTAACTCAATACATGACGCATTCAAGTTAACTAGGCATGCAACTTTCTCATGTGAAGTTATATCATCAATATCTTTACTGTTACCTTGTGGCAAAGATGTAGCTGATGTAGGTACGGACGTTGACAATGTACCATACCCTTGAGATGATGCCGCGCTCATAATCCGAGGTGCAATGATGGAGGAACCCACCGGCGGTCGTTCTCTGATACCACTTGATAGAGGCGAGGGTCCCGATCTTTCGATGAGATGATAACTATCGATTTGGTGGAGACGACTTTGACGATCCGACTACAAACGTGCACGACGTTGCGCCTTAGCAATCGCTAAACCAATCTCCTGAGGTTACTGACGATGCCGGAAGCACGGTCAGCCTGACCACGAAGGTCTATTCCTGCAAGCAATCGAAGAACGAGCAAGAATATGATAAAGCAATCTGAATATTGCAAATATATATGAGGTATTGATAATGGTGGGGATCCGTAAGCGGTCTTGGTCTGGTCGTTGGACACAAACGAAGTACACGAAGTTGCAATGGCTAACTTTTAACTAAACAAATCCCCAGGAAAAAGCTACTAGATGGATCTACTTATATAGGAGCAAGGGGTGGCGGCCAAGGAGGTGGGAGGACGTCCCAAGGCAGCCTAAAACTAACCCTAGGTCGTACAAGGCTCATGGGCCCAAGTGGAGGTGATGCAACACCTTTGGGCTTGTAGTTTGACTCGGATTCTGCTGCAACGTCAGATTGTTTCGTCCGTAACTCAACACTCCGGACGAATTTGAAGGTGAATCCAATTGGGTTGGAAAGATCACGAAATCTAGTTTCCAACAAAAAAAGAATCACCCAATTCGGAGTCCGTATGAAAAAGTTGTTGGCGTTTTGAGTCAGGTATGTCTGTGCAGTCCGAATCTGAATCCAGAACGTGAGAGACTTGGACTCTATCTTCTCTTGGCCCAAAAGTGACGTGAGAGGACTTTTTGAACACAACCTAAACTTCTCCTTTTCCCTTATCTTCATATGTGGATTGTACAAATGTCCCATACACCTGCAATTAGACAAAACACAAAAGTGTGTGAAGTATTTTTGTTCTGGATAACATAAATAGATTATTGAATAGTTTGCATTAGAAATCACCTGACAAATATGCATGTATGCAATATTTTTGGTCGTATCCAAGGTATTCATGTCCTCATCATGGTTACGGCAAAAACTAGATGCACTTCGTGTAGAAACTGGACACTCTCTTTTGAAGTATCAGTGTTTCCGATGAAAACTCATCCGTTACACCGGCTATTCAAAATTTTAATAACTTATTACAACTCCCGACTGTTTTGCGTTCATTATGCACCATTCAAAGCCACGTCGTCAACTTTCAACCCTTTCTGACATAATTTGACATTTTTGATGCATTTACTGATTTGTTTCAAGCTAAATGACCATGAAATTGAAAAGCACTACAAATGAGCTCTGAAAAGGTTGAAACTTGGCATGGTATCATCATTTCACCTACATGGCATGTGCAAAAAAGTAGAGATGGTTACGGCAAAAACAGGATGTACTTCGTGTACAAACTGGACACTCTCTTTCGAAGTATCAGGGTTTCGGATGAAAACTCATCTGTTACAGCGGCTATTCAAAATTTTAATAACTTATTACAACTCTAGACTTTTTGAGTTTATTATGCACCATTCAAAGCCACGTCATCAACTTTCAACCCTTTCTGACATAATCTGATATTTTTGATGCATTTACTGATTTGTTTTGAGCTAAATGGCCCTGAAATTGAAAAGCACTACAAATGAACTCTGAAAAGGTCGAAACTTGGCATGGTATCATCATTTCACCTACATGGCATGTGCAAAAAAGTAGAGAGGGTTACGGCAAAAACTGGATACACTTCGTGTATAAACTGGACACTCTCTTTCGAAGTATCACGGTTTCGGACAAAAACTCATCTGTTACACCAGCTATTCAAAATTTCAATAACATATTACAACTCCAGACTTTTTGCATTTATTATGCACCATTCAAAGCCACGTCGTCAACTTTCAACCCTTTCTGACATAATTTGATATTTTTGATGCATTTACTGATTTGTTTTGAGCTAAATGACCCTGAAATTGAAAAGCACTACAAATGAACTCTGAAAAGGTCAAAACTTGGCATGCTATCATCATTTCCCCTACATGGCATGTGCCAAAAGTAGAGATGGTTACAGCAAAATCTGGATGCGCTTCGTGTACAAACTGGACACTCTCTTCCGAACTATCAGGGTTTCGGACGAAAACTCATCTGTTACACCGGCTATTCAAAATTTTAATAACATATTACAACTCCAGACTTTTTGCGTTCATTATGCACCACTCAAAGCCACGTCGTCAACTTTCAACCCTTTCTGACATAATTTGATATTTTTTATGCATTTACTGATTTGTTTTGGGATAAATGACCCTGAAATTGAAAAGCACTACAAGTGAACTCTGAAAAGGTTGAAACTTGGCATGGTATCATCATTTCACCCACATGGCATGTGCAAAAAAGTAGAGATGGTTACGGCAAAAACTGGATACACTTCGTGTACAAACTGGACACTCTCTTTCGAAGTATCAGGGTTTCAGACGGAAACTCATCTGTTACACCGGCTATTCAAAGTTTTTATAACTTATTACAACTCCAGACTTTTTTGCGTTTATTATGCACCATTCAAAGCCACGTCGTCAAATTTAACCCTTTCTGACATAATTTGATATTTTTGATGCATTTACTGATTTATTTTGAGCTAAATGACCCTGAAATTGAGAAGTACTACCAATGAACTCTGAAAAGGTCGAAACTTGGCATGGTATCATCATTTCACCCAAATGGCATATGCAAAAAAGTAGAGATGGTTACGGCAAAAACTGGATACACTTCATGTACAAACTGGACACTCTCTTTCGAAGTATCAGGGTTTCGGATGAAAACTCATCCGTTACACCGGCTATTCAAAATTTTAATAACTTATTACAACTCCTGACTTTTTGCGTTCATTATGCACCACTCAAAGCCACGTCGTCAAACTTCAACCCTTTCTGACATAATTTGATGTTTTTGATGCATTTACTGATTTGTTTCGAGCTAAATGACCCTGAAATTGAAAAGCACAACAAATGAACTCCGAAAAGGTTGAAACTTGGCATGGTATCATCATTTCACCCACATGGCATGTGCAAAAAAGTAGAGATGGTTACGGCAAAAATTGGATGCACTTCGTGTACAAACTGGACACTCTCTTTTGAAGTATCAGGGTTTCGGATGAAAACTCATCTGTTACACCGGCTATTCAAAATTTTATTAACTTATTACAACTCCAGACTTTTTGCGTTTATTATGCACCATTCAAAGCCACGTCGTCAACTTTCAACCCTTTCAGACATAATTTGATATTTTTGATGCATTTACTGATTTGTTTTGAGCTAAATGACCCTGAAATTGAAAAGAACTACAAATGAACTCTGAAAAGGTCGAAACTTGGCATGCTATCATCATTTCCCCTACATGGCACGTGCCAAAAAGTTGAGATGGTTACGTCAAAATCTGGATGCGCTTCGTGTACAAACTGGACACTCTCTTTCGAACTATCAGGGTTTGGGACGAAAACTCATCTGTTACACCGGCTATTCAAAATTTTAATAACATATTACAAATCCAGACTTTCTGCGTTCATTATGCACCACTCAAAGCCATGTCGTTAACTTTCAACCCTTTCTGACATAATTTGATATTTTTGATGCATTTACTGATTTGTTTTGGGATAAATGACCCTGAAATTGAAAAGCACTACAAATGAACTCTGAAAAGGATGAAACTTGGCATGGTATCATCATTTCACCCACATGGCATGTGCAAAAAAGTAGAGATGGTTATGGCAAAAACTGGATACACTTCGTGTACAAACTGGACACTCTCTTTCGAAGTATCAGGGTTTCGGACGAAAACTCATCTGTTACACTGGCTATTCAAAGTTTCTATAACTTATTACAACTCCAGAATTTTTTGCGTTTATTATGCACCATTCAAAGCCACGTCGTCAACTTTCAAACCTTTCTGACATAATTTGATATTTTTGATGCATTTACTGATTTGTTTTGAGCTAAATGACCCTGAAATTGAAAAGCACTACAAATGAACTCTAAAAAGGTCGAAACTTGGCATGGTATAATCATTTCACCTACATGGTATGTGCAAAAAAGTAGAGATGGTTACGGCAAAAACTGGATGCACTTCGTGTACAAACTGGACACTCTCTTTCGAAGTATAAGGGTTTCGGACGAAAACTCATCCGTTACACCGGCTATTCAAAATTTTAATAACTTATTACAACTCCTGACTTTTTGCGTTCATTATGCACCAGTCAAAGCCACGTCGTCAAACTTCAACCCTTTCTGACATAATTTGATGTTTTTGATGCATTTACTGATTTGTTTCGAGCTAAATGACCCTGAAATTGAAAAGCACAACAAATGAACTCTGAAAAGGTTGAAACTTGGCATGGTATCATCATTTCACCCACATGGCATGTGCAAAAAAGTAGAGATGGTTACGGCAAAAATTGGATGCACTTCGTGTACAAACTGGACACTCTCTTTTGAAGTATGAGGGTTTCGGATGAAAACTCATCTATTACACCGGCTATTCAAAATTTTATTAACTTATTACAACTCCAGACTTTTTGCGTTTATTATGCACCATTCAAAGCCACGTCGTCAACTTTCAACCCTTTCTGACATAATTTGATATTTTTGATGCATTTACTGATTTGTTTTGAGCTAAATGACCCTGAAATTGAAAAGAACTACAAATGAACTCTGAAAAGGTCGAAACTTGGCATGCTATCATCATTTCCCCTACATGGCACGTGCCAAAAAGTAGAGATGGTTACGTCAAAATCTGGATGCGCTTCGTGTACAAACTGGACACTCTCTTTCGAACTATCAGGGTTTCGGACGAAAACTCATCTGTTACACCGGCTATTCAAAATTTTAATAACATATTACAACTCCAGACTTTCTGCGTTCATTATGCACGACTCAAAGCCACGTCGTTAACTTTCAACCCTTTCTGACATAATTTGATATTTTTGATGCATTTACGGATTTGTTTTGGGATAAATGACCCTGAAATTGAAAAGCACTACAAATGAACTCTGAAAAGGATGAAACTTGGCATGGTATCATCATTTCACCTACATGGCATGTGCAAAAAAGTAGAGATGGTTATGGCAAAAACTGGATACACTTCGTGTACAAACTGGACACTCTCTTTCGAAGTATCAGGGTTTCGGACGAAAACTCATCTGTTACACCGGCTATTCAAAGTTTCTATAACTTATTACAACTCCAGAATTTTTTGCGTTTATTATGCACCATTCAAAGCCACGTCGTCAACTTTCAAACCTTTCTGACATAATTTGATATTTTTGATGCATTTACTGATTTGTTTTGAGCTAAATGACCCTGAAATTGAAAAGCACTACAAATGAACTCTAAAAAGGTCGAAACTTGGCACGGTATAATCATTTCACCTACATGGTATGTGCAAAAAAGTAGATATGGTTACGGCAAAAACTGGATGCACTTCATGTACAAACTGGACACTCTCTTTCGAAGTATAAGGGTTTCGGACGAAAACTCATCCGTTACACCGGCTATTCAAAATTTTAATAACTTATTACAACTCCTGACTTTTTGCGTTCATTATGCACCACTCAAAGCCACGTCGTCAAACTTCAACCCTTTCTGACATAATTTGATGTTTTTGATGCATTTACTGATTTGTTTCGAGCTAAATGACCCTGAAATTGAAAAGCACAACAAATGAACTCTGAAAAGGTTGAAACTTGGCATGGTATCATCATTTCACCCACATGGCATGTGCAAAAAAGTAGAGATGGTTACGGCAAAAATTGGATGCACTTCGTGTACAAACTGGACACTCTCTTTTGAAGTATGAGGGTTTCGGATGAAAACTCATCTATTACACCGGCTATTCAAAATTTTATTAACTTATTACAACTCCAGACTTTTTGCGTTTATTATGCACCATTCAAAGCCACGTCCTCAACTTTCAACCCTTTCTGACATAATTTGATATTTTTGATGCATTTACTGATTTGTTTTGAGCTAAATGACCCTGAAATTGAAAAGAACTACAAATGAACTCTGAAAAGGTCGAAACTTGGCATGCTATCATCATTTCCCCTACATGGCACGTGCCAAAAAGTAGAGATGGTTACGTCAAAATCTGGATGCGCTTCGTGTACAAACTGGACACTCTCTTTCGAACTATCAGGGTTTCGGACGAAAACTCATCTGTTACACCGGCTATTCAAAATTTTAATAACATATTACAACTCCAGACTTTCTGCGTTCATTATGCACCACTCAAAGCCACGTCGTTAACTTTCAACCCTTTCTGACATAATTTGATATTTTTGATGCATTTACTGATTTGTTTTGGGATAAATGACCCTGAAATTGAAAAGCACTACAAATGAACTCTGAAAAGGATGAAACTTGGCATGGTATCATCATTTCACCCACATGGCATGTGCAAAAAAGTAGAGATGGTTATGGCAAAAACTGGATACACTTCGTGTACAAACTGGACACTCTCTTTCGAAGTATCAGGGTTTCGGACGAAAACTCATCTGTTACACCGGCTATTCAAAGTTTCTATAACTTATTACAACTCCAGAATTTTTTGCGTTTATTATGCACCATTCAAAGCCACGTCGTCAACTTTCAAACCTTTCTGACATAATTTGATATTTTTGATGCATTTACTGATTTGTTTTGAGCTAAATGACCCTGAAATTGAAAAGCACTACAAATGAACTCTAAAAAGGTCGAAACTTGGCATGGTATAATCATTTCACCTACATGGCATGTGCAAAAAAGTAGAGATGGTTACGGCAAAAACTGGATGCACTTCGTGTACAAACTGGACACTCTCTTTCGAAGTATAAGGGTTTCGGACGAAAACTCATCTGTTACACCGGCTATTCCAAATTTTAATAACTTATTACAAGTCCGGACTTTTTTGCGTTCACTATGCACCATTCAAAGCCACGTCGTCAAATTTCAACCCTTTCTAACATAATTTGATATTTTTGTTGCATTTAGTGATTTGTTTTGAGCTAAATGACCCTGAAATTGAAAAGTACTACCAATGAACTCTGAAAAGGTCGAAACTTGGCATGGTATCATCATTTCACCCAAATGGCATGTGCAAAAAAGTAGAGATGGTTACGGTAAAAACTAGATGCACTTCATGTAGAAACTGGACACTCTCTTTCGAAGTATCAGGGTTTCGGATGAAAACTCATCTGTTACACCGGCTATTCAAAATTTTAATAACTTATTACAACTCCCGACTTTTTGCGTTCATTATGCACCACTCAAAGCCACGTCGTCAAACTTCAACCCTTTCTGACACAATTTGATGTTTTTGATGTATTTACTGATTTGTTTCGAGGTAAATGACCCTGAAATTGAAAAGCACTACAAATGAACTCCGAAAAGGTTGAAACTTGGCATGGTATCATCATTTCACCCACATGGCATGTGCAAAATAGTAGAGATGGTTACGGCAAAAACTGGATGCACTTCGTGTACAAACTGGACACTCTCTTTCGAAGTATCAGGGTTTCGGATGAAAACTCATCTGTTACACCGGCTATTCAAAATTTTAATAACTTATTACAACTCCAGACTTTTTGCATTTATTATGCACCATTCAAAGCCACGTCGTCAACTTTCAACCCTTTCTGACATAATTTGATATTTTTGATGCATTTACTGATTTGTTTTGAGCTAAATGACCCTGAAATTGAAAAGCACTACAAATGAACTCTAAAAAGGTAGAAACTTGGCATGGTAACATCATTTCCCTACATGGCATGTGCCAAAAAGTAGAGATGGTTACGGCAAAAACTGGATGCGCTTGGTGTACAAACTGGACACTCTCTTTCGAACTATCAGGGTTTTGGACGAAAACTCATCTGTTACACCGGCTATTCAAAATTTTAATAACATATTACAACTCCAGACTTTTTGCGTTCATTATGCACCACTCAAAGCCACGTCGTCAACTTTCAACCCTTTCTGACATAATTTGATATTTTTGATGCATTTACTGATTTGTTTTGGGATAAATGACGGTGAAATTGAAAAGCACTACAAATGAACTCTGACAAGGTAGAAACTTGGCATGGTAACATCATTTCCCTACATGGCATGTGCCAAAAAGTAGAGATGGTTACGGCAAAAACTGGATAAACTTCGTGTACAAACTGGACACTCTCTTTCGAAGTATCAGGGTTTCGGACGAAAACTCATCTGTTACACCGGCTATTCAAAGTTTTTATAACTTATTACAACTCCAGACTTTTTTGTGTTTATTATGCACCATTCAAAGCCATGTCGTCAACTTTCAAACCTTTCTGACATAATTTGATATTTTTGATGCATTTACTGATTTGTTTTGAGCTAAATGACCCTGAAATTGAAAAGCACAACAAATGAACTCCAAAAAGGTTGAAACTTGGCATGGTATCATCATTTCACCCACGTGGCATGTGCAAAAAAGTAGAGATGGTTACGGCAAAAATTGGATGCACTTCGTGTACAAACTGGACACTCTCTTTCGAAGTATCAGGGTTTCGGACGAAAACTCATCTGTTACACCAGCGATTCAAAATTTTAATAACTTATTACAACTCCAGACTTTTTGCATTTATTATGCACCATTCAAAGCCACGTCGTCAACTTTCAATCCTTTTTGTCATAATTTGATATTTTTGATGCATTTACTGATTTGTTTTGAGCTAAATGACCCTGAAATTGAAAAGCACTACAAATGAACTCTAAAAAGGTCGAAACTTGGCATGCTATCATCATTTCCCCTACATGGCATGTGCCAAAAAGTAGAGATGGTTACGGCAAAATCTGGATGCGCTTCGTGTACAAATTGGACACTCTCTTTCGAACTATCAGGGTTTCGGACGAAAACTCATCTGTTACACCGGCTATTCAAAATTTTAATAACGTATTACAACTCCAGATTTTTTGCGTTCATTATGCACCACTCAATGCCACGTCGTCAACTTTCAACCCTTTCTGACATAATTTGATATTTTTGATGCATTTACTGATTTGTTTTGGGATAAATGACCTTGAAATTGAAAAGCACTACAAATGAACTCTGAAAAGGTTGAAACTTGGCATGGTAACATCATTTCCCTACATGGCATGTGCCAAAAAGTAGAGATGGTTACGGCAAAAACTGGATACACTGCGTGTACAAACTGGACACTCTGTTTCGAAGTATAACGGTTTCGGACGAAAACTCATCTGTTACACCGGCTATTCAAAGTTTCTATAACTTATTACAACTCCAGACTTTTTTGCGTTTATTATGCACCATTCAAAGCCACGTCGTCAACTTTCAAACCTTTCTGACATAATTTGATATTTTTGATGCATTTACTGATTTGTTTTGAGCTAAATGACCCTGAAATTGAAAAGCACAACAAATGAACTCCAAAAAGGTTGAAACTTGGCATGGTATCATCATTTCACCCACGTGGCACGTGCAAAAAAGTAGAGATGCTTACGGCAAAAACTGGATGCACTTCGTGTACAAACTGGACACTCTCTTTCGAAGTATCAGGGTTTCGGACGAAAACTCATCTGTTACACCGGCTATTCAAAATTTTAATAACTTATTACAACTCCAGACTTCTTGCATTTATTATGCACCATTCAAAGCCACGTCGTCAACTTTCAATCCTTTTTGTCATAATTTGATATTTTTGATGCATTTACTGATTTGTTTTGAGCTAAATGACCCTGAAATTGAAAAGCACTACAAATGAACTCTAAAAAGGTCGAAACTTGGCATGCTATCATCATTTCCCCTACATGGCATGTGCCAAAAAGTAGAGATGGTTACGGCAAAATCTGGATGCGCTTCGTGTACAAATTGGACACTCTCTTTCGAACTATCAGGGTTTCGGACGAAAACTCATCTGTTACACCGGCTATTCAAAATTTTAATAACATATTACAACTCCAGACTTTTTGCATTCATTATGCACCACTCAAAGCCACGTCGTCAACTTTCAACCCTTTCTGACATAATTTGATATTTTTGATGCATTTACTGATTTGTTTTGGGATAAATGACACTGAAATCGAAAAGCACTACAAATGAACTCTGAAAAGGTTGAAACTTGGCATGGTAACATCATTTCCCTACATGGCATGTGCCAAAAAGTAGAGATGGTTACGGCAAAAACTGGATAAACTTCGTGTACAAACTGAACACTCTCTTTCGATGTATCAGGGTTTCGGACGAAAACTCATCTGTTACACCGGCTATTCAAAGTTTTTATAACTTATTACAACTCCAGACTTTTTTGCGTTTATTATGGACCATTCAAAGCCACGTCGTCAACTTTCAAACCTTTCTGACATAATTTGATATTTTTGATGCATTTACTGATTTGTTTTGAGCTAAATGACCCTGAAATTGAAAAGCACTACAAATGAACTCTAAAAAGGTCGAAACATGGCATGGTATCATCATTTCACCCACGTGGCATGTGCAAAAAAGTAGAGATGGTTACGGCAAAAACTGGATGCACTTCGTGTACAAACTGGACACTCTCTTTCGAAGTATCAGGGTTTTGGACGAAAACTCATCTGTTACACCGGCTATTCAAAATTTTAATAACATATTACAATTCCAGATTTTTTGCGTTCATTATGCACCACTCAATGCCACGTCGTCAACTTTCAACCCTTTCTGCCATAATTTGATATTTTTGATGCATCTACTGATTTGTTTTGGGATAAATGACCCTGAAATTGAAAAGCACTACAAATGAACTCTGAAAAGGTTGAAACTTGGCATGGTAACATCATTTCCCTACATGGCATGTGCCAAAAAGTAGAGATGGTTACGGCAAAAACTGGATACACTTTGTGTACAAACTCGACACTCTCTTTCGAAGTATCAGGGTTTCGGACGAAAACTCATCTGTTACACCGGCTATTCAAAGTTTTTATAACTTATTACAACTCCAAACTTTTTTGCGTTTATTATGCACCATTCAAAGCCACGTCATCAACTCTCAAACCTTTCTGACATAATTTGATATTTTTGATCCATTTAGTGATTTGTTTTGAGCTAAATGACCCTGAAATTGAAAAGCACTACCAATGAACTCTGAAAAGGTCGAAACTTGGCATGGTATCATCATTTCCCCTACATGGCATGTGCCAAAAAGTAGAGATGGTTACGGCAAAATCTGGATGCGCTTCGTGTACAAACTGGACACTCTCTTTCGAACTATCAGGGTTTCGGACGAAAACTCATCTGTTACACCGGCTATTCAAAATTTTAATAACATATTACAACTCCAGACTTTTTGCGTTCATTATGCACCACTCAAAGCCACGTCGTCAACTTTCAACCCTTTCTGACATAATTTGATATTTTTGATGCATTTACTGATTTGTTTTGGGATAAATGACCCTGAAATTGAAAAGCACTACAAATAAACTCTGAAAAGGTTGAAACTTCGCATGGTATCATCATTTCACCCACATGGCATGTGGAAAAAAGCAGAGATTGTTATGGCAAAAACTGGATACACTTCGTGTACAAACTGGACACTCTCTTTCGAAGTATAAGGGTTTCGGACGAAAACTCATCTGTTACACCGGCTATTCCAAATTTTAATAACTTATTACAACTCCGGACTTTTTTGCGTTCACTATGCACCATTCAAAGCCACGTCGTCAAATTTCAACCCTTTCTAACATAATTTGATATTTTTGATGCATTTAGTGATTTGTTTTGAGCTAAATGACCCTGAAATTGAAAAGTACTACCAATGAACTCTGAAAAGGTCGAAACTTGGCATGGTATCATCATTTCACCCAAATGGCATGTGCAAAAAAGTAGAGATGGTTACGGTAAAAACTAGATGCACTTCATGTAGAAACTGGACACTCTCTTTCGAAGTATCAGGGTTTCGGATGAAAACTCATCTGTTACACCGGCTATTCAAAATTTTATTAACTTATTACAACTCCCGACTTTTTGCGTTCATTATGCACCACTCAAAGCCACGTCGTCAACTTTCAACCCTTTCTGACATAATTTGTTGTTTTTGATGCATTTACTGATTTGTTTCGAGCTAAAAGACCCTGAAATTGAAAAGCTCTACAAATGAACTCCGAAAAGGTTGAAACTTGGCATGGTATCATCATTTCACCCACATGGCATGTGCAAAAAAGTAGAGATGGTTATAGCAAAAACTGGATGCACTTCGTGTACAAACTGTACACTCTCTTTCGATGTATCAGTGTTTTGGATGAAAACTCATCTGTTACACCAGCTATACAAAATTTTAATAACTTATTACAACTCCAGACTTTTGCGTTTATTACGCACCGTTCAAAGCCACGCCGTCAACTTTCAACCCTTTCTGACATAATTTGAAATTTTTGATGCATTTACTCATTTGTTTTGAGCTAAATGACCCTGAAATTGAAAAGCACTGCAAATGAACTCTGAAAAGGTCGAAACTTGGCATGCTATCATCATTTCCCCTACATGGCATGTGCCAAAAAGTAGAGATGGTTACGGCAAAATCTGGATGCGCTTCGTGTACAACCTGGACACTCTCTTTCGAACTATCAGGGTTTCGGACGAAAACTCATCTGTTACACCAGCTATTCAAAATTTTAATAACATATTACAACTCCAGACTTTTTGCGTTCATTATGCACCACTCAAAGCCACGTCATCAACTTTCAACCCTTTCTGACATAATTTGATATTTTTTATGCATTTACTGATTTGTTTTGGGATAAATGACCCTGAAATTGAAAAGCACTACAAATGAACTCTGAAAAGGTTGAAACTTGGCATGGTATTATCATTTCACCCACATGGCTTGTGCAAAAAAGTAGAGATGGTTACGGCAAAAACTGGATACACTTCGTGTACAAACTGGACACTCTCTTTCGAAGTATGAGGGTTTCGGACGAAAACTCATCTGTTACACCGGCTATTCAAAGTTTTTATAACTTATTACAACTCCAGACTTTTTTGCGTTTATTATGCACCATTCAAAGCCACGTCGTCAAATTTTAACCCTTTCTGACATAATTTGATATTTTTGATGCATTTACTGATTTGTTTTGAGCTAAATGACCCTGAAATTGAAAAGTACTACCAATGAACTCTGAAAAGGTCGAAACTTGGCATGGTATCATCATTTCACCCAAATGGCATGTGCAAAAAAGTAGAGATGGTTACGGCAAAAACTAGATGCACTTCATGTAGAAACTGGACACTCTCTTTCGAAGTATCAGGGTTTCGGATGAAAACTCATCCGTTACACCGGCTATTCAAAATTTTAATAACTTATTACAACTCCTGACTTTTTGCGTTCATTATGCACCACTCAATGCCACTTCGTCAAACTTCAACCCTTTCTGACATAATTTGATGTTTTTGATGCATTTACTGATTTGTTTCGAGCTAAATGACCCTGAAATTGAAAATCACAACAAATGAACTCCGAAAAGGTTGAAACTTGGCATGGTATCATCATTTCACCCACATGGCATGTGCAAAAAAGTAGAGATGGTTATAGCAAAAACTGGATGCACTTCGTGTACAAACTGTACACTCTCTTTCGATGTATCAGGGTTTCGGATGAAAACTCATCTGTTACACCGGCTATTCAAAATATTAATAACTTATTACAACTCCGGACTTTTGCGTTTATTATGCACCGTTCAAAGCCACGTCGTCAACTTTCAACCCTTTCTGACATAATTTGAAATTTTTGATGCATTTACTCATTTGTTTTGAGCTAAATGACCCTGAAATTGAAAAGCACTGCAAATGAACTCTGAAAAGGTCGAAACTTGGCATGCTATCATCATTTCCCCTACATGGCATGTGCCAAAAAGTAGAGATGGTTAGGGCAAAATATGGATGCGCTTCGTGTACAAACTGGACACTCTCTTTCGAACTATCAGGGTTTCGGACGAAAACTCATCTGTTACACCAGCTATTCAAAATTTTAATAACATATTACAACTCCAGACTTTTTGCGTTCGTTATGCACCACTCAAAGCCACGTCGTCAACTTTCAAACCTTTCTGACATAATTTGATATTTTTTATGCATTTACTGATTTGTTTTGGGATAAATGACCCTGAAATTGAAAAGCACTACAAATGAACTCTAAAAAGGTTGAAACTTTGCATGGTATTATCATTTCACCCACATGGCATGTGCAAAAAAGTAGAGATGTTTACGGCAAAAACTGGATGCACTTCGTGTACAAACTGGACACTCTCTTTCGAAGTATAAGGGTTTCGGACGAAAACTCATCTGTTACACCGGCTATTCAAAGTTTTTATAACTTATTACAACTCCAGACTTTTTTGCGTTTATTATGCACCATTCAAAGCCACGTCGTCAAATTTTAACCCTTTCTGACATAATTTGATATTTTTGATGCATTTACTGATTTGTTTTGAGTTAAATGACCCTGAAATTGAAAAGTACTACCAATGAACTCTGAAAAGGTCGAAACTTGGCATGGTATCATCATTTCACCCAAATGGCATGTGCAAAAAAGTAGAGATGGTTACGGCAAAAACTAGATGCACTTCATGTAGAAACTGGACACTCTCTTTCGAAGTATCAGGGTTTCGGATGAAAACTCATCCGTTACACCGGCTATTCAAAATTTTAATAACTTATTACAACTCCTGACTTTTTGCGTTCATTATGCACCACTCAATGCCACTTCGTCAAACTTCAACCCTTTCTGACATAATTTGATGTTTTTGATGCATTTACTGATTTGTTTCGAGCTAAATGACCCTGAAATTGAAAATCACAACAAATGAACTCCGAAAAGGTTGAAACTTGGCATGGGATCATCATTTCACCCACATGGCATGTGCAAAAAAGTAGAGATGGTTATAGCAAAAACTGGATGCACTTCGTGTACAAACTGTACACTCTCTTTCGATGTATCAGGGTTTCGGATGAAAACTCATCTGTTACACCGGCTATTCGAAATTTTAATAACTTATTACAACTCCAGACTTTTTGCGTTTATTATGCACCGTTCAAAGCCACGTCGTCAACTTTCAACCCTTTCTGACATAATTTGAAATTTTTGATGCATTTACTCATTTGTTTTGAGCTAAATGACCCTGAAATAGAAAAGCATTACAAATGAACTCTGAAAAGGTCGAAACTTGGCATGCTATCATCATTTCCCCTACATGGCATGTGCCAAAAAGTAGAGATGGTTACGGCAAAATCTGGATGCGCTTCGTGTACAAACTGGACACTCTCTTTCGAACTATCAGGGTTTCGGACGAAAACTCATCTGTTACACCGGCTATTCAAAATTTTAATAACATATTACAACTCCAGACTTTTTGCGTTCATTATGCACCACTCAAAGCCACGTCGTCAACTTTCAACCCTTTCTGACATAATTTGATATTTTTGATGCATTTACTGATTTGTTTTGGGATAAATGACCCTGAAATTGAAAAGCACTACAAATAAACTCTGAAAAGGTTGAAACTTCGCATGGTATCATCATTTCACCCACATGGCATGTGGAAAAAAGCAGAGATTGTTATGGCAAAAACTGGATACACTTCGTGTACAAACTGGACACTCTCTTTCGAAGTATAAGGGTTTCGGACGAAAACTCATCTGTTACACCGGCTATTCAAAGTTTTTATAACTTATTACAACTCCAAACTTTTTTGCGTTTATTATGCACCATTCAAAGCCACGTCGTCAAATTTCAACCCTTTCTAACATAATTTGATATTTTTGATGCATTTAGTGATTTGTTTTGAGCTAAATGACCCTGAAATTGAAAAGTACTACCAATGAACTCTGAAAAGGTCGAAACTTGGCATGGTATCATCATTTCACCCAAATGGCATGTGCAAAAAAGTAGAGATGGTTACGGTAAAAACTAGATGCACTTCATGTAGAAACTGGACACTCTCTTTCGAAGTATCAGGGTTTCGGATGAAAACTCATCTGTTACACCGGCTATTCAAAATTTTATTAACTTATTACAACTCCCGACTTTTTGCGTTCATTATGCACCACTCAAAGCCACGTCGTCAACTTTCAACCCTTTCTGACATAATTTGTTGTTTTTGATGCATTTACTGATTTGTTTCGAGCTAAAAGACCCTGAAATTGAAAAGCTCTACAAATGAACTCCGAAAAGGTTGAAACTTGGCATGGTATCATCATTTCACCCACATGGCATGTGCAAAAAAGTAGAGATGGTTATAGCAAAAACTGGATGCACTTCGTGTACAAACTGTACACTCTCTTTCGATGTATCAGTGTTTTGGATGAAAACTCATCTGTTACACCAGCTATACAAAATTTTAATAACTTATTACAACTCCAGACTTTTGCGTTTATTACGCACCGTTCAAAGCCACGCCGTCAACTTTCAACCCTTTCTGACATAATTTGAAATTTTTGATGCATTTACTCATTTGTTTTGAGCTAAATGACCCTGAAATTGAAAAGCACTGCAAATGAACTCTGAAAAGGTCGAAACTTGGCATGCTATCATCATTTCCCCTACATGGCATGTGCCAAAAAGTAGAGATGGTTACGGCAAAATCTGGATGCGCTTCGTGTACAACCTGGACACTCTCTTTCGAACTATCAGGGTTTCGGACGAAAACTCATCTGTTACACCAGCTATTCAAAATTTTAATAACATATTACAACTCCAGACTTTTTGCGTTCATTATGCACCACTCAAAGCCACGTCATCAACTTTCAACCCTTTCTGACATAATTTGATATTTTTTATGCATTTACTGATTTGTTTTGGGATAAATGACCCTGAAATTGAAAAGCACTACAAATGAACTCTGAAAAGGTTGAAACTTGGCATGGTATTATCATTTCACCCACATGGCTTGTGCAAAAAAGTAGAGATGGTTACGGCAAAAACTGGATACACTTCGTGTACAAACTGGACACTCTCTTTCGAAGTATGAGGGTTTCGGACGAAAACTCATCTGTTACACCGGCTATTCAAAGTTTTTATAACTTATTACAACTCCAGACTTTTTTGCGTTTATTATGCACCATTCAAAGCCACGTCGTCAAATTTTAACCCTTTCTGACATAATTTGATATTTTTGATGCATTTACTGATTTGTTTTGAGCTAAATGACCCTGAAATTGAAAAGTACTACCAATGAACTCTGAAAAGGTCGAAACTTGGCATGGTATCATCATTTCACCCAAATGGCATGTGCAAAAAAGTAGAGATGGTTACGGCAAAAACTAGATGCACTTCATGTAGAAACTGGACACTCTCTTTCGAAGTATCAGGGTTTCGGATGAAAACTCATCCGTTACACCGGCTATTCAAAATTTTAATAACTTATTACAACTCCTGACTTTTTGCGTTCATTATGCACCACTCAATGCCACTTCGTCAAACTTCAACCCTTTCTGACATAATTTGATGTTTTTGATGCATTTACTGATTTGTTTCGAGCTAAATGACCCTGAAATTGAAAATCACAACAAATGAACTCCGAAAAGGTTGAAACTTGGCATGGTATCATCATTTCACCCACATGGCATGTGCAAAAAAGTAGAGATGGTTATAGCAAAAACTGGATGCACTTCGTGTACAAACTGTACACTCTCTTTCGATGTATCAGGGTTTCGGATGAAAACTCATCTGTTACACCGGCTATTCAAAATTTTAATAACTTATTACAACTCCGGACTTTTGCGTTTATTATGCACCGTTCAAAGCCACGTCGTCAACTTTCAACCCTTTCTGACATAATTTGAAATTTTTGATGCATTTACTCATTTGTTTTGAGCTAAATGACCCTGAAATTGAAAAGCACTGCAAATGAACTCTGAAAAGGTCGAAACTTGGCATGCTATCATCATTTCCCCTACATGGCATGTGCCAAAAAGTAGAGATGGTTAGGGCAAAATATGGATGCGCTTCGTGTACAAACTGGACACTCTCTTTCGAACTATCAGGGTTTCGGACGAAAACTCATCTGTTACACCAGCTATTCAAAATTTTAATAACATATTACAACTCCAGACTTTTTGCGTTCATTATGCACCACTCAAAGCCACGTCGTCAACTTTCAAACCTTTCTGACATAATTTGATATTTTTTATGCATTTACTGATTTGTTTTGGGATAAATGACCCTGAAATTGAAAAGCACTACAAATGAACTCTAAAAAGGTTGAAACTTTGCATGGTATTATCATTTCACCCACATGGCATGTGCAAAAAAGTAGAGATGTTTACGGCAAAAACTGGATGCACTTCGTGTACAAACTGGACACTCTCTTTCGAAGTATAAGGGTTTTGGACGAAAACTCATCTGTTACACCGGCTATTCAAAGTTTTTATAACTTATTACAACTCCAGACTTTTTTGCGTTTATTATGCACCATTCAAAGCCACGTCGTCAAATTTTAACCCTTTCTGACATAATTTGATATTTTTGATGCATTTACTGATTTGTTTTGAGTTAAATGACCCTGAAATTGAAAAGTACTACCAATGAACTCTGAAAAGGTCGAAACTTGGCATGGTATCATCATTTCACCCAAATGGCATGTGCAAAAAAGTAGAGATGGTTACGGCAAAAACTAGATGCACTTCATGTAGAAACTGGACACTCTCTTTCGAAGTATCAGGGTTTCGGATGAAAACTCATCCGTTACACCGGCTATTCAAAATTTTAATAACTTATTACAACTCCTGACTTTTTGCGTTCATTATGCACCACTCAATGCCACTTCGTCAAACTTCAACCCTTTCTGACATAATTTGATGTTTTTGATGCATTTACTGATTTGTTTCGAGCTAAATGACCCTGAAATTGAAAATCACAACAAATGAACTCCGAAAAGGTTGAAACTTGGCATGGGATCATCATTTCACCCACATGGCATGTGCAAAAAAGTAGAGATGGTTATAGCAAAAACTGGATGCACTTCGTGTACAAACTGTACACTCTCTTTCGATGTATCAGGGTTTCGGATGAAAACTCATCTGTTACACCGGCTATTCGAAATTTTAATAACTTATTACAACTCCAGACTTTTTGCGTTTATTATGCATCGTTCAAAGCCACGTCGTCAACTTTCAACCCTTTCTGACATAATTTGAAATTTTTGATGCATTTACTCATTTGTTTTGAGCTAAATGACCCTGAAATAGAAAAGCATTACAAATGAACTCTGAAAAGGTCGAAACTTGGCATGCTATCATCATTTCCCCTACATGGCATGTGCCAAAAAGTAGAGATGGTTACGGCAAAATCTGGATGCGCTTCGTGTACAAACTGGACACTCTCTTTCGAACTATCAGGGTTTCGGACGAAAACTCATCTGTTACACCGGCTATTCAAAGTTTCTATAACTTATTACATCTCCAGAATTTTTTGCGTTTATTATGCACCATTCAAAGCCACGTCGTCAACTTTCAAACCTTTCTGACATAATTTGATATTTTTGATGCATTTACTGATTTGTTTTGAGCTAAATGACCCTGAAATTGAAAAGCACTACAAATGAACTCTAAAAAGGTCGAAACTTGGCATGGTATAATCATTTCACCTACATGGCTTGTGCAAAAAAGTAGAGATGGTTACGGCAAAAACTGGATGCACTTCGTGTACAAACTGGACACTCTCTTTCGAAGTATAAGGGTTTCGGACGAAAACTCATCTGTTACACCGGCTATTCCAAATTTTAATAACTTATTACAACTCCAGATTTTTTGCGTTCATTATGCACCACTCAATGCCACGTCGTCAACTTTCAACCCTTTCTGACATAATCAGATATTTTTGATGCATTTACTGATTTGTTTTGGGATAAATGACCCTGAAATTGAAAAGCACTACAAATGAACTCTGAAAAGGTTGAAACTTGGCATGGTAACATCATTTCCCTACATGGCATGTGCCAAAAAGTAGAGATGGTTACGGCAAAAACTGGATACACTTCGTGTACAAACTGGACACTCTCCTTCGAAGTATCAGGGTTTCGGACGAAAACTCATCTGTTACACCGGCTATTCAAAGTTTTTATAACTTATTACAACTCCAGACTTTTTTGCGTTTATTATGCACCATTCAAAGCCACGTCGTCAACTTTCAAACCTTTCTGACATAATTTGATATTTTTGATGCATTTACTGATTTGTTTTGAGCTAAAAGACCCTGAAATTGAAAAGCACAACAAATGAACTCCGAAAAGGTTGAAACTTGGCATGGTATCATCATTTCACCCACGTGGCATGTGCAAAAAAGTAGAGATGGTTACGGCAAAAACTAGATGCACTTCGTGTACAAACTGGACACTCTCTTTCGAAGTATCAGGGTTTCGGACGAAAACTCATCTGTTACACCGGCTATTCAAAATTTTAATAACTTATTACAACTCCAGAATTTTTGCGTTCAGTATGCACCATTCAAAGCCACGTCGTCAACTTTCAACCCTTTCTGACATAATTTGATATTTTTGATGCATTTAGTGATTTGTTTTGAGCTAAATGACCCTGAAATTGAAAAGCACAACCAATGAACTCTGAAAAGGTCGAAACTTGGCATGGTATCATCATTTCCCCTACATGGCATGTGCCAAAAAGTAGAGATGGTTACGGCAAAATCTGGATGCGCTTCGTGTACAAACTGGACACTCTCTTTCGAACTATCAGGGTTTCGGACGAAAACTCATCTGTTACACCGGCTATTCAAAATTTTAATAACATATTACAACTCCAGACTTTTTGCGTTCATTATGCACCACTCAAGGCCACGTCGTCAACTTTCAACCCTTTCTGACATAATTTGATATTTTTGATGCATTTACTGATTTGTTTTGGTATAAATGACCCTTAAATTGAAAAGCACTACAAATGAACTCTGAAAAGGTTGAAACTTCGCATGGTATCATCATTTCACCCACATGGCATGTGGAAAAAAGCAGAGATGGTTATGGCGAAAACTGGATACACTTCGTGTACAAACTGGACACTCTCTTTCGAAGTATCAGGGTTTCGCACGAAAACTCATCTGTTACACCGGCTATTCAAAGTTTCTATAACTTATTACAACTCCAGAATTTTTTGCGTTTATTATGCACCATTCAAAGCCACGGCGTCAACTTTCAAACCTTTCTGACATAATTTGATATTTTTGATGCATTTACTGATTTGTTTTGAGCTAAATGACCCTGAAATTGAAAAGCACTACAAATGAACTCTAAAAAGGTCGAAACTTGGCATGGTATAATCATTTCACCTACATGGCATGTGCAAAAAAGTAGAGATGTTTACGGCAAAAACTGGATGCACTTCGTGTACAAACTGGACACTCTATTTCGAAGTATAAGGGTTTCAGACGAAAACTCATCTGTTACACCGGCTATTCCAAATTTTAATAACTTACTACAACTCCAGATTTTTTGCGTTCATTATGCACCACTCAATGCCACGTCGTCAAATTTCAACCCTTTTTGACATAATTTGATATTTTTGATGCATTTACTGATTTGTTTTGGGATAAATGACCCTGAAATTGAAAAGCACTACAAATGAACTCTGAAAAGGTTGAAACTTGGCATGGTAACATCATTTCCCTACATGGCATGTGCCAAAAAGTAGAGATGGTTACGGCAAAAACTAGATACACTTCGTGTACAAACTGGACACTCTCTTTCAAAGTATCAGGGTTTCAGACGAAAACTCATCTGTTACACCGGCTATTCAAAGTTTTTATAACTTATTACAACTCCAGACTTTTTTGCGTTTATTATGCACCATTCAAAGCCACGTCGTCAACTTTCAAACCTTTCTGACATAATTTGACATTTTTGATGCATTTACTGATTTGTTTTGAGCTAAATGACCCTGAAATTGAAAAGCACAACAAATGAACTCCGAAAAGGTTGAAACTTGGCATGGTATCATCATTTCACCCACGTGGCATGTGCAAAAAAGTAGAGATGGTTACGGCAAAAACTGGATGCACTTCGTGTACAAACTGGACACTCTCTTTCGAAGTATCAGGGTTTCGGACGAAAACTCATCTGTTACACCGGCTATTCAAAATTTTAATAACTTACTACAACTCCAGACTTTTTGCGTTCAGTATGCACCATTCAAAGCCACGTCGTCAACTTTCAACCCTTTCTGACATAATTTGATATTTTTGATGCATTTAGTGATTTGTTTTGAGCTAAATGACCCTGAAATTGAAAAGCACAACCAATGAACTCTGAAAAGGTCGAAACTTGGCATGGTATCATCATTTCCCCTACATGGCATGTGCCAAAAAGTAGAGATGGTTACGGCAAAATCTGGATGCGCTTCGTGTACAAACTGGACACTCTCTTTCGAACTATCAGGGTTTCGGACGAAAACTCATCTGTTACACCGGCTATTCAAAATTTTAATAACATATTACAACTCCAGACTTTTTGCGTTCATTATGCACCACTCAAGGCCACGTCGTCAACTTTCAACCCTTTCTGACATAATTTGATATTTTTGATGCATTTACTGATTTGTTTTGGTATAAATGACCCTGAAATTGAAAAGCACTACAAATGAACTCTGAAAAGGTTGAAACTTCGCATGGTATCATCATTTCACCCACATGGCATGTGGAAAAAAGCAGAGATGGTTATGGCAAAAACTGGATACACTTCGTGTACAAACTGGACACTCTCTTTCGAAGTATCAGGGTTTCGCACGAAAACTCATCTGTTACACCGGCTATTCAAAGTTTCTATAACTTATTACAACTCCAGAATTTTTTGCGTTTATTATGCACCATTCAAAGCCACGGCGTCAACTTTCAAACCTTTCTGACATAATTTGATATTTTTGATGCATTTACTCATTTGTTTTGAGCTAAATGACCCTGAAATTGAAAAGCACTACAAATGAACTCTGAAAAGGTCGAAACTTGGCATGCTATCATCATTTCCCCTACATGGCATGTCCCAAAAAGTAGAGATGGTTACGGCAAAATCTGGAGGCGCTTCGTGTACAAACTGGACACTCTCTTTCGAACTATCAGGGTTTCGGACGAAAACTCATCTGTTATACCGGCTATTCCAAATTTTAATAACTTACTACAACTCCAGATTTTTTGCGTTCATTATGCACCACTCAATGCCACGTCGTCAAATTTCAACCCTTTCTGACATAATTTGATATTTTTGATGCATTTACTGATTTGTTTTGGGATAAATGACCCTGAAATTGAAAAGCACTACAAATGAACTCAGAAAAGGTTGAAACTTGGCATGGTAACATCATTTCCCTACATGGCATGTGCCAAAAAGTAGAGATGGTTACGGCAAAAACTGGATGCACTTCGTGTACAAACTGGACACTCTCTTTCAAAGTATCAGGGTTTCAGACGAAAACTCATCTGTTACACCGGCTATTCAAAGTTTTTATAACTTATTACAACTCCAGACTTTTTTGCGTTTATTATGCACGATCCAAAGCCACGTCGTCAACTTTCAAACCTTTCTGACATAATTTGATATTTTTGATGCATTTACTGATTTGTTTTGAGCTAAATGACCCTGAAATTGAAAAGCACAACAAATGAACTCCAAAAAGGTTGAAACTTGGCATGGTATCATCATTTCACCCACGTGGCATGTGCAAAAAAGTAGAGATGGTTACGGCAAAAACTGGATGCACTTCGTGTACAAACTGGACACTCTCTTTCGAAGTATCAGGGTTTCGGACGAAAACTCATCTGTTACACCGGCTATTCAAAATTTTAATAACTTACTACAACTCCAGACTTTTTGCGTTCAGTATGCACCATTCAAAGCCACATCGTCAACTTTCAACCCTTTCTGACATAATTTGATATTTTTGATGCATTTAGTGATTTGTTTTGAGCTAAATGACCCTGAAATTGAAAAGCACAACCAATGAACTCTGAAAAGGTCGAAACTTGGCATGGTATCATCATTTCCCCTACATGGCATGTGCCAAAAAGTAGAGATGGTTATGGCAAAATCTGGATGCGCTTCGTGTACAAACTGGACACTCTCTTTCGAACTATCAGGGTTTCGGACGAAAACTCATCTGTTACACCGGTTATTCAAAATTTTAATAACATATTACAACTCCAGACTTTTTGCGTTCATTATGCACCACTCAAGGCCACGTCGTCAACTTTCAACCCTTTCTGACATAATTTGATATTTTTGATGCATTTACTGATTTGTTTTGGTATAAATGACCCTGAAATTGAAAAGCACTACAAATGAACTCTGAAAAGGTTGAAACTTCGCATGGTATCATCATTTCACCCACATGGCATGTGGAAAAAAGCAGAGATGGTTATGGCAAAAACTGGATACACTTCGTGTACAAACTGGACACTCTCTTTCGAAGTATCAGGGTTTCGCACGAAAACTCATCTGTTACACCGGCTATTCAAAGTTTCTATAACTTATTACAACTCCAGAATTTTTTGCGTTTATTATGCACCATTCAAAGCCACGGCGTCAACTTTCAAACCTTTGTGAACTAATTTGATATTTTTGATGCATTTACTGATTTGTTTTGAGCTAAATGACCCTGAAATTGAAAAGCACTACAAATGAACTCTAAAAAGGTCGAAACTTGGCATGGTATAATCATTTCACTTACATGGCATGTGCAAAAAAGTAGAGATGTTTACGGCAAAAACTGGATGCACTTCGTGTACAAACTGGACACTCTATTTCGAAGTATAAGGGTTTCGGACGAAAACTCATCTGTTACACCGGCTATTCCAAATTTTAATAACTTACTACAACTCCAGATTTTTTGTTTTCATTATGCACCACTCAATGCCACGTCGTCAAATTTCAACCCTTTCTGACATAATTTGATATTTTTGATGCATTTACTAATTTGTTTTGGGATAAATGACCCTAAAATTGAAAAGCACTACAAATGAACTCTGAAAAGGTTGAAACTTGGCATGGTAACATCATTTCCCTACATGGCATGTGCCAAAAAGTAGAGATGGTTACGGCAAAAACTGGATACACTTTGTGTACAAACTGGACACTCTCTTTCAAAGTATGAGGGTTTCAGACGAAAACTCATCTGTTACACCAGCTATTCAAAGTTTTTATAACTTATTACAACTCCAGACTTTTTTGCGTTTATTATGCACCATTCAAAGCCACGTCGTCAACTTTCAAACCTTTCTGACATAATTTGATATTTTTGATGCATTTACTGATTTGTTTTGAGCTAAATGACCCTGAAATTGAAAAGCACAACAAATGAACTCCGAAAAGGTTGAAACTTGGCATGGTATCATCATTTCACCCACGTGGCATGTGCAAAAAAGTAGAGATGGTTACGGCAAAAACTGGATGCACTTCGTGTACAAACTGGACACTCTCTTTCGAAGTATCAGGGTTTCGGACGAAAACTCATCTGTTACACCGGCTATTCAAAATTTTAATAACTTATTACAACTCCAGACTTTTTGCTTTCAATATGCACCATTCAAAGCCACGTCGTCAACTTTCAACCCTTTCTGACATAATTTGATATTTTTGATGCATTTAGTGATTTGTTTTGAGCTAAATGACCCTGAAATTGAAAAGCACAACCAATGAACTCTGAAAAGGTCGAAACTTGGCATGGTATCATCATTTCCCCTACATGGCATGTGCCAAAAAGTAGAGATGGTTACGGCAAAATCTGGATGCGCTTAGTGTACAAACTGGACACTCTCTTTCGAACTATCAGGGTTTCGGACGAAAACTCACCTGTTACACCGGCTATTCAAAATTTTAATAACATATTACAACTCCAGACTTTTTGCGTTCATTATGCACCACTCAAAGCCACGTCGTCAACTTTCAACCCTTTCTGACATAATTTGATATTTTTGATGCATTTACTAATTTGTTTTGGTATAAATGACCCTGAAATTGAAAAGCACTACAAATGAACTCTGATAAGGTTGAAACTTCGCATGGTATCATCATTTCACCCACATGGCATGTGGAAAAAAGCAGAGATGGTTATGGCAAAAACTGGATACACTTCGTGTACAAACTGGACACTCTCTTTCGAAGTATCAGGGTTTCGCACGAAAACTCATCTGTTACACCGGCTATTCAAAGTTTCTATAACTTATTACAAGTCCAGAATTTTTTGCGTTTATTATGCACCATTCAAAGCCACGGCGTCAACTTTCAAACCTTTCTGACATAATTTGATATTTTTGATATATTTACTGATTTGTTTTGAGCTAAATGACCCTGAAATTGAAAAGCACTACAAATGAACTCTAAAAAGGTCGAAACTTGGCACGGTATCATCATTTCACCTACATGGCATGTGCAAAAAAGTAGAGATGTTTACGGCAAAAACTGGATGCACTTCGTGTACAAACTGGACACTCTCTTTCGAAGTATCAGGGTTTTGGACGAAAACTCATCTGTTACACCGGCTATTGAAAATTTTAATAACATATTACAACTCCAGATTTTTTGCGTTCATTATGCACCACTCAATGCCACGTCGTCAACTTTCAACCCTTTCTGACATAATTTGATATTTTTGATGCATCTACTGATTTGTTTTGGGATAAATGACCCTGAAATTGAAAAGCACTACAAATGAACTCTGAAAAGGTTGAAACTTGGCATGGTAACATCATCTCCCTACATGGCATGTGCCAAAAAGTATAGATGGTTACGGCAAAAACTCATCTGTTACACCGGCTATTTAAAGTTTTTATAACTTATTACAACTCCAGACTTTTTTGCGTTTATTATGCACCATTCAAAGCCACGTCATCAACTTTCAAACCTTTCTGACAAAATTTGATATTTTTGATGCATTTACTGATTTGTTTTATGCTAAATGACCCTGAAATTGAAAAGCACAACAAATGAACTCCGAAAAGGTTGAAACTTGGCATGGTATCATCATTTCAGCCACGTGGCATGTGCAAAAAAGTAGATATGGTTACGGCAAAAACTGGATGCACTTCGTATACAAACTGGACACTCTCTTTCGAAGTATCAGGGTTTTGGACGAAAACTCATCTGTTACACCGGCTATTCAAAATTTTAATAACTTATTACAACTCCAGACTTTTTGCGTTCAGTATGCACCATTCAAAGCCACGTCGTCAACTGTCAACCCTTTCTGACATAATTTGATATTTTTGATGCATTTAGTGATTTGTTTTGAGCTAAATAACCCTGAAATTGAAAAGCACTACCAATGAACTCTGAAAAGGTCGAAACTTGGCATGGTATCATCATTTCCCCTACATGGCATGTGCCAAAAAGTAGAGATGGTTACGGCAAAATCTGGATGCGCTTGGTGTACAAACTGGACACTCTCTTTCGAACTATCAGGGTTTCGGACGAAAATTCATCTGTTACACCGGCTATTCAAAATTTTAATAACATATTACAACTCCAGACTTTTTGCGTTCATTATGCACCACTCAAAGCCACGTCGTCAACTTTCAACCCTTTCTGACATAATTTGATATTTTTGATGCATTTACTGATTTGTTTTGGGATAAATGACCCTGAAATTGAAAAGCACTACAAATGAACTCTGAAAAGGTTGAAACTTCGCATGGTATCATCATTTCACCCACATGGCATGTGGAAAAAAGTAGAGATGGTTATGGCAAAAGCTGGATACACTTCGTGTACAAACTGGACACTCTCTTTCGAACTATCAGGGTTTCGGACGAAAACTCATCTGTTACACCGGCTATTCAAAGTTTCTATAACTTATTAAAACTCCAGAATTTTTTGCGTTTATTATGCACCATTCAAAGCCACGTCGTCAACTTTCAAACCTTTCTGACATAATTTGATATTTTTGATGCATTTACTGATTTATTTTGAGCTAAATGACCCTGAAATTGAAAAGCACTGCAAATGAACTCTAAAAAGGTCGAAACTTGGCATGGTATAATCATTTCACCTACATGGCATGTGCAAAAAAGTAGAGATGTTTACGGCAAAAACTGGATGCACTTCGTGTACAAACTGGACACTCTCTTTCGAAGTATAAGGGTTTCGGACGAAAACTCATCTGTTACACCGGCTATTCCAAATTTTAATAACTTTATTACAACTCCGGACTTTTTTGCGTTCACTATGCACCATTCAAAGCCACGTCGTCAAATTTCAACCCTTTCTAACATAATTTGATATTTTTGATGCATTTAGTGATTTGTTTTGAGCTAAATGACCTTGAAATCGAAAAGTACTACCAATGAACTCTGAAAAGGTCGAAACTTGGCATGGTATCATCATTTCACCCAAATGGCATGTGCAAAAAAGTAGAGATGGTTTCGGTAAAAACTAGATGCACTTCATGTAGAAACTGGACACTCTCTTTCGAAGTATCAGGGTTTCGGATGAAAACTCATCTGTTACACCAGCTATTCAAAATATTAATAACTTATTACAACTCCCGACTTTTTGCGTTCATTATGCACCACTCAAAGCCACGTCGTCAACTTTCAACCCTTTCTGACATAATTTGTTGTTTTTGATGCATTTACTGATTTGTTTCGAGCTAAAAGACCCTGAAATTGAAAAGCACAACAAATGAACTCCGAAAAGGTTGAAACTTGGCATGGTATCATCATTTCAGCCACGTGGCATGTGCAAAAAAGTAGATATGGTTACGGCAAAAACTGGATGCACTTCGTATACAAACTGGACACTCTCTTTCGAAGTATCAGGGTTTTGGACAAAAACTCATCTGTTACACCGGCTATTCAAAATTTTAATAACTTATTACAACTCCAGACTTTTTGCGTTCAGTATGCACCATTCAAAGCCACGTCGTCAACTGTCAACCCTTTCTGACATAATTTGATATTTTTGATGCATTTAGTGATTTGTTTTGAGCTAAATGACCCTGAAATTGAAAAGCACTACCAATGAACTCTGAAAAGGTCGAAACTTGGCATGGTATCATCATTTCCCCTACATGGCATGTGCCAAAAAGTAGAGATGGTTACGGCAAAATCTGGATGCGCTTCGTGTACAAACTGGACACTCTCTTTCGAACTATCAGGGTTTCGGACGAAAACTCATCTGTTACACCGGCTATTCAAAATTTTAATAACATATTAAAACTCCAGACTTTTTGCGTTCATTATGCACCACTCAAAGCCACGTCGTCAACTTTCAACCCTTTCTGACATAATTTGATATTTTTGATGCATTTACTGATTTGTTTTGGGATAAATGACCCTGAAATTGAAAAGCACTACATATGAACTCTGAAAAGGTTGAAAATTCGCATGGTATCATCATTTCACCCACATGGCATGTGCAAAAAAGTAGAGATGGTTACCGCAAAAACTGGATGCACTTCGTGTACAAACTGTACACTCTCTTTCGATGTATCAGGGTTTCGGATGAAAACTCATCTGTTACACCGGCTATTCAAAATTCTAATAACTTATTACAACTCCAGACTTTTTGCGTTTATTATGCACCATTCAAAGCCACGTCGTCAACTTTCAACCCTTTCTGACATAATTTGATATTTTTGATGCATTTACTCATTTGTTTTGAGCTAAATGACCCTGAAATTGAAAAGCACTACAAATGAACTCTGAAAAGGTCGAAACTTGGCATGCTATCATCATTTCCCCTACATGGCATGTGCCAAAAAGTAGAGATGGTTATGGCAAAATCTGGATGCGCTTCGTGTACAAACTGGACACTCTCTTTCGAACTATCAGGGTTTCGGACGAAAACTCATCTGTTACACCGGCTATTCAAAATTTTAATAACATATTACAACTCCAGACTTTTTGCGTTCATTATGCACCACTCAAAGCCACGTCGTCAACTTTCAACCCTTTCTGACATAATTTGATATTTTTGATGCATTTACTGATTTGTTTTGGGATAAATGACCCTGAAATTGAAAAGCACTACAAATGAACTCTGAAAAGGTCGAAACTTGGCATGCTATCATCATTTCCCCTACATGGCATGTGCCAAAAAGTAGAGATGTTTACGGCAAAAACTGGATGCACTTCGTGTACAAACTGGACACTCTCTTTCGAAGTATCAGGGTTTCGGACGAAAACTCATCTGTTACACCGGCTATTCAAAGTTTTTATAACTTATTACAACTCCAGACTTTTTTGCGTTTATTATGCACAATTCAAAGCCACGTCGTCAACTTTCAAACCTTTCTGACATAATTTGATATTTTTGATGCATTTACTGATTTGTTTTGAGCTAAATGACCCTGAAATTGAAAAGCACAACAAATGAACTCCGAAAAGGTTGAAACTTGGCATGGTATCATCATTTCACCCACGTGGCATGTGCAAAAAAGTAGAGATGGTTACGGCAAAAACTGGATGCACTTCGTGTACAAACTGGACACTCTCTTTCGAAGTATCAGGGTTTCGGACGAAAACTCATCTGTTATACCGGCCATTCAAAATTTTAATAACTTATTACAACTCCTGACTTTTTGCGTTCATTATGCACCACTCAAAGCCACGTCGTCAAACTTCAACCCTTTCTGACATAATTTGATGTTTTTGATGCATTTACTGATTTGTTTCGAGCTAAATGACCCTGAAATTGAAAAGCACAACAAATGAACTCCGAAAAGGTTGAAACTTGGCATGGTATCATCATTTCACCCACATGGCATGTGCAAAAAAGTAGAGATGGTTACGGCAAATACTGGATGCACTTCGTGTACAAACTGGACACTCTGTTTTGAAGTATCAGGGTTTCGGATGAAAACTCATCTGTTACACCGGCTATTCAAAATTTTATTAACTTATTACAACTCCAGACTTTTTGCGTTTATTATGCACCATTCAAAGCCACGTCGTCAACTTTCAACCCTTTCTGACATAATTTGATATTTTTGATGCATTTACTGATTTGTTTTGAGCTAAATGACCCTGAAATTGAAAAGCACTACAAATGAACTCTGAAAAGGTCGAAACTTGGCATGCTATCATCATTTCCCCTACATGGCCTGTGCCAAAAAGTAGAGATGGTTATGGCAAAATCTGGATGCGCTTCGTGTACAAACTGGACACTCTCTTTCGAACTATCAGGGTTTCGGACGAAAACTCATCTGTTACACCGGCTATTCAAAATTTTAATAACATATTACAACTCCAGACTTTTTGCGTTCATTATGCACCACTCAAAGCCACGTCGTCAACTTTCAACCCTTTCTGACATAATTTGATATTTTTGATGCATTTACTGATTTGTTTTGGGATAAATGACCCTGAAATTGAAAAGCACAACAAATGAACTCCAAAAAGGTCGAAACTTGGCATGCTATCATCATTTCCCCTACATGGCATGTGCCAAAAAGTAGAGATCGTTACGGCAAAATCTGGATGCGCTTCGTGTACAAACTGGACACTCTCTTTCGAACTATCAGGGTTTCGGACGAAAACTCATCTGTTACACCGGCTATTCAAAATTTTAATAACATATTACAACTCCAGACTTTTTGCGTTCATTATGCACCACTCAAAGCCACATCGTCAACTTTCAACCCTTTCTGACATAATTTGATATTTTTTATGCATTTACTGATTTGTTTTGGGATAAATGATCCTGAAATTGAAAAGCACTACAAATGAACTCTGAAAAGGTTGAAACTTGGCATGGTATCATCATTTCACCCACATGGCATGTGCAAAAAAGTAGAGATGGTTACGGCAAAAACTGGATCCACTTCGTGTACAAAATGGACACTCTCTTTCGAAGTATCAGGGTTTCGGACGAAAACTCATCTGTTACACCGGCTATTCAAAGTTTTTATAACTTATTACAACTCCAGACTTTTTTGCGTTTATTATGCACCATTCAAAGCCACGTCGTCAAATTTTAACCCTTTCTGACATAATTTGATATTTTTGATGCATTTACTGATTTGTTTTGAGCTAAATGACCCTGAAATTGAAAAGTACTACCAATGAACTCTGAAAAGGTCGAAACTTGGCATGGTATCATCATTTCACCCAAATGGCATGTGCAAAAAAGAAGAGATGGTTATGGCAAAAACTAGATGCACTTCATGTAGAAACTGGACACTCTCTTTCGAAGTATCAGGGTTTCGGATGAAAAATCATCCGTTACACCGGCTATTCAAAATTTTAATAACTTATTACAACTCCTGACTTTTTGCGTTCATTATGCACCACTCAAAGCCACGTCGTCAAACTTCAACCCTTTCTGACATAATTTGATGTTTTTGATGCATTTACTGATTTGTTTCGAGCTAAATGACCCTGAAATTGAAAAGCACAACAAATGAACTCCGAAAAGGTTGAAACTTGGCATGGTATCATCATTTCACCCACATGGCATGTGCAAAAAAGTAGAGATGGTTACGGCAAATACTGGATGCACTTCGTGTACAAACTGGACACTCTGTTTTGAAGTATCAGGGTTTCGGATGAAAACTCATCTGTTACACCGGCTATTCAAAATTTTATTAACTTATTACAACTCCAGACTTTTTGTGTTTATTATGCACCATTCAAAGCCACGTCGTCAACTTTCAACCCTTTCTGACATAATTTGATATTTTTGATGCATTTACTGATTTGTTTTGAGCTAAATGACCCTGAAATTGAAAAGCACTACAAATGAACTCTGAAAAGGTCGAAACTTGGCATGGTATCATCATTTCACCCACATGGCATGTGCAAAAAAGTACAGATGGTTACGGCAAAATCTGGATGCGCTTCGTGTACAAAATGGACACTCTCTTTCGAACTATCAGGGTTTCGGACGAAAACTCATCTGTTACACCGGCTATTCAAAATTTTAATAACATATTACAACTCCAGACTTTTTGCGTTCATTATGCACCACTCAAAGCCACGTCGTCAACTTTCAACCCTTTCTGACATAATTTGATATTTTTGATGCATTTACTGATTTGTTTTGGGATAAATGACCCTGAAATTGAAAAGCACTACAAATGAACTCTGAAAAGGTCGAAAGTTGGCATGCTATCATCATTTCCCCTACATGGCATGTGCCAAAAAGTAGAGATGGTTACGGCAAAATCTGGATGCGCTTCGTGTACAAACTGGACACTCTCTTTCGAACTATCAGGGTTTCGGACGAAAACTCATCTGTTACACCGGCTATTCAAAATTTTAATAACATATTACAACTCCAGACTTTTTGCGTTCATTATGCACCACTCAAAGCCACGTCGTCAACTTTCAACCCTTTCTGACATAATTTGATATTTTTTATGCATTTACTGATTTGTTTTGGGATAAGTGATCCTGAAATTGAAAAGCACTACAAATGAACTCTGAAAAGGTTGAAACTTGGCATGGTATCATCATTTCACCCACATGGCATGTGCAGAAAAGTAGAGATGGTTACGGCAAAAACTTGATCCACTTCGTGTACAAACTGGACACTCTCTTTCGAAGTATCAGGGTTTCGGACGAAAACTCATCTGTTACACCGGCTATTCAAAGTTTTTATAACTTATTACAACTCCAGACTTTTTTGCGTTTATTATGCACCATTCAAAGCCACGTCGTCAAATTTTAACCCTTTCTGACATAATTTGATATTTTTGATGCATTTACTGATTTGTTTTGAGCTAAATGACCCTGAAATTGAAAAGTACTACCAATGAACTCTGAAAAGGTCGAAACTTGGCATGGTATCATCATTTCACCCAAATGGCATGTGCAAAAAAGTAGAGATGGTTACGGCAAAAACTAGATGCACTTCATGTAGAAACTGGACACTCTCTTTCGAAGTATCAGGGTTTCGGATGAAAAATCATCCGTTACACCGGCTATTCAAAATTTTAATAACTTATTACAACTCCTGACTTTTTGCGTTCATTATGCACCACTCAAAGCCACGTCGTCAAACTTCAACCCTTTCTGACATAATTTGATGTTTTTGATGCATTTACTGATTTGTTTCGAGCTAAATGACCCTGAAATTGAAAAGCACAACAAATGAACTCCGAAAAGGTTGAAACTTGGCATGGTATCATCATTTCACCCACATGGCATGTGCAAAAAAGTAGAGATGGTTACGGCAAATACTGGATGCACTTCGTGTACAAACTGGACACTCTGTTTTGAAGTATCAGGGTTTCGGATGAAAACTCATCTGTTACACCGGCTATTCAAAATTTTATTAACTTATTACAACTCCAGACTTTTTGCGTTTATTATGCACCATTCAAAGCCACGTCGTCAACTTTCAACCCTTTCTGACATAATTTGATATTTTTGATGCATTTACTGATTTGTTTTGAGCTAAATGACCCTGAAATTGAAAAGCACTACAAATGAACTCTGAAAAGGTCGAAACTTGGCATGGTATCATCATTTCACCCACATGGCATGTGCAAAAAAGTAGAGATGGTTACGGCAAAATCTGGATGCGCTTCGTGTACAAAATGGACACTCTCTTTCGAACTATCAGGGTTTCGGACGAAAACTCATCTGTTACACCGGCTATTCAAAATTTTAATAACATATTACAACTCCAGATTTTTTGCGTTCATTATGCACCACTCAAAGCCACGTCGTCAACTTTCAACCCTTTCTGACATAATTTGATATTTTTGATGCATTTACTGATTTGTTTTGGGATAAATGACCCTGAAATTGAAAAGCACTACAAATGATAGAGGCAAAGGTGTCCCGATGTTTCGATGAGATGGTGGCTATCGTTTTCTGTGGGAGTCGACCTTGACGATCCGACTACGAACGTGCGAGACGTCGCGCCTTAGCAATCGCTAAACCAACTTCCGAGGGGTTATTGACCACGCCGGAGCACGATCAACCTGACCACGAGGGCCTGTTTCCTGCGAGCAAACGAAGAACAAGCAAGAAACTGAGATTGCAATCTGGATATTGCGAATATAAGATGAAAGCTTTATTGATCAAGGTGGGGTTCTGTGACGTCTTGGTCTGGTCGTTGGACACAAACGAAGTACGCGAAGTTGCAGCTATGGCGAACTTTTAATCTAAACAAAACCCAAAGTCTAAACGACGCCCTAAGGGCTGTATATATGGAGGAAGAGAGGGGAATTTCGTGGCCCTTGAGGGTGGGGTCCGAAACCAACCCTAACTCTTGTTTCCCCCACACATACGGACTCTAAAAATAGCCTATACTTAAGTATTTCGAAATTACATGGGCCTGGCCCATTAATAAGGTGACGCAGCACCTAGAATAGCCTATGGACGAATATTATGAAGTGGCATCTTGTATATTTCGTCCATGGCTTCATGCACTCCTTATGGCGGCTTCAAAGTCCTGAAATCATCACTTGTAACTCCGTTCTTGATCCCCTTGCGCATGCCATCAACTTCATGCGTGTTCTTGCTCCAATGTTCATCCTTCTCCAAGCTAGGCCCTTCATTTGAAAGCAAAACAAATGTATCCAATTTAGGCAGCATCATAATCTCATGAACATTAGAATCATTACCAAGAAACGAAAGTACCTGGTAATTTAATTGGCGTGCGCGAGCTCTAGTAATTGGTCCAGTATATGTAACAGTTGGGGCTGTGGGTGTAACAATGGTATTGATGTCCTCATCATCCTCCCCTTCTTGAAATGAAGTCGTCCTCGACGGAAGCTCATCTTCCTCACCCAAATAAGGCTTCAAATCTGCAATATTAAAAGTGGGACTAACCCCAAAATCTGCAGGTAGCTCAAGTTTATATGCATTATCATTTATTTTCTCTAAAACCTTAAAAGGACCATCAGCACGTGGCATTAGCTTTGATTTGCGCAGATTAGGAAATCTATCTTTACGCAAATGTAACCAAACAAGATCTCCAGGTGCAAACACAACATGTTTTCTACCCTTATCTCCAGCAAGTTTATATTTAGCATTCATACGCTCAATGTTTTCCTTAGTTAACTCATGCATTTTCAAAATCAATTCAGAACGTTCTTTAGCATCAAAATTAACCTTCTCCGAAGATGGAAGAGGCAACAAATCAATAGGTGCACGAGGTAGGAAACCATACACAATTTCAAAAGGGCACATCTTAGTAGTAGAATGCAATGAACGATTATAAGCAAATTCAATATGAGGCAAGCATTCTTCCCACATTTTCTTGTTATTCTTCAAAACAGCCCTAAGCATAGTAGACAATGTTCTATTGACTACTTCAGTTTGTCCATCAGTTTGGGGGTGACAAGTAGTACTAAAAAGCAGCTTAGTCCCCAACTTAGCCCATAAACATCTCCAAAAGTGGCTAAGAAATTTAGTATCACGATCTGAAACAATAGTATTTGGCACACCATGTAAGCGAATAATTTCACGAAAGAACAAATCAGCAACATTAACAGCATCATCGCTTTTATGACATGGTATAAAGTGTGCCATTTTCGAGAACCTATCCACGACAACAAATATGCTATCCCTCCCCTTCTTTGTTCTAGGTAAACCTAAAACAAAGTCCATAGATATATCCTCCCAAGGAACACTAGGTACAGGCAAAGGCATATATAAACCATGAGGATTGAGTCGTGACTTAGCTCTTTGACATGTAGTGCAGCGAGCAACAAAACGCTCAACATCCCGTCTCATCTTTGGCCAAAAGAAATGTGTAGCAAGTATATCCTCCGTCTTCTTGACGCCAAAGTGTCCCATTAATCCTCCTCCATGCGCCTCCTGCAACAACAAAAGACGAACGGAGCTAGCTGGAATGCATAGCTTGTTAGCACGAAACACAAATCCATTGTTAAGAACGAACTTGTTCCAAGTTCTCCCTTCCTTACAATTCTGCAATACATCTGTAAATTCAGCATCATTAACATATTGATCCTTGATGGTCTCCAAACCAAATATTTTAAAGTCAAGTTGTGAAAGCATAGTATAACGACGAGACAAGGCATCAGCAATAACATTTTCTTTACCCTTCTTGTGTTTAATCACATAAGGGAAAGTCTCAATGAATTCAACCCATTTAGCATGTCGACGGTTCAGTTTTGCTTGACTTTTAATGTGTTTCAAAGATTCATGATCAGAATGTATAACAAATTCCTTGGGCCATAAATAATGTTGCCATGTTTCTAAGGTCCGAACAAGAGCATATAATTCTTTATCATAAGTAGAATAGTTCAGACTAGGCCCACTCAATTTTTTCGAAAAGTATGCAACAGGTTTTCCATCTTGTAATAACACACCTCCTAATCCAATTCCACTAGCATCACATTCAAGCTCAAAAGTCTTATTGAAATTAGGAAGTTGGAGTAAAGGAGCATGTGTCAACTTATCTTTCAATACCGTGAAGGCTTCTTCCTGTGCGGTACCCCAAACAAAAGGTACATCCTTCTTTGTAAGCTCGTTGAGAGGTGCAGCAATGGTGCTGAAATCTCTCACAAAACGCCTATAGAAACCAGCGAGGCCAAGGAAACTCCTCACTTGTGTGACTGTTTTGGGCTGCGGCCAACTCTCAATAGCTTCAATCTTGGCTTTATCAACTTCAATTCCCTGTGGAGTAACAACATAGCCAAGAAAAGATACTCGGTCGGTGCAAAAGGTGCACTTTCCAAGGTTACCAAACAAACGTGCATCACGTAGAGCAATAAAAACAGCACGTAAATGTTCCAAATGTTCCTCCAAAGATTTGCTATAAATCAATATGTCATCAAAGTAAACTACCACAAATCGTCCAATGAAAGCACGTAAAACTTCGTTCATTAACCTCATGAAAGTACTAGGTGCATTAGTTAACCCAAAAGGCATGACTAACCACTCATATAATCCAAACTTAGTTTTAAATGCTGTTTTCCATTCATCTCCCAATTTCATACGAATTTGATGGTAACCACTACGCAAATCAACTTTGGAGAATATTGTAGAGCCACTCAATTCATCAAGCATATCATCTAGCCTAGGAATAGGATGACGATAACGAATAGTAATATTATTAATGCCTCTACAATCAACGCACATACGCGACGTACCATCCTTTTTCGGCACTAAAATGATAGGAACAGCACAAGGACTAAGGGATTCGCGTATATAACCTTTGTCGAGCAGTTCTTGTACTTGACGCATAATCTCCTTCGTCTCCTCTGGATTGGTACGGTATGGTGCCCGGTTGGGTAATGATGCACCGGGAATTAAGTCAATTTGATGCTCAATCCCGCGAATAGGTGGTAATCCCGGTGGCACGTCTTGTGGAAAGACGTCGGCGAACTCCTGCAAAATGTTAGTGACAGCAGGAGGCAAAGAGGAAGGCACGTCCTCGAATGAAAATAATGCCTCTTTGCACACAAAAGCATAGCAAACAGATTTGCTAAAATCTAGATCATCAATATCAGTTTTGGTGGCAAGTAAACATGCACTTTTCAATTTAATTTCAGAAGCAACACTAGATTGTTTATTATTATTAGGCTGCATTTGTTGCTCAAATTCTTTTGCCACAATCTGATTTTCACTCTTAGTTTTCTCCTGTTTTGCTTTATTAGCTCTATTAATATCATCTTTCAAAATGGAATCAGGAGTCATAGGAAGCAAAGTAATATTTTTATCCTTATGAACAAGAGTATACTGATTGTTTCTACCATGGTGAATAGAATTTTTATCAAATTGCCATGGTCTACCAAGTAATAAGGAACATGCTTGCATCGGTACCACATCACAATCAACATAATCAGCATATGTAGAGATACTAAAATGCACACGAACAGTACGTGTTACCTTAACCTTGCCGCTGTTGTTGAACCATTGGATGTAGTAAGGATGTGGATGTGGTCTTGTGGTGAGAGATAGCTTCTCCACCATCTCGATGCTAGCCAAGTTGTTGCAACTCCCTCCATCTATGATCACGCGAACAGAACGTTCCTTCACAACTCCCTTTGTATGGAACAAATTATGCCTCTGATTTTGCTCAGCTTGTGTAACCTGCACACTCAAAACACGTTGAGCAACTAAACATTCATACCTGTCAGCATCTTCAGGAGCCATGTATTGCGTCTCATGATCAGAATCGTCTCCACCGTGTTCGTCACGTGTAATAAGAGCCAAAGTCTCCTCATCATAGTCACTAGCGGACTCATACCCACCATCCTCAGTAACAATCATCACACGCTTAGATGGGCATTCTCTCGCATAATGACCTCCACCCTTGCAACGTCGACAAATAATATCATGTGTTTTCCCTGTTGATGCCATGGATGAAGAAGAGCTCTTTGCAGGCCCAGAAGGTGTGCTCTTGGCAGATAGTGGTGATTGTGCCTGCTTTACTGTATCACGGTTGGAGGTGGCAGCCGACGGAGGCGCCGGTGAAGCAGAACGTGTGGAAGTAGATGATGCACGTGGTGTCCATGAAGAAGGTCGACCTGCAGAAAAGTTAGTCCGCGCCAATGCCTGTCGATCCTGCACTTCACGTTCAGCTTTACAAGCAAGATGGAATAAACGAGTGATATTAGTATACTCCTTATACTCTAGAATCGTCTGAATCTCTCTATTTAATCCACCCATAAAACGTGCAAGCATAGCTTCATTCTCCTCAACAATACCACATCTAATCATGCCAGTTTGTAATTCCTGATAATATTCTTCTACAGAATTTTTTCCCTGTCTTAAGCGCTGCAATTTTTGAAGTAATTCACGTTGATAATATGGTGGAACCCAACGAGTACGCATAGCAGTTTTCAAAGCAGCCCAAGTAGCAGGAATGGGATATAATCTACAATGCTCAGACCACCAAACACATGCAAAACTAGTGAATGCACAAACAGCAGCAGGAACACGTCTCTCCTCGGGATATTGTAAACATGTAAATCGTTGTTCAGTTTCTAACTCCCAAGTAAGGTATATATCAGGAACATATCTACCCTCAAATGGTGGAATATTCAATTTTAGTTTAGGGAGATGGTCATGATCTCGTACCTGAGGGTGAGCCCTACCATTGCCATTATTTGCATGTGGACGACCTGATGGTTGCTGTGCTGGTGGTGGCACGTAGTTCTGATTTTGATCAACCTCATCCTCGTAATCGCTAGCAAAATCATCCTCCTCCGCATCAGCAGCAGGAGCCACAGAAGTAGCAACAGGAGCACCAACAGTTTGGCCAGGTGCAAGAGGGAGACGGCTCGCTCGGCGGAGGGCTGTTTCACGATGTGTAGGTAGTCGTCGTTGTTGTTGTTGTAGAGGTGCGTTAGGTGCAGCCGGTGGTGGTGGTGGAAGACGCGCGAGCAATTCATTAAACCTGTTATCGAGCTTTGTTTCGAACGTCTTCTCCATGTCATCTATCTTCTCCATGGCCTCTTCAAATCTGTTTAGCACATCCTGCACCTGTCCATTCATCATTTGCTGAAATTTATCATGCAACTCCTGATTCGTCATGTTCTCCCAGTCAGTCTCGTCGGCTTGTGATCCTGCCATGGTTAGCAACAATAGAAAACACACAAGAATATGATCCTACAGAATACTAACAAGAGGTGGTGGTGGCGGGTGTCACAAATCCGTCAAGCAAATCTCAAATTCTTACCAGTTCTTACCCAGCAGCAGGCGGTGATTGGCAACCGTTGTAGTCAAAACTCTCAAAAGCTTGGATAGAGCGATTGCCAGGAAGAGTCAAACGCACGACGTAGAGGTATGTGGAGCTGGGAAGGCTTATAGTATGGTAGCAAAAAGGGTCAGCAATAATCAATTCAGAGATGCAAAGTTGAATAAACGCTCAACGACGGTACTGTGCTGGTCCTAGGCTAGACCGTGCTAGAGACGCGAGCCTAGAACACTAACAAAATCACGGCGCTGCACGTAAATAAGGGAAAAGCACACTCTGGAACTTTTTTTTTCGCTTTTTTTTTTGCGCTCCTCTTTTTTTTTTTTTTGCGCTCCTCTTTTTTTTTTTTTTGCGAAAAATTACTATAATGGCGAGTGTCTCAAAACTCTTCCCACGTCAAACTGATAGGATGGGCACGAAAATTTTTTTTCCACTTTTTTTTTCGGAAATCAGGGCAGCGACGACGAAAAAGTGCGACAAAAAATCACTATGATGGCACGTGGCTCAAAAGACTCAGAAAAGCCTAAAAATAGGATAGGGAAAAAAAATTTTGCCCGAGAAAATTTTGGCCTAAAAACTGCCCGGGGGTCTCCAGACTTTTTTTTTTTTTTTCCGAGACCTACGCAGGCAAGGAAACACGAATCGGAATTGAGATTGATCTCAAGAACAAACCTAATAAGAGAAGAACTCGGATTGGTGGTGGATATATGGTTGTGGTATATGGCAGCGGTGGTGGTATATGGTAGCGATGGTGGTATGTGGTATATGGATAAGGATTCAGAGCGGTGGCGGATAAGCAAAAGTGGTAGATGGGCGATGATGATGGTGCGGCGGCGGCGTGACAACTTATGACCAGAACTCGAAACTCTAAAAGACTAGACTCTAAGACCAGCAACTTGACACGACGATGCAACCGCAAATTCAACAAAGCAAAAACCCTAAAAAGATTATGCAAAGGCTCAGATTGGTTCGGATATGATGAACTAACCCTAATTTTTTTTGTGGCTTTTTCGTGGACTGTAGGTATGAAGAACAGACTCGATCTAATCTACGAAAAACTGTAAAATCTCACCGAGCAACCTGGAAATCTGATACCACTTGATAGAGGCAAAGGTGTCCCGATGTTTCGATGAGATGGTGGCTATCGTTTTCTGTGGGAGTCGACCTTGACGATCCGACTACGAACGTGCGAGACGTCGCGCCTTAGCAATCGCTAAACCAACTTCCGAGGGGTTATTGACCACGCCGGAGCACGATCAACCTGACCACGAGGGCCTGTTTCCTGCGAGCAAACGAAGAACAAGCAAGAAACTGAGATTGCAATCTGGATATTGCGAATATAAGATGAAAGCTTTATTGATCAAGGTGGGGTTCTGTGACGTCTTGGTCTGGTCGTTGGACACAAACGAAGTACGCGAAGTTGCAGCTATGGCGAACTTTTAATCTAAACAAAACCCAAAGTCTAAACGACGCCCTAAGGGCTGTATATATGGAGGAAGAGAGGGGAATTTCGTGGCCCTTGAGGGTGGGGTCCGAAACCAACCCTAACTCTTGTTTCCCCCACACATACGGACTCTAAAAATAGCCTATACTTAAGTATTTCGAAATTACATGGGCCTGGCCCATTAATAAGGTGACGCAGCACCTAGAATAGCCTATGGACGAATATTATGAAGTGGCATCTTGTATATTTCGTCCATGGCTTCATGCACTCCTTATGGCGGCTTCAAAGTCCTGAAATCATCACTTGTAACTCCGTTCTTGATCCCCTTGCGCATGCCATCAACTTCATGCGTGTTCTTGCTCCAATGTTCATCCTTCTCCAAGCTAGGCCCTTCATTTGAAAGCAAAACAAATGTATCCAATTTAGGCAGCATCATAATCTCATGAACATTAGAATCATTACCAAGAAACGTAAGTACCTGGTAATTTAATTGGCGTGCGCGAGCTCTAGTAATTGGTCCAGTATATGTAACAGTTGGGGCTGTGGGTGTAACAATGGTATTGATGTCCTCATCAACAAATGAACTCTGAAAAGGTCGAAACTTGGCATGCTATCATCATTTCCCCTACATGGCATGTGCCAAAAAGTAGAGATGGTTACGGCAAAATCTGGATGCGCTTCGTGTACAAACTGGACACTCTCTTTCGAACTATCAGGGTTTCGGACGAAAACTCATCTGTTACACCGGCTATTCAAAATTTTAATAACATATTACAACTCCAGACTTTTTGCGTTCATTATGCACCACTCAAAGCCACGTCGTCAACTTTCAACCCTTTCTGACATAATTTGATATTTTTTATGCATTTACTGATTTGTTTTGGGATAAATGATCCTGAAATTGAAAAGCACTACAAATGAACTCTGAAAAGGTGGAAACTTGGCATGGTATCATCATTTCACCAACATGGCATGTGCAAAAAAGTAGAGATGGTTACGGCAAAAACTGGATGCACTTCGTGTACAAACTGGACACTCTCTTTCGAAGTATCAGGGTTTCGGACGAAAACTCATCTGTTACACCGGCTATTCAAAGTTTTTATAACTTATTACAACTCCAGACTTTTTTGCGTTTATTATGCACCATTCAAAGCCACTTCGTCAAATTTTAACCCTTTCTGACATAATTTGATATTTTTGATGCATTTACTGATTTGTTTTGAGCTAAATGACCCTGAAATTGAAAAGTACTACCAATGAACTCTGAAAAGGTCAAAACTTGGCATGGTATCATCATTTCACCCAAATGGCATGTGCAAAAAAGTAGAGATGGTTACGGCAAAAACTAGATGCACTTCATGTAGAAACTGGACACTCTCTTTCGAAGTATCAGGGTTTCGGATGAAAAATCATCCGTTACACCGGCTATTCAAAATTTTAATAACTTATTACAACTCCTGACTTTTTGCGTTCATTATGCACCACTCAAAGCCACGTCGTCAAACTTCAACCCTTTCTGACATAATTTGATGTTTTTGATGCATTTACTGATTTGTTTCGAGCTAAATGACCCTGAAATTGAAAAGCACAACAAATGAACTCCGAAAAGGTTGAAACTTGGCATGGTATCATCATTTCACCCACATGGCATGTGCAAAAAAGTAGAGATGGTTACGGCAAATACTGGATGCACTTCGTGTACAAACTGGACACTCTGTTTTGAAGTATCAGGGTTTCGGATGAAAACTCATCTGTTACACCGGCTATTCAAAAATTTATTAACTTATTAGAACTCCAGACTTTTTGCGTTTATTATGCACCATTCAAAGCCACGTCGTGAACTTTCAACCCTTTCTGACATAATTTGATATTTTTGATGCATTTACTGATTTGTTTTGAGCTAAATGACCCTGAAATTGAAAAGCACTACAAATGAACTCTGAAAAGGTCGAAACTTGGCATGGTATCATCATTTCACCCACATGGCATGTGCAAAAAAGTAGAGATGGTTACGGCAAAATCTGGATGCGCTTCGTGTACAAAATGGACACTCTCTTTCGAACTATCAGGGTTTCGGACGAAAACTCATCTGTTACACCGGCTATTCAAAATTTTAATAACATATTACAACTCCAGACTTTTTGCGTTCATTATGCACCACTCAAAGCCACGTCGTCAACTTTCAACCCTTTCTGACATAATTTGATATTTTTGATGCATTTACTGATTTGTTTTGGGATAAATGACCCTGAAATTGAAAAGCACTACAAATGAACTCTGAAAAGGTCGAAACTTGGCATGCTATCATCATTTCCCCTACATGGCATGTGCCAAAAAGTAGAGATGGTTACGGCAAAATCTGGATGCGCTTCGTGTACAAACTGGACACTCTCTTTCGAACTATCAGGGTTTCGGACGAAAACTCATCTGTTACACCGGCTATTCAAAATTTTAATAACATATTACAACTCCAAACTTTTTGCGTTCATTATGCACCACTCAAAGCCACGTCGTCAACTTTCAACCCTTTCTGACATAATTTGATATTTTTTATGCATTTACTGATTTGTTTTGGGATAAATGATCCTGAAATTGAAAAGCACTACAAATGAACTCTGAAAAGGTTGAAACTTGGCATGGTATCATCATTTCACCCACATGGCATGTGCAAAAAAGTAGAGATGGTTACGGCAAAAACTGGATCCACTTCGTGTACAAACTGGACACTCTCTTTCGAAGTATCAGGGTTTCGGACGAAAACTCATCTGTTACACCGGCTATTCAAAGTTTTTATAACTTATTACAACTCCAGATTTTTTGCGTTTATTATGCACCATTCAAAGCCACGTCGTCAAATTTTAACCCTTTCTGACATAATTTGATATTTTTGATGCATTTACTGATTTGTTTTGAGCTAAATGACCCTGAAATTGAAAAGTACTACCAATGAACTCTGAAAAGGTCGAAACTTGGCATGGTATCATCATTTCACCCAAATGGCATGTGCAAAAAAGTAGAGATGGTTACGGCAAAAACTAGATGCACTTCATGTAGAAATTGGACACTCTCTTTCGAAGTATCAGGGTTTCGGATGAAAAATCATCGGTTACACCGGCTATTCAAAATTTTAATAACTTATTACAACTCCTGACTTTTTGCGTTCATTATGCACCACTCAAAGCCACGTCGTCAAACTTCAACCCTTTCTGACATAATTTGATGTTTTTGATGCATTTACTGATTTGTTTCGAGCTAAATGACCCTGAAATTGAAAAGCACAACAAATGAACTCCGAAAAGGTTGAAACTTGGCATGGTATCATCATTTCACCCACATGGCATGTGCAAAAAAGTAGAGATGGTTACGGCAAATACTGGATGCACTTCGTGTACAAACTGGACACTCTGTTTTGAAGTATCAGGGTTTCGGATGAAAACTCATCTGTTACACCGGCTATTCAAAATTTTATTAACTTATTACAACTCCAGACTTTTTGCGTTTATTATGCACCATTCAAAGCCACGTCGTCAACTTTCAACCCTTTCTGACATAATTTGATATTTTTGATGCATTTACTGATTTGTTTTGAGCTAAATGACCCTGAAATTGAAAAGCACTACAAATGAACTATGAAAAGGTCGAAACTTGGCATGGTATCATCATTTCACCCACATGGCATGTGCAAAAAAGTAGAGATGGTTACGGCAAAATCTGGATGCGCTTCGTGTACAAAATGGACACTCTCTTTCGAACTATCAGGGTTTCGGACGAAAACTCATCTGTTACACCGGCTATTCAAAATTTTAATAACATATTACAACTCCAGACTTTTTGCGTTCATTATGCACCACTCAAAGCCACGTCGTCAACTTTCAACCCTTTCTGACATAATTTGATATTTTTGATGCATTTACTGATTTGTTTTGGGATAAATGACCCTGAAATTGAAAAGCACTACAAATGAACTCTGAAAAGGTTGAAACTTGGCATGGTATCATCATTTCACCCACATGGCATGTGCCAAAAAGTAGAGATGGTTACGGCAAAAACTGGATACACTTCGTGTACAAACTGGACACTCTCTTTCGAAGTATCAGGGTTTCGGACGAAAACTCATCTGTTACACCGGCTATTCAAAGTTTCTATAACTTATTACAACTCCAGAATTTTTTGCGTTTATTATGCACCATTCAAAGCCACGTCGTCTACTTTCAAACCTTTCTGACATAATTTGATATTTTTGATGCATTTACTAATTTGTTTTGAGCTAAATGACCCTAAAATTGAAAAGCACTACAAATGAACTCTAAAAAGGTCGAAACTTGGCATGGTATAATCATTTCACCTACATGGCATGTGCAAAAAAGTAGAGATGGTTACGGCAAAAACTAGATGCACTTCGTGTACAAACTGGACACTCTCTTTCGAAGTATAAGAGTTTCGGACGAAAACTCATCTGTTACACCGGCTATTCCAAATTTTAATAACTTATTACAACTCCAGATTTTTTGCGTTCATTATGCACCACTCAATGCCACGTCATCAACATTCAACCCTTTCTGACATAATTTGATATTTTTGATGCATTTACTGATTTGTTTTGGGATAAATGACCCTGAAATTGAAAAGCACTACAAATGAACTCTGAAAAGGTTGAAACTTGGCATGGTAACATCATTTCCCTACATGGCATGTGCCAAAAAGTAGAGATGGTTACGGCAAAAACTGGATACACTTCGTGTACAAACTGGACACTCTCTTTCGAAGTATCAGGGTTTCGGACGAAAACTCATCTGTTACACCGGCTATTCAAAATTTTAATAACTTATTACAACTCCTGACTTTTTGCGTTCATTATGCACCACTCAAAGCCACGTCGTCAAACTTCAACCCTTTCTGACATAATTTGATGTTTTTGATGCATTTACTGATTTGTTTCGAGCTAAATGACCCTGAAATTGAAAAGCACAACAAATGAACTCCGAAAAGGTTGAAACTTGGCATGGTATCATCATTTCACCCACATGGCATGTGCAAAAAAGTAGAGATGGTTACGGCAAATACTGGATGCACTTCGTGTACAAACTGGACACTCTGTTTTGAAGTATCAGGGTTTCGGATGAAAACTCATCTGTTACACCGGCTATTCAAAAATTTATTAACTTATTACAACTCCAGACTTTTTGCGTTTATTATGCACCATTCAAAGCCACGTCGTCAACTTTCAACCCTTTCTGACATAATTTGATATTTTTGATGCATTTACTGATTTGTTTTGAGCTAAATGACCCTGAAATTGAAAAGCACTACAAATGAACTCTGAAAAGGTCGAAACTTGGCATGGTATCATCATTTCACCCACATGGCATGTGCAAAAAAGTAGAGATGGTTACGGCAAAATCTGGATGCGCTTCGTGTACAAAATGGACACTCTCTTTCGAACTATCAGGGTTTCGGACGAAAACTCATCTGTTACACCGGCTATTCAAAATTTTAATAACATATTACAACTCCAGACTTTTTGCGTTCATTATGCACCACTCAAAGCCACGTCGTCAACTTTCAACCCTTTCTAACATAATTTGATATTTTTGATGCATTTACTGATTTGTTTTGGGATAAATGACCCTGAAATTGAAAAGCACTACAAATGAACTCTGAAAAGGTCGAAACTTGGCATGCTATCATCATTTCCCCTACATGGCATGTGCCAAAAAGTAGAGATGGTTACGGCAAAATCTGGATGCGCTTCGTGTACAAACTGGACACTCTCTTTCGAACTATCAGGGTTTCGGACGAAAACTCATCTGTTACACCGGCTATTCAAAATTTTAATAACATATTACAACTCCAAACTTTTTGCGTTCATTATGCACCACTCAAAGCCACGTCGTCAACTTTCAACCCTTTCTGACATAATTTGATATTTTTTATGCATTTACTGATTTGTTTTGGGATAAATGATCCTGAAATTGAAAAGCACTACAAATGAACTCTGAAAAGGTTGAAACTTGGCATGGTATCATCATTTCACCCACATGGCATGTGCAAAAAAGTAGAGATGGTTACGGCAAAAACTGGATCCACTTCGTGTACAAACTGGACACTCTCTTTCGAAGTATCAGGGTTTCGGACGAAAACTCATCTGTTACACCGGCTATTCAAAGTTTTTATAACTTATTACAACTCCAGATTTTTTGCGTTTATTATGCACCATTCAAAGCCACGTCGTCAAATTTTAACCCTTTCTGACATAATTTGATATTTTTGATGCATTTACTGATTTGTTTTGAGCTAAATGACCCTGAAATTGAAAAGTACTACCAATGAACTCTGAAAAGGTCGAAACTTGGCATGGTATCATCATTTCACCCAAATGGCATGTGCAAAAAAGTAGAGATGGTTACGGCAAAAACTAGATGCACTTCATGTAGAAATTGGACACTCTCTTTCGAAGTATCAGGGTTTCGGATGAAAAATCATCGGTTACACCGGCTATTCAAAATTTTAATAACTTATTACAACTCCTGACTTTTTGCGTTCATTATGCACCACTCAAAGCCACGTCGTCAAACTTCAACCCTTTCTGACATAATTTGATGTTTTTGATGCATTTACTGATTTGTTTCGAGCTAAATGACCCTGAAATTGAAAAGCACAACAAATGAACTCCGAAAAGGTTGAAACTTGGCATGGTATCATCATTTCACCCACATGGCATGTGCAAAAAAGTAGAGATGGTTACGGCAAATACTGGATGCACTTCGTGTACAAACTGGACACTCTGTTTTGAAGTATCAGGGTTTCGGATGAAAACTCATCTGTTACACCGGCTATTCAAAATTTTATTAACTTATTACAACTCCAGACTTTTTGCGTTTATTATGCACCATTCAAAGCCACGTCGTCAACTTTCAACCCTTTCTGACATAATTTGATATTTTTGATGCATTTACTGATTTGTTTTGAGCTAAATGACCCTGAAATTGAAAAGCACTACAAATGAACTATGAAAAGGTCGAAACTTGGCATGGTATCATCATTTCACCCACATGGCATGTGCAAAAAAGTAGAGATGGTTACGGCAAAATCTGGATGCGCTTCGTGTACAAAATGGACACTCTCTTTCGAACTATCAGGGTTTCGGACGAAAACTCATCTGTTACACCGGCTATTCAAAATTTTAATAACATATTACAACTCCAGACTTTTTGCGTTCATTATGCACCACTCAAAGCCACGTCGTCAACTTTCAACCCTTTCTGACATAATTTGATATTTTTGATGCATTTACTGATTTGTTTTGGGATAAATGACCCTGAAATTGAAAAGCACTACAAATGAACTCTGAAAAGGTTGAAACTTGGCATGGTATCATCATTTCACCCACATGGCATGTGCCAAAAAGTAGAGATGGTTACGGCAAAAACTGGATACACTTCGTGTACAAACTGGACACTCTCTTTCGAAGTATCAGGGTTTCGGACGAAAACTCATCTGTTACACCGGCTATTCAAAGTTTCTATAACTTATTACAACTCCAGAATTTTTTGCGTTTATTATGCACCATTCAAAGCCACGTCGTCTACTTTCAAACCTTTCTGACATAATTTGATATTTTTGATGCATTTACTAATTTGTTTTGAGCTAAATGACCCTAAAATTGAAAAGCACTACAAATGAACTCTAAAAAGGTCGAAACTTGGCATGGTATAATCATTTCACCTACATGGCATGTGCAAAAAAGTAGAGATGGTTACGGCAAAAACTAGATGCACTTCGTGTACAAACTGGACACTCTCTTTCGAAGTATAAGAGTTTCGGACGAAAACTCATCTGTTACACCGGCTATTCCAAATTTTAATAACTTATTACAACTCCAGATTTTTTGCGTTCATTATGCACCACTCAATGCCACGTCATCAACATTCAACCCTTTCTGACATAATTTGATATTTTTGATGCATTTACTGATTTGTTTTGGGATAAATGACCCTGAAATTGAAAAGCACTACAAATGAACTCTGAAAAGGTTGAAACTTGGCATGGTAACATCATTTCCCTACATGGCATGTGCCAAAAAGTAGAGATGGTTACGGCAAAAACTGGATACACTTCGTGTACAAACTGGACACTCTCTTTCGAAGTATCAGGGTTTCGGACGAAAACTCATCTGTTACACCGGCTATTCAAAGTTTCTATAACTTATTACAACTCCAGAATTTTTTGCGTTTATTATGCACCATTCAAAGCCACGTCGTCTACTTTCAAACCTTTGTGACATAATTTGATATTTTTGATGCATTTACTAATTTGTTTTGAGCTAAATGACCCTGAAATTGAAAAGCACTACAAATGAACTCTAAAAAGGTCGAAACTTGGCATGGTATAATCATTTCACCTACATGGCATGTGCAAAAAAGTAGAGATGGTTACGGCAAAAACTAGATGCACTTCGTGTACAAACTGGACACTCTCTTTCGAAGTATAAGAGTTTCGGACGAAAACTCATCTGTTACACCGGCTATTCCAAATTTTAATAACTTATTACAACTCCAGATTTTTTGCGTTCATTATGCACCACTCAATGCCACGTCGTCAACTTTCAACCCTTTCTGACATAATTTGATATTTTTGATGCATTTACTGATTTGTTTTGGGATAAATGACCTTGAAATTGAAAAGCACTACAAATGAACTCTGAAAAGGTTGAAACTTGGCATGGTAACATCATTTCCCTACATGGCATGTGCCAAAAAGTAGAGATGGTTACGGCAAAAACTGGATACACTTCGTGTACAAACTGGACACTCTCTTTCGAAGTATCAGGGTTTCGGACGAAAACTCATCTGTTACACCGGCTATTCAAAGTTTTTATAACTTATTACAACTCCAGACTTTTTTGCGTTTATTATGCACCATTCAAAGCCACGTCGTCAACTTTCAAACCTTTCTGACATAATTTGATATTTTTGATGCATTTACTGATTTGTTTTGAGCTAAATGACCCTGAAATTGAAAAGCACAACAAATGAACTCCGAAAAGGTTGAAACTTGGCATGGTATCATCATTTCACCCACGTGGCATGTGCAAAAAAGTTGAGATGGTTACGGCAAAAACTGGATGCACTTCGTGTACAAACTGGACACTCTCTTTCGAAGTATCAGGGTTTTGGACGAAAACTCATCTGTTACACCGGCTATTCAAAATTTTAATAACTTATTACAACTCCAGACTTTTTGCGTTCAGTATGCACCATTCAAAGCCACGTCGTCAACTTTCAACCCTTTCTGACATAATTTGATATTTTTGATGCATTTAGTGATTTGTTTTCAGCTAAATGACCCTGAAATTGAAAAGCACAACCAATGAACTCTGAAAAGGTCGAAACGTGGCATGGTATCATCATTTCCCCTACATGGCATGTGCCAAAAAGTAGAGATGGTTACGGCAAAATCTGGATGCGCTTCGTGTACAAACTGGACACTCTCTTTCGAACTATCAGGGTTTCGGACGAAAACTCATCTGTTACACTGGCTATTCAAAATTTTAATAACATATTACAACTCCAGACTTTTTGCGTTCATTATGCACCACTCAAAGCCACGTCGTCAACTTTCAACCCTTTCTGACATAATTTGATATTTTTGATGCATTTACTGATTTGTTTTGGTATAAATGACCCTGAAATTGAAAAGCACTACAAATGAACTCTGAAAAGGTTGAAACTTCGCATGGTATCATCATTTCACCCACATGGCATGTGGAAAAAAGCAGAGATGGTTATGGCAAAAACTGGATACACTTCGTGTACAAACTGGACACTCTCTTTCGAAGTATCAGGGTTTCGCACGAAAACTCATCTGTTACACCGGCTATTCGAAGTTTCTATAACTTATTACAACTCCAGAATTTTTTGCGTTTATTATGCACCATTCAAAGCAACGGCGTCAACTTTCAAACCTTTTTGACATAATTTGATATTTTTGATGCATTTACTGATTTGTTTTGAGCTAAATGACCCTGAAATTGAAAATCACTACAAATGAACTCTAAAAAGGTCGAAACTTGGCATGGTATAATCATTTCACCTACATGGCATGTGCAAAAAAGTAGAGATGTTTACGGCAAAAACTGGATGCACTTCGTGTACAAACTGGACACTCTCTTTCGAAGTATAAGGGTTTCGGACGAAAACTCATCTTTTACACCGGCTATTCCAAATTTTAATAACTTATTACAACTCCGGACTTTTTTGCGTTCACTATGCACCATTCAAAGCCACGTCGTCAAATTTCAACCCTTTCTAACATAATTTGATATTTTTGATGCATTTAGTGATTTGTTTTGAGCTAAATGACCCTGAAATTGAAAAGTACTACCAATGAACTCTGAAAAGGTCGAAACTTGGCATGGTATCATCATTTCACCCAAATGGCATGTGCAAAAAAGTAGAGATGGTTACGGTAAAAACTAGATGCACTTCATGTAGAAACTGGACACTCTCTTTCGAAGTATCAGGGTTTCGGATGAAAACTCATCTGTTACACCGGCTATTCAAAATTTTAATAACTTATTACAACTCCCGACTTTTTGCGTTCATTATGCACCACTCAAAGCCACGTCGTCAACTTTCAACCCTTTCTGACATAATTTGTTGTTTTTGATGCATTTACTGATTTGTTTTGAGCTAAATGACCCTGAAATTGAAAAGCACTACAAATGAACTCTGAAAAGGTCGAAACTTGGCATGGTATCATCATTTCACCCACATGGCATGTGCAAAAAAGTAGAGATGGTTACGGCAAAAACTGGATGCACTTCGTGTACAAACTGTACACTCTCTTTCGAAGTATCAGGGTTTCGGATGAAAACTCATCCGTTACACCAGCTATTCAAAATTTTAATAACTTATTACAACTCCTGACTTTTTGCGTTCATTATGCACCACTCAAAGCCACGTCGTCAACTTTCAACCCTTTCTGACATAATTTGATATTTTTGATGCATTTACTGATTTGTTTTGGGATAAATGACCCTGAAATTGAAAAGCACTACAAATGAACTCTGAAAAGGTTGAAACTTGGCATGGTAACATCATTTCCCTACATGGCATGTGCCAAAAAGTAGAGATGGTTATGGCAAAAACTGGATAAACTTCGTGTACAAACTGGACACTCTCTTTCGAAGTATCAGGGTTTCGGACGAAAACTCATCTGTTACATCGGCTATTCAAAGTTTTTATAACTTATTACAACTCCAGACTTTTTAGCGTTTATTATGCACCATTCAAAGTCACGTCGTCAACTTTCAAACCTTTGTGACATAATTTGATATTTTTGATGCATTTACTGATTTGTTTTGAGCTAAATGACCCTGAAATTGAAAAGCACTACAAATGAACTCTAAAAAGGTCGAAACTTGGCATGGTATCATCATTGCACCTACATGGCATGTGCAAAAAAGTAGAGATGGTTACGGCAAAAACTAGATGCACTTCGTGTACAAACTGGACACTCTCTTTCGAAGTATAAGAGTTTCGGACGAAAACTCATCTGTTACACCGGCTATTCCAAATTTTAATAACTTATTACAACTCCGGACTTTTTTGCGTTCATTATGCACCACTCAATGCCACGTCGTCAACTTTCAACCCTTTCTGACATAATTTGATATTTTTGATGCATCTACTGATTTGTTTTGGGATAAATGACCCTGAAATTGAAAAGCACTACAAATGAACTCTGAAAAGGTTGAAACTTGGCATGGTAACATCATTTCCCTACATGGCATGTGCCAAAAAGTAGAGATGGTTACGGCAAAAACTGGATACACTTCGTGTACAAACTGGACACTCTCTTTCGAAGTATCAGGGTTTCGGACGAAAACTCATCTGTTACACCGGCTATTCAAAGTTTTTATAACTTATTACAACTCTATACTTTTTTGCGTTTATTATGCACCATTCAAAGCCACGTCATCAACTTTCAAACCTTTCTGACATAATTTGATATTTTTGATGCATTTACTGATTTGTTTTGAGCTAAATGACCCTGAAATTGAAAAGCACAACAAATGAACTCCGAAAAGGTCGAAACTTGGCATGGTATCATCATTTCACCCACGTGGCATGTGCAAAAAAGTAGAGATGGTTACGGCAAAAACTGGATGCACTTCGTGTACAAACTGCACACTCTCTTTCGAAGTATCAGGGTTTCGGACGAAAACTCATCTGTTACACCGGCTATTCAAAATTTTAATAACTTATTACAACTCCAGACTTTTTGCGTTCAGTATGCACCATTCAAAGCCACGTCGTCAACTTTCAACCCTTTCTGACATAATTTGATATTTTTGATGCATTTAGTGATTTGTTTTGAGCTAAATGACCCTGAAATTGAAAAGCACTACCAATGAACTCTAAAAAGGTCGAAACTTGGCAGGGTATGATCATTTCCCCTACATGGCATGTGCCAAAAAGTAGAGATGGTTACGGCAAAATCTGGATGCGCTTCGTGTACAAACTGGACACTCTCTTTCAAACTATCAGGGTTTCGGACGAAAACTCATCTGTTACATCGGCTATTCAAAATTTTAATAACATATTACAACTCCAGACTTTTTGCGTTCATTATGCACCACTCAAAGCCGCGTCGTCAACTTTCAACCCTTTCTGACATAATTTGATATTTTTGATGCATTTACTGATTTGTTTTGGGATAAATGACCCTGAAATTGAAAAGCACTACAAATGAACTCTGAAAAGGTTGAAACTTCGCATGGTATCATCATTTCACCCACATGGCATGTGGAAAAAAGCAGAGATGGTTATGGCAAAAACTGGATACACTTCGTGTACAAACTGGACACTCTCTTCCGAAGTATCAGGGTTTCGGACGAAAACTCATCTGTTACACCGGCTATTCAAAGTTTCTATAACTTATTACAACTCCAGAATTTTTTGCGTTTATTATGCACCATTCAAAGCCACGTCGTCAACTTTCAAACCTTTCTGACATAATTTGATATTTTTGATGCATTTACTGATTTGTTTTGAGCTAAATGACCCTGAAATTGAAAAGCACTACAAATGAACTCTGAAAAGGTTGAAACTTGGCATGGTAACATCATTTCCCTACATGGCATGTGCCAAAAAGTAGAGGTGTTTACGCCAAAAACTGGATGCACTTCGTGTACAAACTGGACACTCTCTTTCGAAGTATAAGGGTTTCGGGCGAAAACTCATCTGTTACACCGGCTATTCCAAATTTTAATAACTTATTACAACTCCTGACTTTTTGCGTTCATTATGCACCACTCAAAGCCACGTCGTCAAACTTCAACCCTTTCTGACATAATTTGATGTTTTTGATGCATTTACTGATTTGTTTCGAGCTAAATGACCCTGAAATTGAAAAGCACAACAAATGAACTCCGAAAAGGTTGAAACTTGGCATGGTATCATCATTTCACCCACATGGCATGTGCAAAAAAGTAGAGATGGTTACGGCAAAAATTGGATACACTTCGTGTACAAACTGGACACTCTCTTTCGAAGTATCAGGGTTTCGGATGAAAACTCATCTGTTACACCGGCTATTCAAAATTTTAATAACTTATTACAACTCCCGCCTTTTTGCGTTCATTATGCACCACTCAAAGCCACGTCGTCAACTTTCAACCCTTTCTAACATAATTTGTTGTTTTTGATGCATTTACTGATTTGTTTCGAGCTAAATGACCCTGAAATTGAAAAGCACTACAAATGAACTCCGAAAAGGTTGAAACTTGGCATGGTATCATCATTTCACCCACATGGCATGTGCAAAAAAGTAGAGATGGTTACAGCAAAAACTGGATGCACTTCGTGTACAAACTGTACACTCTCTTTCGATGTATCAGGGTTTCGGATGAAAACTCATCTGTTACACCGGCTATTCAAAATTTTAATAACTTATTACAACTCCAGACTTTTTGCGTTTATTATGCACCGTTCAAAGCCACGTCGTCAACTTTCAACCCTTTCTGACATAATTTGATATTTTTGATGCATTTACTGATTTGTTTTGAGCTAAATGACCCTGAAATTGAAAAGCATTACAAATGAACTTTGAAAAGGTCGAAACTTGGTATGCTATCATCATTTCCCCTACATGGCATGTGCCAAAAAGTAGAGATGGTCATGGCAAAATCTGGATGCGCTTCGTGTACAAACTGGACACTCTCTTTCGAACTATCAGGGTTTCGGACGAAAACTCATCTGTTACACCGGCTATTCAAAATTTTAATAACATATTACAACTCCAAACTTTTTGCATTCATTATGCACCACTCAAAGCCACGTCGTCCACTTTCAACCCTTTCTGACATAATTTGATATTTTTTATGCATTTACTGATTTGTTTTGGGATAAATGACCCTGAAATTGAAAAGCACTACAAATGAACTCTGAAAAGGTTGAAACTTGGCATGGTATCATCATTTCACCCGCATGGCATGTGCAAAAAAGTAGAGATGGTTACGGCAAATACTGGATGCACTTCGTGTACAAACTGGACACTCTGTTTTGAAGTATCAGGGTTTCGGATGAAAACTCATCTGTTACACCGGCTATTCAAAATTTTATTAACTTATTACAACTCCAGACTTTTTGCGTTTATTATGCACCATTCAAAGCCACGTCGTCAACTTTCAACCCTTTCTGACATAATTTGATATTTTTGATGCATTTACTGATTTGTTTTGAGCTAAATGACCCTGAAATTGAAAAGTACTACCAATGAACTCTGAAAAGGTCGAAACTTGGCATGGTATCATCATTTCACCCAAATGGCATGTGCAAAAAAGTAGAGATGGTTACGGCAAAAACTAGATGCACTTCGTGTAGAAACTGGACACTCTCTTTCGAAGTATCAGGGTTTCGGATGAAAACTCATCCGTTACACCGGCTATTCAAAATTTTAATAACTTATTACAACTCCTGACTTTTTGCGTTCATTATGCACCACTCAAAGCCACGTCGTCAAACTTCAACCCTTTCTGACATAATTTGATGTTTTTGATGCATTTACTGATTTGTTTCGAGCTAAATGACCCTGAAATTGAAAAGCACAAGAAATGAACTCCGAAAAGGTTGAAACTTGGCATGGTATCATCATTTCACCCACATGGCATGTGCAAAAAAGTAGAGATGGTTACGGCAAATACTGGATGCACTTCGTGTACAAACTGGACACTCTCTTTTGAAGTATCATGGTTTCGGATGAAAACTCATCCGTTACACCGGCTATTCAAAATTTTAATAACTTATTACAACTCCTGACTTTTTGCGTTCATTATGCACCACTCAAAGGCACGTCGTCAAACTTCAACCCTTTCTGACATAATTTGATGTTTTTGATGCATTTACTGATTTGTTTCGAGCTAAATGACCCTGAAATTGAAAAGCACTACAAATGAACTCCGAAAAGGTTGAAACTTGGCATGGTATCATCATTTCACCCACATGGCATGTGCAAAAAAGTAGAGATGGTTACAGCAAAAACTGGATGCACTTCGTGTACAAACTGTACACTCTCTTTCGATGTATCAGGGTTTCGGATGAAAACTCATCTGTTACACCGGCTTCCAAAATTTTAATAACTAATTACAACTCCAGACTTTTTGCGTTTATGATGCACCGTTCAAAGCCACGTCGTCAACTTTCAACCCTTTCTGACATAATTTGATATTTTTGATGCATTTACTGATTTGTTTTGAGCTAAATGACCCTGAAATTGAAAAGCACTACAAATGAACTCTGAAAAGGTCGAAACTTGGCATGCTATCATCATTTTCCCTACATGGCATGTGCCAAAAAGTAGAGATGGTTACGGCAAAATCTGGATGCGCTTCGTGTACAAACTGGACACTCTCTTTCGAACTATCAGGGTTTCGGACGAAAACTCATCTGTTACACCGGCTATTCAAAATTTTAATAACATATTACAACTCCAGACTTTTTGCGTTCATTATGCACCACTCAAAGCCACGTCGTCAACTTTCAACCCTTTCTGACATAATTTGATATTTTTGATGCATTTACTGATTTGTTTTGAGCTAAATGACGCTGAAATTGAAAAGCACTACAAATGAACTCTGAAAAGGTTGAAACTTGGCATGGTATCATCATTTCACCCACATGGCATGTGCCAAAAAGTAGAGATGGTTACGGCAAAAACTGGATACACTTCGTGTACAAACTGGACACTCTCTTTCGAAGTATCAGGGTTTCGGACGAAAACTCATCTGTTACACCGGCTATTCAAAGTTTCTATAACTTATTACAACTCCAGAATTTTTTGCGTTTATTATGCACCATTCAAAGCCACGTCGTCAACTTTCAAACCTTTCTGACATAATTTGATATTTTTGATGCATTTACTGATTTGTTTTGAGCTAAATGACCCTGAAATTGAAAAGCACAACAAATGAACTCCGAAAAGGTTGAAACTTGGCATGGTATCATCATTTCACCCACGTGGCATGTGCAAAAAAGTAGAGATGGTTGCGGCAAAAACTGGATGCACTTCGTGTACAAACTGGACACTCTCTTTCGAAGTATCAGGGTTTCGGATGAAAACTCATCTGTTACACCGGCTATTCAAAATTTTAATAACTTATTACAACTCCCGCCTTTTTGCGTTCATTATGCACCACTCAAAGCCACGTCGTCAACTTTCAACCCTTTCTAACATAATTTGTTGTTTTTGATGCATTTACTGATTTGTTTCGAGCTAAATGACCCTGAAATTGAAAAGCACTACAAATGAACTCCGAAAAGGTTGAAACTTGGCATGGTATCATCATTTCACCCACATGGCATGTGCAAAAAAGTAGAGATGGTTACAGCAAAAACTGGATGCACTTCGTGTACAAACTGTACACTCTCTTTCGATGTATCAGGGTTTCGGACGAAAACTCATCTGTTACACCGGCTATTCAAAATTTTAATAACTTATTACAACTCCAGACTTTTTGCGTTTATTATGCACCGTTCAAAGCCACGTCGTCAACTTTCAACCCTTTCTGACATAATTTGATATTTTTGATGCATTTAGTGATTTGTTTTGAGCTAAATGACCCTCAAATTGAAAAGTACTACCAATGAACTCTGAAAAGGTCGAAACTTGGCATGGTATAATCATTTCACCCACATGGCATGTGCAAAGAAGTAGAGATGGTTACGGCAAAAACTAGATGCACTTCATGTAGAAACTGGACACTCTCTTTCGAAGTATCAGGGTTTTGGATGAAAACTCATCCGTTACACCGGCTATTCAAAATTTTAATAACTTATTACAACTACGGACTTTTTTGCGTTCAATATGCACCATTCAAAGCCACGTCATCAAATTTTAAACCTTTCTGACATAATTTGATGTTTTTGATGCATTTACTGATTTGTTTCGAGCTAAATGTCCCTGAAATTGAAAAGTACTACCAATGAACTCTAAAAAGGTCGAAATTTGCCTTGGCATCATCATTTCACCCACACGGCATGTGCAAAAAAGTAGAGATGGTTACGGCAAAAACTGGACGCACTTCGTGTACAAACTGGACACTCTCTTTCGAAGTATCAGGGTTTCAGATGAAAACTCCTCTGTTACACCGGCTATTCAAAATTTTAATAACTTATTACAACTCCGGACTTTTTGCGTTTATTATGCACCATTCAAAGCCACGTCGTCGACTTTCAACCCTTTCTGACACAATTTGATATTTTTGATGCATTTACTGATTTATTTTGAGCTAAATGACCCTGAAATTGAAAAGCACTACAAATGAACTCTGAAAAGGTTGAAACTTGGCATGGTAACATCATTTCCCTACATGGCATGTGCCAAAAAGAAGAGATGGTTACGGCAAAATCTGGATGCACCTCGTGTACAAACTGGACGCTCTCTTTCGAACTATCAGGGTTTCAGACGAAAATTCATCTGTTACACTGGCTATTCAAACTTTTAATAACTTATCACAACTCCGAACTTTTTTGCATTCATTATGCACCATTGAAAGCCACGTCGTCAACTTTCAACCCTTTCTGACCTAATTTGATACTTTTGATGCATTTACTGATTTGTTTTGAGCTAAATGACCCTGAAATTGAAAAGCACTACCAATGAACTCTGAAAAGGTTGAAACTTGGCATGGCATCATCATGTCACCCACACGGCATGTGCAAAAAAGTAGAGATGGTTACGACAAAAACTGGATGCGCTTCATGTACAAACTGGACACTCTCTTTCGAAGTATCAATGTTTCAGACAAAAACTCATTTCTTGCACCAGCTATTCAAAATATTAATGACTTATTACAACTCCAGACTTTTTGCGTTCATTATGCACCACTCAAAGCCACGTCGTCAACTTTCAACCCTTTCTGACATAATTTGATATTTTTGATGCATTTAATGATTTGTTTTGAGCTAAATGACCATGAAATTGAAAAGCACTACAAATGAACTCTGAAAAAGGTTGAAACTTGGCATGGTATCATCATTTCAACCACATGGCATGTGAAAAAAAGTAGAGATGGTTACGGCAAAAACTAGATGCACTTCGTGTAGAAACTGGACACTCTCTTTCGAAGTATCAGTGTTTCCGAGGAAAATCATCCGTTACACCGGCTATTCAAAATTTTAATAACTTAATACAACTCCCGACTGTTTTGCGTTCATTATGCACCATTCAAAGCCATGTCGTCAACTTTCAACCCTTTCTGACATAGTTTGACATTTTTGATGCATTTAGTGATTTGTTTCAAGCTAAATGACCATGAAATTGAAAAGCACTACAAATGAGCTCTGAAAAGGTTGAAACTTGGCATGGTATCATCGTTTCACCTACATGGCATGTGCAAAAAAGTAGAGATGGTTAGGGCAAAAACTGGATGCACTTCGTGTACAAACTGGACACTCTCTTTCGAAGTATCAGGGTTTCGGATGAAAACTCATCTGTTACAGCGGCTATTCAAAATTTTAATAACTTATTACAACTCTAGACTTTTGAGTTTATTATGCACCATTCAAAGCCACGTCATCAACTTTCAACCCTTTCTGACATAATCTGATATATTTGATGCATTTACTGATTTGTTTTGAGCTAAATGGCCCTGAAATTGAAAAGCACTACAAATGAACTCTGAAAAGGTCGAAACTTGGCATGGTATCATCATTTCACCTACATGGCATGTGCAAAAAAGTAGAGAGGGTTACGGCAAAAACTGGATACACTTCGTGTATAAACTGGACACTCTCTTTCGAAGTATCACGGTTTCGGACAAAAACTCATCTGTTACACCGGCTATTCAAAATTTTAATAACTTATTACAAATCCGGACTTTTTTGCATTCATTATGCACCATTCAAAGACACGTCATCAACTTTCAACCCTTTCTGACATAATTTGATATTTTTGATGCATTTATTGATTTGTTTTGAGCTAAATGACCCTGAAATTGAAAAGCACAACAAATGAACTTTGAAAAGGTCGAAACTTGGCATGGTATCATCATTTCACCTACATGGCATGTGCAAAAAAAGTAGAGATGCTTACGGCAAAAACGGGATGCACTTCATGTACAAACTGGACACTCTCTTTTGAAGTATCAGTGTTTCAGAAAAAAAAACTCATCTGTTACACTGGCTATTCAAAATTTTAATAACTTATTACAACTCCGGACTTTTTTGCGTTTATTTTGCACCATTCAAAGCCACGGCGTCAACTTTCAACCCTTTCTGACATAATTTGATATTTTTGATGCATTTAATGATTTGTTTTGAGCTAAATGACCCTGAAATTGAAAAGCACTACAAATGAACTCTTAAAAGGTTGAAACTTGTTATGGTATCATAATTTCACGCACATGGCATGTGCAAAAAAGTAGAGATGGTTACGGCGAAAATTGGATGCACTTCGTGTACAAACTGAACACTCTCTTTCGAACTATTATGGTTTTGGACGAAAACTCATCTGCTAAACCGGCTATTCAACATTTTAGTAACATATTACAACTCCGGACTTTTCTGCGTTCACTATGCACCATTTAAAGCCGCGTCGTCAACTTTCAACCCTTCCTGACATAATTTGATATTTTTGATGCATTTACTGATTTGTTTTGAGCTAAATGACCCTGGAATTGAAAAGCACTACAAATAAACTCTGAAAAGGTTGAAACTAGGCATGGTATCATCATTTCACCCACATGGCATGTGAAAAAAAGTAGAGATAGTTACGGCAAAAACTGGATGCACCTCGCGTACAAACTGGACACTCTCTTTCGAAGTACCAGGGTTTCGGACGAAAACTCATCTGTTACACCGGCTATTCAAAATTTAATAACTTATTACAACTCCGGACTTTTTTGCGTTCATTATGACAATTCAAAGCCACATCGTCAACTTTCAACCCTTTCTGACATAATTTGATATTTTTGATGCATTTACTGATTTGTTTTGAGCTAAATGACTCTGAAATGGTTGAAACTTGGCATGGTATCATCATTTCACCCACATGGCATGTGCAAAAAAGTAGAGATGGTTATGACAAAAACTGGATGCACTTCATGTACAAACTAGACACTGTCTTTTGAAGTATAACGGTTTCGGACGAAAACTCATCTGTTACACCAGCTATTAATTTTTTAGTAAATTATTACAACTCCGGACTTTTTTGCGTTTATTATGCACCATTCAAAGCCACATCGTCAACTTTCAACCCTTTCTGACATAATTTGATATTTTTGATGCATTTACTTATTTCTTTTGGGATAAATGACCCTGAAATTGAAAAGCACTACAAATGAACTCTGAAAAGGTCAAAACTTGGCATGGTATCATCATTTCACCCAGATGGCATGTGCAAAAAGGTAGAGATGGTTTTGGCAAAAACTGGACGTACTTCGTGTACAAACTAGACACATCTTTCGAAGTATCAAGGTTTCGGATGAAAACTCATCTGTTACACCGGCTATTGAAAATTTTAGTAACTTATTACAACTCCAGACTTTTTGCGTTCATTATGCACCATTCAAAGCCATGTCGTCAACTTTCAACCCTTTCTGACATAATTTGATATTTTTGATGCATTTACAGATTTGTCTTGAGCTAAATGACCCTGAAATTGAAAAGCACTACAAATGAACTCTGAAAAGGTCAAAACTTGGCATGGTATCATCATTTCACCCAGATGGCATGTGCCAAAAAGTAGAGATGGTTACTGCAAAATCTGGATGCGCTTTGTGTACAAACTGGACACATCTTTCGAAGTATCAGGGTTTCGGATGAAAACTCATCTGTTACACCGGCTATTCAAAATTTTAATAACTTATTACAACTCCGGACTTTTGCGTTTATTATGCACCATTCAAAGCCACGTCGTCAACTTTCAAACCTTGCTGACATAATTTGATATTTTTGATGCATTTACTAATTTTTTTTGGGATAAATGACCCTGAAATTGAAAAGCACTACAAATAAACTCTGAAAAGGTTGAAACTTGGCATGGTATCATCATTTCAACCGCATGGCATGTGCAAAAAAGTAGAGATGGTTACGGCAAAAACTGGATGCACTTCGTGTACAAACTGGACACTCTCTTTCGAAGTATAAGGGTTTCGGATGAAAACTCATCTGTTACACCATCTATTCAAAATTTTAATAACTTATTACTACTCCAGACTTTTTGCGTTCATTATGCACCACTCAAAGCCACGTCGTCAACTTTCAACCCTTTCTGACATAATTTGATATTTTTGATGCATTTAATGATTTGTTTTGAGCTAAATGACCCTGAAATTGAAAAGCACTACAAATTAACTCTGAAAGGGTTGAAACTTGGCATGGTATCATCATTTCACCCACATGGCATGTGAAAAAAAGTAGAGATGGTTACGGCAAAAACTAGATGCACTTCGTGTAGAAACTGGACACTCTCTTTCGAAGTATCAGTGTTTCCGATGAAAACTCATCCGTTACACCGGCTATTCAAAATTTTAATAACTTAATACAACTCCCGACTGTTTTGCGTTCATTATGCACCATTCAAAGCCATGTCGTCAACTTTCAACCCTTTCTGACATAGTTTGACATTTTTGATGCATTTAGTGATTTGTTTCAAGCTAAATGACCATGAAATTGAAAAGCACTACAAATGAGCTCTGAAAAGGTTGAAACTTGGCATGGTATCATCGTTTCACCTACATGGCATGTGCAAAAAAGTAGAGATGGTTAGGGCAAAAACTGGATGCACTTCGTGTACAAACTGGACACTCTCTTTCGAAGTATCAGGGTTTCGGATGAAAACTCATCTGTTACAGCGGCTATTCAAAATTTTAGTAACTTATTACAACTCTAGACTTTTGAGTTTATTATGCACCATTCAAAGCCACGTCATCAACTTTCAACCCTTTCTGACATAATCTGATATATTTGATGCATTTACTGATTTGTTTTGAGCTAAATGGCCCTGAAATTGAAAAGCACTACAAATGAACTCTGAAAAGGTCGAAACTTGGCATGGTATCATCATTTCACCTACATGGCATGTGCAAAAAAGTAGAGAGGGTTACGGCAAAAACTGGATACACTTCGTGTATAAACTGGACACTCTCTTTCGAAGTATCACGGTTTCGGACAAAAACTCATCTGTTACACCGGCTATTCAAAATTTTAATAACTTATTACAAATCCGGACTTTTTTGCATTCATTATGCAGCATTCAAAGACACGTCATCAACTTTCAACCCTTTCTGACATAATTTGATATTTTTGATGCATTTATTGATTTGTTTTGAGCTAAATGACCCTGAAATTGAAAAGCACAACAAATGAACTTTGAAAAGGTCGAAACTTGGCATGGTATCATCATTTCACCTACATGGCATGTGCAAAAAAAGTAGAGATGCTTACGGCAAAAACGGGATGCACTTCATGTACAAAATGGACACTCTCTTTTGAAGTATCAGTGTTTCAGAAAAAAAACTCATCTGTTACACTGGCTATTCAAAATTTTAATAACTTATTACAACTCCGGACTTTTTTGCGTTTATTTTGCACCATTCAAAGCCACGGCGTCAACTTTCAACCCTTTCTGACATAATTTGATATTTTTGATGCATTTAATGATTTGTTTTGAGCTAAATGACCCTGAAATTGAAAAGCACTACAAATGAACTCTTAAAAGGTTGAAACTTGTTATGGTATCATAATTTCACGCACATGGCATGTGCAAAAAAGTAGAGATGGTTACGGCGAAAATTGGGTGCACTTCGTGTACAAACTGAACACTCTCTTTCGAACTATTATGGTTTTAGACGAAAACTCATCTGCTAAACCGGCTATTCAACATTTTAGTAACATATTACAACTCCGGACTTTTCTGCGTTCACTATGCACCATTTAAAGCCGCGTCGTCAACTTTCAACCCTTCCTGACATAATTTGATATTTTTGATGCATTTACTGATTTGTTTTGAGCTAAATGACCCTGGAATTGAAAAGCACTACAAATAAACTCTGAAAAGGTTGAAACTAGGCATGGTATCATCATTTCACCCACATGGCATGTGAAAAAAAGTAGAGATAGTTACGGCAAAAACTGGATGCACCTCGCGTACAAACTGGACACTCTCTTTCGAAGTACCAGGGTTTCGGACGAAAACTCATCTGTTACACCGGCTATTCAAAATTTAATAACTTATTACAACTCCGGACTTTTTTGCGTTCATTATGACAATTCAAAGCCACATCGTCAACTTTCAACCCTTTCTGACATAATTTGATATTTTTGATGCATTTACTGATTTGTTTTGAGCTAAATGACTCTGAAATGGTTGAAACTTGGCATGGTATCATCATTTCACCCACATGGCATGTGCAAAAAAGTAGAGATGGTTATGACAAAAACTGGATGCACTTCATGTACAAACTAGACACTGTCTTTTGAAGTATAACGGTTTCGGACGAAAACTCATCTGTTACACCAGCTATTAATTTTTTAGTAATTTATTACAACTTCGGACTTTTTTGCGTTTATTATGCACCATTCAAAGCCACATCGTCAACTTTCAACCCTTTCTGACATAATTTGATATTTTTGATGCATTTACTTATTTGTTTTGGGATAAATGACCCTGAAATTGAAAAGCACTACAAATGAACTCTGAAAAGGTCAAAACTTGGCATGGTATCATCATTTCACCCAGATGGCATGTGCAAAAAGGTAGAGATGGTTTTGGCAAAAACTGGACGTACTTCGTGTACAAACTAGACACATCTTTCGAAGTATCAAGGTTTCGGATGAAAACTCATCTGTTACACCGGCTATTGAAAATTTCAATAACTTATTACAACTCCAGACTTTTTGCGTTCATTATGCACCATTCAAAGCCATGTCGTCAACTTTCAACCCTTTCTGACATAATTTGATATTTTTGATGCATTTACAGATTTGTTTTGAGCTAAATGACCCTGAAATTGAAAAGCACTAAAAATGAACTCTGAAAAGGTCAAAACTTGGCATGGTATCATCATTTCACCCAGATGGCATGTGCCAAAAAGTAGAGATGGTTACTGCAAAATCTGGATGCGCTTCGTGTACAAACTGGACACATCTTTCGAAGTATCAGGGTTTCGGATGAAAACTCATCTGTTACACCGGCTATTCAAAATTTTAATAACTTATTACAACTCCGGACTTTTGCGTTTATTATGCACCATTCAAAGCCACGTCGTCAACTTTCAAACCTTGCTGACATAATTTGATATTTTTGATGCATTTACTGATTTGTTTTGGGATAAATGACCCTGAAATTGAAAAGCACTACAAATAAACTCTGAAAAGGTTGAAACTTGGCATGGTATCATCATTTCACCCACATGGCATGTGCAAAAAAGTAGAGATGGTTACGGCAAAAACTGGATGCACTTCGTGTACAAACTGGACACTCTCTTTCGAAGTATAAGGGTTTCGGATGAAAACTCATCTGTTACACCATCTATTCAAAATTTTAATAACTTATTACTACTCCAGACTTTTTGCGTTCATTATGCACCACTCAAAGCCACGTCGTCAACTTTCAACCCTTTCTGACATAATTTGATATTTTTGATGCATTTAATGATTTGTTTTGAGCTAAATGACCCTGAAATTGAAAAGCACTACAAATTAACTCTGAAAAGGTTGAAACTTGGCATGGTATCATCATTTCACCCACATGGCATGTGAAAAAAAGTAGAGATGGTTACGGCAAAAACTAGATGCACTTCGTGTAGAAACTGGACACTCTCTTTCGAAGTATCAGTGTTTCCGATGAAAACTCATCCGTTACACCGGCTATTCAAAATTTTAATAACTTAATACAACTCCCGACTGTTTTGCGTTCATTATGCACCATTCAAAGCCATGTCGTCAACTTTCAACCCTTTCTGACATAGTTTGACATTTTTGATGCATTTAGTGATTTGTTTCAAGCTAAATGACCATGAAATTGAAAAGCACTACAAATGAGCTCTGAAAAGGTTGAAAGTTGGCATGGTATCATCGTTTCACCTACATGGCATGTGCAAAAAAGTAGAGATGGATAGGGCAAAAACTGGATGCACTTCGTGTACAAACTGGACACTCTCTTTCGAAGTATCAGGGTTTCGGATGAAAACTCATCTGTTACAGCGGCTATTCAAAATTTTAATAACTTATTACAACTCTAGACTTTTGAGTTTATTATGCACCATTCAAAGCCACGTCATCAACTTTCAACCCTTTCTGACATAATCTGATATATTTGATGCATTTACTGATTTGTTTTGAGCTAAATGGCCCTGAAATTGAAAAGCACTACAAATGAACTCTGAAAAGGTCGAAACTTGGCATGGTATCATCATTTCACCTACATGGCATGTGCAAAAAAGTAGAGAGGGTTACGGCAAAAACTGGATACACTTCGTGTATAAACTGGACACTCTCTTTCGAAGTATCACGGTTTCGGACAAAAACTCATCTGTTACACTGGCTATTCAGAATTTTAATAACTTATTACAAATCCGGACTTTTTTGCATTCATTATGCAGCATTCAAAGACACGTCATCAACTTTCAACCCTTTCTGACATAATTTGATATTTTTGATGCATTTATTGATTTGTTTTGAGCTAAATGACCCTGAAATTGAAAAGCACAACAAATGAACTTTGAAAAGGTCGAAACTTGGCATGGTATCATCATTTCACCTACATGGCATGTGCAAAAAAAAGTAGAGATGCTTACGGCAAAAACGGGATGCACTTCATGTACAAACTGGACACTCTCTTTTGAAGTATCAGTGTTTCAGAAAAAAAAACTCATCTGTTACACTGGCTATTCAAAATTTTAATAACTTATTACAACTCCGGACTTTTTTGCGTTTATTTTGCACCATTCAAAGCCACGGCGTCAACTTTCAACCCTTTCTGACATAATTTGATATTTTTGATGCATTTAATGATTTGTTTTGAGCTAAATGACCCTGAAATTGAAAAGCACTACAAATGAACTCTTAAAAGGTTGAAACTTGTTATGGTATCATAATTTCACGCACATGGCATGTGCAAAAAAGTAGAGATGGTTACGGCGAAAATTGGATGCACTTCGTGTACAAACTGAACACTCTCTTTCGAACTATTATGGTTTTAGACGAAAACTCATCTGCTAAACCGGCTATTCAACATTTTAGTAACATATTACAACTCCGGACTTTTCTGCGTTCACTATGCACCATTTAAAGCCGCGTCGTCAACTTTCAACCCTTCCTGACATAATTTGATATTTTTGATGCATTTACTGATTTGTTTTGAGCTAAATGACCCTGGAATTGAAAAGCACTACAAATAAACTCTGAAAAGGTTGAAACTAGGCATGGTATCATCATTTCACCCACATGGCATGTGAAAAAAAGTAGAGATAGTTACGGCAAAAACTGGATGCACCTCGCGTACAAACTGGACACTCTCTTTCGAAGTACCAGGGTTTCGGACGAAAACTCATCTGTTACACCGGCTATTCAAAATTTAATAACTTATTACAACTCCGGACTTTTTTGCGTTCATTATGACAATTCAAAGCCACATCGTCAACTTTCAACCCTTTGTGACATAATTTGATATTTTTGATGCATTTACTGATTTGTTTTGAGCTAAATGACTCTGAAATGGTTGAAACTTGGCATGGTATCATCATTTCACCCACATGGCATGTGCAAAAAAGTAGAGATGGTTATGACAAAAACTGGATGCACTTCATGTACAAACTAGACACTGTCTTTTGAAGTATAACGGTTTCGGACGAAAACTCATCTGTTACACCAGCTATTAATTTTTTAGTAAATTATTACAACTCCGGACTTTTTTGCGTTTATTATGCACCATTCAAAGCCACATCGTCAACTTTCAACCCTTTCTGACATAATTTGATATTTTTGATGCATTTACTTATTTGTTTTGGGATAAATGACCCTGAAATTGAAAAGCACTACAAATGAACTCTGAAAAGGTCAAAACTTGGCATGGTATCATCATTTCACGCAGATGGCATGTGCAAAAAGGTAGAGATGGTTTTGGCAAAAACTGGATGTACTTCGTGTACAAACTAGACACATCTTTCGAAGTATCAAGGTTTCGGATGAAAACTCATCTGTTACACCGGCTATTGAAAATTTTAATAACTTATTACAACTCCAGACTTTTTGCGTTCATTATGCACCATTCAAAGCCATGTCGTCAACTTTCAACCCTTTCTGACATAATTTGATATTTTTGATGCATTTACAGATTTGTTTTGAGCTAAATGACCCTGAAATTGAAAAGCACTACAAATGAACTCTGAAAAGGTCAAAACTTGGCATGGTATCATCATTTCACCCAGATGGCATGTGCCAAAAAGTAGAGATGGTTACTGCAAAATCTGGATGCGCTTCGTGTACAAACTGGACACATCTTTCGAAGTATCAGGGTTTCGGATGAAAACTCATCTGTTACACCGGCTATTCAAAATTTTAATAACTTATTACAACTCCGGACTTTTGCGTTTATTATGCACCATTCAAAGCCACGTCGTCAACTTTCAAACCTTGCTGACATAATTTGATATTTTTGATGCATTTACTGATTTGTTTTGGGATAAATGACCCTGAAATTGAAAAGCACTACAAATAAACTCTGAAAAGGTTGAAACTTGGCATGGTATCATCATTTCACCCACATGGCATGTGCAAAAAAGTAGAGATGGTTACGGCAAAAACTGGATGCACTTCGTGTACAAACTGGACACTCTCTTTCGAAGTATAAGGGTTTCGGATGAAAACTCATCTGTTACACCATCTATTCAAAATTTTAATAACTTATTACTACTCCAGACTTTTTGCGTTCATTATGCACCACTCAAAGCCACGTCGTCAACTTTCAACCCTTTCTGACATAATTTGATATTTTTGATGCATTTAATGATTTGTTTTGAGCTAAATGACCCTGAAATTGAAAAGCACTACAAATTAACTCTGAAAAGGTTGAAACTTGGCATGGTATCATCATTTCACCCACATGGCATGTGAAAAAAAGTAGAGATGGTTACGGCAAAAACTAGATGCACTTCGTGTAGAAACTGGACACTCTCTTTCGAAGTATCAGTGTTTCCGATGAAAACTCATCCGTTACACCGGCTATTCAAAATTTTAATAACTTAATACAACTCCCGACTGTTTTGCGTTCATTATGCACCATTCAAAGCCATGTCGTCAACTTTCAACCCTTTCTGACATAGTTTGACATTTTTGATGCATTTAGTGATTTGTTTCAAGCTAAATGACCATGAAATTGAAAAGCACTACAAATGAGCTCTAAAAAGGTTGAAACTTGGCATGGTATCATCGTTTCACCTACATGGCATGTGCAAAAAAAGTAGAGATGGTTAGGGCAAAAACTGGATGCACTTCGTGTACAAACTGGACACTCTCTTTCGAAGTATCAGGGTTTCGGATGAAAACTCATCTGTTACAGCGGCTATTCAAAATTTTAATAACTTATTACAACTCTAGACTTTTTGAGTTTATTATGCACCATTCAAAGCCACGTCATCAACTTTCAACCCTTTCTGACATAATCTGATATTTTTGATGCATTTACTGATTTGTTTTGAGCTAAATGGCCCTGAAATTGAAAAGCACTACAAATGAACTCTGAAAAGGTCGAAACTTGGCATGGTATCATCATTTCACCTACATGGCATGTGCAAAAAAGTAGAGAGGGTTACGGCAAAAACTGGATACACTTCGTGTATAAACTGGACACTCTCTTTCGAAGTATCACGGTTTCGGACAAAAACTCATCTGTTACACCGGCTATTCAAAATTTTAATAACTTATTACAAATCCGGACTTTTTTGCGTTCATTATGCAGCATTCAAAGACACGTCATCAACTTTCAACCCTTTCTGACATAATTTGATATTTTTGATGCATTTATTGATTTGTTTTGAGCTAAATGACCCTGAAATTGAAAAGCACAACAAATGAACTTTGAAAAGGTCGAAACTTGGCATGGTATCATCATTTCACCTACATGGCATGTGCAAAAAAAGTAGAGATGCTTACGGCAAAAACGGGATGCACTTCATGTACAAACTGGACACTCTCTTTTGAAGTATCAGTGTTTCAGAAAAAAAAAAACTCATCTGTTACACTGGCTATTCAAAATTTTAATAACTTATTACAACTCCGGACTTTTTTGCGTTTATTTTGCACCATTCAAAGCCACGGCGTCAACTTTCAACCCTTTCTGACATAATTTGATATTTTTGATGCATTTAATGATTTGTTTTGAGCTAAATGACCCTGAAATTGAAAAGCACTACAAATGAACTCTTAAAAGGTTGAAACTTGTTATGGTATCATAATTTCACGCACATGGCATGTGCAAAAAAGTAGAGATGGTTACGGCGAAAATTGGATGCACTTCGTGTACAAACTGAACACTCTCTTTCGAACTATTATGGTTTTAGACGAAAACTCATCTGCTAAACCGGCTATTCAACATTTTAGTAACATATTACAACTCCGGACTTTTCTGCGTTCACTATGCACCATTTAAAGCCGCGTCGTCAACTTTCAACCCTTCCTGACATAATTTGATATTTTTGATGCATTTACTGATTTGTTTTGAGCTAAATGACCCTGGAATTGAAAAGCACTACAAATAAACTCTGAAAAGGTTGAAACTAGGCATGGTATCATCATTTCACCCACATGGCATGTGAAAAAAAGTAGAGATAGTTACGGCAAAAACTGGATGCACCTCGCGTACAAACTGGACACTCTCTTTCGAAGTACCAGGGTTTCGGACGAAAACTCATCTGTTACACCGGCTATTCAAAATTTAATAACTTATTACAACTCCGGACTTTTTTGCGTTCATTATGACAATTCAAAGCCACATCGTCAACTTTCAACCCTTTCTGACATAATTTGATATTTTTGATGCATTTACTGATTTGTTTTGAGCTAAATGACTCTGAAATGGTTGAAACTTGGCATGGTATCATCATTTCACCCACATGGCATGTGCAAAAAAGTAGAGATGGTTATGACAAAAACTGGATGCACTTCATGTACAAACTAGACACTGTCTTTTGAAGTATAACGGTTTCGGACGAAAACTCATCTGTTACACCAGCTATTAATTTTTTAGTAAATTATTACAACTCCGGACTTTTTTGCGTTTATTATGCACCATTCAAAGCCACATCGTCAACTTTCAACCCTTTCTGACATAATTTGATATTTTTGATGCATTTACTTATTTGTTTTGGGATAAATGACCCTGAAATTGAAAAGCACTACAAATGAACTCTGAAAAGGTCAAAACCTGGCATGGTATCATCATTTCACCCAGATGGCATGTGCAAAAAGGTAGAGATGGTTTTGGCAAAAACTGGACGTACTTCGTGTACAAACTAGACACATTCTTTCGAAGTATCAAGGTTTCGGATGAAAACTCATCTGTTACATCGGCTATTGAAAATTTTAATAACTTATTACAACTCCAGACTTTTTGCGTTCATTATGCACCATTCAAAGCCATGTCGTCAACTTTCAACCCTTTCTGACATAATTTGATATTTTTGATGCATTTACAGATTTGTTTTGAGCTAAATGACCCTGAAATTGAAAAGCACTACAAATGAACTCTGAAAAGGTCAAAACTTGGCATGGTATCATCATTTCACCCAGATGGCATGTGCCAAAAAGTAGAGATGGTTACTGCAAAATCTGGATGCGCTTCGTGTACAAACTGGACACATCTTTCGAAGTATCAGGGTTTCGGATGAAAACTCATCTGTTACACCGGCTATTCAAAATTTTAATAACTTATTACAACTCCGGACTTTTGCGTTTATTATGCACCATTCAAAGCCACGTCGTCAACTTTCAAACCTTGCTGACATAATTTGATATTTTTGATGCATTTACTGATTTGTTTTGGGATAAATGACCCTGAAATTGAAAAGCACTACAAATAAACTCTGAAAAGGTTGAAACTTGGCATGGTATCATCATTTCACCCACATGGCATGTGCAAAAAAGTAGAGATGGTTACGGCAAAAACTGGATGCACTTCGTGTACAAACTGGACACTCTCTTTCGAAGTATAAGGGTTTCGGATGAAAACTCATCTGTTACACCATCTATTCAAAATTTTAATAACTTATTACTACTCCAGACTTTTTGCGTTCATTATGCACCACTCAAAGCCACGTCGTCAACTTTCAACCCTTTCTGACATAATTTGATATTTTTGATGCATTTAATGATTTGTTTTGAGCTAAATGACCCTGAAATTGAAAAGCACTACAAATTAACTCTGAAAAGGTTGAAACTTGGCATGGTATCATCATTTCACCCACATGGCATGTGAAAAAAAGTAGAGATGGTTACGGCAAAAACTAGATGCACTTCGTGTAGAAACTGGACACTCTCTTTCGAAGTATCAGTGTTTCCGATGAAAACTCAGCCGTTACACCGGCTATTCAAAATTTTAATAACTTAATACAACTCCCGACTGTTTTGCGTTCATTATGCACCATTCAAAGCCATGTCGTCAACTTTCAACCCTTTCTGACATAGTTTGACATTTTTGATGCATTTAGTGATTTGTTTCAAGCTAAATGACCATGAAATTGAAAAGCACTACAAATGAGCTCTGAAAAGGTTGAAACTTGGCATGGTATCATCGTTTCACCTACATGGCATGTGCAAAAAAGTAGAGATGGTTAGGGCAAAAACTGGATGCACTTCGTGTACAAACTGGACACTCTCTTTCGAAGTATCAGGGTTTCGGATGAAAACTCATCTGTTACAGCGGCTATTCAAAATTTTAATAACTTATTACAACTCTAGACTTTTTGAGTTTATTATGCACCATTCAAAGCCACGTCATCAACTTTCAACCCTTTCTGACATAATCTGATATTTTTGATGCATTTACTGATTTGTTTTGAGCTAAATGGCCCTGAAATTGAAAAGCACTACAAATGAACTCTGAAAAGGTCGAAACTTGGCATGGTATCGTCATTTCACCTACATGGCATGTGCAAAAAAGTAGAGAGGGTTACGGCAAAAACTGGATACACTTCGTGTATAAACTGGACACTCTCTTTCGAAGTATCACGGTTTCGGACAAAAACTCATCTGTTACACCGGCTATTCAAAATTTTAATAACTTATTACAAATCCGGACTTTTTTGCGTTCATTATGCAGCATTCAAAGACACGTCATCAACTTTCAACCCTTTCTGACATAATTTGATATTTTTGATGCATTTATTGATTTGTTTTGAGCTAAATGACCCTGAAATTGAAAAGCACAACAAATGAACTTTGAAAAGGTCGAAACTTGGCATGGTATCATCATTTCACCTACATGGCATGTGCAAAAAAAGTAGAGATGCTTACGGCAAAAACGGGATGCACTTCATGTACAAACTGGATACTCTCTTTTGAAGTATCAGTGTTTCAGAAAAAAAAAACTCATCTGTTACACTGGCTATTCAAAATTTTAATAACTTATTACAACTCCGGACTTTTTTGCGTTTATTTTGCACCATTCAAAGCCACGGCGTCAACTTTCAACCCTTTCTGACATAATTTGATATTTTTGATGCATTTAATGATTTGTTTTGAGCTAAATGACCCTGAAATTGAAAAGCACTACAAATGAACTCTTAAAAGGTTGAAACTTGTTATGGTATCATAATTTCACGCACATGGCATGTGCAAAAAAGTAGAGATGGTTACGGCGAAAATTGGATGCACTTCGTGTACAAACTGAACACTCTCTTTCGAACTATTATGGTTTTAGACGAAAACTCATCTGCTAAACCGGCTATTCAACATTTTAGTAACATATTACAACTCCGGACTTTTCTGCGTTCACTATGCACCATTTAAAGCCGCGTCGTCAACTTTCAACCCTTCCTGACATAATTTGATATTTTTGATGCATTTACTGATTTGTTTTGAGCTAAATGACCCTGGAATTGAAAAGCACTACAAATAAACTCTGAAAAGGTTGAAACTAGGCATGGTATCATCATTTCACCCACATGGCATGTGAAAAAAAGTAGAGATAGTTACGGCAAAAACTGGATGCACCTCGCGTACAAACTGGACACTCTCTTTCGAAGTACCAGGGTTTCGGACGAAAACTCATCTGTTACACCGGCTATTCAAAATTTAATAACTTATTACAACTCCGGACTTTTTTGCGTTCATTATGACAATTCAAAGCCACATCGTCAACTTTCAACCCTTTCTGACATAATTTGATATTTTTGATGCATTTACTGATTTGTTTTGAGCTAAATGACTCTGAAATGGTTGAAACTTGGCATGGTATCATCATTTCACCCACATGGCATGTGCAAAAAAGTAGAGATGGTTATGACAAAAACTGGATGCACTTCATGTACAAACTAGACACTGTCTTTTGAAGTATAACGGTTTCGGACGAAAACTCATCTGTTACACCAGCTATTAATTTTTTAGTAAATTATTACAACTCCGGACTTTTTTGCGTTTATTATGCACCATTCAAAGCCACATCGTCAACTTTCAACCCTTTCTGACATAATTTGATATTTTTGATGCATTTACTTATTTGTTTTGGGATAAATGACCCTGAAATTGAAAAGCACTACAAATGAACTCTGAAAAGGTCAAAACTTGGCATGGTATCATCATTTCACCCAGATGGCATGTGCAAAAAGGTAGAGATGGTTTTGGCAAAAACTGGACGTACTTCGTGTACAAACTAGACACATCTTTCGAAGTATCAAGGTTTCGGATGAAAACTCATCTGTTACACCGGCTATTGAAAATTTTAATAACTTATTACAACTCCAGACTTTTTGCGTTCATTATGCACCATTCAAAGCCATGTCGTCAACTTTCAACCCTTTCTGACATAATTTGATATTTTTGATGCATTTACAGATTTGTTTTGAGCTAAATGACCCTGAAATTGAAAAGCACTACAAATGAACTCTGAAAAGGTCAAAACTTGGCATGGTATCATCATTTCACCCAGATGGCATGTGCCAAAAAGTAGAGATGGTTACTGCAAAATCTGGATGCGCTTCGTGTACAAACTGGACACATCTTTCGAAGTATCAGGGTTTCGGATGAAAACTCATCTGTTACACCGGCTATTCAAAATTTTAATAACTTATTACAACTCCGGACTTTTGCGTTTATTATGCACCATTCAAAGCCACGTCGTCAACTTTCAAACCTTGCTGACATAATTTGATATTTTTGATGCATTTACTGATTTGTTTTGGGATAAATGACCCTGAAATTGAAAAGCACTACAAATAAACTCTGAAAAGGTTGAAACTTGGCATGGTATCATCATTTCACCCACATGGCATGTGCAAAAAAGTAGAGATGGTTACGGCAAAAACTGGATGCACTTCGTGTACAAACTGGACACTCTCTTTCGAAGTATAAGGGTTTCGGATGAAAACTCATCTGTTACACCATCTATTCAAAATTTTAATAACTTATTACTACTCCAGACTTTTTGCGTTCATTATGCACCACTCAAAGCCACGTCGTCAACTTTCAACCCTTTCTGACATAATTTGATATTTTTGATGCATTTAATGATTTGTTTTGAGCTAAATGACCCTGAAATTGAAAAGCACTACAAATTAACTCTGAAAAGGTTGAAACTTGGCATGGTATCATCATTTCACCCACATGGCATGTGAAAAAAAGTAGAGATGGTTACGGAAAAAACTAGATGCACTTCGTGTAGAAACTGGACACTCTCTTTCGAAGTATCAGTGTTTCCGATGAAAACTCATCCGTTACACCGGCTATTCAAAATTTTAATAACTTATTACAACTCCCGACTGTTTTGCGTTCATTATGCACCATTCAAATCCACGTCGTCAACTTTCAACCCTTTCTGACATAATTTGATATTTTTGATGCATTTACTGATTTGTTTCAAGCTAAATGACCATGAAATTGAAAAGCACTACAAATGAGCTCTGAAAAGGTTGAAACTTGGCATGGTATCATCGTTTCACCTACATGGCATGTGCAAAAAAGTAGAGATGGTTAGGGCAAAAACTGGATGCACTTCGTGTACAAACTGGACACTCTCTTTCGAAGTATCAGGGTTTCGGATGAAAACTCATCTGTTACAGCGGCTATTCAAAATTTTAATAACTTATTACAACTCTAGACTTTTTGAGTTTATTATGCACCATTCAAAGCCACGTCATCAACTTTCAACCCTTTCTGACATAATCTGATATTTTTGATGCATTTACTGATTTCTTTTGAGCTAAATGGCCCTGAAATTGAAAAGCACTACAAATGAACTCTGAAAAGGTCGAAACTTGGCATGGTATCATCATTTCACCTACATGGCATGTGCAAAAAAGTAGAGAGGGTTACGGCAAAAACTGGATACACTTCGTGTATAAACTGGACACTCTCTTTCGAAGTATCACGGTTTCGGACAAAAACTCATCTGTTACACCGGCTATTCAAAATTTTAATAACTTATTACAAATCCGGACTTTTTTGCGTTCATTATGCAGCATTCAAAGACACGTCATCAACTTTCAACCCTTTGTGACGTAATTTGATATTTTTGATGCATTAACTGATTTGTTTTGAGCTAAATGACCCTGAAATTGAAAAGCACAACAAATGAACTTTGAAAAGGTCGAAACTTGGCATGGTATCATCATTTCACCTACATGGCATGTGCAAAAAAGTAGAGATGGTTACGGCAAAAACGGGATGCACTTCACGTATAAACTGGACACTCTCTTTTGAAGTATCAGTGTTTCAGAAAAAACTCATCTGTTACACTGGCTATTCAAAATTTTAATAACTTATTACAACTCCGGACTTTTTTGCGTTTATTTTGCACCATTCAAAACCGCGGCGTCAACTTTCAACCCTTTCTGACATAATTTGATATTTTTGATGCATTTAATGATTTGTTTTGAGCTAAATGACCTTGAAATTGAAAAGCACTACAAATGAACTCTTAAAAGGTTGAAACTTGTTATGGTATCATCATTTCACGCACATGGCATGTGCAAAAAAGTAGAGATGGTTACGGCGAAAATTGGATGCACTTCGTGTACAAACTGAACACTCTCTTTCGAACTATTAGGGTTTTGGACGAAAACTCATCTGCTAAACCGGCTATTCAACATTTTAGTAACATATTACAACTCCGGACTTTTCTGCGTTCACCATGCACCATTTAAAGCCACGTCGTCAACTTTTAACCCTTCCTGACATAATTTGATATTTTTGATGCATTTACTGATTGGTTTTGAGCTAAATGACCCTGGAATTGAAAAGCACTACAAATAAACTCTGAAAAGGTTGAAACTAGGCATGGTATCATCATTTCACCCACATGGCATGTGAAAAAAAGTAGAGATAGTTACGGCAAAAACTGGATGCACCTCGCGTACAAACTGGACACTCTCTTTCGAAGTACCAGGGTTTCGGACGAAAACTCATCTGTTACACCGGCTATTCAAAATTTAATAACTTATTACAACTCCGGACTTTTTTGCGTTCATTATGACAATTCAAAGCCACATCGTCAACTTTCAACCCTTTCTGACATAATTTGATATTTTTGATGCATTTACTGATTTGTTTTGAGCTAAATGACTCTGAAATGGTTGAAACTTGGCATGGTATCATCATTTCACCCACATGGCATGTGCAAAAAAGTAGAGATGGTTATGACAAAAACTGGATGCACTTCATGTACAAACTAGACACTGTCTTTTGAAGTATAACGGTTTCGGACGAAAACTCATCTGTTACACCAGCTATTAATTTTTTAGTAAATTATTACAACTCCGGACTTTTTTGCGTTTATTATGCACCATTCAAAGCCACATCGTCAACTTTCAACCCTTTCTGACATAATTTGATATTTTTGATGCATTTACTTATTTGTTTTGGGATAAATGACCCTGAAATTGAAAAGCACTACAAATGAACTCTGAAAAGGTCAAAACTTGGCATGGTATCATCATTTCACCCAGATGGCATGTGCAAAAAAGTAGAGATGGTTTTGGCAAAAACAGGACGTACTTCGTGTAAAACTAGACACATCTTTCGAAGTATCAAGGTTTCGGATGAAAACTCATCTGTTACACCGGCTATTGAAAATTTTAATAACTTATTACAACTCTTCAAAGCCATGTCGTCAACTTTCAACCCTTTCTGACATAATTTGATATTTTTGATGCATTTACAGATTTGTTTTGAGCTAAATGACCCTGAAATTGAAAAGCACTACAAATGAACTCTGAAAAGGTCAAAACTTGGCATGGTATCATCATTTCACCCAGATGGCATGTGCCAAAAAGTAGAGATGGTTACTGCAAATACTGGATGCGCTTCGTGTACAAACTTGACACATCTTTCGAAGTATCAGGGTTTCGGATGAAAACTCATCTGTTACACCGGCTATTCAAAATTTTAATAACTTATTACAACTCCGGACTTTTGCGTTTATTATGCACCATTCAAAGCCACGTCATCAACTTTCAAACCTTTCTGACATAATTTGATATTTTTGATGCATTTACTGATTTGTTTTGGGATAAATGACCCTGAAATTGAAAAGCACTACAAATAAACTCTGAAAAGGTTGAAACTTGGCATGGTATCATCATTTCACCCACATGGCATGTGCAAAAAAGTAGAGATGGTTACGGCAAAAACTGGATGCACTTCGTGTACAAACTGGACACTCTCTTTCGAAGTATAAGGGTTTCGGATGAAAACTCATCTGTTACACCATCTATTCAAAATTTTAATAACTTATTACAACTCCAGACTTTTTGCGTTCATTATGCACCACTCAAAGCCACGTCGTCAACTTTCAACCCTTTCTGACATAATTTGATATTTTTGATGCATTTAATGATTTGTTTTGAGCTAAATGACCCTGAAATTGAAAAGCACTACAAATGAACTCTTAAAAGGTTGAAACTTGGCATGGTATCATCATTTCACCCACATGGCATGTGAAAAAAAGTAGAGATGGTTATGGCAAAAACTAGATGCACTTCGTGTAGAAACTGGACACTCTCTTTCGAAGTATTAGTGTTTCCGATGAAAACTCATCCGTTACACCGGCTATTCAAAATTTTAATAACTTATAACAACTCCCGACTGTTTTGCGTTCATTATGCACCATTCAAAGCCACGTCGTCAACTTTCAACCCTTTCTGACATAATTTGATATTTTTGATGCATTTACTGATTTGTTTCAAGCTAAATGACCATGAAATTGAAAAGCACTACAAATGAGCTATGAAAAGGTTGAAACTTGGCATGGTATCATCATTTCACCTACATGGCATGTGCAAAAAAGTAGAGATGGTTACGGCAAAAACTGGATGCACTTCGTGTACAAACTGGACACTCTCTTTCGAAGTATCAGGGTTTCGGATGAAAACTCATCTGTTACACCATCTATTCAAAATTTTAATAACTTATTACAACTCCAGACTTTTTGCGTTCATTATGCACCACTCAAAGCCACGTCGTCAACTTTCAACCCTTTCTGACATAATTTGATATTTTTGATGCATTTAACGATTTGTTTTGAGCTAAATGACCCTGAAATTGAAAAGCACTACAAATGAACTCTTAAAAGGTTGAAACTTGGCATGGTATCATCATTTCACCTACATGGCATGTGCAAAAAACTAGAGAGGGTTACGGCAAAAACTGGATACACTTCGTGTATAAACTGGACACTCTCTTTCGAAGTATCACGGTTTCGGACAAAAACTCATCTGTTACACCAGCTATTCAAAATTTTAATAACTTATTACAAATCTGGACTTTTTTGCGATCATTATGCAGCATTCAAAGACACGTCATCAACTTTCAACCCTTTCTGACATAATTTGATATTTTTGATGCATTTATTGATTTGTTTTGAGCTAAATGACCCTGAAATTGAAAAGCACAACAAATGAACTTTCAAAAGGTCGAAACTTGGCATGGTATCATCATTTCACCTACATGGCATGTGCAAAAAAGTAGAGATGGTTACGGCAAAAACGGGATGCACTTCATGTACAAACTGGACACTCTCTTTGGAAGTATCAGTGTTTCAGAAAAAAAACTCATCTGTTACACCGGCTATTCAAAATTTTAATAACTTATTACAACTCTGGACTTTTTTGCGTTTATTTTGCACCATTCAAAGCCGCGGCGTCAACTTTCAACCCTTTCTGACATAATTTGATATTTTTGATGCATTTAATGATTTGTTTTGAGCAAAATGACCCTGAAATTGAAAAGCACTACAAATGAACTCTGAAAAGGTTGAAACTTGGCATGGTATCATCATTTCACGCACATGGCATTTGCAAAAAAGTAGAGATTGTTACGGCGAAAATTGGATGCACTTCGTGTACAAACTGAAAACTCATCTGCTAAACCGGCTATTCAACATTTTAATAATATATTACAACTCCGGACTTTTCTGCGTTCACTATGCACCATTTAAAGCCACGTCGTCAACTTTCAACCCTTCCTGACATAATTTGATATTTTTGATGCATTTACTGATTTGTATTGAGCTAAATGACCCTGGAATTGAAAAGCACTACAAATAAACCTTGAAAAGGTTGAAACTAGGCATGGTATCATCATTTCACCCACATGGCATGTGAAAAAAAGTAGAGATGGTTACGGCAAAAACTGGATGCACCTCGTGTACAAACTGGACACTCTCTTTCGAAGTATCAGGGTTTTGGACGAAAACTCATCTGCTACGCTGGCTATTCAAAATTTAATAACTTATTACAACTCTGGACTTTTTTGCGTTCATTATGACAATTCAAAGCCACATCGTCAACTTTCAACCCTTTCTGACATAATTTGATATTTTTGATTTGTTTTGAGCTAAATGACTCTGAAATGGTCGAAACTTGGCATGGTATCATCATTTCACCCACATGGCATGTGCAAAAAAGTAGAGATGGTTACGACAAAAACTGGATGCACTTCATGTACAAACTAGACACTGTCTTTTGAAGTATAACGGTTTCGGACGAAAACTCATCTTTTACACCAGCTATTATCTTTTTAGTAAAATATTACAACTCCGGACTTTTCTGCGTTCACTATGCACCATTTAAAGCCACGTCGTCAACTTTCATCCCTTTCTGACATAATTTGATATGTTTCATGCATTTACTGATTTGTTTTGAGCTAAATGACCCTAAAATTGAAAAGCAGTACAAATAAACTCTGAAAAGGTCAAAACTTGGCATGGTATTATCATTTCACCCACATGGCATGTGCAAAAAGTAGAGATGGTTACGGCAAAAACTGGACGTACTTCGTGTACAAACTGGACACATCTTTCGGAGTATCAGGGTTTCGGATGAAAACTCATCTGTTACACCGCCTATTCAAAATTTTAATAACTTATTACAACTCCGGACTTTTGCGTTTATTATGCACCATTCAAAGCCACGTCCTCAACTTTCAACCCTTTCTGACATAATTTGATATTTTTGATGCATTTACTGATTTGTTTTGAGCTAAATGACCCTGAAATTGAAAAGCACTACAAATGAAATCTCTGAAAAGGTCGAAACTTGTCATGGTATCATCATTTCACCCACATGGCATGTGCAAACAAGTAGAGATGGTTACGGCAAAAACTGGATGCACTTCGTGTACAAACTGGACACTCTCTTTCGAAGTATCAGGGTTTCGGACGAAAACTCATCTGTTACACCGGCTATTCAAAATTTTAATAACTGATTACAACTCCGGACTTTTTTGCGTTCACTATGCACCATTCAATGCCACGTCATCAAATTTCAACCCTTTCTGACATAATTTGATATTTTTGATGCATTTAGTGATTTGTATTGAGCTAAATGACCATGAAATTGAAAAGTACTACCAATGAACTCTGAAAAGGTCGAAACTTGACATGGTATCATCATTTCAGCGACATGGCACGTGCAAAAAAGTAGAGATGGTTACGACAAAAACTGGATGCACTTCGTGTACAAATTGGACACTCTCTTTCGAAGTATCAGTGTTTCGGATAAAAACTCATATGTTACACCGGCTATTCAAAATTTTAATAACCTATTACAACTCCAGACTTTTTGCGTTTGTTATGCACCATTCAAAGCCACGTCGTCAACTTTCAACCCTTTCTGACATAATTTGATATTTTTGATGCATTTACTGATTTGTTTTGAGCTAAATGACCCTGAAATTGAAAAGCACTACAAATGAACGCTGAAAAGGTCGAAACTTGGCATGGTATCATCATTTCAGCTATATGGCATGTGCAAAAAGTAGAGATGGTTACGGAAAAAACTGGATACACATCATGTACAAACTTGACACTCTTTCGAAGTATCAGGGTTTCGGAGGAAAACTCATCTGTTACACCGGCTATTCAAATTTTTAATAACTTATTACAACTCCGGACTTTTTTGCGTTCATTATGCACCATTCAAAGACACGTCATCAAATTTCAACCCTTTCTGACATAATTTGATATTTTTGATGCATTAACTGATTTGTTTTGAGCTAAATGACCCTGAAATTGAAAATCACAACAAATGAACTCTGAAAAGGTCGAAACTTGGCATGGTATCATCATTTCACCCACATAGCATGTGCAAAAAAGTAGAGATGCTTATGGCAAAAACTGGATGCACTTCGTGTACAAACTGGACACTCTCTTTCGAACTATCTGTGTTTCGGACAAAAACTCATCTATTACACCGGCTATTCAAAATTTTAATAACTTATTACAACTCCGGACTTTTTTGCGTTCATTATGCACCATTCAAAGCCACGTCGTCAACTTTCAACCCTTTCTGACATAATTTGATATTTTTGATGCATTTAATGATTTGTTTTGAGCTAAATGACCCTGAAATTGAAAAGCACTACAAATGAACTCTTAAAAGGTCGAAACTTGTTACGGTATCATCATTTCACGCACATGGCATGTGCAAAAAAGTAGAGATGGTTACGGTGAAAATTGGATGCACTTCGTGTACATACTGGACACTCTCTTTCGAACTATTAGGGTTTTGGACGAAAACTCATCAGTTAAACTGACTATTCAACATTTTAATAAAATATTACAACTACGGACTTTTCTGACATAATTTGATATGTTTGATGCATTTACTGATTTGTTTTGAGCTAAATGACCCTAAAATTGAAAAGCAGTACAAATAAACTCTCAAAGGTCAAAACTTGGCATGGTATTATCATTTCACCCACATGGCATGTGCAAAAAGTAGAGATGGTTACGGCAAAAACTGGATGCACCTGATGTACAAACTGGACACTCTCTTTCGAAGTATTAGGGTTTCGGACGAAAACTCATCTGTTACACCGACTATTCAAAATTCTAAGAACTTATTACAACTCTGGACTTTTTTGCGTTCATTATGCACCATTCAAAGCGACGTCGTCAACTTTCAACCCTTTCTGACATAATTTGATATTTTTTATGCATTTACTTTTTTGTTTTGAGCTAAATGACGCTGGAATTGAAAAGCACTACAAATAAACTCTGAAAAGGTTGAAACTTGGCATGGTATCATCATTTCACCCACATGGCATGTGAAAAAAAGTAGAGATGGTTACTGAAAAACTGGATGCACCTCGTGTACAAACTAGACACTCTCTTGCAAAGTATCAGGGTTTCGGATGAAAACTCATCTGTTACACCGGCTATTCAAAATTTTAATAACTTACTACAACTCCGGAATTTTTTGCGTTCATTTTGCACCATTCAAAGCCACGTCGTCAACTTTCAACCCTTTCTGACATAATTTGATATTGTTGATGCATTTACTCATTTGTTTTGAGCTAAATGACCCTGAAATTGAAAAGCACTACAAATGAACTCTGAAAAGGTTGAAACTTGGCATGGTATCATCATTTCACCCACATGGCATGTGCAAACAAGTAGAGATGGTAACGACAAAAACTGGATGCACTTCGTGTACAAACTGCACACTATCTTTTGAAGTATAACGGTTTCGGACGAAAACTCATCTGTTACACCAGCTATTAAATTTTTTAATAAATTATTAGAACTCCGAACTTTTTGCGTTCATTATGCACCATTCAAAGCCACGTCGTTAACTTTCAACCCTTTCTGACATAATTTGGTATTTTTGATGCATTTACTGATTTTTTTGAGCTAAATGACCCTGAAATTGAAAAGCACTACAAATGAAATCTGAAAAGGTCGAAACTGGCATCGTATCATCATTTCACCTACATGGTATGTGCAAAAAAGTACAGATGGTTATGGCAAAAACTGGACGCACTTCGTGTACAAACTAGACACTCTCTTTCAAAGTATCAGGGTTTCGAACGAAAACTCATCTGTTATACCAGCTATTCAATTTTTTAATAACTTATTACAACTCCGGACTTTTTGTGTTTATTATGCACCATTCAAAGCCACGTCGTCGACTTTCAACCCTTTCTGACATAATTTGATATTTTTTATGCATTTACTGATTTGTTTTGAGCTAAATGACCCTAAAATTGAAAAGCACTACAAATGAACTCTGAAAATGTCGAAACTTGGCATGGTATTATCATTTCACCCACATGGCATGTGAAAAAAAGTAGAGATGGTTACGTAAAAAACTGGATGCACCTCATGTACAAACTGGACACTCTCTTTCAAAGTATCAGGGTTTCGGATGAAAACTCATCTGTTACATCGGCTATTCAAAATTTTAATAACTTATTACAAATCCGCACTTTTTTGCGTTCATTTTGCACCATTCAAAGCCACGTCGTCAACTTTCAACCCTTTCTGACATAATTTGATATTTTTGATGCATTTACTCATTTGTTTTGAGCTAAATGACCCTGAAATTGAAAAGCACTACAAATGAACTCTGAAAAGGTTGAAACTTGGCATGGTATCATCATTTCACCCACATGGCATGTGCAAAAAAGTAGAGCTGGTTACGACAAAAACTGGATGCACTTCGTGTACAAACTACACACTGTCTTTTGAAGTATAACGGTTTCGGACATAAACTCATCTCTTTCACCAGCTATTAAATTTTTTAATAAATTATTACAACTCCGGACTTTTTTGCGTTCATTATGCACCATTCAAAGCCACGTCATCAACTTTCAACCCTTTCTGACATAATTTGGTATTTTTGATGCATTTACTGATTTGTTTTGAGCTAAATAACCCTGAAATTGAAAAGCACTACAAATGAAATCTGAAAATGTCGAAACTTGGCATCGTATCATCATTTCACCTACATGGCATGTGCAAAAAAGTAGAGATGGTTACGGCAAAACCTGGATGCACTTCGTGTACAAACTGGACACTCTCTTTCAAAGTATCAAGGTTTCGGACAAAACTCATCTGTTACATCGGCTATTCAAGTTTTTAATAACTTATTACAACTTCGGACTTTTTTGCGTTTATTATGCACCATTCAAAGCCACATCATCAACTTTCAACCCTTTCTGACATAATTTGATATTTTTGATGCATTTACTTATTTGTTTTGAGCTAAATGATCCCGAAATTGAAAAGCACTACAAATGAACTCTGAAAAGGTCGAAACTTGGCATGGTATCATCATTTCACCCACATGGCATGTGCAAAAAAGTAGAGATGGTTATGGCAAAAACTGGACGCACTTCGTGTACAAACTCGACACTCTCTTTCGAAGTATCAAGGTTTCGGATGAAAACTCATCTGTTACACCGGCTATTCAAAATTTTAATAACTTATTACAACTCCGGACTTTTTGCGTTTATTATGCACCATTTAAAGCCACGTCATCAACTTTCAACCCTTTCTGACATAATTTGATATTTTTGATGCATTTACTGGTTTGTTTTGAGCTAAATGACCCTGAAATTGAAAAGCACTACAAATGAACTCTGAAGAGGTCAAAACATGGCATGGTATCATTATTTCACCTACATGGCATGTGCAAAAAAGTAGAGATGGTTACGGCAAAAACTAGATGCACTTCGTGTAGAAACTGGACACTCTCTTTCGAAGTATCAGTGTTTCGGATGAAAACTCATCCGTTACACCAGCTATTCAAAATATTAATAACTTATTACAACTCCCGACTGTTTTGCGTTCATTATGCACCATTCAAAGCCACGTCGTCAACTTTCAACCCTTTCTGACATAATTTGATATTTTTGATGCATTTACTGATTTGTTTCAAGCTAAATGACCATGAAATTGAAAAGCACTACAAATGAACTCTGAAAAGGTTGAAACTTGGCATGGTATCATCATTTCACCCACATGGAATGTGCAAAAAAGTAGAGATGGTTACAGCAAAAACTGGATGCACTTCATGTACAAACTGGACACTCTCTTTCGAAGTATCATGGTTTCGGATGAAAACTCATCTGTTACACCGGCTATTCAAAATTTTAATAACTTATTACAACTCTAGACTTTTTGCGTTTATTATGCACCATTCAAAGCCACGTCATCAACTTTCAACACTTTCTGACATAATTTGATATTTTTGATGCATTTACTGATTTGTTTTGAGCTAAATGGCCCTGAAATTTAAAAGCACTACAAATGAACTCTGAAAAGGTCGAAACTTGGCATGGTATCATCATTTCACCTACATGGCATGTGCAAAAAAGTAGAGAGGGTTACGGCAAAAACTGGATACACTTCGTGTATAAGCTGGACACTCTCTTTCGAAGTATCACGGTTTCGGACAAAAACTCATCTGTTACACCGGCTATTCAAAATTTTCATAACTTATTACAAATCCGGACTTTTTTGCGTTCATTATGCAGCATTCAAAGACACGTCATCAACTTTCAACCCTTTGTGACATAATTTGATATTTTTGATGCATTTACTGATTTGTTTTGAGCTAAATGACCCTGAAATTGAAAAGCACAACAAATGCACTTTGAAAAGGTCGAAACTTGGCATGGTATCATCATTTCACCTACATGGCATGTGCAAAAAAGTAGAGATGGTTACGGCAAAAACGGGATGCACTTCATGTACAAACTGGACACTCTCTTTTGAAGTATCAGTGTTTCGGATAAAAACTCATATGTTACACCGGCTATTCAAAATTTTAATAACCTATTACAACTCCAGACTTTTTGCGTTTGTTATGCACCATTCAAAGCCACGTCGTCAACTTTCAACCCTTTGTGACATAATTTGATATTTTTGATGCATTTACTGATTTGTTTTGAGCTAAATGACCATGAAATTGAAAAGCACTACAAATGAACGCTGAAAAGGTCGAAACTTGGCATGGTATCATCATTTCATCTATATGGCATGTGCAAAAAAGTAGAGATGGTTACGGAAAAAACTGGATACACATCATGTACAAACTTGACACTCTCTTTCGAAGTATCAGGGTTTCGGAGGAAAACTCATCTGTTACACCGGCTATTCAAATTTTTAATAACTTATTACAACTCCGGACTTTTTTGCGTTCATTATGCACCATTCAAAGACACGTCATCAAATTTCAACCCTTTCTGACATAATTTGATATTTTTGATGCATTAACTGATTTGTTTTGAGCTAAATGACCCTGAAATTGAAAATCACAACAAATGAACTCTGAAAAGGTCGAAACTTGGCATGGTATCATCATTTCACCCACATAGCATGTGCAAGAAAGTAGAGATGCTTATGGCAAAAACTGGATGCACTTTGTGTACAAACTGGACACTCTCTTTAGAACTATCTGTGTTTCGGACAAAAACTCATCTATTACACCGGCTATTCAAAATTTTAATAACTTATTACAACTCCGGACTTTTTTGCGTTCATTATGCACCATTCAAAGCCACGTCGTCAACTTTCAACCCTTTCTGACATAATTTGATATTTTTGATGCATTTAATGATTTGTTTTGAGCTAAATGACCCTGAAATTGAAAAGCACTACAAATGAACTCTTAAAAGGTCGAAACTTGTTACGGTATCATCATTTCACGCACATGGCATGTGCAAAAAAGTAGAGATGGTTACGGCGAAAATTGGATGCACTTCGTGTACATACTGGACACTCTCTTTCGAACTATTAGGGTTTTGGACGAAAACTCATCAGTTAAACTGACTATTCAACATTTTAATAAAATATTACAACTCCGGACTTTTCTGCGTTCACTGTGCACCATTTAAAGCCACGTCGTCAACTTTCATCCCTTTCTGACATAATTTGATATGTTTGATGCATTTACTGATTTGTTTTGAGCTAAATGACCCTAAAATTGAAAAGCAGTACAAATAAACTCTCAAAGGTCAAAACTTGGCATGGTATTATCATTTCACCCACATGGCATGTGCAAAAAGTAGAGATGGTTACGGCAAAAACTGGATGCACCTCATGTACAAACTGGACACTCTCTTTCGAAGTATCAGGGTTTCGAACGAAAACTCATCTGTTACACCGGCTATTCAAAATTCTAAGAACTTATTACAACTCTGGACTTTTTTGCGTTCATTATGCACCATTCAAAGCGACGTCGTCAACTTTCAACCCTTTCTGACATAATTTGATATTTTTTATGCATTTACTTTTTTGTTTTGAGCTAAATGACGCTGGAATTGAAAAGCACTACAAATAAACTCTGAAAAGGTTGAAACTTGGCATGGTATCATCATTTCACCCACATGGCATGTGAAAAAAAGTAGAGATGGTTACGGAAAAACTGGATGCACCTCGTGTACAAACTAGACACTCTCTTGCAAAGTATCAGGGTTTCGGATGAAAACTCATCTGTTACACCGGCTATTCAAAATTTTAATAACTTACTACAACTCCGGAATTTTTTGCGTTCATTTTGCACCATTCAAAGCCACGTCGTCAACTTTCAACCCTTTCTGACATAATTTGATATTGTTGATGCATTTACTCATTTGTTTTGAGCTAAATGACCCTGAAATTGAAAATCACAACAAATGAACTCTGAAAAGGTCGAAACTTGGCATGGTATCATCATTTCACCCACATAGCATGTGCAAGAAAGTAGAGATGCTTATGGCAAAAACTGGATGCACTTTGTGTACAAACTGGACACTCTCTTTAGAACTATCTGTGTTTCGGACAAAAACTCATCTATTACACCGGCTATTCAAAATTTTAATAACTTATTACAACTCCGGACTTTTTTGCGTTCATTATGCACCATTCAAAGCCACGTCGTCAACTTTCAACCCTTTCTGACATAATTTGATATTTTTGATGCATTTAATGATTTGTTTTGAGCTAAATGACCCTGAAATTGAAAAGCACTACAAATGAACTCTTAAAAGGTCGAAACTTGTTACGGTATCATCATTTCACGCACATGGCATGTGCAAAAAAGTAGAGATGGTTACGGCGAAAATTGGATGCACTTCGTGTACATACTGGACACTCTCTTTCGAACTATTAGGGTTTTGGACGAAAACTCATCAGTTAAACTGACTATTCAACATTTTAATAAAATATTACAACTCCGGACTTTTCTGCGTTCACTGTGCACCATTTAAAGCCACGTCGTCAACTTTCATCCCTTTCTGACATAATTTGATATGTTTGATGCATTTACTGATTTGTTTTGAGCTAAATGACCCTAAAATTGAAAAGCAGTACAAATAAACTCTCAAAGGTCAAAACTTGGCATGGTATTATCATTTCACCCACATGGCATGTGCAAAAAGTAGAGATGGTTACGGCAAAAACTGGATGCACCTGATGTACAAACTGGACACTCTCTTTCGAAGTATCAGGGTTTCGAACGAAAACTCATCTGTTACACCGGCTATTCAAAATTCTAAGAACTTATTACAACTCTGGACTTTTTTGCGTTCATTATGCACCATTCAAAGCGACGTCGTCAACTTTCAACCCTTTCTGACATAATTTGATATTTTTTATGCATTTACTTTTTTGTTTTGAGCTAAATGACGCTGGAATTGAAAAGCACTACAAATAAACTCTGAAAAGGTTGAAACTTGGCATGGTATCATCATTTCACCCACATGGCATGTGAAAAAAAGTAGAGATGGTTACGGAAAAACTGGATGCACCTCGTGTACAAACTAGACACTCTCTTGCAAAGTATCAGGGTTTCGGATGAAAACTCATCTGTTACACCGGCTATTCAAAATTTTAATAACTTACTACAACTCCGGAATTTTTTGCGTTCATTTTGCACCATTCAAAGCCACGTCGTCAACTTTCAACCCTTTCTGACATAATTTGATATTGTTGATGCATTTACTCATTTGTTTTGAGCTAAATGACCCTGAAATTGAAAAGCACTACAAATGAACTCTGAAAAGGTTGAAACTTGGCATGGTATCATCATTTCACCCACATGGCATGTGCAAACAAGTAGAGATGGTAACGACAAAAACTGGATGCACTTCGTGTACAAACTGCACACTATCTTTTGAAGTATAACGGTTTCGGACGAAAACTCATCTGTTACACCAGCTATTAAATTTTTTAATAAATTATTAGAACTCCGGACTTTTTGCGTTCATTATGCACCATTCAAAGCCACGTCGTCAACTTTCAACCCTTTCTGACATAATTTGGTATTTTTGATGCATTTACTGATTTTTTTGAGCTAAATGACCCTGAAATTGAAAAGCACTACAAATGAAATCTGAAAAGGTCGAAACTGGCATCGTATCATCATTTCACCTACATGGTATGTGCAAAAAAGTACAGATGGTTATGGCAAAAACTGGACGCACTTCGTGTACAAACTAAACACTCTCTTTCAAAGTATCAGGGTTTCGAACGAAAACTCATCTGTTATACCAGCTATTCAATTTTTTAATAACTTATTACAACTCCGGACTTTTTGTGTTCATTATGCACCATTCAAAGCCACGTCGTCAACTTTCAACCCTTTCTGACATAATTTGATATTGTTGATGCATTTACTCATTTGTTTTGAGCTAAATGACCCTGAAATTGAAAAGCACTACAAATGAACTCTTAAAAGGTCGAAACTTGTTACGGTATCATCATTTCACGCACATGGCATGTGCAAAAAAGTAGAGATGGTTACGGCGAAAATTGGATGCACTTCGTGTACATACTGGACACTCTCTTTCGAACTATTAGGGTTTTGGACGAAAACTCATCAGTTAAACTGACTATTCAACATTTTAATAAAATATTACAACTCCGGACTTTTCTGCGTTCACTGTGCACCATTTAAAGCCACGTCGTCAACTTTCATCCCTTTCTGACATAATTTGATATGTTTGATGCATTTACTGATTTGTTTTGAGCTAAATGACCCTAAAATTGAAAAGCAGTACAAATAAACTCTCAAAGGTCAAAACTTGGCATGGTATTATCATTTCACCCACATGGCATGTGCAAAAAGTAGAGATGGTTACGGCAAAAACTGGATGCACCTCATGTACAAACTGGACACTCTCTTTCGAAGTATCAGGGTTTCGAACGAAAACTCATCTGTTACACCGGCTATTCAAAATTCTAAGAACTTATTACAACTCTGGACTTTTTTGCGTTCATTATGCACCATTCAAAGCGACGTCGTCAACTTTCAACCCTTTCTGACATAATTTGATATTTTTTATGCATTTACTTTTTTGTTTTGAGCTAAATGACGCTGGAATTGAAAAGCACTACAAATAAACTCTGAAAAGGTTGAAACTTGGCATGGTATCATCATTTCACCCACATGGCATGTGAAAAAAAGTAGAGATGGTTACGGAAAAACTGGATGCACCTCGTGTACAAACTAGACACTCTCTTGCAAAGTATCAGGGTTTCGGATGAAAACTCATCTGTTACACCGGCTATTCAAAATTTTAATAACTTACTACAACTCCGGAATTTTTTGCGTTCATTTTGCACCATTCAAAGCCACGTCGTCAACTTTCAACCCTTTCTGACATAATTTGATATTGTTGATGCATTTACTCATTTGTTTTGAGCTAAATGACCCTGAAATTGAAAATCACAACAAATGAACTCTGAAAAGGTCGAAACTTGGCATGGTATCATCATTTCACCCACATAGCATGTGCAAGAAAGTAGAGATGCTTATGGCAAAAACTGGATGCACTTTGTGTACAAACTGGACACTCTCTTTAGAACTATCTGTGTTTCGGACAAAAACTCATCTATTACACCGGCTATTCAAAATTTTAATAACTTATTACAACTCCGGACTTTTTTGCGTTCATTATGCACCATTCAAAGCCACGTCGTCAACTTTCAACCCTTTCTGACATAATTTGATATTTTTGATGCATTTAATGATTTGTTTTGAGCTAAATGACCCTGAAATTGAAAAGCACTACAAATGAACTCTTAAAAGGTCGAAACTTGTTACGGTATCATCATTTCACGCACATGGCATGTGCAAAAAAGTAGAGATGGTTACGGCGAAAATTGGATGCACTTCGTGTACATACTGGACACTCTCTTTCGAACTATTAGGGTTTTGGACGAAAACTCATCAGTTAAACTGACTATTCAACATTTTAATAAAATATTACAACTCCGGACTTTTCTGCGTTCACTGTGCACCATTTAAAGCCACGTCGTCAACTTTCATCCCTTTCTGACATAATTTGATATGTTTGATGCATTTACTGATTTGTTTTGAGCTAAATGACCCTAAAATTGAAAAGCAGTACAAATAAACTCTCAAAGGTCAAAACTTGGCATGGTATTATCATTTCACCCACATGGCATGTGCAAAAAGTAGAGATGGTTACGGCAAAAACTGGATGCACCTGATGTACAAACTGGACACTCTCTTTCGAAGTATCAGGGTTTCGAACGAAAACTCATCTGTTACACCGGCTATTCAAAATTCTAAGAACTTATTACAACTCTGGACTTTTTTGCGTTCATTATGCACCATTCAAAGCGACGTCGTCAACTTTCAACCCTTTCTGACATAATTTGATATTTTTTATGCATTTACTTTTTTGTTTTGAGCTAAATGACGCTGGAATTGAAAAGCACTACAAATAAACTCTGAAAAGGTTGAAACTTGGCATGGTATCATCATTTCACCCACATGGCATGTGAAAAAAAGTAGAGATGGTTACGGAAAAACTGGATGCACCTCGTGTACAAACTAGACACTCTCTTGCAAAGTATCAGGGTTTCGGATGAAAACTCATCTGTTACACCGGCTATTCAAAATTTTAATAACTTACTACAACTCCGGAATTTTTTGCGTTCATTTTGCACCATTCAAAGCCACGTCGTCAACTTTCAACCCTTTCTGACATAATTTGATATTGTTGATGCATTTACTCATTTGTTTTGAGCTAAATGACCCTGAAATTGAAAAGCACTACAAATGAACTCTGAAAAGGTTGAAACTTGGCATGGTATCATCATTTCACCCACATGGCATGTGCAAACAAGTAGAGATGGTAACGACAAAAACTGGATGCACTTCGTGTACAAACTGCACACTATCTTTTGAAGTATAACGGTTTCGGACGAAAACTCATCTGTTACACCAGCTATTAAATTTTTTAATAAATTATTAGAACTCCGGACTTTTTGCGTTCATTATGCACCATTCAAAGCCACGTCGTCAACTTTCAACCCTTTCTGACATAATTTGGTATTTTTGATGCATTTACTGATTTTTTTGAGCTAAATGACCCTGAAATTGAAAAGCACTACAAATGAAATCTGAAAAGGTCGAAACTGGCATCGTATCATCATTTCACCTACATGGTATGTGCAAAAAAGTACAGATGGTTATGGCAAAAACTGGACGCACTTCGTGTACAAACTAAACACTCTCTTTCAAAGTATCAGGGTTTCGAACGAAAACTCATCTGTTATACCAGCTATTCAATTTTTTAATAACTTATTACAACTCCGGACTTTTTGTGTTTATTATGCACCATTCAAAGCCACGTCGTCGACTTTCAACCCTTTCTGACATAATTTGATATTTTTTATGCATTTACTGATTTGTTTTGAGCTAAATGACCCTAAAATTGAAAAGCACAACAAATGAACTCTGAAAATGTCGAAACTTGGCATGGTATTATCATTTCACCCACATGGCATGTGAAAAAAAGTAGAGATGGTTACGTAAAAAACTGGATGCACCTCATGTACAAACTGGACACTCTCTTTCAAAGTATCAGGGTTTCGGATGAAAACTCATCTGTTACATCGGCTATTCAAAATTTTAATAACTTATTACAAATCCGGACTTTTTTGCGTTCATTTCGCACCATTCAAAGCCACGTCGTCAACTTTCAACCCTTTCTGACATAATTTGATATTTTTGATGCATTTACTCATTTGTTTTGAGCTAAATGACCCTAAAAATGAAAAGCACTACAAATGAACTCTGAAAAGGTTGAAACTTGGCATGGTATCATCATTTCACCCACATGGCATGTGCAAAAAAGTAGAGCTGGTTACGACAAAAACTGGATGCACTTCGTGTACAAACTACACACTGTCTTTTGAAGTATAACGGTTTCGGACATAAACTCATCTCTTTCACCAGCTATTAAATTTTTTAATAAATTATTACAACTCCGGACTTTTTTGCGTTCATTATGCACCATTCAAAGCCACGTCATCAACTTTCAACCCTTTCTGACATAATTTGGTATTTTTGATGCATTTACTGATTTGTTTTGAGCTAAATAACCCTGAAATTGAAAAGCACTACAAATGAAATCTGAAAATGTCGAAACTTGGCATCGTATCATCATTTCACCTACATGGCATGTGCAAAAAAGTAGAGATGGTTACGGCAAAACCTGGATGCACTTCGTGTACAAACTGGACACTCTCTTTCAAAGTATCAAGGTTTCGGACAAAACTCATCTGTTACATCGGCTATTCAAGTTTTTAATAACTTATTACAACTTCGGACTTTTTTGCGTTTATTATGCACCATTCAAAGCCACATCATCAACTTTCAACCCTTTCTGACATAATTTGATATTTTTGATGCATTTACTTATTTGTTTTGAGCTAAATGATCCCGAAATTGAAAAGCACTACAAATGAACTCTGAAAAGGTCGAAACTTGGCATGGTATCATCATTTCACCCACATGGCATGTGCAAAAAAGTAGAGATGGTTATGGCAAAAACTGGACGCACTTCGTGTACAAACTCGACACTCTCTTTCGAAGTATCAAGGTTTCGGATGAAAACTCATCTGTTACACCGGCTATTCAAAATTTTAATAACTTATTACAACTCCGGACTTTTTGCGTTTATTATGCACCATTTAAAGCCACGTCATCAACTTTCAACCCTTTCTGACATAATTTGATATTTTTGATGCATTTACTGGTTTGTTTTGAGCTAAATGACCCTGAAATTGAAAAGCACTACAAATGAACTCTGAAGAGGTCAAAACATGGCATGGTATCATTATTTCACCTACATGGCATGTGCAAAAAAGTAGAGATGGTTACGGCAAAAACTAGATGCACTTCGTGTAGAAACTGGACACTCTCTTTCGAAGTATCAGTGTTTCGGATGAAAACTCATCCGTTACACCAGCTATTCAAAATATTAATAACTTATTACAACTCCCGACTGTTTTGCGTTCATTATGCACCATTCAAAGCCACGTCGTCAACTTTCAACCCTTTCTGACATAATTTGATATTTTTGATGCATTTACTGATTTGTTTCAAGCTAAATGACCATGAAATTGAAAAGCACTACAAATGAACTCTGAAAAGGTTGAAACTTGGCATGGTATCATCATTTCACCCACATGGAATGTGCAAAAAAGTAGAGATGGTTACAGCAAAAACTGGATGCACTTCATGTACAAACTGGACACTCTCTTTCGAAGTATCATGGTTTCGGATGAAAACTCATCTGTTACACCGGCTATTCAAAATTTTAATAACTTATTACAACTCTAGACTTTTTGCGTTTATTATGCACCATTCAAAGCCACATCATCAACTTTCAACACTTTCTGACATAATTTGATATTTTTGATGCATTTACTGATTTGTTTTGAGCTAAATGGCCCTGAAATTTAAAAGCACTACAAATGAACTCTGAAAAGGTCGAAACTTGGCATGGTATCATCATTTCACCTACATGGCATGTGCAAAAAAGTAGAGAGGGTTACGGCAAAAACTGGATACACTTCGTGTATAAGCTGGACACTCTCTTTCGAAGTATCACGGTTTCGGACAAAAACTCATCTGTTACACCGGCTATTCAAAATTTTCATAACTTATTACAAATCCGGACTTTTTTGCGTTCATTATGCAGCATTCAAAGACACGTCATCAACTTTCAACCCTTTGTGACATAATTTGATATTTTTGATGCATTTACTGATTTGTTTTGAGCTAAATGACCCTGAAATTGAAAAGCACAACAAATGCACTTTGAAAAGGTCGAAACTTGGCATGGTATCATCATTTCACCTACATGGCATGTGCAAAAAAGTAGAGATGGTTACGGCAAAAACGGGATGCACTTCATGTACAAACTGGACACTCTCTTTTGAAGTATCAGTGTTTCGGATAAAAACTCATATGTTACACCGGCTATTCAAAATTTTAATAACCTATTACAACTCCAGACTTTTTGCGTTTGTTATGCACCATTCAAAGCCACGTCGTCAACTTTCAACCCTTTGTGACATAATTTGATATTTTTGATGCATTTACTGATTTGTTTTGAGCTAAATGACCATGAAATTGAAAAGCACTACAAATGAACGCTGAAAAGGTCGAAACTTGGCATGGTATCATCATTTCATCTATATGGCATGTGCAAAAAAGTAGAGATGGTTACGGAAAAAACTGGATACACATCATGTACAAACTTGACACTCTCTTTCGAAGTATCAGGGTTTCGGAGGAAAACTCATCTGTTACACCGGCTATTCAAATTTTTAATAACTTATTACAACTCCGGACTTTTTTGCGTTCATTATGCACCATTCAAAGACACGTCATCAAATTTCAACCCTTTCTGACATAATTTGATATTTTTGATGCATTAACTGATTTGTTTTGAGCTAAATGACCCTGAAATTGAAAATCACAACAAATGAACTCTGAAAAGGTCGAAACTTGGCATGGTATCATCATTTCACCCACATAGCATGTGCAAGAAAGTAGAGATGCTTATGGCAAAAACTGGATGCACTTTGTGTACAAACTGGACACTCTCTTTAGAACTATCTGTGTTTCGGACAAAAACTCATCTATTACACCGGCTATTCAAAATTTTAATAACTTATTACAACTCCGGACTTTTTTGCGTTCATTATGCACCATTCAAAGCCACGTCGTCAACTTTCAACCCTTTCTGACATAATTTGATATTTTTGATGCATTTAATGATTTGTTTTGAGCTAAATGACCCTGAAATTGAAAAGCACTACAAATGAACTCTTAAAAGGTCGAAACTTGTTACGGTATCATCATTTCACGCACATGGCATGTGCAAAAAAGTAGAGATGGTTACGGCGAAAATTGGATGCACTTCGTGTACATACTGGACACTCTCTTTCGAACTATTAGGGTTTTGGACGAAAACTCATCAGTTAAACTGACTATTCAACATTTTAATAAAATATTACAACTCCGGACTTTTCTGCGTTCACTGTGCACCATTTAAAGCCACGTCGTCAACTTTCATCCCTTTCTGACATAATTTGATATGTTTGATGCATTTACTGATTTGTTTTGAGCTAAATGACCCTAAAATTGAAAAGCAGTACAAATAAACTCTCAAAGGTCAAAACTTGGCATGGTATTATCATTTCACCCACATGGCATGTGCAAAAAGTAGAGATGGTTACGGCAAAAACTGGATGCACCTCATGTACAAACTGGACACTCTCTTTCGAAGTATCAGGGTTTCGAACGAAAACTCATCTGTTACACCGGCTATTCAAAATTCTAAGAACTTATTACAACTCTGGACTTTTTTGCGTTCATTATGCACCATTCAAAGCGACGTCGTCAACTTTCAACCCTTTCTGACATAATTTGATATTTTTTATGCATTTACTTTTTTGTTTTGAGCTAAATGACGCTGGAATTGAAAAGCACTACAAATAAACTCTGAAAAGGTTGAAACTTGGCATGGTATCATCATTTCACCCACATGGCATGTGAAAAAAAGTAGAGATGGTTACGGAAAAACTGGATGCACCTCGTGTACAAACTAGACACTCTCTTGCAAAGTATCAGGGTTTCGGATGAAAACTCATCTGTTACACCGGCTATTCAAAATTTTAATAACTTACTACAACTCCGGAATTTTTTGCGTTCATTTTGCACCATTCAAAGCCACGTCGTCAACTTTCAACCCTTTCTGACATAATTTGATATTGTTGATGCATTTACTCATTTGTTTTGAGCTAAATGACCCTGAAATTGAAAATCACAACAAATGAACTCTGAAAAGGTCGAAACTTGGCATGGTATCATCATTTCACCCACATAGCATGTGCAAGAAAGTAGAGATGCTTATGGCAAAAACTGGATGCACTTTGTGTACAAACTGCACACTATCTTTTGAAGTATAACGGTTTCGGACGAAAACTCATCTGTTACACCAGCTATTAAATTTTTTAATAAATTATTAGAACTCCGGACTTTTTGCGTTCATTATGCACCATTCAAAGCCACGTCGTCAACTTTCAACCCTTTCTGACATAATTTGGTATTTTTGATGCATTTACTGATTTTTTTGAGCTAAATGACCCTGAAATTGAAAAGCACTACAAATGAAATCTGAAAAGGTCGAAACTGGCATCGTATCATCATTTCACCTACATGGTATGTGCAAAAAAGTACAGATGGTTATGGCAAAAACTGGACGCACTTCGTGTACAAACTAAACACTCTCTTTCAAAGTATCAGGGTTTCGAACGAAAACTCATCTGTTATACCAGCTATTCAATTTTTTAATAACTTATTACAACTCCGGACTTTTTGTGTTTATTATGCACCATTCAAAGCCACGTCGTCGACTTTCAACCCTTTCTGACATAATTTGATATTTTTTATGCATTTACTGATTTGTTTTGAGCTAAATGACCCTAAAATTGAAAAGCACAACAAATGAACTCTGAAAATGTCGAAACTTGGCATGGTATTATCATTTCACCCACATGGCATGTGAAAAAAAGTAGAGATGGTTACGTAAAAAACTGGATGCACCTCATGTACAAACTGGACACTCTCTTTCAAAGTATCAGGGTTTCGGATGAAAACTCATCTGTTACATCGGCTATTCAAAATTTTAATAACTTATTACAAATCCGGACTTTTTTGCGTTCATTTCGCACCATTCAAAGCCACGTCGTCAACTTTCAACCCTTTCTGACATAATTTGATATTTTTGATGCATTTACTCATTTGTTTTGAGCTAAATGACCCTAAAAATGAAAAGCACTACAAATGAACTCTGAAAAGGTTGAAACTTGGCATGGTATCATCATTTCACCCACATGGCATGTGCAAAAAAGTAGAGCTGGTTACGACAAAAACTGGATGCACTTCGTGTACAAACTACACACTGTCTTTTGAAGTATAACGGTTTCGGACATAAACTCATCTCTTTCACCAGCTATTAAATTTTTTAATAAATTATTACAACTCCGGACTTTTTTGCGTTCATTATGCACCATTCAAAGCCACGTCATCAACTTTCAACCCTTTCTGACATAATTTGGTATTTTTGATGCATTTACTGATTTGTTTTGAGCTAAATAACCCTGAAATTGAAAAGCACTACAAATGAAATCTGAAAATGTCGAAACTTGGCATCGTATCATCATTTCACCTACATGGCATGTGCAAAAAAGTAGAGATGGTTACGGCAAAACCTGGATGCACTTCGTGTACAAACTGGACACTCTCTTTCAAAGTATCAAGGTTTCGGACAAAACTCATCTGTTACATCGGCTATTCAAGTTTTTAATAACTTATTACAACTTCGGACTTTTTTGCGTTTATTATGCACCATTCAAAGCCACATCATCAACTTTCAACCCTTTCTGACATAATTTGATATTTTTGATGCATTTACTTATTTGTTTTGAGCTAAATGATCCCGAAATTGAAAAGCACTACAAATGAACTCTGAAAAGGTCGAAACTTGGCATGGTATCATCATTTCACCCACATGGCATGTGCAAAAAAGTAGAGATGGTTATGGCAAAAACTGGACGCACTTCGTGTACAAACTCGACACTCTCTTTCGAAGTATCAAGGTTTCGGATGAAAACTCATCTGTTACACCGGCTATTCAAAATTTTAATAACTTATTACAACTCCGGACTTTTTGCGTTTATTATGCACCATTTAAAGCCACGTCATCAACTTTCAACCCTTTCTGACATAATTTGATATTTTTGATGCATTTACTGGTTTGTTTTGAGCTAAATGACCCTGAAATTGAAAAGCACTACAAATGAACTCTGAAGAGGTCAAAACATGGCATGGTATCATTATTTCACCTACATGGCATGTGCAAAAAAGTAGAGATGGTTACGGCAAAAACTAGATGCACTTCGTGTAGAAACTGGACACTCTCTTTCGAAGTATCAGTGTTTCGGATGAAAACTCATCCGTTACACCAGCTATTCAAAATATTAATAACTTATTACAACTCCCGACTGTTTTGCGTTCATTATGCACCATTCAAAGCCACGTCGTCAACTTTCAACCCTTTCTGACATAATTTGATATTTTTGATGCATTTACTGATTTGTTTCAAGCTAAATGACCATGAAATTGAAAAGCACTACAAATGAACTCTGAAAAGGTTGAAACTTGGCATGGTATCATCATTTCACCCACATGGAATGTGCAAAAAAGTAGAGATGGTTACAGCAAAAACTGGATGCACTTCATGTACAAACTGGACACTCTCTTTCGAAGTATCATGGTTTCGGATGAAAACTCATCTGTTACACCGGCTATTCAAAATTTTAATAACTTATTACAACTCTAGACTTTTTGCGTTTATTATGCACCATTCAAAGCCACGTCATCAACTTTCAACACTTTCTGACATAATTTGATATTTTTGATGCATTTACTGATTTGTTTTGAGCTAAATGGCCCTGAAATTTAAAAGCACTACAAATGAACTCTGAAAAGGTCGAAACTTGGCATGGTATCATCATTTCACCTACATGGCATGTGCAAAAAAGTAGAGAGGGTTACGGCAAAAACTGGATACACTTCGTGTATAAGCTGGACACTCTCTTTCGAAGTATCACGGTTTCGGACAAAAACTCATCTGTTACACCGGCTATTCAAAATTTTCATAACTTATTACAAATCCGGACTTTTTTGCGTTCATTATGCAGCATTCAAAGACACGTCATCAACTTTCAACCCTTTGTGACATAATTTGATATTTTTGATGCATTTACTGATTTGTTTTGAGCTAAATGACCCTGAAATTGAAAAGCACAACAAATGCACTTTGAAAAGGTCGAAACTTGGCATGGTATCATCATTTCACCTACATGGCATGTGCAAAAAAGTAGAGATGGTTACGGCAAAAACGGGATGCACTTCATGTACAAACTGGACACTCTCTTTTGAAGTATCAGTGTTTCGGATAAAAACTCATATGTTACACCGGCTATTCAAAATTTTAATAACCTATTACAACTCCAGACTTTTTGCGTTTGTTATGCACCATTCAAAGCCACGTCGTCAACTTTCAACCCTTTGTGACATAATTTGATATTTTTGATGCATTTACTGATTTGTTTTGAGCTAAATGACCATGAAATTGAAAAGCACTACAAATGAACGCTGAAAAGGTCGAAACTTGGCATGGTATCATCATTTCATCTATATGGCATGTGCAAAAAAGTAGAGATGGTTACGGAAAAAACTGGATACACATCATGTACAAACTTGACACTCTCTTTCGAAGTATCAGGGTTTCGGAGGAAAACTCATCTGTTACACCGGCTATTCAAATTTTTAATAACTTATTACAACTCCGGACTTTTTTGCGTTCATTATGCACCATTCAAAGACACGTCATCAAATTTCAACCCTTTCTGACATAATTTGATATTTTTGATGCATTAACTGATTTGTTTTGAGCTAAATGACCCTGAAATTGAAAATCACAACAAATGAACTCTGAAAAGGTCGAAACTTGGCATGGTATCATCATTTCACCCACATAGCATGTGCAAGAAAGTAGAGATGCTTATGGCAAAAACTGGATGCACTTTGTGTACAAACTGGACACTCTCTTTAGAACTATCTGTGTTTCGGACAAAAACTCATCTATTACACCGGCTATTCAAAATTTTAATAACTTATTACAACTCCGGACTTTTTTGCGTTCATTATGCACCATTCAAAGCCACGTCGTCAACTTTCAACCCTTTCTGACATAATTTGATATTTTTGATGCATTTAATGATTTGTTTTGAGCTAAATGACCCTGAAATTGAAAAGCACTACAAATGAACTCTTAAAAGGTCGAAACTTGTTACGGTATCATCATTTCACGCACATGGCATGTGCAAAAAAGTAGAGATGGTTACGGCGAAAATTGGATGCACTTCGTGTACATACTGGACACTCTCTTTCGAACTATTAGGGTTTTGGACGAAAACTCATCAGTTAAACTGACTATTCAACATTTTAATAAAATATTACAACTCCGGACTTTTCTGCGTTCACTGTGCACCATTTAAAGCCACGTCGTCAACTTTCATCCCTTTCTGACATAATTTGATATGTTTGATGCATTTACTGATTTGTTTTGAGCTAAATGACCCTAAAATTGAAAAGCAGTACAAATAAACTCTCAAAGGTCAAAACTTGGCATGGTATTATCATTTCACCCACATGGCATGTGCAAAAAGTAGAGATGGTTACGGCAAAAACTGGATGCACCTGATGTACAAACTGGACACTCTCTTTCGAAGTATCAGGGTTTCGAACGAAAACTCATCTGTTACACCGGCTATTCAAAATTCTAAGAACTTATTACAACTCTGGACTTTTTTGCGTTCATTATGCACCATTCAAAGCGACGTCGTCAACTTTCAACCCTTTCTGACATAATTTGATATTTTTTATGCATTTACTTTTTTGTTTTGAGCTAAATGACGCTGGAATTGAAAAGCACTACAAATAAACTCTGAAAAGGTTGAAACTTGGCATGGTATCATCATTTCACCCACATGGCATGTGAAAAAAAGTAGAGATGGTTACGGAAAAACTGGATGCACCTCGTGTACAAACTAGACACTCTCTTGCAAAGTATCAGGGTTTCGGATGAAAACTCATCTGTTACACCGGCTATTCAAAATTTTAATAACTTACTACAACTCCGGAATTTTTTGCGTTCATTTTGCACCATTCAAAGCCACGTCGTCAACTTTCAACCCTTTCTGACATAATTTGATATTGTTGATGCATTTACTCATTTGTTTTGAGCTAAATGACCCTGAAATTGAAAAGCACTACAAATGAACTCTGAAAAGGTTGAAACTTGGCATGGTATCATCATTTCACCCACATGGCATGTGCAAACAAGTAGAGATGGTAACGACAAAAACTGGATGCACTTCGTGTACAAACTGCACACTATCTTTTGAAGTATAACGGTTTCGGACGAAAACTCATCTGTTACACCAGCTATTAAATTTTTTAATAAATTATTAGAACTCCGGACTTTTTGCGTTCATTATGCACCATTCAAAGCCACGTCGTCAACTTTCAACCCTTTCTGACATAATTTGGTATTTTTGATGCATTTACTGATTTTTTTGAGCTAAATGACCCTGAAATTGAAAAGCACTACAAATGAAATCTGAAAAGGTCGAAACTGGCATCGTATCATCATTTCACCTACATGGTATGTGCAAAAAAGTACAGATGGTTATGGCAAAAACTGGACGCACTTCGTGTACAAACTAGACACTCTCTTTCAAAGTATCAGGGTTTCGAACGAAAACTCATCTGTTATACCAGCTATTCAATTTTTTAATAACTTATTACAACTCCGGACTTTTTGTGTTTATTATGCACCATTCAAAGCCACGTCGTCGACTTTCAACCCTTTCTGACATAATTTGATATTTTTTATGCATTTACTGATTTGTTTTGAGCTAAATGACCCTAAAATTGAAAAGCACAACAAATGAACTCTGAAAATGTCGAAACTTGGCATGGTATTATCATTTCACCCACATGGCATGTGAAAAAAAGTAGAGATGGTTACGTAAAAAACTGGATGCACCTCATGTACAAACTGGACACTCTCTTTCAAAGTATCAGGGTTTCGGATGAAAACTCATCTGTTACATCGGCTATTCAAAATTTTAATAACTTATTACAAATCCGGACTTTTTTGCGTTCATTTCGCACCATTCAAAGCCACGTCGTCAACTTTCAACCCTTTCTGACATAATTTGATATTTTTGATGCATTTACTCATTTGTTTTGAGCTAAATGACCCTAAAAATGAAAAGCACTACAAATGAACTCTGAAAAGGTTGAAACTTGGCATGGTATCATCATTTCACCCACATGTCATGTGCAAAAAAGTAGAGCTGGTTACGACAAAAACTGGATGCACTTCGTGTACAAACTGCACACTGTCTTTTGAAGTATAACGGTTTCGGACATAAACTCATCTCTTTCACCAGCTATTAAATTTTTTAATAAATTATTACAACTCCGGACTTTTTTGCGTTCATTATGCACCATTCAAAGCCACGTCATCAACTTTCAACCCTTTCTGACATAATTTGGTATTTTTGATGCATTTACTGATTTGTTTTGAGCTAAATAACCCTGAAATTGAAAAGCACTACAAATGAAATCTGAAAATGTCGAAACTTGGCATCGTATCATCATTTCACCTACATGGCATGTGCAAAAAAGTAGAGATGGTTACGGCAAAACCTGGATGCACTTCGTGTACAAACTGGACACTCTCTTTCAAAGTATCAAGGTTTCGGACAAAACTCATCTGTTACATCGGCTATTCAAGTTTTTAATAACTTATTACAACTTCGGACTTTTTTGCGTTTATTATGCACCATTCAAAACCACGTCATCAACTTTCAACCCTTTCTGACATAATTTGATATTTTTGATGCATTTACTTATTTGTTTTGAGCTAAATGATCCCGAAATTGAAAAGCACTACAAATGAACTCTGAAAAGGTCGAAACTTGGCATGGTATCATCATTTCACCCACATGGCATGTGCAAAAAAGTAGAGATGGTTATGGCAAAAACTGGACGCACTTCGTGTACAAACTCGACACTCTCTTTCGAAGTATCAAGGTTTCGGATGAAAACTCATCTGTTACACCGGCTATTCAAAATTTTAATAACTTATTACAACTCCGGACTTTTTGCGTTTATTATGCACCATTTAAAGCCACGTCATCAACTTTCAACCCTTTCTGACATAATTTGATATTTTTGATGCATTTACTGGTTTGTTTTGAGCTAAATGACCCTGAAATTGAAAAGCACTACAAACTAACTCCGAAGAGGTCAAAACATGGCATGGTATCATTATTTCACCTACATGGCATGTGCAAAAAAGTAGAGATGGTTACGGCAAAAACTAGATGCACTTCGTGTAGAAACTGGACACTCTCTTTCGAAGTATCAGTGTTTCGGATGAAAACTCATCCGTTATACCAGCTATTCAAAATATTAATAACTTATTACAACTCCCGACTGTTTTGCGTTCATTATGCACCATTCAAATCCACGTCGTCAACTTTCAACCCTTTCTGACATAATTTGATATTTTTGATGCATTTACTGATTTGTTTTGAGCTAAATGACCATGAAATTGAAAAGCACTACAAATGAACTCTGAAAAGGTTGAAACTTGGCATGGTATCATCATTTCACCCACATGGAATGTGCAAAAAAGTAGAGATGGTTACAGCAAAAACTGGATGCACTTCATGTACAAACTGGACACTCTCTTTCGAAGTATCATGGTTTCGGATGAAAACTCATCTGTTACACCGGCTATTCAAAATTTTAATAACTTATTACAACTCTAGACTTTTTGCGTTTATTATGCACCATTCAAAGACACGTCATCAACTTTCAACCCTTTCTGACATAATTTGATATTTTTGATGCATTTATTGATTTGTTTTGAGCTAAATGACCCTGAAATTGAAAAGCACAACAAATGCACTTTGAAAAGGTCGAAACTTGGCATGGTATCATCATTTCACCTACATGGCATGTGCAAAAAAGTAGAGATGGTTACGGCAAAAACGGGATGCACTTCATGTACAAACTGGACACTCTCTTTTGAAGTATCAGTGTTTCAGAAAAAAAAACTCATCTGTTACACCGACTATTCAAAATTTTAATAACTTTTTACAAATCCAGACTTTTTTGCGTTTATTTTGCACCATTCAAAGCCGCGGCGTCAACTTTCAACCCTTTCTGACATAATTTGATATTTTTGATGCATTTAATGATTTGTTTTGAGCTAAATGACCCTGAAATTGAAAAGCACTACAAAGGAACTCTTAAAAGGTTGAAACTTGTTATGGTATCTTCATTTCACGCACATGGCATGTGCAAAAAAGTAGAGATGGTTACGGTGAAAATTGGATGCACTTCGTGTACAAACTGAACACTCTCTTTCGAACTATTAGGGTTTTGGACGAAAACTCATCTGCTAAACCGGCTATTCAAAATTTTAGTAACATATTACAACTCCGGACTTTTCTGCGTTCACTATGCACCATTTAAAGCCACATCGTCAACTTTCAACCCTTCCTGACATAATTTGATATTTTTGATGCATTTACTGATTTGTTTTGAGCTAAATGACCCTGGAATTGAAAAGCACTAAAAATAAACTCTAAAAAGGTTGAAACTAGGCATGGTATCGTCATTTCACCCACATGGCATGCGAAAAAAAGTAGAGATGGTTACGGCAAAAACTGGATGCACCTCGTGTACAAACTGGACACTCTCTTTCGAAGTATCAGGGTTTCGGACGAAAACTCATCTGCTACACCGGCTATTCAAAATTTAATAACTTATTACAACTCCGGACTTTTTTGCGTTCATTATGACAATTCAAAGCCACATCGTCAAATTTCAACCCTTTCTGACATAATTTGATATTTTTAATTTGTTTTGAGCTAAATGACTCTGAAATGGTTGAAACGTGGCATGGTATCATCATTTCACCCACATGGCATGTGCAAAAAAGTAGAGATGGTTATGGCAAAAACTGGACGCACTTCGTGTACAAACTCGACACTCTCTTTCGAAGTATCAAGGTTTCGGATGAAAACTCATCTGTTACACCGGCTATTCAAAATTTTAATAACTTATTACAACTCCGGACTTTTTGCGTTTATTATGCACCATTTAAAGCCACGTCGTCAACTTTCAACCCTTTCTGGCATAATTTGATATTTTTGATGCATTTACTGGTTTGTTTTGAGCTAATTGACCCTGAAATTGAAAAGCACTACAAATGAACTCTGAAGAGGTCAAAACTTGGCATGGTATCATTATTTCACCTACATGGCATGTGCAAAAAAGTAGAGATGGTTACGGCAAAAACTAGATGCACTTCGTGTAGAAACTGGACACTATCTTTCGAAGTATCAGTGTTTCGGATGAAAACTCATCCGTTACAACAGCTATTCAAAATATTGATAACTTATTACAACTCCCGACTGTTTTGCGTTCATTATGCACCATTCAAAGCCACGTCGTCAACTTTCAACCCTTTCTGACATAATTTGATATTTTTGATGCATTTACTGATTTGTTTTGAGCTAAATGACCCTGAAATTGAAAAGCACTACAAATGAAATCTCTGAAAAGGTCGAAACTTGGCATGGTATCATCATTTCACCCACATGGCATGTGCAAATAAGTAGAGATGGTTACGGCGAAAACTGGATGCACTTCGTGTACAAACTGGACACTCTCTATCGAAGTATCAGGGTTTCGGACGAAAACTCATCTGTTACACCGGCTATTCAAAATTTTAATAACTGATTGCAACTCCGGACTTTTTTGCGTTCACTATGCACCATTCAATGCCACGTCATCAAATTTCAACCCTTTCTGACATAATTTGATATTTTTGATGCATTTAGGGATTTGTTTTGAGCTAAATGACCCTGAAATTGAAAAGCACTACCAATGAACTCTGAAAAGGTCGAAACTTGGCATGGTATCATCATTTCACCCACATGGCATGTGCAAAAAAGTAGAGATGGTTACGGCAAAAACTGGATGCACTTCGTGTACAAACTGGACACTCTCTTTCGAAGAATCAGTGTTTCGGATAAAAACTCATCTATTACACCGGCTATTCAAAATTTTAATAACTTATTACAACTCCAGACTTTTTGCGTTTATTATGCATCGTTCAAAGCCACGTCGTCAACTTTCAACCCTTTCTGACATAATTTGATATTTTTGATGCATTTACTGATTTGTTTTGAGCTAAATGACCCTGAAATTGAAAAGCACTACAAATGAACTCTGAAAAGGTCGAAACTTGGCATGGTATCATGATTTCACCTATATGGCATGTGCAAAAAAGTAGAGATGGTTACGGAAAAAACTGGATACACATCATGTACAAACTTGACACTCTCTTTCGAAGTATTAGGGTTTCGGAGGAAAACTCACCTGTTACACCGGCTATTCAAATTTTTAATAACTTATTACAACTCCGGACTTTTTTGCGTTCATTATGCACCATTCAAAGACACGTCATCAAATTTCAACCCTTTCTGACATAATTTGATATTTTTGATGCATTAACAGATTTGTTTTGAGCTAAATGACCCTGAAATTGAAAATCACAACAAATGAACTCTGAAAAGGTCTAAACTTGGCATGGTATCATCATTTCACCCACATAGCATGTTTAAAAAAGTAGAGATGCTTATGGCAAAAACTGGATGCACTTCGTGTACAAACTGGACACTCTCTTTCGAACTATCTGTGTTTCGGACAAAAACTCATCTATTACACCGGCTATTCAAAATTTTAATAACTTATTACAACTTCGGACTTTTTTGCGTTCATTATGCACCATTCAAAGCCACGTCGTCAACTTTCAACCCTTTCTGACATAATTTGATATTTTTGATGCATTTACTGATTTGTTTTGAGCTAAATGACCCTGAAATTGAAAAGCACCACAAATGAAGTCTTAAAAGGTCGAAACTTGTTACGGTATCATCATTTCAAGCACATGGCATGTGCGAAAAAGTAGAGATGGTTACGGCGAAAATTGGATGCACTTCGTGTACATACTGGACACTCTCTTTCGAACTATTAGGGTTTCGGACGAAAACTCATCAGTTAAACTGGCTATTCAACATTTTAATAAAATATTACAACTCCGGACTTTTCTGCGTTCACTATGCACCATTTAAAGCCACGTCGTCAACTTTCAACCCTTTTTGACATAATTTGATATGTTTGATGCATTTACTGATTTGTTTTGAGCTAAATGACCCTAAAATTGAAAAGCAGTACAAATAAACTCTGAAAAGGTCAAAACTTGGCATGGTATTATCATTTCACCCACATGGCATGTGCAAAAACTAGAGATGGTTACGGCAAAAACTGGATGCACCTGATGTACAAACTGGACACTCTCTTTCGAAGTATCAGGGTTTCGGATGAAAACTCATCTGTTACACCGGCTATTCAAAATTTTAAGAACTTATTACAACTCTGGACTTTTTTGCGTTCATTATGCACCATTCAAAGCGACGTCGTCAACGTTCAACCCTTTCTGACATAATTTGATATTTTTTATGCATTTACTTTTTGTTTTGAGCTAAATGACGCTGGAATTGAAAAGCACTACAGATAAACTCTGAAAAGGTTGAAACTTGGCATGGTATCATCATTTCACCCACATGGCATGTGAAAAAAAGTAGAGATGGTTACGGAAAAACTGGATGCACCTCGTGTACAAACTAGACACTCTCTTTCAAAGTATCAGGGTTTCGGATGAAAACTCATCTGTTACACTGGCTATTCAAAATTTTAATAACTTATTACAACTCCGGACTTTTTTGCGTTCATTTTGCACCATTCAAAGCCACGTCGTCAACTTTCAACCCTTTCTGACATAATTTGATATTTTTGATGCATTTACTCATTTGTTTTGAGCTAAATGACCCTGAAATTGAAAAGCACTACAAATGAACTCTGAAAAGGTTGAAACTTGGCATGGTATCATCATTTCACCCACATGGCATGTGCAAACACGTAGAGATGGTTACGACAAAAACTGGATGCACTTCGTGTACAAACTGCACACTATCTTTTGAAGTGTAACGGTTTCGGACGAAAACTCATCTGTTACACCAGCTATTAAATTTTTTAATAAATTATTACAACTCCGGACTTTTTTGCGTTCATTATGCACCATTCGAAGCCACGTCATCAACTTTCAACCCTTTCTGACATAATTTGGTATTTTTGATGCATTTACTGATTTTTTTGAGCTAAATGACCCTGATATTGAAAAGCACTACAAATGAAATCTGAAAAGGTCGAAACTGGCATCGTATCATCATTTCACCTACATGGCATGTGCAAAAAAGTACAGATGGTTATGGCAAAAACTGGACGCACTTCGTGTACAAACTAGACACTCTCTTTCAAACTATCAGGGTTTCGAACGAAAACTCATCTGTTACACCGGCTATTCAATTTTTTAATAACTTATTACAACTCCGGACTTTTTTGTGTTTATTATGCACCATTCAAAGCCACGTCGTCGACTTTCAACCCTTTCTGACATAATTTGATATTTTTTATGCATTTACTGATTTGTTTTGAGCTAAATGACCCTAAACTTGAAAAGCACTACAAATGAACTCTGAAAATGTCGAAACTTGTCATGGTATTATCATTTCACCCACATGGCATGTGCAAACAAGTTGAGATGGTTACGGCAAAAACTGGATGCACTTCGTGTACAAACTGGACACTCTCTTTCGAAGTATCAGGGTTTCGAACGAAAACTCATCTGTTACACCGGCTATTCAAAATTTTAATAACTGATTACAACTCCGGACTTTTTTGCATTCACTATGCACCATTCAATGCCACGTCATCAAATTTCAACCCTTTCTGACATAATTTGATATTTTTGATGCATTTAGTGATTTGTATTGAGCTAAATGACCATGAAATTGAAAAGTACTACCAATGAACTCTGAAAAGGTTGAAACGTGACATGGTATCATCATTTCACCCACATGGCACGTGCAAAAAAGTAGAGATGGTTACGGCAAAAACTGGATGCACTTCGTGTACAAACTGGACACTCTCTTTCGAAGTATCAGTGTTTCGGATAAAAACTCATCTGTTACACCGGCTATTCAAAATTTTAATAACTTATTACAACTCCAGACTTTTTGCGTTTATTATGCACCATTCAAAGCCACGTCGTCAACTTTCAACCCTTTCTGACATAATTTGATATTTTTGATGCATTTACTGATTTGTTTTGAGCTAAATGACCCTGAAATTGAAAAGCACTACAAATGAACTCTGAAAAGGTCGAAACTTGGCATGGTATCATCATTTCACCTATATGGCATGTGCAAAAAAGTAGAGATGGTTACGGAAAAAACCTGATACACGTCATGTACAAACTTGACACTCTCTTTCGAAGTATCAGGGTTTCGGAGGAAAACTCATCTGTTACACCGGCTATTCAAATTTTTAATAACTTATTACAACTCCGGACTTTTTTGCGTTCATTATGCACCATTCAAAGACACGTCATCAAATTTCAACCCTTTCTGACATAATTTGATATTTTTGATGCATTAACTGATTTGTTTTGAGCTAAATGACCCTGAAATTGAAAATCACAACAAATGAACTCTGAAAAGGTCTAAACTTGGCATGGTATCAACATTTCACCCACATAGCATGTGCAAAAAAGTAGAGATGCTTATGGCAAAAACTGGATGCACTTCTTGTACAAACTGGACACTCTCTTTCGAACTATCTGTGTTTCGGACAAAAACTCATCTATTACACCGGCTATTCAAAATTTTAATAACTTATTACAACTTCGGACTTTTTTGCGTTCATTATGCACCATTCAAAGCCACGTCGTCAACTTTCAACCCTTTCTGACATAATTTAATATTTTGGATGCATTTAATGATTTGTTTTGAGCTAAATGACCCTGAAATTGAAAAGCACTACAAATGAAGTCTTAAAAGGTCGAAACTTGTTACGGTATCATCATTTCACGCACATGGCATGTGCAAAAAAGTAGAGATGGTTACGGCGAAAATTGGATGCACTTCGTGTACATACTAGACACTCTCTTTCGAACTATTAGGGTTTCGGACGAAAACTCATCAGTTAAACTGGCTATTCAACATTTTAATAAAATATTACAACTCCGGACTTTTCTGCGTTCACTATGCACCATTTAAAGCCACGTCGTCAACTTTCAACCCTTTTTGACATAATTTGATATGTTTGATGCATTTACTGATTTGTTTTGAGCTAAATGACCCTAAAATTGAAAAGCAGTACAAATAAACTCTGAAAAGGTCAAAACTTGGCATGGTATTATCATTTCACCCACATGGCATGTGCAAAAAGTAGAGATGGTTACGGCAAAAACTGGATGCACCTGATGTACAAACTGGACACTCTCTTTCGAAGTATCAGGGTTTCAGACGAAAACTCATCTGTTACACCGGCTATTTAAAATTTTAAGAACTTATTACAACTCTGCACTTTTTTGCGTTCATTATGCACCATTCAAAGCGACGTCGTCAACTTTCAACCCTTTCTGACATAATTTGATATTTTTTATGCATTTACCTTTTTGTTTTGAGCTAAATGACGCTGGAATTGAAAAGCACTACAAATAAACTCTGAAAAGGTTGAAACTTGGCATGGTATCATGATGAGGACATCAATACCATTGTTACACCCACAACCCCTACTCTTACATATACTGGACCAATTACTAGAGCTCGCGCACGCCAATTAAATTACCAGGTACTTTCGTTTCTTGGTAATGATTCTAATGTTCATGAGATTATGATGCTGCCTAAATTAGATACATTTGTTTTGCTTTCAAATGAAGGGCCTAACTTGGAGAAGGATGAACATTGGAGCAAGAACACGCATGGAGTTGATGGCATGCGCAAGGGGATCAAGAACGGAGTTAGAAGTGATGATTTCAGGACTTTGAAGCCGCCATAAGGAGTGCATGAAGCCATGGACGAAATATACAAGATGCCACTTCATAATATTCGTCCATAGGCTATTCTAGGTGCTGCGTCACCTTATTAATGGGCCAGGCCCATGTAATTTCGAAATACTTAAGTATAGGCTATTTTTAGAGTCCGTATGTGTGGGGAAACAAGAGTTAGGGTTGGTTTCGGACCCCACCCTCAAGGGCCACGAAATTCCCCTCTCTTCCTCCATATATACAGCCCTTAGGGCGTCGTTTAGACTTTGGGTTTTGTTTAGATTAAAAGTTCGCCATAGCTGCAACTTCGCGTACTTCGTTTGTGTCCAACGACCAGGCCAAGACGTCACAGAACCCCACCTTGATCAATAAAGCTTTCATCTTATATTCGCAATATCTAGATTGCAATCTCAGTTTCTTGCTTGTTCTTCGTTTGCTCGCAGGAAACAGGCCCTCGTGGTCAGGTTGATCGTGCTCCGGCGTGGTCAATAACCCCTCGGAAGTTGGTTTAGCGATTGCTAAGGCGCGACGTCTCGCACGTTCGTAGTCGGATCGTCAAGGTCGACTCCCACAGAAAACGATAGCCACCATCTCATCGAAACATCGGGACACCTTTGCCTCTATCAAGTGGTATCAGATTTCCAGGTTGCTCGGTGAGATTTTATAGTTTTTCGTAGATTAGATCGAGTCTGTTCTTCATACCTACAGTCCACGAAAAAGCCACATTAAAAAATTAGGGTTAGTTCATCATATCCGAACCAATCTGAGCCTTTGCATAATCTTTTTAGGGTTTTTGCTTTGTTGAATTTGCGGTTGCATCGTCGTGTCAAGTTGCTGGTCTTAGAGTCTAGTCTTTTAGAGTTTCGAGTTCTGGTCAGAAGTTGTCACGCCGCCGCCGCACCATCATCATCGCCCATCTACCACCATTGCTTATCCGCCACCGTTCTGAATCCGTATCCATATACCACCACCAATCCGTATCCATATACCACCACCAATCTGTATCCATATACCACCACCAATCTGTAACCATATATCCACCACCAATCCGAGTTCTTCTCATATTAGGTTTGTTCTTGAGATCAATCTCAATTCCGATTCGTGTTTCCTTGCCTGCGTAGGTCTCGGAAAAAAAAAGAGTCTGGAGACCCCCGGGCAGTTTTTAGGCCAAAATTTTCACAGGCAAAAATATTTTTTCCCTATCCTATTTTTAGGCTTTTCTGAGTCTTTTGAGCCACGTGCCATCATAGTGATTTTTTGTCGCACTTTTTCGTCGTCGCTGCCCTGATTTCCGAAAAAAAAAGTGGAAATTTTTTTTTCGTGCCCATCCTATCAGTTTGACGAGGGAAGAGTTTTGAGACACTCGCCATTATAGTAATTTTTCGCAAAAAAAAAAGAGGAGCGAAAAAAAAAGAGGAGCGCAAAAAAAAGCGAAAAAAAAAGTTCCAGAGTGTGCTTTTCCCTTATTTACGTGCAGCGCCGTGATTTTGTTAGTGTTCTAGGCTCGCGTCTCTAGCACGGTCTAGCCTAGGACCAGCACAGTACCGTCGTTGAGCGTTTATTCAACTTTGCATCTCTGAATTGATTATTGCTGACCCTTTTTGCTACCATACTATAAGCCTTCCCAGCTCCACATACCTCTACGTCGTGCGTTTGACTCTCCCTGGCAATCGCTCTATCCAAGCTTTTGAGAGTTTTGACTACAACGGTTGCCGATCACCGCCTGCTGCTGGGTAAGAACTGGTAAGAATTTGAGATTTGCTTGACGGATTTGTGACACCCGCCACCACCACCTCTTGTTAGTATTCTGTAGGATCATATTCTTGTGTGTTTTCTATTGTTGCTAACCATGGCAGGATCACAAGCCGACGAGACTGACTGGGAGAACATGACGAATCAGGAGTTGCATGATAAATTTCAGCAAATGATGAATGGACAGGTGCAGGATGTGCTAAACAGATTTGAAGAGGCCATGGAGAAGATAGATGACATGGAGAAGACGTTCGAAACAAAGCTCGATCACAGGTTTAATGAATTTCTCGCGCGTCTTCCACCACCACCACCGGCTGCACCTAACGCACCTCTACAACAACAACAACGACTACCTACACATCGTGAAACAGCCCTCCGCCGAGCGAGCCGTCTCCCTCTTGCACCTGGCCAAACTGTTGGTGCTGCTGTTGCTACTTCTGTGGCTCCTGCTGCTGATGCGGAGGAGGATGATTTTGCTGGCGATTACGAGGATGAGGTTGATCAAAATCAGAACTACGTGCCACCACCAGCACAGCAACCATCAGGTCGTCCACATGCAAATAATGGCAATGGTAGGGCTCACCCTCAGGTACGAGATCATGACCATCTCCCTAAACTAAAATTGAATATTCCACCATTTGAGGGTAGATATGTTCCTGATATATATCTTACTTGGGAGTTAGAAACTGAACAACGATTTACATGTTTACAATATCCCGAGGAGAGACGTGTTCCTGCTGCTGTTTGTGCATTCACTAGTTTTGCATGTGTTTGGTGGTCTGAGCATTGTAGATTATATCCCATTCCTGCTACTTGGGCTGCTTTGAAAACTGCTATGCGTACTCATTGGGTTCCACCATATTATCAACGTGAATTACTTCAAAAATTGCAGCGCTTAAGACAGGGAAAAAATTCTGTAGAAGAATATTATCAGGAATTACAAACTGGCATGATTAGATGTGGTATTGTTGAGGAGAATGAAGCTATGCTTGCACGTTTTATGGGTGGATTAAATAGAGAGATTCAGACGATTCTAGAGTATAAGGAGTATACTAATATCACTCGTTTATTCCATCTTGCTTGTAAAGCTGAACGTGAAGTGCAGGTCGACAGGCATTGGCGCGGACTAACTTTTCTGCAGGTCGACCTTCTTCATGGACACCACGTGCATCATCTACTTCCACACGTTCTGCTACACCGGCGCCTCCGTCGGCTGCCACCTCCAACCGTGATACAATAAAGCAGGCACAATCACCACTATCTGCCAAGAGCACACCTTCTGGGCCTGCAAAGAGCTCTTCTTCATCCATGGCATCAACAGGGCAAACACATGATATTATTTGTCGACGTTGCAAGGGTGGAGGTCACTATGCGAGAGAATGCCCATCTAAGCGTGTGATGATTGTTACTGAGGATGGTGGGTATGAGTCCGCTAGTGACTATGATGAGGAGACTTTGGCTCTTATTACACGTGACGAACACGGTGGAGACGATTCTGATCATGATACGCAATACATGGCTCCTGAAGATGCTGACAGGTATGAATGTTTAGTTGCTCAACGTGTTTTGAGTGTGCAGGTTACACAAGCTGAGCAAAATCAGAGGCATAATTTGTTCCATACAAAGGGAGTTGTGAAGGAACGTTCTGTTCGCGTGATCATAGATGGAGGGAGTTGCAACAACTTGGCTAGCGTCGAGATGGTAGAGAAGCTATCTCTCACCACAAGACCACATCCACATCCTTACTACATCCAATGGTTCAACAACAGCGGCAAGGTTAAGGTAACACGTACTGTTCGTGTGCATTTTAGTATCTCTACATATGCTGATTATGTTGATTGTGATGTGGTACCTATGCAAGCATGTTCCTTATTACTTGGTAGACCATGGCAATTTGATAAAAATTCTATTCACCATGGTAGAAACAATCAGTATACTCTTGTTCATAAGGATAAAAATATTACTTTGCTTCCTATGACTCCTGATTCCATTTTGAAAGATGATATTAATAGAGCTAATAAAGCAAAACAGGAGAAAACTAAGAGTGAAAATCAGATTGTGGCAAAAGAATTTGAGCAACAAATGCAGCCTAATAATAATAAACAATCTAGTGTTGCTTCTGAAATTAAATTGAAAAGTGCATGTTTACTTGCCACCAAATCTGATATTGATGATCTAGATTTTAGCAAATCTGTTTGCTATGCTTTTGTGCGCAAAGAGGCATTATTTTCATTCGAGGACGTGCCTTCCTCTTTGCCTCCTGCTGTCACTAACATTTTGCAGGAGTTCGCCAACGTCTTTCCACAAGACGTGCCACCGGGATTACCACCTATTCGCGGGATTGAGCATCAAATTGACTTAATTCCCGGTGCATCATTACCCAACCATGCACCATACCGTACCAATGCAGAGGAGACGAAGGAGATTATGCGTCAAGTACAAGAACTGCTCGACAAAGGTTATATACGCGAATCCCTTAGTCCTTGTGCTGTTCTTATCATTTTAGTGCCGAAAAAGGATGGTACGTCGCGTATGTGCGTTGATTGTAGAGGCATTAATAATATTACTATTCGTTATCGTCATCCTATTCCTAGGCTAGATGATATGCTTGATGAATTGAGTGGCTCTACAATATTCTCCAAAGTTGATTTGCGTAGTGGTTACCATCAAATTCGTATGAAATTGGGAGATGAATGGAAAACAGCATTTAAAACTAAGTTTGGATTATATGAGTGGTTAGTCATGCCTTTTGGGTTAACTAATGCACCTAGTACTTTCATGAGGTTAATGAACGAAGTTTTACGTGCTTTCATTGGACGATTTGTGGTAGTTTACTTTGATGACATATTGATTTATAGCAAATCTTTGGAGGAACATTTGGAACATTTACGTGCTGTTTTTATTGCTCTACGTGATGCACGTTTGTTTGGTAACCTTGGAAAGTGCACCTTTTGCACCGACCGAGTATCTTTTCTTGGCTATGTTGTTACTCCACAGGGAATTGAAGTTGATAAAGCCAAGATTGAAGCTATTGAGAGTTGGCCGCAGCCCAAAACGGTCACACAAGTGAGGAGTTTCCTTGGCCTCGCTGGTTTCTATAGGCGTTTTGTGAGAGATTTCAGCGCCATTGCTGCACCTCTCAACGAGCTTACAAAGAAGGATGTACCTTTTGTTTGGGGTACCGCACAGGAAGAAGCCTTCACGGTATTGAAAGATAAGTTGACACATGCTCCTTTACTCCAACTTCCTAATTTCAATAAGACTTTTGAGCTTGAATGTGATGCTAGTGGAATTGGATTAGGAGGTGTGTTATTACAAGATGGAAAACCTGTTGCATACTTTTCTGAAAAATTGAGTGGGCCTAGTCTGAACTATTCTACTTATGATAAAGAATTATATGCTCTTGTTCGGACCTTAGAAACATGGCAACATTATTTATGGCCCAAGGAATTTGTTATACATTCTGATCATGAATCTCTGAAACACATTAAAAGTCAAGCAAAACTGAACCGTCGACATGCTAAATGGGTTGAATTCATTGAGACTTTCCCTTATGTGATTAAACACAAGAAGGGTAAAGAAAATGTTATTGCTGATGCCTTGTCTCGTCGTTATACTATGCTTTCACAACTTGACTTTAAAATATTTGGTTTGGAGACCATCAAGGATCAATATGTTAATGATGCTGAATTTAAAGATGTATTGCAGAATTGTAAGGAAGGGAGAACTTGGAACAAGTTCGTTCTTAACGATGGATTTGTGTTTCGTGCTAACAAGCTATGCATTCCAGCTAGCTCCGTTCGTCTTTTGTTGTTGCAGGAGGCGCATGGAGGAGGATTAATGGGACACTTTGGCGTCAAGAAGATGGAGGATATACTTGCTACACATTTCCTTTGGCCAAAGATGAGACGGGATGTTGAGCGTTTTGTTGCTCGCTGCACTACATGTCAAAGAGCTAAGTCACGACTCAATCCTCATGGTTTATATATGCCTTTGCCTGTACCTAGTGTTCCTTGGGAGGATATATCTATGGACTTTGTTTTAGGTTTACCTAGAACAAAGAAGGGGAGGGATAGCATATTTGTTGTCGTGGATAGGTTCTCGAAAATGGCACACTTTATACCATGTCATAAAAGCGATGATGCTGTTAATGTTGCTGATTTGTTCTTTCGTGAAATTATTCGCTTACATGGTGTGCCAAATACTATTGTTTCAGATCGTGATACTAAATTTCTTAGCCACTTTTGGAGATGTTTATGGGCTAAGTTGGGGACTAAGCTGCTTTTTAGTACTACTTGTCACCCCCAAACTGATGGACAAACTGAACTAGTCAATAGAACATTGTCTACTATGCTTAGGGCTGTTTTGAAGAATAACAAGAAAATGTGGGAAGAATGCTTGCCTCATATTGAATTTGCTTATAATCGTTCATTGCATTCTACTACTAAGATGTGCCCTTTTGAAATTGTGTATGGTTTCCTACCTCGTGCACCTATTGATTTGTTGCCTCTTCCATCTTCGGAGAAGGTTAATTTTGATGCTAAAGAACGTTTTGAATTGATTTTAAAAATGCATGAGTTAACTAAGGAAAACATTGAGCGTATGAATGCTAAATATAAACTTGCTGGAGATAAGGGTAGAAAACATGTTGTGTTTGCACCTGGAGATCTTGTTTGGTTACATTTGCGTAAAGATAGATTTCCTAATCTGCGCAAATCAAAGCTAATGCCACGTGCTGATGGTCCTTTTAAGGTTTTAGAGAAAATAAATGATAATGCATATAAAATTGAGCTACCTGCAGATTTTGGGGTTAGTCCCACTTTTAACATTGCAGATTTGAAGCCTTATTTGGGTGAGGAAGATGAGCTTCCGTCGAGGACGACTTCATTTCAAGAAGGGGAGGATGATGAGGACATCAATACCATTGTTACACCCACAGCCCCTACTGTTACATATACTGGACCAATTACTAGAGCTCGCGCACGCCAATTAAATTACCAGGTACTTTCGTTTCTTGGTAATGATTCTAATGTTCATGAGATTATGATGCTGCCTAAATTGGATACATTTGTTTTGCTTTCAAATGAAGGGCCTAGCTTGGAGAAGGATGAACATTGGAGCAAGAACACGCATGGAGTTGATGGCATGCGCAAGGGGATCAAGAACGGAGTTACAAGTGATGATTTCAGGACTTTGAAGCCGCCATAAGGAGTGCATGAAGCCATGGACGAAATATACAAGATGCCACTTCATAATATTCGTCCATAGGCTATTCTAGGTGCTGCGTCACCTTATTAATGGGCCAGGCCCATGTAATTTCGAAATACTTAAGTATAGGCTATTTTTAGAGTCCGTATGTGTGGGGAAACAAGAGTTAGGGTTGGTTTCGGACCCCACCCTCAAGGGCCACGAAATTCCCCTCTCTTCCTCCATATATACAGCCCTTAGGGCGTCGTTTAGACTTTGGGTTTTGTTTAGATTAAAAGTTCACCATAGCTACAACTTCGCGTACTTCGTTTGTGTCCAACGACCAGGCCAAGACGTCACAGAACCCCACCTTGATCAATAAAGCTTTCATCTTATATTCGATCCAGATTGCAATCTCAGTTTCTTGCTTGTTCTTCGTTTGCTCGCAGGAAACAGGCCCTCGTGGTCAGGTTGATCGGGCTCCGGCGTGGTCAATAACCCCTCAGAAGTTGGTTTAGCGATTGCTAAGGCGCGACGTCTCGCACGTTCGTAGTCGGATCGTCAAGGTCGACTCCCATAGAAAACGATAGCCACCATCTCATCGAAACATCGGGACACCTTTGCCTCTATCATCTCATCATTTCACCCACATGGCATGTGAAAAAAAGTGGAGATGGTTACGGAAAAACTGGATGCACCTCGTGTACAAACTAGACACTCTCTTTCAAAGTATCAGGGTTTCGGATGAAAACTCATCTGTTACACCGGCTATTCAAAATTTTAATAACTTATTACAACTCCGGACATTTTTGCGTTCATTTTGCACCATTCAAAGCCACGTCGTCAACTTTCAACCCTTTCTGACATAATTTGATATTTTTGATGCATTTACTCATTTGTTTTGAGCTAAATGAACCTGAAATTGAAAAGCACTACAAATGAACTCTGAAAAGGTTGAAACTTGGCATGGTATCATCATTTCACCCACATGGCATGTGCAAACAAGTAGAGATGGTTACGACAAAAACTGGATGCACTTCGTGTACAAACTGCACACTATCTTTTGAAGTGTAATGGTTTCGGACGAAAACTCATCTGTTACACCAGCTATTAAATTTTTTAATAAATTATTACAACTTCGGACTTTTTTGCGTTCATTATGCACCATTCAAAGCCACGTCGTCAACTTTCAACCCTTTCTGACATAATTTGGTATTTTTGATGCATTTACTGATTTTTTTTGAGCTAAATGACCCTGAAATTGAAAAGCACTACAAATGAAATCTGAAAAGGTCGAAACTGGCATCGTATCATCATTTCACCTACATGGCATGTGCAAAAAAGTACAGATGGTTATGGCAAAAACTGGACGCACTTCGTGTACAAACTAGACACTCTCTTTCAAACTATCAGGGTTTCGAACGAAAACTCATCTGTTACACCGGCTATTCAAAATTTTAAGAACTTATTACAACTCCGGACTTTTTTGTGTTTATTATGCACCATTCAAAGCCACGTCGTCGACTTTCAACCCTTTCTGACATAATTTGATATTTTTTATGCATTTACTGATTTGTTTTGAGCTAAATGACCCTAAAATTGAAAAGCACTACAAATGAACTCTGAAAATGTCGAAACTTGGCATGGTATTATCATTTCACCCAAATGGCATGTGAAAAAAAGTAGAGATGGTTACGTAAAAAACTGGATGCACCTCATGTACAAACTGGACACTCCCTTTCAAAGTATCAGGGTTTCGGATGAAAACTCATCTGTTACATCGGCTATTCAAAATTTTAGTAACTTATTACAACTCCGGACTTTTTTGCGTTCATTTTGCACCATTCAAAGCCACGTCGTCAACTTTCAACCCTTTCTGACATAATTTGATATTTTTGATGCATTTACTGATTTGTTTTGAGCTAAATGACCCTGAAATTGAAAAGCACTACAAATGAACTCTGAAAAGGTTGAAACTTGGCATGGTATCATCATTTCACCCACATGGCATGTGCAAAAAAGTAGAGATGGTTACGACAAAAACTGGATGACCTTCGTGTACAAACTGCACACTGTCTTTTGAAGTATAACGGTTTCAGACATAAACTCATCTCTTTCACTAGCTATTAAATTTTTTAATAAATTATTACAACTCCGTACTTTTTTGCGTTCATTATGCACAATTCAAAGCCACGTCGTCAACTTTCAACCCTTTCTGACATAATTTGGTATTTTTGATGCATTTAATGATTTGTTTTGAGCTAAATAACCCTGAAATTGAAAAGCACTGCAAATGAAATCTTACGGTATCATCATTTCACGCACATGGCATGTGCAAAAAAGTAGAGATGGTTACGGCGAAAATTGGATGCACTTCGTGTACATACTGGACACTCTCTTTCGAACTATTAGGGTTTCAGATGAAAACTCATCAGTTAAACTGGCTGTTCAACATTTTAATAAAATATTACAACTCCGGACTTTTCTGCGTTCGCTATGCACCATTTAAAGCCACGTCGTCAACTTTCAACCCTTTTTGACATAATTTGATATGTTTGATGCATTTACTGATTTGTTTTGAGCTAAATGACCCTAAAATTGAAAAGTAGTACAAATAAACTCTGAAAAGGTCAAAACTTGGCATGGTATTATCATTTCACCCACATGGCATGTGCAAAATGTAGAGATGGTTACGGCAAAAACTGGATGCACCTGATGTACAAACTGGACACTCTCTTTCGAAGTATCAGGGTTTCGGACGAAAACTCATCTGTTACACCGGCTATTCAAAATTTTAAGAACTTATTACAACTCTGGACTTTTTTGCGTTCATTATGCACCATTCAAAGCGACGTCGTCAACTTTCAACCCTTTCTGACATAATTTGATATTTTTTATGCATTTACTTTTTTGTTTTGAGCTAAATGACGCTGGAATTGAAAAGCACTACAAATAAACTCTGAAAAGGTTGAAACTTGGCATGGTATCATCATTTCACCCACATGGCATGTGAAAAAAAGTAGAAATGGTTACGGAAAAACTGGATGCACCTCGTGTACAAACTAGACACTCTCTTTCAAAGTATGAGGGTTTCGGATGAAAACTCATCTGTTACACCGGCTATTCAATATTTTAATAACTTATTACAACTCCGGACTTTTTTGCGTTCATTTTGCACCATTCAAAGCCACGTCGTCAACTTTCAACCCTTTCTGACATAATTTGATATTTTTGATGCATTTACTCATTTTTTTTGAGCTAAATGACCCTGAAATTGAAAAGCACTACAAATGAACTCTGAAAAGGTTGAAACTTGGCATGGTATCATCATTTCACCCACATGGCATGTGCAAACAAGTAGAGATGGTTACGACAAAAACTGGATGCACTTCGTGTACAAACTGCACACTATCTTTTGAAGTGTAACGGTTTCGGACGTAAACTCATCTGTTACACCAGCTATTAAATTTTTTAATAAATTATTACAACTCCGTACTTTTTTGCGTTCATTATGCACCATTCAAAGCCACGTCGTCAACTTTCAACCCTTTCTGACATAATTTGGTATTTTTGATGCATTTAATGATTTGTTTTGAGCTAAATAACCCTGAAATTGAAAAGCACTGCAAATGAAATCTTACGGTATCATCATTTCACGCACATGGCATGTGCAAAAAAGTAGAGATGGTTACGGCGAAAATTGGATGCACTTCGTGTACATACTGGACACTCTCTTTCGAACTATTAGGGTTTCGGATGAAAACTCATCAGTTAAACTGGCTGTTCAACATTTTAATAAAATATTACAACTCCGGACTTTTCTGCGTTCGCTATGCACCATTTAAAGCCACGTCGTCAACTTTCAACCCTTTTTGACATAATTTGATATGTTTGATGCATTTACTGATTTGTTTTGAGCTAAATGACCCTAAAATTGAAAAGTAGTACAAATAAACTCTGAAAAGGTCAAAACTTGGCATGGTATTATCATTTCACCCACATGGCATGTGCAAAATGTAGAGATGGTTACGGCAAAAACTGGATGCACCTGATGTACAAACTGGACACTCTCTTTCGAAGTATCAGGGTTTCGGACGAAAACTCATCTGTTACACCGGCTATTCAAAATTTTAAGAACTTATTACAACTCTGGACTTTTTTGCGTTCATTATGCACCATTCAAAGCGACGTCGTCAACTTTCAACCCTTTCTGACATAATTTGATATTTTTTATGCATTTACTTTTTTGTTTTGAGCTAAATGACGCTGGAATTGAAAAGCACTACAAATAAACTCTGAAAAGGTTGAAACTTGGCATGGTATCATCATTTCACCCACATGGCATGTGAAAAAAAGTAGAAATGGTTACGGAAAAACTGGATGCACCTCGTGTACAAACTAGACACTCTCTTTCAAAGTATGAGGGTTTCGGATGAAAACTCATCTGTTACACCGGCTATTCAAAATTTTAATAACTTATTACAACTCCGGACTTTTTTGCGTTCATTTTGCACCATTCAAAGCCACGTCGTCAACTTTCAACCCTTTCTGACATAATTTGATATTTTTGATGCATTTACTCATTTTTTTTGAGCTAAATGACCCTGAAATTGAAAAGCACTACAAATGAACTCTGAAAAGGTTGAAACTTGGCATGGTATCATCATTTCACCCACATGGCATGTGCAAACAAGTAGAGATGGTTACGACAAAAACTGGATGCACTTCGTGTACAAACTGCACACTATCTTTTGAAGTGTAACGGTTTCGGACGTAAACTCATCTGTTACACCAGCTATTAAATTTTTTAATAAATTATTACAACTCCGTACTTTTTTGCGTTCATTATGCACCATTCAAAGCCACGTCGTCAACTTTCAACCCTTTCTGACATAATTTGGTATTTTTGATGCATTTAATGATTTGTTTTGAGCTAAATAACCCTGACATTGAAAAGCACTGCAAATGAAATCTTACGGTATCATCATTTCACGCACATGGCATGTGCAAAAAAGTAGAGATGGTTACGGCGAAAATTGGATGCACTTCGTGTACATACTGGACACTCTCTTTCGAACTATTAGGGTTTCGGATGAAAACTCATCAGTTAAACTGGCTGTTCAACATTTTAATAAAATATTACAACTCCGGACTTTTCTGCGTTCGCTATGCACCATTTAAAGCCACGTCGTCAACTTTCAACCCTTTTTGACATAATTTGATATGTTTGATGCATTTACTGATTTGTTTTGAGCTAAATGACCCTAAAATTGAAAAGTAGTACAAATAAACTCTGAAAAGGTCAAAACTTGGCATGGTATTATCATTTCACCCACATGGCATGTGCAAAATGTAGAGATGGTTACGGCAAAAACTGGATGCACCTGATGTACAAACTGGACACTCTCTTTCGAAGTATCAGGGTTTCGGACGAAAACTCATCTGTTACACCGGCTATTCAAAATTTTAAGAACTTATTACAACTCTGGACTTTTTTGCGTTCATTATGCACCATTCAAAGCGACGTCGTCAACTTTCAACCCTTTCTGACATAATTTGATATTTTTTATGCATTTACTTTTTTGTTTTGAGCTAAATGACGCTGGAATTGAAAAGCACTACAAATAAACTCTGAAAAGGTTGAAACTTGGCATGGTATCATCATTTCACCCACATGGCATGTGAAAAAAAGTAGAAATGGTTACGGAAAAACTGGATGCACCTCGTGTACAAACTAGACACTCTCTTTCAAAGTATGAGGGTTTCGGATGAAAACTCATCTGTTACACCGGCTATTCAAAATTTTAATAACTTATTACAACTCCGGACTTTTTTGCGTTCATTTTGCACCATTCAAAGCCACGTCGTCAACTTTCAACCCTTTCTGACATAATTTGATATTTTTGATGCATTTACTCATTTTTTTTGAGCTAAATGACCCTGAAATTGAAAAGCACTACAAATGAACTCTGAAAAGGTTGAAACTTGGCATGGTATCATCATTTCACCCACATGGCATGTGCAAACAAGTAGAGATGGTTACGACAAAAACTGGATGCACTTCGTGTACAAACTGCACACTATCTTTTGAAGTGTAACGGTTTCGGACGTAAACTCATCTGTTACACCAGCTATTAAATTTTTTAATAAATTATTACAACTCCGGACTTTTTTGCGTTCATTATGCACCATTCAAAGCCACGTCGTCAACTTTCAACCCTTTCTGACATAATTTGGTATTTTTGATGCATTTACTGATTTATTTTGAGCTAAATGACCCTGAAATTGAAAATCACTACAAATGAAATTTGAAAAGGTCGAAACTGGCATCGTATCATCATTTCACCTACATGGCATGTGCAAAAAAGTACAGATGGTTACGGCAAAAACTGGACGCACTTCGTGTACAAACTGGACACTCTCTTTCAAAGTATCAGGGTTTCGAACGAAAACTCATCTGTTACACCGGCTATTCAATTTTTTAATAACTTATTACAACTCCGGACTTTTTTGTGTTTATTATGCACCATTCAAAGCCACGTCGTCGACTTTCATCCCTTTCTGACATAATTTGATATTTTTGATGCATTTACTGATTTGGTTTGAGCTAAATGACCCTAAAATTGAAAAGCACTACAAATGAACTCTGAAAATGTCGAAACTTGGCATGGTATTATCATTTCACCCACATGGCATGTGAAAAAAGTAGAGATGGTTACGTAAAAAACTGGATGCACCTCATGTACAAACTGGACACTCTCTTTCAAAGTATCAGGGTTTCGGATGAAAACTCATCTGTTACATCGGCTATTCAAAATTTTAATAACTTATTACAACTCCGGACTTTTTTGCGTTCATTTTGCACCATTCTTAGCCATGTCGTCAACTTTCAACCCTTTCTGACATAATTTGATATTTTTGATGCATTTACTGATTTGTTTTCAGCTAAATGACCCTGAAATTGAAAAGCACTACAAATGAACTCTGAAAAGGTTGAAACTTGGCATGGTATCATCATTTCACCCACATGGCATGTGCAAAAAAGTAGAGATGGTTACGACAAAAACTGGATGCACTTCGTGTACAAACTGCATACTGTCTTTTGAAGTATAACGGTTTCGGACATAAACTCATCTCTTTCACCAGCTATTAAATTTTTTAATAAATTATTACAACTCCGGACTTTTTTGCGTTCATTATGCACCATTCAAAGCCACGTCGTCAACTTTCAACCCTTTCTGACATAATTTGGTATTTTTGATGCATTTACTGATTTGTTTTGAGCTAAATAACCCTGAAATTGAAAAGCACTACAAATGAAATCTGAAAATGTCGAAACTTGGCATCGTATCATCATTTCACCTACATGGCATGTGCAAAAAAGTAGAGATGGTTACGGCAAAAACTGGATGCACTGCGTGTACAAACTGGACACTCTCTTTCGAAGTATCAGTGTTTCGGATAAAAACTCATCTGTTACACCGGCTATTCAAAATTTTAATAACTTATTACAACTCCAAAATTTTTGCATTTATAATGCACCATTCAAAGCCACGTCGTCAACTTTCAAGCCTTTCTAACATAATTTGATATTTTTGATGCATTTACTGATTTGTTTTGAGCTAAATGACCCTGAAATTGAAAAGCACTACAAATGAACTCTGAAAAGGTCGAAACTTGGCATGGTATCATCATTTCACCTATATGGCATATGCAAAAAAGTAGAGATGGTTACGGCAAAAACTGGATACACATCGTGTACAAACTTGACACTCTCTTTCGAAGTATCAGGGTTTCGGAGGAAAATTCATCTGTTACACCGGCTATTCAAAATTTTAGTAACTTATTACAACTCCGGACTTTTTGCGTTTATTATGCACCATTTCAAGCCACGTCGTCAACTTTCAACCCTTTCTGACATAATTTGATATTTTTGATGCATTTACTGGTTTGTTTTGAGCTAAATGACCCTGAAATTGAAAAGCACTACAAATGAACTCTGAAAAGGTCAAAACTTGGCATGGTATCATCATTTCACCTATATGGCATGTGCAAAAAAGTAGAGATGGTTACGGCAAAAACTTGATACACATCATGTACAAACTTGACACTCTCTTTCGATCAGGGTTTCGGAGGAAAACTCATCTGTTACACCGGCTATTTAAATTTTTAATAACTTATTACAACTCCAGACTTTTTTGCGTTCATTATGCACCATTCAAAGACACATCATCAAATTTCAACCCTTTCTGACATAATTTGATATTTTTGATGCATTAACTGATTTGTTTTGAGCTAAATGACCCTGAAATTGAAAATCACAACAAATGAACTCTGAAAAGGTCTAAACTTGGCATGGTATCATCATTTCACCCACATAGCATGTGCAAAAAAGTAGAGATGCTTATGGCAAAAACTGGATGCACTTCGTGTATAAACTGGACACTCTCTTTCGAACTATCTGTGTTTCGGACAAAAACTCATCTATTACACCGGCTATTCAAAATTTTAATAACTTGTTACAACTTCGGAATTTTTTGCGTTCATTATGCACCATTCAAAGCCACGTCGTCAACTTTCAACCCTTTCTGACATAATTTGGTATTTTTGATGCATTTACTGATTTTTTTTGAGCTAAATGACCCTGAAATTGAAAAGCACTACAAATGAAATCTGAAAAGGTCGAAACTGGCATCGTATCATCATTTCACCTACATGGCATGTGCAAAAAAGTACAGATGGTTATGGCAAAAACTGGACGCACTTCGTGTACAAACTAGACACTCTCTTTCAAACTATCAGGGTTTCGAACGAAAACTCTTCTGTTACACCGGCTATTCAATTTTTTAATAACTTATTACAACTCCGGACTTTTTTGTGTTTATTATGCACCATTCAAAGCCACGTCGTCGACTTTCAACCCTTTCTGACATAATTTGATATTTTTTATGCATTTACTGATTTGTTTTGAGCTAAATGACCCTAAAATTGAAAAGCACAACAAATGAACTCTGAAAATGTCGAAACTTGGCATGGTATTATCATTTCACCCAAATGGCATGTGAAAAAAAGTAGAGATGGTTACGTAAAAAACTGGATGCACCTCATGTACAAACTGGACACTCCCTTTCAAAGTATCAGGGTTTCGGATGAAAACTCATCTGTTACATCGGCTATTCAAAATTTTAATAACTTATTACAACTCCGGACTTTTTTGCGTTCATTTTGCACCATTCAAAGCCACGTCGTCAACTTTCAACCCTTTCTGACATAATTTGATATTTTTGATGCATTTACTGATTTGTTTTGAGCTAAATGACCCTGAAATTGAAAAGCACTACAAATGAACTCTGAAAAGGTTGAAACTTGGCATGGTATCATCATTTCACCCACATGGCATGTGCAAAAAAGTAGAGATGGTTACGACAAAAACTGGATGCACTTCGTGTACAAACTGCACACTGTCTTTTGAAGTATAACGGTTTTAGACATAAACTCATCTCTTTCACTAGCTATTAAATTTTTTAATAAATTATTACAACTCCGTACTTTTTTGCGTTCATTATGCACAATTCAAAGCCACGTCGTCAACTTTCAACCCTTTCTGACATAATTTGGTATTTTTGATGCATTTAATGATTTGTCTTAAAAGGTCGAAACTTGTTACGGTATCATCATTTCACGCACATGGCATGTGCAAAAAAGTAGAGATGGTTACGGCGAAAATTGGATGCACTTCGTGTACATACTGGACACTCTCTTTCGAACTATTAGGGTTTCGGACGAAAACTCATCAGTTAAACTGGCTATTCAACATTTTAATAAAATATTACAACTCCGGACTTTTCTGCGTTCACTATGCACCATTTAAAGCCACGTCGTGAACTTTCAACCCTTTTTGACATAATTTGATATGTTTGATGCATTTACTGATTTGTTTTGAGTTAAATGACCCTAAAATTGAAAAGCAGTACAAATAAACTCTTAAAAGGTCAAAACATGGCATGGTATTATCATTTCACCCACATGGCATGTGTAAAAAGTAGAGATGGTTACGGCAAAAACTGGATGCACCTGATGTACAAACTGGACACTCTCTTTCGAAGTATTAGGGTTTCGGACGAAAACTCATCTGTTACACCGGCTATTCAAAATTTTAAGAACTTATTACAACTCTGGACTTTTTTGCGTTCATTATGCACCATTCAAAGTGACGTCGTCAACTTTCAACCCTTTCTGACATAATTTGATATTTTTTATGCATTTACTTTTTTGTTTTGAGCTAAATGACGCTGGAATTGAAAAGCACTACAAATAAACTCTGAATAGGTTGAAACTTGGCATGGTATCATCATTTCACCCACATGGCATGTGAAAAAAAGTAGAGATGGTTACGGAAAAACTGGATGCACCTCGTGTACAAACTAGACACTCTCTTTCAAAGTATCAGGGTTTCGGATGAAAACTCATCTGTTACACCGGCTATTCAAAATTTTAATAACTTATTACAACTCCGGACTTTTTTGCGTTCATTTTGCACCATTCAAAGCCACGTCGTCAACTTTCAACCCTTTCTGACATAATTTGATATTTTTGATGCATTTACTCATTTGTTTTGAGCTAAATGACCCTGAAATTGAAAAGCACTACAAATGAACTCTGAAAAGGTTGAAACTTGGCATGGTATCATCATTTCACCCACATGGCATGTGCAAACAAGTAGAGATGGTTACGACAAAAACTGGATGCACTTCGTGTACAAACTGCACACTATCTTTTGAAGTGTAACGGTTTCGGACGTAAACTCATCTGTTACACCAGCTATTAAATTTTTTAATAAATTATTACAACTCCGGACTTTTTTGCGTTCATTATGCACCATTCAAAGCCACGTCGTCAACTTTCAACCCTTTCTGACATAATTTGGTATTTTTGATGCATTTACACATTTATTTTGAGCTAAATGACCCTGAAATTGAAAATCACTACAAATGAAATCTGAAAAAGTCGAAACTGGCATCGTATCATCATTTCACCTACATGGCATGTGCAAAAAAGTACAGATGGTTACGGCAAAAACTGGACGCACTTCGTGTACAAACTGGACACTCTCTTTCAAAGTATCAGGGTTTCGAACGAAAACTCATCTGTTACACCGGCTATTCAATTTTTTAATAACTCATTACAACTCCGGACTTTTTTGTGTTTATTATGCACCATTCAAAGCCACGTCGTCGACTTTCAACCCTTTCTAACATAATTTGATATTTTTGATGCATTTACTGATTTGTTTTGAGCTAAATGACCCTAAAATTGAAAAGCACTACAAATGAACTCTGAAAATGTCGAAACTTGGCATGGTATTATCATTTCACCCACATGGCATGTGAAAAAAGTAGAGATGGTTACGTAATAAACTGGATGCACCTCATGTACAAACTGGACACTCTCTTTCAAAGTATCAGGGTTTCGGATGAAAACTCATCTGTTACACCGGCTATTCAAAATTTTAAGAACTTATTACAACTCTGGACTTTTTTGCGTTCATTATGCACCATTCAAAGCGACGTCGTCAACTTTCAACCCTTTCTGACATAATTTGATATTTTTTATGCATTTACTTTTTTGTTTTGAGCTAAATGACGCTGGAATTGAAAAGCACTACAAATAAACTCTGAAAAGGTTGAAACTTGGCATGGTATCATCATTTCACCCACATGGCATGTGCAAAAAAGTAGAGATGGTTACGACAAAAACTGGATGCACTTCGTGTACAAACTGCATACTCTCTTTCAAAGTATCAGGGTTTCGGATGAAAACTCATCTGTTACACCGGCTATTCAAAATTTTAATAACTTATTACAACTCCGGACTTTTTTGCGTTCATTTTGCACCATTCAAAGCCACGTCGTCAACTTTCAACCCTTTCTGACATAATTTGATATTTTTGGTGCATTTACTCATTTGTTTTGAGCTAAATGACCCTGAAATTGAAAAGCACTACAAATGAACTCTGAAAAGGTTGAAACTTGGCATGGTATCATCATTTCACCCACATGGCATGTGCAAACAAGTAGAGATGGTTACGACAAAAACTGGATGCAGTTCGTGTACAAACTGCACACTATCTTTTGAAGTGTAACGGTTTCGGACGAAAACTCATCTGTTACACCAGCTATTAAATTTTTTTAATAAATTATTACAACTCCGGACTTTTTTGCGTTCATTATGCACCATTCAAAGCCACGTCGTCAACTTTCAACCCTTTCTGACATAATTTGGTATTTTTGATGCATTTACTGATTTATTTTGAGCTAAATGACCCTGAAATTGAAAAGCACTACAAATGAAATCTGAAAAGGTCGAAACTGGCATCGTATCATCATTTCACCTACATGGCATGTGCAAAAAAGTACAGATGGTTACGGCAAAAACTGGATACACATCGTGTACAAACTTGACACTCTCTTTCGAAGTATCAGGGTTTCGGAGAAAAACTCATCTGTTACACCAGCTATTCAAAATTTTAGTAACTTATTACAACTCCGGACTTTTTGCATCTATTATGCACCATTTAAAGCCACGTCGTCAACTTTCAACCCTTTCTTACATAATTTGATATTTTTGATGCATTTACTGGTTTGTTTTTAGCTAAATGACCCTGAAATTGAAAAGCAGTACAAATGAACTCTGAAGAGGTCAAAACTTGGCATGGTATCATTATTTCACCTACATGGCATGTGCAAAAAGTAGAGATGGTTACGGCAAAAACTAGATGCACTTCGTGTAGAAACTGGACACTCTCTTTCGAAGTATCAGTGTTTCGGATGAAAACTCATCTCTTACACCGGCTAGTCAAAATTTTAATAACTTATTACAACTCCCGACTGTTTTGCGTTCATTATGCACCATTCAAAGCCACGTCGTCAACTTTCAACCCTTTCTGACATAATTTGATATTTTTGATGCATTTACTGATTTGTTTCAAGCTAAATGACCATGAAATTGAAAAGCACTACAAATGAACTCTGAAAAGGTTGAAACTTGGCATGGTATCATCATTTCACCCACATGGAATGTGCAAAAAAGTAGAGATGGTTACAGCAAAAACTGGATGCACTTCGTGTACAAACTGGACACTCTCTTTCGAAGTATCAGGGTTTCGGATGAAAACTCATCTGTTACACCGGCTATTCAAAATTTTAATAACTAATTACAACTCTAGACTTTTTGCGTTTATTATGCACCATTCAAAGCCACGTCATCAACTTTCAACACTTTCTGACATAATTTGATATTTTTGACGCATTTACTGATTTGTTTTGAGCTAAATGGCCCTGAAATTTAAAAGCACTACAAATGAACTCTGAAAAGGTCGAAACTTGGCATGGTATCATCATTTCACCTACATGGCATGTGCAAAAAAGTAGAGAGGGTTACGGTAAAAACTGGATACACTTCGTGTATAAACTGGACACTCTCTTTCGAAGTATCACGGTTTCGGACAAAAACTCATCTGTTACACTGGCCATTCAAAATTTTAATAACTTATTACAAATCCGGACTTTTTTGTGTTCATTATGCACCATTCAAAGACACGTCATCAGCTTTCAACCCTTTCTGACATAATTTGATATTTTTGATGCATTTATTGATTTGTTTTGAGCTAAATGACCCTGAAATTGAAAAGCACAACAAATGAACTTTGAAAAGGTCGAAACTTGGCATGGTATCATCATTTCACCTACATGGAATGTGCAAAAAAGTAGAGATGGTTACGGCAAAAACGGGATGCACTTCGTGTACAAACTGGACACTCTCTTTTGAAGTATCAGTGTTTCAGAAAAAAAAACTCATCTGTTACACCGGCTATTCAAAATTTTAATAACTTATTACAACTCCGGACTTTTTGCGTTTATTTTGCACCATTCAAAGCCGTGGCGTCAACTTTCAACCCTTTCTGACATAATTTGATATTTTTGATGCATTTAATGATTTGTTTTCAGCTAAATGACCCTGAAATTGAAAAGCACTACAAATGAACTCTTAAAAGGTTGAAACTTGTTATGGTATCATCATTTCACGCACATGGCATGTGCAAAAAAGTAGAGATGGTTACGGCGAAAATTGGATGCACTTCGTGTACAAACTGAACACTCTCTTTCGAACTATTAGGGTTTTGGACGAAAACTCATCTGCTAAGCCGGGTATTCAACATTTTAATAACATATTACAACTCCAGACTTTTCTGCGTTCACTATGCACCATTTAAAGCCACGTCGTCAACTTTCAACCCTTCCTGACATAATTTGATATCTTTGATGCATTTACTGATTTGTTTTGAGCTAAATGACCCTGGAATTGAAAAGCACTACAAATAAACTGTGAAAATGTTGAAACTAGGCATGGTATCATCATTTCACCCACATGGCGTGTGAAAAAAAGTAGAGATGGTTACGGCAAAAACTGGACGCACCTCGTGTACAAACTGGACACTCTCTTTCGAAGTATCAGGGTTTCGGACGAAAACTCATCTGTTACACCGGCTATTCAAAATTTTAATAATTTATTACAACTCTGGACTTTTTTGCGTTCATTGTGACAATTCAAAGCCACATCGTCAACTTTCAACCCTTTCTGACATAATTTGATATTTTTGATGCATTTACTGATTTGTTTTCAGCTAAATGACTCTGAAATGGTTGAAACTTGGCATGGTATCATCATTTCACCCACATGGCATGTGGAAAAAAGTAGAGATGGTTACGACAAAAACTGGATGCACTTCATGTACAAACTAGACACTGTATTTTGAAGTACAACGGTTTCGGACGAAAACTCATCTGTTACACCAGCTATTAATTTTTTTAATAAATTATTACAACTCCGGACTTTTGCGTTTATTATGCATCATTCAAAGCCACATCGTCAACTTTCAACCCTTTCTGACATAATTTGGTATTTTTGATGCATTTACTAATTTATTTTGAGCTAAATGACCCTGAAATTGAAAAGCACTACAAATGAAATCTGAAAAGGTCAAAACTAGCATCGTATCATCATTTCACCTACATGGCATGTGCAAAAAAGTACAGATGGTTACGGCAAAAACTGGACGCACTTCGTGTACAAACTGGACACTCTCTTTCAAAGTATAAGGGTTTCAAACGAAAACTCATCTGTTACACCGGCTATTCAATTTTTTAATAACTTATTACAACTCCGGACTTTTTTGTGTTTATTATGCACCATTCAAAGCCACGTCGTCGACTTTCAACCCTTTCTGACATAATTTGATATTTTGGATGCATTTACTGATTTGTTTTGAGCCAAATGACCCTAAAATTGAAAAGCACTACAAATGAACTCTGAAAATGTCGAAACTTGGCATGGTATCATCATTTCACCTACATGGCATGTGCAAAAAAGTAGAGATGGTTACGGCAAAAACTGGATGCACTGCGTGTACAAACTTGACACTCTCTTTCGAAGTATCAGTGTTTCGGATAAAAACTCATCTGTTACACCGGCTATTCAAAATTTTAAGAACTTATTACAACTCTGGACTTTTTTGCGTTCATTATGCACCATTCAAAGCGACGTCGTCAACTTTCAACCCTTTCTGACATAATTTGATATTTTTTATGCATTTACTTTTTTGTTTTGAGCTAAATGACGCTGGAATTGAAAAGCACTACAAATAAACTCTGAAAAGGTTGGAACTTGGCATGGTATCATCATTTCACCCACATGGCATGTGAAAAAAAGTTGAGATGGTTACGGAAAAACTAGATGCACCTCGTGTACAAACTAGACACTCGTTTTCAAAGTATCAGGGTTTCGGATGAAAACTCATTTGTTACACCGGCTATTCAAAATTTTAATAACTTATTACAACTCCAGACTTTTTTGCGTTCATTTTGCACCATTCAAAGCCACGTCGTCAACTTTCAACCCTTTCTGACATAATTTGATATTTTTGATGCATTTACTCATTTGTTTCAAGCTAAATGACCCTGAAATTGAAAAGCACTACAAATGGACTCTGAAAAGGATGAAACTTGGCATGGTATCGTCATTTCACCCACATGGCATGTGCAAACAAGTAGAGATGGTTACGACAAAAACTGGATGCACTTCGTGTACAAACTACACACTATCTTTTGAAGTATAACGGTTTCGGACGAAAACTCATCTGTTACACCAGCTATTAAATTTTTTAATAAATTATTACAACTCCGGACTTTTTTGCGTTCATTATGCACCATTCAAAGCCACGTCGTCAACTTTCAACCCTTTCTGACATAATTTGGTATTTTTGATGCATTTACTGATTTTTTTTGAGCTAAATGACACTGAAATTGAAAAGCACAACAAATGAAATCTGGAAAGGTCGAAACTGGCATCGTATCATCATTTCACCTACATGGCATGTGCAAAAAAGTAGAGATGGTTACGGCAAAAACTGGACGCACTTCGTGTACAAACTGGACACTCTCTTTCAAAGTATCAGGGTTTCGAACGAAAACTCATCTGTTACACCGGCTATTCAATTTTTTAATAACTTATTACAACTCCGGACTTTTTTGTGTTTATTATGCACCATTCAAAGCCACGTCGTCGAATTTCAACCCTTTCTGACATAATTTGATATTTTGGATGCGTTTACTGATTTGTTTTGAGCTAAATGACCCTAAAATTTAAAAGCACTACAAATGAACTCTGAAAATGTCGAAACTTGGCATGGTATTATCATTTCACCCACATGGCATGTGAAAAAAAGTAGAGATGGTTACGTAAAAAACTGGATGCACCTCATGTACAAACTGGACACTCTCTTTCAAAGTATCAGGGTTTCGGATGAAAACTCATCTGTTACATCGGCTATTCAAAATTTTAATAACTTATTACAACTCCGGACTTTTTTGCGTTCATTTTGCACCATTCAAAGCCACGTCGTCAACTTTCAACCCTTTCTGACATAATTTGATATTTTTGATGCATTTACTGATTTGTTTTGAGCTAAATGACCCTGAAATTGAAAAGCACTACAAATGAACTCTGAAAAGGTTGAAACTTGGCATGGTATCATCATTTCACCCACATGGCATGTGCAAAAAAGTAGAGATGGTTACGACAAAAACTGGATGCACTTCGTGTACAAACTGCACACTTTTTTTTGAAGTATAACGGTTTCAGACATAAACTCATCTCTTTCACCAGCTATTAAATTTTTTAATAAATTATTGCAACTCCGGACTTTTTTGCGTTCATTATGCACCATTCAAAGCCACGTCGTCAACTTTCAACCCTTCTGACATAATTTGGTATTTTTGATGCATTTACTGATTTGTTTTGAGCTAAATAACCCTGAAATTGAAAAGCACTACAAATGAAATCTGAAAATGTCGAAACTTGGCATGGTATCATCATTTCACCTACATGGCATGTGCAAAAAAGTATAGATGGTTACGGCAAAAACTGGATGCACTGGGTGTACAAACTGGACACTCTCTTTCGAAGTATTAGTGTTTCGGATAAAAACTCATCTGTTACACCGGCTATTCAAAATTTTAATAACTTATTACAACTCTAGACTTTTTGCGTTTATTATGCACCATTCAAAGCCACGTCGTCAACTTTCAACCCTTTCTAACATAATTTGATATTTTTGATGCATTTACTGATTTGTTTTGAGCTAAATGACCCTAAAATTGAAAAGCACTACAAATGAACTCTGAAAAGGTCGAAACTTGGCATGGTATCATCATTTCACCTATATGGCATCTGCAAAAAAGTAGAGATGGTTACGGCAAAAACTAGATAGACATCGTGTACAAACTTGACACTCTCTTTCGAAGTATCAGGGTTTCGGAGGAAAACTCATCTGTTACACCGGCTATTCAGCATTTTAATAACATATTAGAACTCCGAACTTTTCTGCGTTCACTATGCACCATTTAAAGCCACGTCGTCAACTTTCAACCCTTTCTGACATAATTTCATATGTTTGATGCATTAACTGATTTGTTTTGAGCTAAATGACCCTGAAACTGAAAAGCACAACAAATGAACTGTGAAAAGGTCAAAACTTGGCATGGTATCATCATTTCGCCCACATGGCATGTGCATAAAAGTAGAGATGGTTACGGCAAAAACTAGATGCACCTCGTGTACAAACTGGACACTCTCTTTTGAAGTATCAGGGTTTCGGACGAAAACTCATCTGTTACACCGGCTATTCAAAATTTTAATAACTTATTACAACTCCGGTCTTTTTTGCGTTCATTATGCACCATTCAAAGCCACGTCGTCAAATTTCAACACTTTCTGATATAATTTGATATTTTTGATGCATTTACTGATTTGTTTTGAGCTAAATGACCCTGGAATTCCAAAGCACTACAAATAAACTCTGAAAAGGTCAAAACTTGGCATGGTATCATCATTTCACCCACATGGCATGTGCAAAAAAGTAGAGATGGTTACGGCAAAAACTGGATGCACTTCGTGTACAAACTGGACACTCTCTTTCGAACTATCTATGTTTCGGACAAAAACTCATCTATTACACCGGGTATTCAAAATTTTAATAACTTATTACAACTTCGGACTTTTTTGCGTTTATTATGCACCATTCAAAGCCACGTCGTCAACTTTCAACCCTTTCTGACATAATTTGATATGTTTCATGCATTTACTGATTTGTTTCAAGCTAAATGACCCTGAAATTGAAAAGCACTACAAATGAAGTCTTAAAAGGTCGGAACATGTTACGGTATCATGATTTCACGCACATGGCATGTACAAAAATGTAGAGATGGTTACGGCGAAAATTGGATGCACTTCGTGTACATACTGGACACTCTCTTTCGAACTATTAGGGTTTCGGACGAAAACTCATCTGTTAAACCGGCTATTCAACATTTTTGTGACGCCCCCGATTCAATCGTACACTAATCATACACGCAAACGTGCACGATCAAGATCAGGGACTCACGGGAAGATGTCACAACACAACTCTACAAATAAAATAAGTCATACAAGCATCATATTACAAGCCAGGGGCCTCGAGGGCTCGAATACAAGAGCTCGATCATAGACGAGTCAGCGGAAGCAACAATATCTGAGTATAGACATAAGTTAAACAAGTTTGCCTTAAGAAGGCTAGCACAAACTGGGATACAGATCGAAAGAGGCGCAGGCCTCCTGCCTGGGATCCTCCTAACTACTCCTGGTCGTCGCCAGCGGGCATCACGTAGTAGTAGGCACCTCCGGTGCAGTAGGAGTCGTCGTCGAAGGTGGCGTCTGGCTCCTGGGCTCCAACATCTGGTTGCGACAACCAGGTAGAAGGGATAGGGGGAAAAGAGGGAGAAAGCAACCGTGAGTACTCATCCAAAGTACTCGCAAGCAAGAAGCTACACTACATATGCATGGGTAAATGTGTAAAGGGCCATATCGGTGGACTGAACTGCAGAAAGCCAGAATAAGAGGGGGGATAGCTAATCCTTTCGAAGACTACGCTTCTGGCAGCCTCCGTCTTGCAGCATATAGAAGAGAGTAGACTGAAGACCTCTAAGTAGCATAATCCTAACCGATGATCCTCCCCTCGTCGCCCTGTGAGAGAGCGATCACCGGTTGTATCTGGCACTTGGAAGGGTGTGTTTTATTTAGTATCCGGTTCTAGTTGTCATAAGGTCAAGGTACAACTCCAAGTCGTCCTGTTACCGAAGATCACGGCTATTCGAATAGATTAACTTCCCTGCAGGGGTGCACCACATACCCCAACACGCTTGATCCCATTTGGCCGGACACACTTTCCTGGGTTATGCCCGGCCTCGGAAGATCAACACGTCGCAGCCCCACCTAGACCAACAGAGAGGTCAGCACGCCGGTCTAAACCTAAGCGCACAGGGGTCTGGGCCCATCGCCCTTAGCACACCGGCACGTTGCGTACGTGGCCGGAAGCAGAACTAGCCCCCTTAATACAAGAGCAGGCTTACGTTCCAATCCGGCGCGCGCCACTCAGTCGCTGACGTCACGAAGGCTTCGGATGATACCACGACGCCGGGATACCCATAACTACTCCCGCGTAGATGGTTAGTGCGTATAGGCCAAATGGCCAGACTCAGATCAAATACCCAGAACTCGTTAAGCGTGTTAAGTATCCGCGAACGCCGACCAGGGCCAGGCCCACCTCTCTCCTAGGTGGTCGGAACCTGCCCTGTCGCTCCGCCTCAAAGATCCACTCGCGGGTGCTCCTCAAGCCGACCCGTCTTTAGTCACCACATGTATCATGTATAAAGTATATAGTATATACCCGTGATCAACTCTCGAGTGATCACGGCCCGATAGTATAGCATGGCAGACGGACAAGGATGTAGGGCCACTGATGAAAAACTAGCATCCTATACTAAGCATTAGGATTGCAGGTAAAGGTAACATCAGTAGTAGCAAGGACAGGCTATGCATCAGGATAGGATTAACGGGAAGCAGTAACATGCTACACTACTCTAATGCAAGCAGTATAGAGAAGAGTAGGCGATATCTGGTGATCAAAGGGGGGCTTGCCTGGTTGCTCTGGCAAGAGAGAGGGGTCGTCAACTCCGTAGTCGATCAGGGCAGCAGCGACGTCAGTCTCGTAGTCTACCGGAGAGAAGGGGGGAGAAACAATAAATATAATGCAAACAAAGCATCACAAAACATAAAGAGGCAACACGCGGTGCTAGGTATGCCCTAACGCGGTAGGAGGTGATACCGACGAAGGGGGGAAACATCCGGGAAAGTATCCACGGTGTTTCGCGTTTTCGGACAGATGAACCGGAGGGGGAAAGTTGCGGGTTCGCTATGCTAGGGATGCGTGGCGGACGAACGGGCTGCGTATCCAGGTTCGCCTCGTCGTTCTGAGCAACTTTCATGTAGAAAGTGTTTTCATCTGAGCTACGGTTTATTTTATATGATTTTCTAAAGTTTTAAATCATTTTTAGAATTTATTTAATTAATTTAATTCAACATTATCCAGAATAGTGCATGCTAACATCAGCATGACGTCAGCAGTCAACAGAGGTGTTGACTGGGTCAATCTGACGGTGGGTCCCACTGGTCATACTCTGCTAACTAATCAACCAATTTAATTAGTTTAACTAACAGGTTAGTTAGGGTAGTTTAATAATTATGTTAATTAAACAGGATTAATTAAGTTAATTAATTAATATTTATATTATTTTTATTTTCTCTTTCTTTTTTTTAATCGTTCTGGGCACGGGGCCCGTTTGTCATAGGCCCAGGGGGCATAACGGGCGCCGGGTGCGGGGCAGAGCCCGAGCGGGTCGGGCGCGTGGAGCCGGCGCAGCCCGGTTGGCCCCGGGCATCGGCCAGGACGGAGGAGAGTGCCGGCCAGGGAGAGTGCCGTCGTGGGCGAGGCCGGCCGAAAAGGGGGCCGCGGTGCGGGGAGGTGGCGGACGCCGGCGAAGGCAGCCGCGCGGGGATGGGGAGCAGGGCCGGCCGCAGCCAGAGTCAGGCGCGGGCGGGGCGCGGCCGAGGACCGTAGTGAGCGCGCGCCGAGGAAGGCGGCAGTGCACGGGCGCACACGTTGGGCATGGTCGAGGCGCGAGCAACAGTGAGCACAACGCAGAGGGAGGAGGTCGGTGGGGTTCCTCACCCGCGTTGCAGGGGAGGCCCGATGCAGGGCGAATGCGACGGCGGGGAGCGGTGGAGTCGAGGAGGCGTTCCGGCGAGGTCCGACGACGGCGCGTGGCGATGCAGCGCCGGCGTCGAGCACGTCAGGTGGCGGGGAGGAGATGAGGAGGCAGGCGGCGAAGCGGCGTTCCAGGCGGCGTAGGGCGTCGAGGGCGCGGTCGGCGCGGCAGGGGAGCCATCGAGGGAGCGGGGACAGGGCGCGAGGACGAGGGCAGGGGCCGGCGAGGCGGCGTTCGACGGGGCCGGGGCAACTGCCCCGATCCAGATCCCATCGGGGGAGGGGAGGAGAGGCGTGGGGAATCGAGGGGAGGGGAGTGGACCGGGAGGGGGAGTGGGGTCTGTGTGCGGTAGTGGCTAGGGTTTGGGGAGGGGGGAGGGGGTTATGCTGGGGGCGACTGGGCCGGCCTGGGGCCCGATGGCCTGCTGGGCCGTGGCCCAGTTGGGGGTCTTTCTTTTTCACGTTTGTTTTGTTAGGTTTGTTTTTTTATTCCTTTTATTTTATTTATTGTCTTTTACTGTTTTTCAAAAATGTTTAGCACCTAATTGATTTTTATAAAATATGGGAGCTAGCTCATAATTTGCAGTGCATTAGATCCTAGCACCGAAAACTAGTTTGGGTGAAATACTATTTCATATTAGATTTAGATTAATTAAAAGGTTATTAAATAATGTATTCAGCCACTGTTTGAGATTTTTTTAAATGACTTCTCACATTTCAATAATGTTGTTTACAATTTTATCCTAGCCTCTGATTTATCTACTATTTATTGAACATTTTAGTTTTTAAGTTTGAAAACTTTTGTTGTTTGCCTTTAATTAAATTTTGAATTTGAATCGGCTTCTAAACTAACGCAATTATCAACAGTAACGGAGGTGATGTGGCATCATTAGCAGAGGTTACTGTAGCTTGATTATCCGGGCATCACAATTCTCCTCCACTACAAGAAATCTCATCCCGAGATTTAAGAGGTAGTGAAAGGGGGGAAGGTTTGGTAACGAATCTATCGGGTCTTCTCATTCTGGCTTGCTCTTCTCAAAGAGACCGGTCCAGTACATTGATGTCTTCATTTCTCTGCTTCAGGTCATCATGATGTAGCACACATCCTTTCTTCGGGATCTTCATCGTACTTACGGAAAAGGATATGGGGAAGACTCGGGAAGGACGGTCCTCTACAAGGTTGCTTATCTGGTGGATAAAATCAGGGAAGGTGACGGGAAGTAACTCTCGAATTCAAACTTGAGAAAACTTCGTGAGTTAGCAAGACGGTGCAATAAGATGTTTCGAGCATATAGGCAATCGTTCATTGCCTGAAACTGAGTGTGAGAGGGGTTCAGAGTAACGAGAATAAGTATCATATTTGATACCATAATGGATGATTACTCAGAAGGTGGCTCGTGAATTACTTATGAGGCCTCGCATGAGGAATAACTTTGGAAACGGGGGGGTATCGGAGAGTCAGGTTTCGATCCTGTGGAACTGTGGGTTATGGGCCCACCATGTGGGTTAAAGACAGAAAGAGTGGTGTCATGTTGCACGGTTATGATAACCATGCAGGTCAGACCATAACCTGTCGGTTATGTCGGCAACAGCGTCGGTACCAAGGGCAGGGGACGAAGAGAACCATTTTCCTGCTCGTTGAACGAGGCGGACCAATAGGCAAGGTTCTCGTCTATCGGTGGTTACCGGAATGTCATCAACAAAAGCAACAGGGTCTTACTGACAGAATTGTACACTGAGGTGTTAACATAAGCAGGGAATTAATACTGCTTAGATCATAATGATCACCAGAAAGGTTAGACAAAACAATGGAAAGGAAAAGGTGTTTATCAGATTAACAAAACAATGGAAAGGAAAATGTGTTTTAAACACATATTTCAGGGGTATATCCTTCCCAAGGGCAAGCAAAGCATGATATCCACGACGGGATATAACGTAGAAAACCATTTAGGTAAGGGGGAGGAATCTCATGATATTACCCATACAACGGTGTTAGGATAAATGCTAAAGAAAATTTAGCATTGTGCTTCAAATGCTCTTATTGAAAATTGGATTACCACAGACATACTTCGAGGTAGCACTGACATGGTCTTCAAGCAAAGGTCAAACTTTGGATACAGGAAGGATCCATCAGGAACAACTAGTAGAATAAGTCTTACAATTTCCTCATGGAAAAATGATTAACCTTGTTAAAAAGGAAACTATAACACTAGGTCCTCCGGTCAGGTGTGCACGACATCACCTTACCGGGTCATATGAGGATCAATGTTATAACTCTTGAAAATATGTTTCAACCATCATATCTGACCGAGATTCAGATCTGATTGGTGTCAAAATAACTCAGACACGGGTTTCCTGAAAATAAAAGGTGCAACACAAATTGACGATATGACGTTGTAAGATTCTCGGGAAATGGACTATGGAAGCAAGTTCCGAAACAAGAGTTCATTAGTAAACCAACGAGAGGATGAGGAGGTGGCTGATAGGCTCATCAACAAATCATCGAGATTTCCAAAGTATGGATTTCTCAATTATGTGAACAAGGAAATATCATTTGTCGGATCAAATGATATAATGATGTATGCTCGGGGGAAACATACACAACTGAACAATGATAGAAGGGGGCACCCAGGAATCTAGACTAGGTAGCACGATCAATGTTCGAATGATGATTCAATAAGCAATAGACTTAGAATGAAACTGTAGACCAATAACTTCAAAGCAATAGGGTTGCTAGAAGTTTAGAATTTACACATCATAGACCATTTGTCGGTATTCCGGTTAGAAACAACACAGAGACCAAGAAAGAAAGGTGATGGTGAGAAGTATTACCTGTATCAGGAATCCTTAAGAGGTGGTGAAATTCTCATGACTTTCTTGACATTAAAGATGGTAATACTCCAAGGTGAAGAAGAACAAATGCTGGATAGCAAGGAAATCAAGGTATAACACAAAACACGAACAAGTTTGTGTTGGAGGGAAGTCAATAAAGTGGTCGATGGTAACACAAATCATCGAGGGCAAGGATGGTATTTCTTCATCATGAACTCAATTGATATCTTGGAAGATCTCGGAATGTTGATGATGATCACGACACATTTGCCGAGAGATTACATGAAGATGTAATCAATCGGTGATGACATCTAGTCAAACGAATGATAAGCGGAAGGTTATTGGAACCATGGTTACGACACAAACTCAAAATCAAGCTTGCGGTTCAATCCGAAATGATATGATGAGGAAAATCGACGTAAGCTTAGCTCATCATCAAGAATTGTGCTCCATGAAGAAGGATCAGGTAGCACAGTTAAAATTTAGCACAATGATGATATAGCCGATCAGGCTAGGAATGACTTAAATGATTATTAACTCATAAGCAACAACAATTACTTAAGAGTTATTGAATCAGAGTGCGGAATCGATCCACTTATTGGTGTCCTCGGTTGACGACAACCCAGAACCCAGGAAAATTGGAATCGGTGAGAAATAATAGTTGATGAAGAACCCATAAGAAGTTATGCAGTTCTATGATATTCTTGAGATACCAGAGTGTAATACACGATGGTAGATCAAAGTAAAGGTAGGTCAAGTGCAATGATCTGCATAAGACAAGTACTTCAACTTGTCCGAGAGATAGTATTAAGGAGAAAATATGGTCGGATCCATGATTGTAAAGGACCAAATATAGTTACAGGACGAACTTATAACAAGGGGATTATTATCATTTACAAGAAGCTTCAAAGAAAAGTTCCACATCGGGCCCATGGGCATGAACGCAAGGCTCAAGGTCGACTCCCACTTCTCCAATGCATAACCTTTCATTCACTTCTCACTTTCGAAGAAGTTGTAGTGTTTGAAATTTTATCTGGCAAAATACCAGAGGTGTATGACTCGTGAAAGCTTTCGAGTTCACACAGTTTAGAGAAGGCATAAGTTCAACCCATAGGGGCTTCTTAGAAACATATACCACAAGTTTCAAGAGTAAATATCACAAGCTTGAAAGTAGAGCAAGGTTGAGAAAGTAGATGATACCATTTACCAAAGGCATTATGTATCCGTGGGAAGGCTCACAAGGTTATTGAATATGAAGGACGCTGTCGGATAATAATCCAACAGTGGATATGGCGATCCATAAGGGAGCTGATGTGAGTATCAATACCCAATCAGAGGAGGAAGAATGCAAATGCATCGATTTATAGAACATTTGAATAATTCAACATCTAAATAGCAAAGTAATTATGATTTTCAAATCAAGGGATCAGGAGCAAAAGCTCTGATCAAGGATGGATAAGTCAACTAGACTTAGGGGTAAGATCGATGGCAATCTGATTGGCCAAGAACCAGCTCATGTTCAAAAGACGTCTGAGCCGGAAGATAATTTATAAGGATCAACTGATGATTGCGTGCATTCACACACATATAGAATCAACGGACTTAAAATGATAGTGACAAAGGCTGCCCATAAGATTACTATACTTATGGGATTAACCATAATGCAAGTAAGCAAGAATTTCAAGAGCAAAAGGCTCCTGAGGATTTTCGGAAGACCGAATGGTATTTCGATGACCATTGTGAAACACATGAACAACTGGGGGATGAGCAGATACTCGATAAGTGCGAGAATTATCCGTAGGGGTATTCAGGTGACAAAGAACAGCAAGGCGGTAAGCTCAAAGGATTATCGAAACAACGACGAGTATTTCGGGGTATCTTGTAATAATAATACTAACTGGGAATAAAAGTAAGAACGACAGGTGTAAGTATTTATCCATAGGGATTTTTCGGTGGTAGGGAATTGCAAAAGCAATGGCACAAAGTTTCGGGAGAACATCGGAGAGTATTATCAGAATCTTCTGTTGAGGTAGTCGATCATCTGTAATGAAGGGCTCTCCAGAGAAAGTGATAACGAGATCCTAATGTTAGATTTATCAAAATTCATTTAACCCGAATAGAAGAGAGTTCAGAGTCCCAGAGTAAGGATCGAGGAGTAAAAGATCCTAATACCACCCAGATGGCGACGTGGGCCCGTAAGGCACACAGCCATGTTAGTAAAGTTTTAGTAATGTCTAGACTCAACTTCGGCCAAGGAGTGTGGAAGGGGGATTCCTACAGACAGTCGGCTCTGATACCAACTTGTGACGCCCCCGATTCAATCGTACACTAATCATACACGCAAACGTGCACGATCAAGATCAGGGACTCACGGGAAGATATCACAACACAACTCTACAAATAAAATAAGTCATACAAGCATCATATTACAAGCCAGGGGCCTCGAGGGCTCGAATACAAGAGCTCGATCATAGACGAGTCAGCGGAAGCAACAATATCTGAGTACAGACATAAGTTAAACAAGTTTGCCTTAAGAAGGCTAGCACAAACTGGGATACAGATCGAAAGAGGCGCAGGCCTCCTGCCTGGGATCCTCCTAACTACTCCTGGTCGTCGTCAGCGGGCATCACGTAGTAGTAGGCACCTCCGGTGCAGTAGGAGTCGTCGTCGAAGGTGGCGTCTGGCTCCTGGGCTCCAACATTTGGTTGCGACAACCAGGTAGAAGGGATAGGGGGAAAAGAGGGAGAAAGCAACCGTGAGTACTCATCCAAAGTACTCGCAAGCAAGAAGCTACACTACATTTGCATGGGTAAATGTGTAAAGGGCCATATCGGTGGACTGAACTGCAGAAAGCCAGAATAAGAGGGGGGATAGCTAATCCTTTCGAAGACTACGCTTCTGGCAGCCTCCGTCTTGCAGCATATAGAAGAGAGTAGACTGAAGACCTCCAAGTAGCATCGTATAGCATAATCCTAACCGATGATCCTCCCCTCGTCGCCCTGTGAGAGAGCGATCACTGGTTGTATCTGGCACTTGGAAGGGTGTGTTTTATTTAGTATCCGGTTCTAGTTGTCATAAGGTCAAGGTACAACTCCAAGTCGTCCTGTTACCGAAGATCACGGCTATTCGAATAGATTAACTTCCCTGCAGGGGTGCACCACATACCCCAACACGCTTGATCCCATTTGGCCGGACACACTTTCCTGGGTTATGCCCGGCCTCAGAAGATCAACACGTCGCAGCCCCACCTAGACCAACAGAGAGGTCAGCACGCCGGTCTAAACCTAAGCGCACAGGGGTCTGGGCCCATCGCCCTTAGCACACCTGCACGTTGCGTACGCGACAGGAAGCAGAACTAGCCCCCTTAATACAAGAGCAGGCTTACGTTCCAATCCGGCGCGCGCCACTCAGTCGCTGACGTCACGAAGGCTTCGGATGATACCACGACGCCGGGATACCCATAACTACTCCCGCGTAGATGGTTAGTGCGTATAGACCAAATGGCCAGACTCAGATCAAATACCCAGAACTCGTTAAGCGTGTTAAGTATCCGCGAACGCCGACCAGGGCCAGGCCCACCTCTCTCCTAGGTGGTCGGAACCTGCCCTGTCGCTCCGCCTCAAAGATCCACTCGCGGGTGCTCCTCAAGCCGACCCGTCTTTAGTCACCACATGTATCATGTATAAAGTATATAGTATATACCCGTGATCAACTCCCGAGTGATCACGGCCCGATAGTATAGCATGGCAGACGGACAAGGATGTAGGGCCACTGATGAAAAACTAGCATCCTATACTAAGCATTAGGATTGCGGGTAAAGGTAACATCAGTAGTAGCAAGGACAGGCTATGCATCAGGATAGGATTAACGGGAAGCAGTAACATGCTACACTACTCTAATGCAAGCAGTATAGAGAAGAGTAGGCGATATCTGGTGATCAAAGGGGGGCTTGCCTGGTTGCTCTGGCAAGAGAGAGGGGTCGTCAACTCCGTAGTTGATCAGGGCAGCAGCGACGTCAGTCTCGTAGTCTACTGGAGAGAAGGAGGGAGAAACAATAAATATAATGCAAACAAAGCATCACAAAACATAAAGAGGCAATACGCGGTGCTAGGTATGCCCTAACAAGGTAGGAGGTGATACCGACGAAGGGGGGAAACATCCGGGAAAGTATCCACGGTGTTTCGCGTTTTCGGACAGATGAACCGGAGGGGGAAAGTTGCGGGTTCGCTATGCTAGGGATGCATGGCGGACGAACGGGCTGCGTATCCGGGTTTGTCTCGTCGTTCTGAGCAACTTTCATGTAGAAAGTGTTTTCATCTGAGCTACGGTTTATTTTATATGATTTTCTAAAGTTTTAAATCATTTTTAGAATTTATTTAATTAATTTAATTCAACATTATCCAGAATAGTGCATGCTGACGTCAGCATGACATCAGCATGACGTCAGCAGTCAACAGAGGTGTTGACTGGGTCAATCTGACGGTTGGTCCCACTGGTCATACTCTGCTAACTAATCAACCAATTTAATTAGTTTAACTAACAGGTTAGTTAGGGTAGTTTAATAATTATGTCAATTAAACAGGATTAATCAAGTTAATTAATTAATATTTATATTATTTTTATTTTTATTTTCTCTTTCTTTTTTTTAATCGTTCTGGGCACGGGGCCCGTTTGTCATAGGCCCAGGGGGCATAACGGGCGCCGGGTGCGGGGCAGAGCCCGAGCGGGTCGGGCGCGTGGAGCCGGCGCAGCCCGGTTGGCCCCGGGCACCGGCCAGGACGGAGGAGAGCGCCGGCCAGGGAGAGTGCCGTCGTGGGCGAGGCCGGCCGAAAAGGGGGCCGCGGTGCGGGGAGGTGGCGGACGCCGGCGAAGGCAGCCGCGCGGGGATGGGGAGCAGGGCCGGCCGCAGCCAGAGTCAGGCGCGGGCGGGGCGCGGCCGAGGACCGTAGTGAGCGCGCGCCGAGGAAGGCGGCAGTGCACGGGCGCACACGTTGGGCATGGTCGAGGCGCGAGCAACGGTGAGCACAACGCAGAGGGAGGAGGTCGGTGGGGTTCCTCACCCGCGTTGCAGGGGAGGCCCGATGCAGGGCGAATGCGACGGCGGGGAGCGGTGGAGTCGAGGAGGCGTTCCGGCGGGGTCCGACAACGGCGCGTGGCGATGCAGCGCCGGCGTCGAGCACGTCGGGTGGCGGGGAGGAGATGAGGAGGCGGGCGGCGAAGCGGCGTTCCAGGCGGCGTAGGGCGTCGAGGGCGCGGTCGGCGCGGCAGGGGAGCCATCGAGGGAGCGGGGACAGGGCGCGAGGACGAGGGCAGGGGCCAGCGAGGCGGCGTTCGACGGGGCCGGGGCAACTGCCCCGATCCAGATCCCATCGGGGGAGAGGGGGAGAGGCGTGGGGAATCGAGGGGAGGGGAGTGGACCGACAGGGGGAGTGGGGTCTGTGTGCGGTAGTGGCTAGGGTTTGGGGAGGGGGGAGGGGGTTATGCTGGGGGCGACTGGGCCGGCCTGGGGCCCGATGGCCTGCTGGGCCGTGGCCCAGTTGGGGGTCTTTCTTTTTCTCGTTTGTTTTGTTAGGTTTGTTTTTTTATTCCTTTTATTTTATTTATTGTCTTTTACTGTTTTTCAAAAATGTTTAGCACCTAATTGATTTTTATAAAATATGGGAGCTAGCTCATAATTTGCAGTGCATTAGATCCTAGCACCGAAAACTAGTTTGGGTGAAATACTATTTCATATTAGATTTAGATTAATTAAAAGGTTATTAAATAATGTATTCAGCCACTGTTTAAGATTTTTTTAAATGACTTATCACATTTCAATAATGTTGTTTACAATTTTATCCTAGCCTCTGATTTATCTACTATTTATTGAACATTTTAGTTTTTAAGTTTGAAAACTTTTGTTGTTTGCCTTTAATTAAATTTTGAATTTGAATCGGCTTCTGAACTAACGCGATTATCAACAGTAACGGAGGTGATGTGGCATCATTAGCAGAGGTTACTGTAGCTTGATTATCCGGGCGTCACGATTTTAATAACATATTACAACTCCGGACTTTTCTGCATTCACTATGCACCATTTAAAGCCACGCCGTCAACTTTCAACCCTTTCTGACATAATTTGATATGTTTGATGCATTTACTGATTTGTTTTGAGCTAAATGACCCTAAAATTGAAAAGCAGTACAAATAAACTCTGAAAAGGTCAAAACTTGGCATGGTAACATCATTTCACCCACATGGCATGTGCAAAAAAGTAGAGATGGTTACGGCAAAAACTGGATGCACCTGATGTACAAACTGGACACTCTCTTTGGAAGTATCAGGGTTTCGGACGAAAACTCATCTGTTACACCGGCTATTCAAAATTTTAAAAACTTATTACAACTCTGGACTTTTTTGCGTTCATTATGCACCATTCAAAGCCACGTCGTCAACTTTCAACCCTTTCTGACATAATTTGATATTTTTTATGCATTTACTTTTTTGTTTTGAGCTAAATGACGCTAGAATTGAAAAGCACTGCAAATAAACTCTGAAAAGGTTGAAACTTGGCATGGTATCATCATTTCACCCACATGGCATGTGAAAAAAAGTAGAGATGGTTACGGAAAAACTGGATGCACCTCGTGTACAAACTAGACACTCTCTTTCAAAGTATCAGGGTTTCAGATGAAAACTCATCTGTTACACCGGCTATTCAAAATTTTAATAACTTATTACAACTCCGGACTTTTTTACGTTCATTTTGCACCATTCAAAGCCACGTCGTTAACTTTCAACCCTTTCTAACATAATTTGGTATTTTTGATGCATTTACTCATTTGTTTTGAGCTAAATGACCCAGAAATTGAAAAGCACTACAAATGAACTCTGAAAAGGTTGAAACTTGGCATGGTATCGTCATTTCACCCACATGGCACATAATTTGATATTTTTTATGCATTTACTTTTTTGTTTTGAGCTAAATGACGCTAGAATTGAAAAGCACTACAAATAAACTCTGAAAAGGTTGAAACTTGGCATGGTATCATCATTTCACCCACATGGCATGTGAAAAAAAGTAGAGATGGTTACGGAAAAACTGGATGCACCTCGTGTACAAACTAGACACTCTCTTTCAAAGTATCAGGGTTTCAGATGAAAACTCATCTGTTACACTGGCTATTCAAAATTTTAATAACTTATTACAACTCCGGACTTTTTTACGTTCATTTTGCACCATTCAAAGCCACGTCGTCAACTTTCAACCCTTTCTAACATAATTTGATATTTTTGATGCATTTACTCATTGTTTTGAGCTAAATGACCCTGAAATTGAAAAGCACTACAAATGAATTCTGAAAAGGTTGAAACTTGGCATGGTATTATCATTTCACCCACATGGTATGTGAAAAAAAGCAGAGATGGTTACGGAAAAAACTGGATGCACCTCATGTACAAACTGGACACTCTCTTTCAATGTATCAGGGTTTCGGATGAAAACTCATCTGTTACATCGGCTATTCAAAATTTTAATAACTTATTACAACTCCGGACTTTTTGCGTTCATTTTGCACCATTCAAAGCCACGTCGTTAACTTTCAACCCTTTCTAACATAATTTGGTATTTTTGATGCATTTACTCATTTGTTTTGAGCTAAATGACCCTGAAATTTAAAAGCACTACAAATGAACTCTGAAAAGGTTGAAACTTGGCATGGTATCGTCATTTCACCCACATGGCATGTGCAAACAAGTAGAGATGGTTACGACAAAAACTGGAAGCACTTGGTGTACAAATTGCACACTGTCTTTTGAAGTATAATGGTTTCGGACGAAAACTCATCTGTTACACCAGCTATTAAATTTTTTAATAAATTATTACAACTCCGGACTTTTTTGCGTTCATTATGCACCATTCAAAGCCACGTCGTCAACTTTCAACTCTTTCTGGCATAATTTGGTATTTTTGATGCATTTAGTGATTTTTTTGTGCTAAATGACCCTGAAATTGAAAAGCACTACAAATGAAATCTGAAAAGGTCAAAACTGGCATCGTATCATCATTTCACCTACATGGCATGTGCAAAAAAGTAGAGATGGTTACGGCAAAAACTGGACGCACTTCGTGTACAAACTGGACACTCTCTTTCAAAGTATCAGGGTTTCGAACGAAAACTCATCTGTTACACCGGTATTCAATTTTTTAATAACTTATTACAACTCCGGACTTTTTTGTGTTTATTATGCACCATTCAAAGCCATGTCGTCGACTTTCAACCCTTTCTGACATAATTTGATATTTTTGATGCATTTACTGATTTGTTTTGAGCTAAATGACCCTAAAATTGAATAGCACTACAAATGAACTCTGAAAATGTCGAAACTTGGCATGGTATTATCATTTCACCCACATGGCATGTGAAAAAAAGTAGAGATGGTTACGGAAAAAACTGGATGCACCTCATGTACAAACTGGACACTCTCTTTCAATGTATCAGGGTTTCGCATGAAAACTCATCTGTTACATCAGCTATTCAAAATTTTAATAACTTATTACAACTCGGACTTTTTTGCGTTCATTTTGCACCATTCAAAGCCACGTCGTCAACTTTCAACACTTTCTGACATAATTTGATATTTTTGATGCATTTACTGATTTGTTTTGAGCTAAATGACCCTAAAATTGAAAAGCACTACAAATGAACTCTGAAAAGGTCGAAACTTGGCATCGTATCATCATTTCACCCACATGGCATGTGCAAAAAAGTAGAGATGGTTACGACAAAAACTGGATGCACCTCATGTACAAACTGGACACTCTCTTTCAATGTATCAGGGTTTCGGATGAAAACTCATCTGTTACATCGGCTATTCAAAATTTTAATAACTTATTACAACTCCGGACTTTTTTGCGTTCATTTTGCACCATTCAAAGCCACATCGTTAACTTTCAACCCTTTCTAACATAATTTGGTATTTTTGATGCATTTACTCATTTGTTTTGAGCTAAATGACCCTGAAATTGAAAAGCACTACAAATGAACTCTGAAAAGGTTGAAACTTGGCATGGTATCGTCATTTCACCCACATGGCATGTGCAAACAAGTAGAGATGGTTACGACAAAAACTGGAAGCACTTGGTGTACAAACTGCACACTGTCTTTTGAAGTATAATGGTTTCGGACGAAAACTCATCTGTTACACCAGCTATTAAATTTTTTAATAAATTATTACAACTCCGGACTTTTTTGTGTTCATTATGCACCATTCAAAGCCACGTCGTCAACTTTCAACCCTTTCTGGCATAATTTGGTATTTTTGATGCATTTACTGATTTGTTTTGAGCTAAATAACCCTGAAATTGAAAAGCACTACAAATGAAATCTGAAAATGTCGAAACTTGGCATGGTATCATCATTTCACCTACATGGCATGTGCAAAAAAGTAGAGATGGTTACGGCAAAAACTGGATGCACTGCGTGTACAAACTGGACACTCTCTTTCGAAGTATCAGTGTTTCGGACAAAAACTCATCTGTTACACCGGCTATTCAAAATTTTAATAACTTATTACAACTCCAGACTTTTTGCATTTATTATGCACCATTCAAAGCCACGTCGTCAACTTTCAACACTTTCTAACATAATTTGATATTTTTGATGCATTTACTGATTTGTTTTGAGCTAAATGACCCTAAAATTGAAAAGCACTACAAATGAACTCTGAAAATGTCGAAACTTGGCATGGTATTATCATTTCACCCACATGGCATGTGAAAAAAAGTAGAGATGGTTACGGAAAAAACTGGATGCACCTCATGTACAAACTGGACACTCTCTTTCAATGTATCAGGGTTTCGGATGAAAACTCATCTGTTACATCGGCTATTCAAAATTTTAATAACTTATTACAACTCCGGACTTTTTTGCGTTCATTTTGCACCATTCAAAGCCACGTCGTCAACTTTCAACACTTTCTGACATAATTTGATATTTTTGATGCATTTACTGATTCATTTTGAGCTAAATGACCCTGAAATTGAAAAGCACTACAAACTGGATGCACTTCGTGTACAAACTGCACACTGTCTTTTGAAGTATAACGGTTTCGGACATAAACTCATCTCTTTCACCAGCTATTAATTTTTTTAATAAATTATTACAACTCCGGACTTTTTTGCATTCATTATGCACCATTCAAAGCCACGTCGTCAACTTTCAACCCTTTCTGACATAATTTGGTATTTTTGATGCATTTACTGATTTGTTTTGAGCTAAATAACCCTGAAATTGAAAAGCACTACAAATGAAATATGAAAATGTCGAAACTTGGCATCGTATCATCATTTCACCTACATGGCATGTGCAAAAAAGTAGAGATGGTTACGGCAAAAACTGGATGCACTTCGTGTACAAACTGGACACTCTCTTTCAAAGTATCAGGCTTTCGGACGAAAACTCATCTGTTACACCGGCTATTCAATTTTTTAATAACTTACTACAACTCCGGACTTTTTTGCGTTTATTATGCACCATTCAAAGCCACGTCGTCAACTTTCAACCCTTACTGACATAATTTGATATTTTTGATGCATTTACTTATTTGTTTTGAGCTAAATGGTCCCAAAATTGAAAAGCACTACAAATGAACTCTGAAAAGGTCGAAACTTGGCATGGTATCATCATTTCACCCACATGGCATTTGCAAAAAAGTAGAGATGGTTATGGCAAAAACTGGACGCACTTCGTGTACAAACTCGACACTCTCTTTCGAAGTTTCAAGGTTTCGGATGAAAACTCATCTGTTACACCGGCTATTCAAAATTTTAATAACTTATTACAACTCCGGACTTTTTGCGTTTATTATGCACCATTTAAAGCCACGTCGTCAACTTTCAACCCTTTCTGAAATAATTTGATATTTTTGATGCATTTACTAGTTTGTTTTGAGCTAAATGACCCTGAAATTGAAAAGCACTACAAATGAACTCTGAAAAGGTCGAAACTTGGCATGGTATCATCATTTCACCTACATGGCATGTGCAAAAAAGTAGAGATGGTTACGACAAAAATTGGATGCACTTCGTGTACAAACTGAACACTGTCTTTTGAAGTATAACGGTTTCGGACGAAAACTCATCTGTTACACCGGCTATTCAAAATTTTAATAACTTATTACAACTCCAGACTTTTTGCGTTCATTATGCACCATTCAAAGCCACGTCGTCAACTTTCAACCCTTTCTGACATAATTTGATATTTTTGATGCATTTATTGATTTGTTTTGAGCTAAATGACCCTGAAATTGAAAATCACTATAAATGAACTCTGAAAAGGTCGAAACTTGGCATCGTATCATCATTTCACCTACATGGCATGTGCAAAAAAGTAGAGATGGTTACGAAAAAACTGGATACACTTTGTGTACAAACTGGACACTCTCTTTCGAAGTATCATGGTTTCTGATGAAAACTCATCTGTTACACTGGCTATTCAAAATTTTAATAACTTATTACAACTCCGGTCTTTTTTGCGTTCATTATGCACCATTCAAAGACACATCATCAACTTTCAACTCATTCTAACATAATTTGATATTTTTGATGCATTTACTGATTTGTTTTGAGCTAAATGACCCTGAAATTGAAAAGCACAACAAATGAACTCTGAAAAGGTCGAAACTTGGCATGGTATCATCATTTCACCCACATGGCATGTGCAAAAAAGTAGAGATGCTTACGACTAAAACTGTATGCACTTCGTGTACAAACTGTACACTCTCTTTCGAAGTATCAGTGTTTCGGACAAAAACTTATCTGTTAGACCGGCTATTCAAAATTTTAATAACTTATTACAACTCCAGACATTTTTGCGTTTATTTGCTATATTATTTACTGTTTTGAATGTTTATGGGGTTTATTATACACTTTTATATCATTTTTGGGACTAACCTATTAACCCAGAGCCTAGTGCCAGTTTCTGTTTTTACCCTGTTTTACGGTTTCGAAGAAAAGGAAAACCGGAGTCCAATTGACCTGAAACTTCACGGAACTCATTTTTGTAAGGAAAGAAGCCCAGAAGACCTGGAGTGCACATCGGGGGATCTGCGAGGAGGTCACGAGGCAGGGGGCGCGCCCACCCCCCTGGGCGCGCCCTCCACCCTCTTGAGCCCCTCATGGCCCCCTAACGTACTTCTTCCGCCTATATATCTCCATATACCCTAAAAACATCAGTGGGCACAATAGATCGGGAGTTCCGCCGCCAGAAGCCTCCGTAGCCACCGAAAACCAATCTAGACCCGTTCCGGCACCCTGCGGGAGGGGGAATCCTTCTCCGGTGGCCATCTTCATCATCCTGGTGCTCTCCATTAAGAGGAGGGAGTAGTTCTCCCTCTGGGCTGAGGGTATGTACCAGTAGCTATGTGTTTGATCTCTCTCTCTCTCTCTCTCGTGTTCTTGAGGTGATACGATCTTGATGTATCACGAGCTTTGCTATTATATTTGGATCCTATGATGTTTCTTCCCCCCTCTACTCTCTTGTAATGAATTGAGTTTCCCCTTTGAAGTTATCTTATCGGATTGAGTCTTTAAAGATTTGAGAACACTTGCTGTATGTCTTGCAGTGGATATCTGTGGTGATAATGGGATATCACGTGATTCATTTGATGTATGTTTTGGTGATCAACTTGCGGGTTCCGCCCATGAATCTATGCATAGGGGTTGGCACACGTTTTCATCGTGATTCTCCGGTAGAAACTTTGGGGCACTCTTTTAGGTTCTATGTGTTGGTTGAATAGATGAATCTGAGATTGTGTGATGCATATCGTATAGTCATACCCACGGATACTTGAGGTGACATTGGAGTATCTAGGTGACATTAGGGTTTTGGTTGATTTGTGTCTTAAGGTGTTATTCTAGTACGAACTCTAGGGCTGTTTGTGACACTTATAGGAATAGCCCAACGGATTGATTGGAAAGAATAACTTTGAGGTGGTTTCATACCCTACCATAATCTCTTCATTTGTTCTCCGCTATTAGTGACTTTGGAGTGACTCTTTGTTGCATGTTGAGGGATAGTTATGTGATCCAATTATGATATTATTGTTGAGAGGACTTGCACTAGTGAAAGTATGAACCCTAGGCCTTGATTCCCAGCATTGCAATACCGTTTACGCTCACTTTTATCATTCGTTACCTTGCTGTTTTTATTTTTTCAGATTACAAATACCTTTATCTACCATCCATATACCACTTGATGAGGACATCAATACCATTGTTACACCCACAGCCCCTACTGTTACATATACTGGACCAATTACTAGAGCTCGCGCACGCCAATTAAATTACCAGGTACTTTCGTTTCTTGGTAATGATTCTAATGTTCATGAGATTATGATGCTGCCTAAATTGGATACATTTGTTTTGCTTTCAAATGAAGGGCCTAGCTTGGAGAAGGATGAACATTGGAGCAAGAACACGCATGGAGTTGATGGCATGCGCAAGGGGATCAAGAACGGAGTTACAAGTGATGATTTCAGGACTTTGAAGCCGCCATAAGGAGTGCATGAAGCCATGGACGAAATATACAAGATGCCACTTCATAATATTCGTCCATAGGCTATTCTAGGTGCTGCGTCACCTTATTAATGGGCCAGGCCCATGTAATTTCGAAATACTTAAGTATAGGCTATTTTTAGAGTCCGTATGTGTGGGGAAACAAGAGTTAGGGTTGGTTTCGGACCCCACCCTCAAGGGCCACGAAATTCCCCTCTCTTCCTCCATATATACAGCCCTTAGGGCGTCGTTTAGACTTTGGGTTTTGTTTAGATTAAAAGTTCGCCATAGCTGCAACTTCTCGTACTTCGTTTGTGTCCAACGACCAGACCAAGACGTCACAGAACCCCACCTTGATCAATAAAGCTTTCATCTTATATTCGCAATATCCAGATTGCAATCTCAGTTTCTTGCTTGTTCTTCGTTTGCTCGCAGGAAACAGGCCCTCATCGTCAGGTTGATCGTGCTCCGGCGTGGTCAATAACCCCTCGGAAGTTGGTTTAGCGATTGCTAAGGCGTGACGTCTCGCACGTTCGTAGTCGGATCGTCAAGGTCGACTCCCACAGAAAACGATAGCCACCATCTCATCGAAACATCGGGACACCTTTGCCTCTATCAAGTGGTATCAGATTTCCAGGTTGCTCAGTGAGATTTTTACAGTTTTTCGTAGATTAGATCGAGTCTGTTCTTCATACTGTAGGTCCACGAAAAAGCCACAAGAAAAAAAATTAGGGTTAGTTCATCATATCCAAACCAATCTGAGCCTTTGCATAATCTTTTTAGGGCTTTTGCTTTGTTGAATTTGCGGTTGCATCATCGTGTCAAGTTGCTGGTCTTAGAGTCTAGTCTTTTAGAGTTTCGAGTTCTGGTCATAAGTTGTCACGCCGCCGCCGCACCATCATTATCGCCCATCTACCACTTTTGCTTATCCGCCACCGCTCTGAATCCTTATCCATATACCACTACCAATCCGTATCCATATACCACCATCAATCTCTATCCATATACCACCACCGCTACCATATACCACCACCGCTACCATATACCACCACCGCTGCCATATACCACAACCATATATCCACCACCAATCCGAGTTCTTCTCATATTAGGTTTGTTCTTGAGATCAATCTCAATTCCGATTCGTGTTTCCTTGCCTGCGTAGGTCTCGGAAAAAAAAGAGTCTGGAGACCCCCGGGCAGTTTTTAGGCCAAAATTTTCACGGGCAAAAATATTTTTTCCTATCCTATTTTTAGGCTTTTCTCAGTCTTTTGAGCCACGTGCCATCATAGTGATTTTTTCTCGCACTTTTTCGTCGTCGCTGCCCTGATTTCCGAAAAAAAAGTGAATTTTTTTTTCGTGCCCATCCTATCAGTTTGACGAGGGAAGAGTTTTGAGACACTCGCCATTATAGTAATTTTTCGCAAAAAAAAAGAGGAGCGCAAAAAAAAGGAGCGCAAAAAAAAGCGAAAAAAAAGTTCCAGAGTGTGCTTTTCCCTTATTTACGTGCAGCGCCGTGATTTTGTTAGTGTTCTAGGCTCGCGTCTCTAGCACGGTCTAGCCTAGGACCAGCACAGTACCGTTGTTGAGCGTTTATTCAACTTTGCATCTCTGAATTGATTATTGCTGACCCTTTTTGCTACCATACTATAAGCCTTCCCAGCTCCACATACCTCTACGTCGTGCGTTTGACTCTCCCTGGCAATCGCTCTATCCAAGCTTTTGAGAGTTTTGACTACAACGGTTGCCGATCACCGCCTGCTGCTGGGTAAGAACTGGTAAGAATTTGAGATTTGCTTGACGGATTTGTGACACCCGCCACCACCACCTCTTGTTAGTATTCTGTAGGATCATATTCTTGTATGTTTTCTATTGTTGCTAACCATGGCAGGATCACAAGACGACGAGACTGACTGGGAGAACATGACGAATCAGGAGTTGCATGATAAATTTCAGCAAATGATGAATGGACAGGTGCAGGATGTGCTAAACAGATTTGAAGAGGCCATGGAGAAGATAGATGACATGGAGAAGACGTTCGAAACAAAGCTCGATAACAGGTTTAATGAATTGCTCGCGCGTCTTACACCACCACCACCGGCTGCACCTAACGCACCTCTACAACAACAACAACGACGACTACCTACACATCGTGAAACAGCCCTCCGCCGAGCGAGCCGTCTCCCTCTTGCACCTGGCCAAACTGTTGGTGCTGCTGTTGCTACTTCTGTGGCTCCTGCTGCTGATGCGGAGGAGGATGATTTTGCTGGCGATTACGAGGATGAGGTTGATCAAAATCAGAACTACGTGCCACCACCAGCACAGCAACCATCAGGTCGTCCACATGCAAATAATGGCAATGGTAGGGCTCACCCTCAGGTACGAGATCATGACCATCTCCCTAAACTAAAATTGAATATTCCACCATTTGAGGGTAGATATGTTCCTGATATATATCTTACTTGGGAGTTAGAAACTGAACAACGTTTTACATGTTTACAATATCCCGAGGAGAGACGTGTTCCTGCTGCTGTTTGTGCATTCACTAGTTTTGCATGTGTTTGGTGGTCTGAGCATTGTAGATTATATCCCATTCCTGCTACTTGGGCTGCTTTGAAAACTGCTATGCGTACTCGTTGGGTTCCACCATATTATCAACGTGAATTACTTCAAAAATTGCAGCGCTTAAGACAGGGAAAAAATTCTGTAGAAGAATATTATCAGGAATTACAAACTGGCATGATTAGATGTGGTATTGTTGAGGAGAATGAAGCTATGCTTGCACGTTTTATGGGTGGTTTAAATAGAGAGATTCAGACGATTCTAGAGTATAAGGAGTATACTAATATCACTCGTTTATTCCATCTTGCTTGTAAAGCTGAACGTGAAGTGCAGGATCGACAGGCATTGGCGCGGACTAACTTTTCTGCAGGTCGACCTTCTTCATGGACACCACGTGCATCATCTACTTCCACACGTTCTGCTACACCGGCGCCTCCGTCGGCTGCCACCTCCAACCGTGATACAATAAAGCAGGCACAATCACCACTATCTGCCAAGAGCACACCTTCTGGGCCTGCAAAGAGCTCTTCTTCATCCATGGCATCAACAGGGCAAACACATGATATTATTTGCCGACGTTGCAAGGGTGGAGGTCATTATGCGAGAGAATGCCCATCTAAGCGTGTGATGATTGTTACTGAGGATGGTGGGTATGAGTCCGCTAGTGACTATGGTGAGGAGACTTTGGCTCTTATTACACGTGACGAACACGGTGGAGACGATTCTGATCATGAGACGCAATACATGGCTCCTGAAGATGCTGACAGGTATGAATGTTTAGTTGCTCAACGTGTATTGAGTGTGCAGGTTACACAAGCTGAGCAAAATCAGAGGCATAATTTGTTCCATACAAAGGGAGTTGTGAAGGAACGTTCTGTTCGCGTGATCATAGATGGAGGGAGTTGCAACAACTTGGCTAGCATCGAGATGGTGGAGAAGCTATCTCTCACCACCAGACCACATCCACATCCTTACTACATCCAATGGTTCAACAACAACGGCAAGGTTAAGGTAACACGTACTGTTCGTGTGCATTTTAGCATCTCTACATATGCTGATTATGTTGATTGTGATGTGGTACCGATGCAAGCATGTTCCTTATTACTTGGTAGACCATGGCAATTTGATAAAAATTCTATTCACCATGGTAGAAACAATCAATATACTCTTGTTCATAAGGATAAAAATATTACTTTGCTTCCTATGACTCCTGATTCCATTTTGAAAGATGATATTAATAGAGCTAATAAAGCAAAACAGGAGAAAACTAAGAGTGAAAATCAGATTGTGGCAAAAGAATTTGAGCAACAAATGCAGCCTAATAATAATAAACAATCTAGTGTTGCTTCTGAAATTAAATTGAAAAGTGCATGTTTACTTGCCACCAAATCTGATATTGATGATCTAGATTTTAGCAAATCTGTTTGCTATGCTTTTGTGTGCAAAGAGGCATTATTTTCATTCGAGGACGCGCCTTCCTCTTTGCCTCCTGCTGTCACTAACATTTTGCAGGAGTTCGCCGACGTCTTTCCACAAGACGTGCCACCGGGATTACCACCTATTCGCGGGATTGAGCATCAAATTGACTTAATTCCCGGTGCATCATTACCCAACCGGGCACCATACCGTACCAATCCAGAGGAGACGAAGGAGATTATGCGTCAAGTACAAGAACTGCTCGACAAAGGTTATATACGCGAATCCCTTAGTCCTTGTGCTGTTCCTATCATTTTAGTGCCGAAAAAGGATGGTACGTCGCGTATGTGCGTTGATTGTAGAGGCATTAATAATATTACTATTCGTTATCGTCATCCTATTCCTAGGCTAGATGATATGCTTGATGAATTGAGTGGCTCTACAATATTCTCCAAAGTTGATTTGCGTAGTGGTTACCATCAAATTCGTATGAAATTGGGAGATGAATGGAAAACAGCATTTAAAACTAAGTTTGGATTATATGAGTGGTTAGTCATGCCTTTTGGGTTAACTAATGCACCTAGTACTTTCATGAGGTTAATGAACGAAGTTTTACGTGCCTTCATTGGACGATTTGTGGTAGTTTACTTTGATGACATATTGATTTATAGCAAATCTTTGGAGGACCATTTGGAACATTTACGTGCTGTTTTTATTGCTCTACGTGATGCACGTTTGTTTGGTAACCTTGGAAAGTGCACCTTTTGCACCGACCGAGTATCTTTTCTTGGCTATGTTGTTACTCCACAGGGAATTGAAGTTGATAAAGCCAAGATTGAAGCTATTGAGAGTTGGCCGCAGCCCAAAACGGTCACACAAGTGAGGAGTTTCCTTGGCCTCGCTGGTTTCTATAGGCGTTTTGTGAGAGATTTCAGCACCATTGCTGCACCTCTCAACGAGCTTACAAAGAAGGATGTACCTTTTGTTTGGGGTACCGCACAGGAAGAAGCCTTCACGGTATTGAAAGATAAGTTAACACATGCTCCTTTACTCCAACTTCCTAATTTCAATAAGACTTTTGAGCTTGAATGTGATGCTAGTGGAATTGGATTAGGAGGTGTGTTATTACAAGATGGAAAACCTGTTGCATACTTTTCTGAAAAATTGAGTGGGCCTAGTCTGAACTATTCTACTTATGATAAAGAATTATATGCTCTTGTTCGGACCTTAGAAACATGGCAACATTATTTATGGCCCAAGGAATTTGTTATACATTCTGATCATGAATCTTTGAAACACATTAAAAGTCAAGCAAAACTGAACCGTAGACATGCTAAATGGGTTGAATTCATTGAGACTTTCCCTTATGTCATTAAACACAAGAAGGGTAAAGAAAATGTTATTGCTGATGCCTTGTCTCGTCGTTATACTATGCTTTCACAACTTGACTTTAAAATATTTGGTTTGGAGACCATCAAGGATCAATATGTTAATGATGCTGAATTTAAAGATGTATTGCAGAATTGTAAGGAAGGGAGAACTTGGAACAAGTTCGTTCTTAACGATGGATTTGTGTTTCGTGCTAACAAGCTATGCATTCCAGCTAGCTCCGTTCGTCTTTTGTTATTGCAGGAGGCGCATGGAGGAGGATTAATGGGACACTTTGGCGTCAAGAAGACGGAGGATATACTTGCTACGCATTTCTTTTGGCCAAAGATGAGACGGGATGTTGAGCGTTTTGTTGCTCGCTGCACTACATGTCAAAGAGCTAAGTCACGACTCAATCCTCATGGTTTATATATGCCTTTGCCTGTACCTAGTGTTCCTTGGGAGGATATATCTATGGACTTTGTTTTAGGTTTACCTCGAACAAAGAAGGGGAGGGATAGCATATTTGTTGTCGTGGATAGGTTCTCGAAAATGGCACACTTTATACCATGTCATAAAAGTGATGATGCTGTTAATGTTGCTGATTTGTTCTTTCGTGAAATTATTCGCTTACATGGTGTGCCAAATACTATTGTTTCAGATCGTGATACTAAATTTCTTAGCCACTTTTGGAGATGTTTATGGGCTAAGTTGGGGACTAAGCTGCTTTTTAGTACTACTTGTCACCCCCAAACTGATGGACAAACTGAAGTAGTCAATAGAACATTGTCTACTATGCTTAGGGCTGTTTTGAAGAATAACAAGAAAATGTGGGAAGAATGCTTGCCTCATATTGAATTTGCTTATAATCGTTCATTGCATTCTACTACTAAGATGTGCCCTTTTGAAATTGTGTATGGTTTCCTACCTCGTGCACCTATTGATTTGTTGCCTCTTCCATCTTCGGAGAAGGTTAATTTTGATGCTAAAGAACGTTCTGAATTGATTTTAAAAATGCATGAGTTAACTAAGGAAAACATTGAGCGTATGAATGCTAAATATAAATTTGCTGGAGATAAGGGTAGAAAACATGTTGTGTTTGCACCTGGAGATCTTGTTTGGTTACATTTGCGTAAAGATAGATTTCCTAATCTGCGCAAATCAAAGCTAATGCCACGTGCTGATGGTCCTTTTAAGGTTTTAGAGAAAATAAATGATAATGCATATAAACTTGAGCTACCTGCAGATTTTGGGGTTAGTCCCACTTTTAACATTGCAGATTTGAAGCCTTATTTGGGTGAGGAAGATGAGCTTCCGTCGAGGACGACTTCATTTCAAGAAGGGGAGGATGATGAGGACATCAATACCATTGTTACACCCACAGCCCCTACTGTTACATATACTGGACCAATTACTAGAGCTCGCGCACGCCAATTAAATTACTAGGTACTTTCGTTTCTTGGTAATGATTCTAATGTTCATGAGATTATGATGCTGCCTAAATTGGATACATTTGTTTTGCTTACAAATGAAGGTCCTAGCTTGGAGAAGGATGAGCATTGGAGCAAGAACACGAATGGAGTTGATGGCATGCGCAAGGGGATCAAGAACGGAGTTACAAGTGATGATTTCAGGACTTTGAAGCCGCCATAAGGAGTTCATGAAGCCTTGGACGAAATATACAAGATGCCACTTCATAATATTCGTCCATAGGCTATTCTAGGTGCTGCGTCACCTTATTAATGGGCCAGGCCCATGTAATTTCGAAATACTTAAGTATAGGCTATTTTTAGAGTCCGTATGTGTGGGGAAACAAGAGTTAGGGTTGGTTTCGGACCCCACCCTCAAGGGCCACGAAATTCCCCTCTCTTCCTCCATATATACAGCCTTTAGGGCGTCGTTTAGACTTGGGTTTTGTTTAGATTAAAAGTTCGCCATAGCTGCAACTTCGCGTACTTCGTTTGTGTCCAACGACCAGACCAAGACGTCACAGAACCCCACCTTGATCAATAAAGCTTTCATCTTATATTCGCAATATCCAGATTGCAATCTCAGCTTCTTGCTTGTTCTTCGTTTGCTCGCAGGAAACAGGCCCTCGTGGTCAGGTTGATCGTGCTCCGGCGTGGTCAATAACCCCTCGGAAGTTGGTTTAGCGATTGCTAAGGCGCGACGTCTCGCACGTTCGTGGTCGGATCGTCAAGGTCGACTCCCACAGAAAACGATAGCCACCATCTCATCGAAACATCGGGACACCTTTGCCTCTATCAGTCCTTGTGCTGTTCCTATCATTTTAGTGCCGAAAAAGGATGGTACGTCGCGTATGTGCGTTGATTGTAGAGGCATTAATAATATTACTATTCGTTATCGTCATCCTATTCCTAGGCTAGATGATATGCTTGATGAATTGAGTGGCTCTACAATATTCTCCAAAGTTGATTTGCGTAGTGGTTACCATCAAATTCGTATGAAATTGGGAGATGAATGGAAAACAGCATTTAAAACTAAGTTTGGATTATATGAGTGGTTAGTCATGCCTTTTGGGTTAACTAATGCACCTAGTACTTTCATGAGGTTAATGAACAAAGTTTTACGTGCTTTCATTGGACGATTTGTGGTAGTTTACTTTGATGACATATTGATTTATAGCAAATCTTTGGAGGACCATTTGGAACATTTACGTGCTGTTTTTATTGCTCTACGTGATGCACGTTTGTTTGGTAACCTTGGAAAGTGCACCTTTTGCACCGACCGAGTATCTTTTCTTGGCTATGTTGTTACTCCACAGGGAATTGAAGTTGATAAAGCCAAGATTGAAGCTATTGAGAGTTGGCCGCAGCCCAAAACGGTCACACAAGTGAGGAGTTTCCTTGGCCTCGCTGGTTTCTATAGGCGTTTTGTGAGAGATTTCAGCACCATTGCTGCACCTCTCAACGAGCTTACAAAGAAGGATGTACCTTTTGTTTGGGGTACCGCACAGGAAGAAGCCTTCACGGTATTGAAAGATAAGTTGACACATGCTCCTTTACTCCAACTTCCTAATTTCAATAAGACTTTTGAGCTTGAATGTGATGCTAGTGGAATTGGATTAGGAGGTGTGTTATTACAAGATGGAAAACCTGTTGCATACTTTTCTGAAAAATTGAGTGGGCCTAGTCTGAACTATTCTACTTATGATAAAGAATTATATGCTCTTGTTCGGACCTTAGAAACATGGCAACATTATTTATGGCCCAAGGAATTTGTTATACATTCTGATCATGAATCTTTGAAACACATTAAAAGTCAAGCAAAACTGAACCGTAGACATGCTAAATGGGTTGAATTCATTGAGACTTTCCCTTATGTGATTAAACACAAGAAGGGTAAAGAAAATGTTATTGCTGATGCCTTGTCTCGTCGTTATACTATGCTTTCACAACTTGACTTTAAAATATTTGGTTTGGAGACCATCAAGGATCAATATGTTAATGATGCTGATTTTAAAGATGTATTGCAGAATTGTAAGGAAGGGAGAACTTGGAACAAGTTCGTTCTTAACGATGGATTTGTGTTTCGTGCTAACAAGCTATGCATTCCAGCTAGCTCCATTCGTCTTTTGTTGTTGCAGGAGGCGCATGGAGGAGGATTAATGGGACACTTTGGCGTCAAGAAGACGGAGGATATACTTGCTACACATTTCTTTTGGCCAAAGATGAGACGGGATGTTGAGCGTTTTGTTGCTCGCTGCACTACATGTCAAAGAGCTAAGTCACGACTCAATCCTCATGGTTTATATATGCCTTTGCCTGTACCTAGTGTTCCTTGGGAGGATATATCTATGGACTTTGTTTTAGGTTTACCTAGAACAAAGAAGGGGAGGGATAGCATATTTGTTGTCGTGGATAGGTTCTCGAAAATGGCACACTTTATACCATGTCATAAAAGCGATGATGCTGTTAATGTTGCTGATTTGTTCTTTCGTGAAATTATTCGCTTACATGGTGTGCCAAATAATATTGTTTCAAATCGTGATACTAAATTTCTTAGCCACTTTTGGAGATGTTTATGGGCTAAGTTGGGGACTAAGCTGCTTTTTAGTACTACTTGTCACCCCCAAACTGATGGACAAACTGAAGTAGTCAATAGAACATTGTCTACTATGCTTAGGGCTGTTTTGAAGAATAACAAGAAAATATGGGAAGAATGCTTGCCTCATATTGAATTTGCTTATAATCGTTCATTGCATTCTACTACTAAGATGTGCCTTTTTGAAATTGTGTATGGTTTCCTACCTCGTGCACCTATTGATTTGTTGCCTCTTCCATCTTCGGAGAAGGTTAATTTTGATGCTAAAGAACGTTCTGAATTGATTTTAAAAATGCATGAGTTAACTAAGGAAAACATTGAGCGTATGAATGCTAAATATAAACTTGCTGGAGATAAGGGTAGGAAACATGTTGTGTTTGCACCTGGAGATCTTGTTTGGTTACATTTGCGTAAAGATAGATTTCCTAATCTGCGCAAATCAAAGCTAATGCCACGTGCTGATGGTCCTTTTAAGGTTTTAGAGAAAATAAATGATAATGCATATAAACTTGAGCTACCTGCAGATTTTGGGGTTAGTCCCACTTTTAATATTGCAGATTTGAAGCCTTATTTGGGTGAGGAAGATGAGCTTCCGTCGAGGACGACTTCATTTCAAGAAGGGGAGGATGATGAGGACATCAATACCATTGTTACACCCACAGCCCCTACTGTTACATATACTGGACCAATTACTAGAGCTCGCGCACGCCAGTTAAATTACCAGGTACTTTCGTTTCTTGGTAATGATTCTAATGTTCATGAGATTATGATGCTGCCTAAATTGGATACATTTGTTTTGCTTTCAAATGAAGGGCCTAGCTTGGAGAAGGATGAACATTGGAGCAAGAACACGCATGAAGTTGATGGCATGCGCAAGGGGATCAAGAACGGAGTTACAAGTGATGATTTCAGGACTTTGAAGCCGCCATAAGGAGTGCATGAAGCCATGGACGAAATATACAAGATGCCACTTCATAATATTCGTCCATAGGCTATTCTAGGTGCTGCGTCACCTTATTAATGGGCCAGGCCCATGTAATTTCGAAATACTTAAGTATAGGCTATTTTTAGAGTCCGTATGTGTGGGGAAACAAGAGTTAGGGTTGGTTTCGGACCCCACCCTCAAGGGCCACGAAATTCCCCTCTCTTCCTCCATATATACAGCCCTTAGGGCGTCGTTTAGACTTTGGGGGTTTTGTTTAGATTAAAAGTTCGCCATAGCTGCAACTTCGCGTACTTCGTTTGTGTCCAACGACCAGACCAAGACGTCACAGAACCCCACCTTGATCAATAAAGCTTTCATCTTATATTCGCAATATCCAGATTGCAATCTCAGTTTCTTGCTTGTTCTTCGTTTGCTCGCAGGAAACAGGCCCTTGTGGTCAGGTTGATCGTGCTCCGGCGTGGTCAATAACCCCTCGGAAGTTGGTTTAGCGATTGCTAAGGCGCGACGTCTCGCACGTTCGTAGTCGGATCGTCAAGGTCGACTCCCACAGAAAACGAAAGCCACCATCTCATCGAAACATCGGGACACCTTTGCCTCTATCACCACTTGAATCACCATCTCTTCGCCGAACTAGTGCACCTAACAATTTACCATTGTATTGGGTGTGTTGGGGACACAAGAGACTCTTTGTTATTTGGTTGCAGGGTTGCTTGAGAGAGACCATCTTCATCCTACGCCTCCTACGGATTGATAAACCTTAGGTCATCCACTTGAGGGAAATTTGCTACTATCCTACAAACCTCTGCACTTGGAGGCCCAACAACGTCTACAAGAAGAAGGTTGTGTAGTAGACATCAAGCTCTTTTCTGGCGCCGTTGCTGGGGAGGTGAGTGCTTGAAGGTATATCTTTAGATCTTGCAATAGAGTCTTTCAGTTTCTTATTTTATCACTAGTTTAGTTTATAAAATAAAACTATAAAAAAATGGAATTGAGTTTGTCTCCTACGCTTCACCTTTTTAATATCTTTCGTGAGTATGATGGAAAGGATAATTGTGCTCAAGTGCTAGAAGAAGAAATCTATAAAATATTTGGCACTAAATATTTGAATGATGAGCATGATTGCAATGTTATTAGTACGGATTCTTTGAATATCCATGATGCTAATGATATGCAAAGCCACAAGCTTGGGGAAGCTATGTTTGATGAAGATGATATTTTTTGTCCCCCAAGTTTTGCTGAGAAAATTTATTATGATGAAAGCATGCCTCCTATCTATGATGATTATTATGATGACACGTATGCTTCAAAGAATAATGATAACCATGAAACTTGTCATCTTGATCTTAATTTTCAATCACATGATAGTTATTTTGTTGAGTTTGCTCCCACTATTATTCATCAGAAGAATTTTGCTTGTGTGGAGAGTAGTAAATTTTCTATGCTTGTAGATCATGAAAAGAATGCTTTAGGTGTTGGTTATATTGTTGAATTCATTCATGATGCTACTGAAAATTATTATGAGGGACGAATATATGCTTGTAGGAATTGCAATAATATCAAGTTTCCTCTCTATGTGCTTAAAATTTTGAAGTTATGCTTGTTTTACCTTCCTATGCAAGTTGATTCTTGTTCCTGATGAGGACATCAATACCATTGTTACACCCACAGCCCCTACTGTTACATATACTGGACCAATTACTAGAGCTCGCGCACGCCAATTAAATTACCAGGTACTTTCGTTTCTTGGTAATGATTCTAATGTTCATGAGATTATGATGCTGCCTAAATTGGATACATTTGTTTTGCTTTCAAATGAAGGGCCTAGCTTGGAGAAGGATGAACATTGGAGCAAGAACACGCATGGAGTTGATGGCATGCGCAAGGGGATCAAGAACGGAGTTACAAGTGATGATTTCAGGACTTTGAAGCCGCCATAAGGAGTGCATGAAGCCATGGACGAAATATACAAGATGCCACTTCATAATATTCGTCCATAGGCTATTCTAGGTGCTGCGTCACCTTATTAATGGGCCAGGCCCATGTAATTTCGAAATACTTAAGTATAGGCTATTTTTAGAGTCCGTATGTGTGGGGAAACAAGAGTTAGGGTTGGTTTCGGACCCCACCCTCAAGGGCCACAAAATTCCCCTCTCTTCCTCCATATATACAGCCCTTAGGGCGTCGTTTAGACTTTGGGTTTTGTTTAGATTAAAAGTTCGCCATAGCTGCAACTTCTCGTACTTCGTTTGTGTCCAACGACCAGACCAAGACGTCACAGAACCCCACCTTGATCAATAAAGCTTTCATCTTATATTCGCAATATCCAGATTGCAATCTCAGTTTCTTGCTTGTTCTTCGTTTGCTCGCAGGAAACAGGCCCTCATCGTCAGGTTGATCGTGCTCCGGCGTGGTCAATAACCCCTCGGAAGTTGGTTTAGCGATTGCTAAGGCGTGACGTCTCGCACGTTCGTAGTCGGATCGTCAAGGTCGACTCCCACAGAAAACGATAGCCACCATCTCATCGAAACATCGGGACACCTTTGCCTCTATCAAGTGGTATCAGATTTCCAGGTTGCTCGGTGAGATTTTTACAGTTTTTTGTAGATTAGATCGAGTCTGTTCTTCATACCTACAGTCCACGAAAAAGCCACAAGAAAAAAAAATTAGGGTTAGTTCATCATATCCGAACCAATCTGAGCCTTTGCGTAATCTTTTTAGGGTTTTTGCTTTATTGAATTTGCGGTTGCATCGTCGTGTCAAGTTGCTGGTCTTAGAGTCTAGTCTTTTAGAGTTTTGAGTTCTGGTCATAACTTGTCACGCCGCCGCCGCACCATCATCATCGCCCATCTACCACCATTGCTTATCCGCCACCGTTCTGAATCCGTATCCATATACCACCACCAATCCGTATCCATATACCACCACCAGTCTGTATCCATATACCACCACCAATCTGTAACCATATATCCACCACCAATTCGTGTTCTTCTCATATTAGGTTTGTTCTTGAGATCAATCTCAATTCCGATTCGTGTTTCCTTGCCTGCGTAGGTCTCGGAAAAAAAAAAGAGTCTGGAGACCCTCGGGCAGTTTTTAGGCCAAAATTTTCACGGGCAAAAATATTTTTTCCCTATCCTATTTTTAGGCTTTTCTGAGTCTTTTGAGCCACGTGCCATCATAGTGATTTTTTGTCGCACTTTTTCGTCGTCGCTGCCCTGATTTCCGAAAAAAAAGTGAAATTTTTTTTTTGCCCATCCTATCAGTTTGACAAGGGAAGAGTTTTGAGACACTCGCCATTATAGTAATTTTTCGCAAAAAAAAAGAGGAGCGCAAAAAAAAAGCGAAAAAAAAAGTTCCAGAGTGTGCTTTTCCCTTATTTACGTGCAGCGCCGTGATTTTGTTAGTGTTCTAGGCTCGCGTCTCTAGCACGGTCTAGCCTAGGACCAGCACAGTACCGTTGTTGAGCGTTTATTCAACTTTGCTGACCCTTTTTGCTACCATACTATAAGCCTTCCCAGCTCCACATACCTCTACGTTGTGCGTTTGACTCTCCCTGGCAATTGCTCTATCCAAGCTTTTGAGAGTTTTGACTACAACGGTTGCCGATCACCGCCTGCTGCTGGGTAAGAACTGGTAAGAATTTGAGATTTGCTTGACGGATTTGTGACACCCGCCACCACCACCTCTTGTTAGTATTCTGTAGGATCATATTCTTGTGTGTTTTCTATTGTTGCTAACCATGGCAGGATCACAAGCCGACGAGACTGACTGGGAGAACATGATGAATCAGGAGTTGCATGATAAATTTCAGCAAATGATGAATGGACAGGTGCAGGATGTGCTAAACAGATTTGAAGAGGCCATGGAGAAGATAGATGACATGGAGAAGACGTTCGAAACAAATCTCGATAACAGGTTTAATGAATTGCTCGCGCGTCTTCCACCACCACCACCGGCTGCACCTAACGCACCTCTACAACAACAACAACAACAACAACGACGACGACTACCTACACATCGTGAAACAGCCCTCCGCCGAGCGAGCCGTCTTCCTCTTGCACCTGGCCAAACTGTTGGTGCTGCTGTTGCTACTTCTGTGGCTCCTGCTGCTGATGCGGAGGAGGATGATTTTGCTGGCGATTACGAGGATGAGGTTGATCAAAATCAGAACTACGTGCCACCACCAGCACAACAACCATCTGGTCGTCCACATGCAAATAATGGCAATGGTAGGGCTCACCCTCAGGTACGAGATCATGACCATCTCCCTAAACTAAAATTGAATATTCCACCATTTGAGGGTAGATATGTTCCTGATATATATCTTACTTGGGAGTTAGAAACTGAACAACGATTTACATGTTTAGAATATCCCGAGGAGAGACGTGTTCCTGCTGCTGTTTGTGCATTCACTAGTTTTGCATGTGTTTGGTGGTCTGAGCATTGTAGATTATATCCCATTCCTGCTACTTGGGCTGCTTTGAAAACTGCTATGCGTACTCGTTGGGTTCCACCATATTATCAACGTGAATTACTTCAAAAATTGTCAATAGAACATTGTCTACTATGCTTAGGGCTGTTTTGAAGAATAACAAGAAAATGTGGGAAGAATGATTGCCTCATATTGAATTTGCTTATAATCGTTCATTGCATTCTACTACTAAGATGTGCCCTTTTGAAATTGTGTATGTTTCCTACCTCGTGCACCTATTGATTTGTTGCCTCTTCCATCTTCGAAGAAGGTTAATTTTGATGCTAAAGAACGTTCTGAATTGATTTTAAAAATGCATGAGTTAACTAAGGAAAACATTGAGCGTATGAATGCTAAATATAAACTTGCTGGAGATAAGGGTAGAAAACATGTTGTGTTTGCACCTGGAGATCTTGTTTGGTTACATTTGCGTAAAGATAGATTTCCTAATCTGCGCAAATCAAAGCTAATGCCACGTGCTGATGGTCCTTTTAAGGTTTTAGAGAAAATAAATGATAATGCATATAAACTTGAGCTACCTGCAGATTTTGGGGTTAGTCCCAATTTTAACATTGCAGATTTGAAGCCTTATTTGGGTGAGGAAGATGAGCTTCCGTCGAGGACGACTTCATTTCAAGAAGGGGAGGATGATGAGGACATCAATACCATTGTTACACCCACAGCCCCTACTGTTACATATACTGGACCAATTACTAGAGCTCGCGCACGCCAATTAAATTACCAGGTACTTTCGTTTCTTGGTAATGATTCTAATGTTCATGAGATTATGATGCTGCCTAAATTGGATACATTTGTTTTGCTTTCAAATGAAGGGCCTAGCTTGGAGAAGGATGAACATTGGAGCAAGAACACGCATGGAGTTGATGGCATGCGCAAGGGGATCAAGAACGGAGTTACAAGTGATGATTTCAGGACTTTGAAGCCGCCATAAGGAGTGCATGAAGCCATGGACGAAATATACAAGATGCCACTTCATAATATTCGTCCATAGGCTATTCTAGGTGCTGCGTCACCTTATTAATGGGCCAGGCCCATGTAATTTCGAAATACTTAAGTATAGGCTATTTTTAGAGTCCGTATGTGTGGGGAAACAAGAGTTAGGGTTGGTTTCGGACCCCACCCTCAAGGGCCACGAAATTCCCCCCTCTTCCTCCATATATACAGCCCTTAGGGCGTCGTTTAGACTTTGGGTTTTGTTTAGATTAAAAGTTCGCCATAGCTGCAACTTCGCGTACTTCGTTTGTGTCCAACGACCAGACCAAGACGTCATAGAACCCCACCTTGATCAATAAAGCTTTCATCTTATATTCGCAATATCCCGATTGCAATCTCAGTTTCTTGCTTGTTCTTCGTTTGCTCGCAGGAAACAGACCCTCGTGGTCAGGTTGATCGTGCTCCGGCGTGGTCAATAACCCTCGGAAGTTGGTTTAGCGATTGCTAAGGCGCGACGTCTCGCACGTTCGTAGTCGGATCGTCAAGGTCGACTCCCATAGAAAACGATAGCCACCATCTCATCGAAACATCGGGACACCTTAGCCTCTATCAAGTGGTATCAGATTTCCAGGTAGCTCGGTGAGATTTTTACAGTTTTTCGTAGATTAGATCGAGTCTGTTCTTCAGACCTACAGTCCACGAAAAAAAAAGCCACACAAAAAAATTAGGGTTAGTTCATCATATCCGAACCAATCTGAGCCTTTGCATAATCTTTTTAGGGTTTTTGCTTTGTTGAATTTGCGGTTGCATCGTCGTGTCAAGTTGCTGGTCTTAGAGTCTAGTCTTTTAGAGTTTCGAGTTCTGGTCATAAGTTGTCACGCCGCCGCCGCACCATCATCATCGCCCATCTACCACTTTTGCTTATCCGCCACCGCTCTGAATCCATATCCATATACCACTACCAATCCGTATCCATATACCACCACCAATCTCTATCCATATACCACCACCGCTACCATATACCACCACCGCTGCCATATACCACAACCATATATCCACCGACAATCCGAGTTCTTCTCATATTAGGTTTGTTCTTGAGATCAATCTAAATTCCGAGTCGTGTTTCCTTGCCTGCGTAGGTCTCGGGAAAAAAGAGTCTAGAGACCCCCGGGCAGTTTTTAGGCCAAAATTTTCACGGGCAAATTTTTTTTCCCTATCCTATTTTTAGGCTTTTCTGAGTCTTTTGAGCCACGTGCCATCATAGTGATTTTTTGTCGCACTTTTTCGTCGTCGCTGCCCTGATTTCCGAAAAAAAGTGAATTTTTTTTTCGTGCCCATCCTATCAGTTTGACGAGGGAAGAGTTTTGAGACACTCGCCATTATAGTGATTTTTCGCAGAAAAAAGAGGAACGCAAAAAAAAGGCGCAAAAAAAAAGAGCGAAAAAAAAGTTCCAGAGTGTGCTTTTCCCTTATTTACGTGCAGCGCCGTGATTTTGTTAGTGTTCTAGGCTCGCGTCTCTAGCACGGTCTAGCCTAGGACCAGCACAGTACCGTCGTTGAGCGTTTATTCAACTTTCATCTCTGAATTGATTATTGCTGACCCTTTTTGCTACCATACTATAAGCCTTCCCAGCTCCACATACATCTACGTCGTGAGTTTAACTCTCCCTGGCAATCGCTCTATCCAAGCTTTTGAGAGTTTTTGACTACAACGGTTGCCGATCACAGCCTGCTGCTGGGTAAGAACTGGTAAGAATTTGAGATTTGCTTGACGGATTTGTGACACCCGCCACCACCACCACTTGTTAGTAGTCTGTAGGATCATATTCTTGTGTTTCTATTGCTGCTAACCATGCCAGGATCACAAGCCGACGAGACTGACTGGGAGAACTTGACGAACAAGGAGCTTCATGATACGTTTCAGCAAATGATGAATGGACAGGTGCAAGATGTGATAAACAGATTTGAAGAGGCCATGGAGAAGATAGATGGCATGGAGAAGACGTTTGAAACAAAGCTCGATAACAAGTTTGCTGAATTGCATTCGCGTTTTCCACCACCACCACCGGCTGCTCCTGCCGCACCTCTGCAACAACCGCAACAACACCGACTACCTCCACGTCGGGAAACAGCCCTCCGCCGAGCGAGCCATGTCCCTCTTCAGTCGGGCCATACTGCTGGTGCTGCTGTTGATACTTCTGTGGCTCCTACTGCTGATGTGGAGGAGGATGCTTATGTGGGAGATTATGAGGATGAGGTTGATCAAAATCAGAACTACGTGCAACAACACCACAGCAACCACCAGGTCGTCCACATGCAAATAATGGCAATGGTAGGGCTCACCCTCAGGTACGAGATCATGACCATCTCCCTAAACTAAAATTGAATATTCCACCATTTGAGGGTAGATATGTTCCTGATATATATCTTACTTGGGAGTTAGAAACTGAACAACGATTTACATGTTTACAATATCCCGAGGAGAGACGTGTTCCTGCTGCTGTTTGTGCTTTCACTAGTTTTGCATGTGTTTGGTGGTCTGAGCATTGTAGATTATATCCTATTCCGGCTACTTGGGCTGCTTTGAAAACTGCTATGCGTACTCGTTGGGTTCCACCATATTATCAACGTGAATTACTTCAAAAATTGCAGCGCTTAAGACAGGGGAAAAATTCTGTAGAAGAATATTATCAGGAATTACAAACTGGCATGATTAGATGTGGTATTGTTGAGGAGAATGAAGCTATGCTTGCACGTTTTATGGGTGGATTAAATAGAGAGATTCAGACGATTCTAGAGTATAAGGAGTATACTAATATCACTCGTTTATTCCATCTTGCTTGTAAAGCTGAACGTGAAGTGCAGGATCGACAGGCATTGGCGCGGACTAACTTTTCTACAGGTCGACCTTCATCATGGACACCACGTGCATCATCTACTTCCACACGTTCTGCTACACCGGCGCCTCCGTCGGCTACCACCTCCAACCGTGATACAATAAAGCAGGCACAATCACCACTATCTGCCAAGAGCACACCTTCTGGGCCTGCAAAGAGCTCTTCTTCATCCATGGCATCAACAGGGCAAACACATGATATTATTTGTCGACGTTGCAAGGGTGGAGGTCATTATGCGAGAGAATGCCCATCTAAGCGTGTGATGATTGTTACTGAGGATGGTGGGTATGAGTCCGCTAGTGACTATGATGAGGAGACTTTGGCTCTTATTACACGTGACGAACACGGTGGAGACGATTCTGATCATGAGACGCAATACATGGCTCCTGAAGATGCTGACAGGTATGAATGTTTAGTTGCTCAACGTGTTTTGAGTGTGCAGGTTACACAAGCTGAGCAAAATCAGAGGCATAATTTGTTCCATACAAAGGGAGTTGTGAAGGAACGTTCTGTTCACGTGATCATAGATGGAGGGAGCTGCAATAACTTGGCTAGCATGGAGATGGTGGAGAAGCTATCTCTCACCACAAGACCACATCCACATCCTTACTACATCCAATGGTTCAACAACAGCGGCAAGGTTAAGGTAACACGTACTGTTCGTGTGCATTTTAGTATCTCTACATATGCTGATTATGTTGATTGTGATGTGGTACCTATGCAAGCATGTTCCTTATTACTTGGTAGACCATGGCAATTTGATAAAAATTCTGTACACCATGGTAGAAACAATCAGTATACTATTGTTCATAACGATAAAAATATTACTTTGCTTCCTATGACTCCTGATTCCATTTTGAAAGATGATATTAATAGAGCTAATAAAGCAAAACAGGAGACAAATAAGAGTGAAAATCAGATTGTGGCAAAAGAATTTGAGCACCAAATGAAGCCTAATAATAAACCATCTACTGTTGTTTCTGAAATTAAATTGAAAAGTGCATGCTTACTTGCCACCAAATCTGATATTGATGAGCTAGATTTTAGCAAATCTGTTTGCTATGCTTTTGTGTGCAAAGAGGCATTATTTTCATTCGAGGACGTGCCTTCCTCTTTGTCCCCTGCTGTCACTAACATTTTGCAGGAGTTCGCTGACGTCTTTCCACAAGACGTGCCACTGGGATTACCACCTATTCGAGCGATTGAGCATCAAATTGACTTAATTCCCGGTGCTTCGCTACCCAACCGTGCACCATACCGTACCAATCCAGAGGAGACGAAGGAGATTATGCGTCAAGTACAAGAACTGCTCGACAAAGGTTATATACGCGAATCCCTTAGTCCTTGTGCTGTTCCTATCATTTTAGTGTTTTGAGTGTGCAGGTTACACAAGCTGAGCAAAATCAGAGGCATAATTTGTTCCATACAAAGGGAGTTGTGAAGGAACGTTCTGTTCATGTGATCATAGATGGAGGGAGCTGCAATAACTTGGCTAGCATGGAGATGGTGGAGAAGCTATCTCTCACCACAAGACCACATCCACATCCTTACTACATCCAATGGTTCAACAACAGCGGCAAGGTTAAGGTAACACGTACTGTTCTTGTGCATTTTAGTATCTCTACATATGCTGATTATGTTGATTGTGATGTGGTACCTATGCAAGCATGTTCCTTATTACTTGGTAGACCATGGCAATTTGATAAAAATTCTGTACACCATGGTAGAAACAATCAGTATACTCTTGTTCATAACGATAAAAATATTACTTTGCTTCCTATGACTCCTGATTACATTTTGAAAGATGATATTAATAGAGCTAATAAAGCAAAACAGGAGAAAATAAGAGTGAAAATCAGATTGTGGTAAAAGAATTTGAGCACCAAATGAAGCCTAATAATAAACCATCTACTGTTGTTTCTGAAATTAAATTGAAAAGTGCATGTTTACTTGCCACCAAATCTGATATTGATGAGCTAGATTTCAGCAAATCTGTTTGCTATGCTTTTGTGTGCAAAGAGGCATTATTTTCATTCGAGGACGTGCCTTCCTCTTTGCCCCCTGCTGTCACTAACATTTTGCAGGAGTTCGCTGACGTCTTTCCACAAGACGTGCCACCGGGATTACCACCTATTCGAGCGATTGAGCATCAAATTGACTTAATTCCCGGTGCTTCGCTACCCAACCGTGCACCATACCGTACCAATCCAGAGGAGACGAAGGAGATTATGCGTCAAGTACAAGAACTGCTCGACAAAGGTTATATACGCGAATCCCTTAGTCCTTGTGCTGTTCCTATCATTTAGTGTTTTGAGTGTGCAGGTTACACAAGCTGAGCAAAATCAGAGGCATAATTTGTTCCATACAAAGGGAGTTGTGAAGGAACGTTCTGTTCATGTGATCATAGATGGAGGGAGCTGCAATAACTTGGCTAGCATGGAGATGGTGGAGAAGCTATCTCTCACCACAAGACCACATCCACATCCTTACTACATCCAATGGTTCAACAACAGCGGCAAGGTTAAGGTAACACGTACTGTTCGTGTGCATTTTAGTATCTCTACATATGCTGATTATGTTGATTGTGATGTGGTACCTATGCAAGCATGTTCCTTATTACTTGGTAGACCATGGCAATTTGATAAAAATTCTGTACACCATGGTAGAAACAATCAGTATACTCTTGTTCATAATGATAAAAATATTACTTTGCTTCCTATGACTCCTGATTCCATTTTGAAAGATGATATTAATAGAGCTAATAAAGCAAAACAGGAGACAAATAAGAGTGAAAATCAGATTGTGGCAAAAGAATTTGAGCACCAAATGAAGCCTAATAATAAACCATCTACTGTTGTTTCTGAAATTAAATTGAAAAGTGCATGTTTACTTGCCACCAAATCTGATATTGATGAGCTAGATTTCAGCAAATCTGTTTGCTATGCTTTTGTGTGCAAAGAGGCATTATTTTCATTCGAGGACGTGCCTTCCTCTTTGTCCCCTGCTGTCACTAACATTTTGCAGGAGTTCGCTGACGTCTTTCCACAAGACGTGCCACCGGGATTACCACCTATTCAAGCGATTGAGCATCAAATTGACTTAATTCCCGGTGCTTCGCTACCCAACCGTGCACCATACCGTACCAATCCAGAGGAGACGAAGGAGATTATGCGTCAAGTAGAAGAACTGCTCGACAAAGGTTATATACGCGAATCCCTTAGTCCTTGTGCTGTTCCTATCATTTTAGTGCCGAAAAAGGATGGTACGTCGCGTATCTGTGTTGATTGTAGAGGTATTAATAATATTACTATTCGTTATCGTCATCCTATTCCTAGGCTAGATGATATGCTTGATGAATTGAGTGGCTCTACAATATTCTCCAAAGTTGATTTGCGTAGTGGATACCATCAAATTCGTATGAAATTGGGTGATGAATGGAAAACAGCATTTAAAACTAAGTTTGGATTATATGAGAGGTTAGTCATGCCTTTTGGGTTAACTAATGCACCTAGTACTTTCATGAGGTTAATGAACGAAGTTTTACGTGCTTTCATTGGACGATTTGTGGTAGTTTACTTTGATGACATATTGATTTATAGCAAATCTTTGGAGGAACATTTGGAACATTTACGTGCTGTTTTTATTGCTCTACGTGATGCACGTTTGTTTGGAAACCTTGGAAAGTGCACCTTTTGCACCGACCGAGTATCTTTTCTTGGCTATGTTGTTACTCCACAGGGAATTGAAGTTGATAAAGCCAAGATTGAAGCTATTGAGAGTTGGCCGTAGCCCAAAACGGTCACACAAGTGAGGAGTTTCCTTGGCCTCGCTGGTTTCTATAGGCGTTTTATGAGAGATTTCAGCACCATTGCTGCACCTCTCAACGAGCTTACAAAGAAGGATGTGCCTTTTGTTTGGGGTACCGCACAGGAAGAAGCCTTCACGGTTTTGAAAGATAAGTTGACACATGCTCCTTTACTCTAACTTCCTTATTTCAATAAGACTTTTGAGCTTGAATGTGATGCTAGTGGAATTGGATTAGGAGGTGTGTTATTACAAGATGGAAAACCTGTTGCATACTTTTCTGAAAAATTGAGTGGGCCTAGTCTGAACTATTCTACTTATGATAAAGAATTATATGCTCTTGTTCGGACCTTAGAAACATGGCAACATTATTTATGGCCCAAGGAATTTGTTATACATTCTGATCATGAATCTTTGAAACACATTAAAAGTCAAGCAAAACTGAACCGTAGACATGCTAAATGGGTTGATTCATTGAGACTTTCCCTTATGTCATTAAACACAAGAAGGGTAAAGAAAATGTTATTGCTGATGCCTTGTCTCGTCGTTATACTATGCTTTCACAACTTGACTTTAAAATATTTGGTTTGGAGACCATCAAGGATCAATATGTTCATGATGCTGAATTTAAAGATGTATTGCAGAATTGTAAGGAAGGGAGAACTTCGAACAAGTTCGTTCTTAACGATGGATTTGTGTTTCGTGCTAACAAGCTATGCATTCCAGCTAGCTCCGTTCGTCTTTTGTTGTTGCAGGAGGCGCATGGAGGAGGATTAATGGGACACTTTGGCGTCAAGAAGACGGAGGATATACTTGCTACACATTTCTTTTGGCCAAAGATGAGATGAGATGTTGAGCGTTTTGTTGCTCGCTGCACTACATGTCAAAGAGCTAAGTCACGACTCAATCCTCATGGTTTATATATGCCTTTGCCAGTACCTAGTGTTCCTTGGGAGGATATATCTATGGACTTTGTTTTAGGTTTACCTCGAACAAAGAAGGGGAGGGATAGCATATTTGTTGTCGTGGATAGGTTCTCGAAAATGGCACACTTTATACCATGTCATAAAAGCGATGATGCTGTTAATGTTGCTGATTTGTTCTTTCGTGAAATTATTCGCTTACATGGTGTGCCAAATACTATTGTTTCAGATCGTGATACTAAATTTCTTAGCCACTTTTGGAGATGTTTATGGGCTAAGTTGGGGACTAAGCTGCTTTTTAGTACTACTTGTCACCCCCAAACTGATGGACAAACTGAAGTAGTCAATAGAACATTGTCTACTATGCTTAGGGCTGTTTTGAAGAATAACAAGAAAATGTGGGAAGAATGCTTGCCTCATATTGAATTTGCTTATAATCGCTCATTGCATTCTACTACTAAGATTTGCCGTTTTGAAATTGTGTATGGTTTCCTACCTCGTGCACCTATTGATTTGTTGCCTCTTCCATCTTCAGAGAAGGTTAATTTTGATGCTAAAGAACGTTCTGAATTGATTTTAAAAATGCATGAGTTAACTAAGGAAAACATTGAGCGTATGAATGCTAAATATAAACTTGCTAGAGATAAGGGTAGAAAACATGTTGTGTTTGCGCCTGGAGATCTTGTTTGGTTACATTTGCGTAAAGATAGATTTCCTAATCTGCGCAAATCAAAGCTAATGCCACGCGCTGATGGTCCTTTTAAGGTGTTAGAGAAAATAAATGATAATGCATATAAACTTGAGCTACCTGTAGATTTTGGGGTTAGTCCCACTTTTAACATTGCAGATTTGAAGCCTTATTTGGGTGAGGAAGATGCGCTTCCGTCGAGGACGACTTCATTTCAAGAAGGGGAGCATGATGAGGACATCAATACCATTGTTACACCCACAGCCCCCTACTGTTACATATACTGGACGAATTACTAGAGCTCGCGCACGCCAATTAAATTACCAGGTACTTACGTTTCTTGGTAATGATTCTAATGTTTATGAGATTATGATGCTGCCTAAATTGGATACATTTGTTTTGCTTACAAATGAAGGGCCTAGCTTGGAGAAGGATGAACATTGGAGCAAGAACACGCATGGAGTTGATGGCATGCGCAAGGGGATCAAGAACGGAGTTACAAGTGATGATTTCAGGACTTTGAAGCCGCCATAAGGAGTGCATGAATCCTTGGACGAAATATACAAGATGCCACTTCATAATATTCGTCCATAGGCTATTCTAGGTGCTGCGTCACCTTATTAATGGGCCAGGCCCATGTAATTTCGAAATACTTAAGTATAGGCTATTTTTAGAGTCCGTATGTGTGGGGAAACAAGAGTTAGGGTTGGTTTCGGACCCCACCCTCAAGGGCCACGAAATTCCCCCCTCTTCCTCCATATATACAGCCCTTAGGGCGTCGTTTAGACTTTGGGTTTTGTTTAGATTAAAAGTTCGCCATAGCTGCAACTTCGCGTACTTCGTTTGTGTCCAACGACCAGACCAAGACGTCACAGAACCCCACCTTGATCAATAAAGCTTTCATCTTATATTCGCAATATCCCGATTGCAATCTCAGTTTCTTGCTTGTTCTTCGTTTGCTCGCAGGAAACAGACCCTCGTGGTCAAGTTGATCGTGCTCCGGCGTGGTCAATAACCCTCGGAAGTTGGTTTAGCGATTGCTAAGGCGCGACGTCTCGCACGTTCGTAGTCGGATCGTCAAGGTCGACACCCACAGAAAACGATAGCCACCATCTCATCGAAACATCGGGACACCTTAGCCTCTATCACAAAGTCCCTATGCATAGGAAGTGGGTTAGACTTAAATGTGCTAGTCATATTCTTCATGATACTCTCTTTATGTTTCAATTCTTATCTTTCATGTGACAGGGTTTCAAACAAAAACTCACCTGTTACACCGGCTATTCAAAATTTTAATAACTTATTACAACTCTAGACTTTTTGCGTTTATTATGCACCATTCAAAGCCACGTCGTCAACTTTCAACCCTTTCTGACATAATTTGATATTTTTGATGCATTTCCTGATTTGTTTTGAGCTAAATGACCCTGAAATTGAAAAGCACTACAAATGAACTCTAAAAAGGTTGAAACTTGGCATGGCATCATCATTTCACCTGCATGGCATGTGCAAAAAAGTAGAGATGGTTACGGCAAAAACTGGATGCACTTCGTGTACAAACTGGACACTCTCTTTCGAACTATCAAGGTTTCGGACGAAAACTCATCAGTTACACAGGCTATTCCAAAATTTTAATAACTTATTACAACTCCGGATTTTTGCGTTCATTATGCACCATTCAAAGCCACGTCGTCAACATTCAACCCTTTCTGACATAATTTGATATTTTTGATGCATTTACTGATTTGTTTTGAGCTAAATGACCCTGAGATTGAAAAGCACTAAAATGAACTCTGGAAAGGTTGAAACTTGGCATGACATCATCATTTCACCCACATGGCATGTGTAAAAAAGTAGAGATGGTTACGGCAAAAACTGGATGCACTTCGTGTACAAACTGGATACTCTCTTTCGAAGTATCAGGGTTTTGGACGAAAACGCATCTGTTACACGGGCTATTCAAAATTTTTGTAACTTATTACAACTCCGGACTTTTTGCGTTCATTATGCACCATTCAAAGCCACGTCGTCAACTTTCAACCCTTTCTGACATAATTTGATATTTTTGATGCATTTACTGATATGTTTTGAGCTAAATGACCCTGAAATTGAAAAGCACTAGAAATGAACTCTGAAAAGGTTGCATCTTGGCATGGTAACATCATTTCACCCACATGGCATGTGACAAAAGGTAGAGATGGTTACGGCAAAAACTGGATGCACTTCGTGTACAAACTGGACACTCTCTTTCGAAGTATCAGGGTTTCGGATGAAAACTCATCTCTTACACCGGCTATTCAAAATTTTAATAACTTATTACAACTCCGGACTTTTGTGCCTTTATTATGCACCATTCAAAGCCACGTCGTCAACTTTCAACCCTTTCTGACATAATTTGATATTTTTGATGCATTTACTGATTTGTTTTGAGCTAAATGGCCCTGAAATTGAGAAGCACTACAAATGAACTCTGAAAAGGTTAAAACTTGGCATGGTATCATAATTTCACCGATATGACATGTGCAAAAAAGTAGAGATGGTTACGGCAAAAAATTGGATGCACTTCGTGTACAAACTGGACACTCTCATTCGAAGTATCGGGGTTTCGGACGAAAACTCATCTGTTACACTGGCTATTCAAAATTTTAATAACTTATTAAACTTTCGGACTTTTTGCGTTCATTGTGCACCATTCAAAGCCACGTTGTCGATGTTCAACCCTTTCTGACATAATTTGATATTTTTGATGCATTTACTGAATTGTTCTGAGCTAAATGACCCTGAAATTGAAAAGCACTACAAATGAACTCTAAAAAGGTTGAAACTTGGCATGGTATCATCATTTCACCCACATGGCATGTGCAAAAAAGTAGAGATAGTTACGGGAAAAACTGGATGCACTTCGTGTACAATCTGGACACTCTCTTTCGAAGTATCAGGGTTTCAGACGAAAACTCATCTATTACACCGGCTATTCAAAATTTTAGTAACTTATTACAACTCTGGACTTTTTGCGTTCATTATGCACCATTCAAAGCCACGTCGTCAACTTTCAACCCTTTCTGACATAATTTGATATTTTTGATGCATTTACTGATTTGTTTTGAGCTAAATCACCCTGAAATTGAAAAGCACTACAAATGAACTCTGAAAAGGTTGAAACTTGGCATGGTACCATCATTTCACCTACATGGCAGGTGCAAAAAAGTAGAGATGGTTACGGCAAAAACTAGTTGCACTTCGTGTACAAACTGGACACTCTCTTTCGCAGTATGAGGTTTTGGACGAAATCTCATCTGTTACACCGGCTATTCAAAATTTTAATAACTTATTACAACTCCGGAATTTTTTGCGTTTATTATGCACCATTCAAAGCCACGTCGTCAACCTTCAACCCTTTCTGACATAATTTGATATTTTTGATGCATTTACTGATTTGTTTTGAGCTAAATGACCCTAAAATTGAAAAGCACTACAAATGAACTCTGAAAAGGTTGAAACTTGACATGGTATCATCATTTCACCCACATGGCATGTGCAAAAAAGTTGAGATGGTTACGGCAAAAACTAGTTGCACTTCGTGTACAAACTGGACACTCTCTTTCGAAGTATGAGGATTTCGGACGAAAACTCATCTGTTTCACCGGCTATTCAAAATTTTAATAACTTATTACAACTCAGGACTGTTTGCGTTTATTATGCACCATTCAAAGCCACATCGTCAACTTTCCACCTTTTCTGACATAATTTGATATTTTTGATGCATTTATTGATTTCTTTTTAGCAAAATGACCCTGGAATTGAAAAACACTACAAATAAAGTCTGAAAAGGTTGAAACTTGGCATGGTATCATCATTTCACCCACATGGCATGTGAAAAAGTAGATATGGTTACGGCAAAAACTGGATGCACCTCGTGTACAAACTGGACACTCTCTTTCGAAGTATTAGGGTTTCGGACGAAAACTCATCTGTTACACCGGCTATTCAAAATTTTAATAACTTATTACAACTCCGGACTTTTTTACGTTCATTATGCACCATTCAAAGCCACGTCGTCATCTTTCATCCCTTTCTGACATAATTTGATATTTTTGATGCATTTACTGATTTGTTTTGAGCTAAATGACCCTGAAATTGAAAAGCACTACAAATGAACTCTGAAAAGGTTGCAACTTGGCATGGTAACATCATTTCACCCACATGGCATGTGACAAAAAGTTGAGATGGTTACGGGAAAAACTGGTTGCACTTCGTGTACAAACTGGACACTCTCTTTCGAAGTATCAGGGTTTCAGACGAAAACTCATCTGTTAAACCGGCTATTCAAAATTTTATTAACATATTACAACTCCGGATTTTTCTGCGTTCACTATGCACCATTTGAAGCCACGTCGTCAACTTTCAACCCTTGCTGACATAATTTGATATTTTTGATGCATTTACTGATTTGTTTTGAGCTAAATGACCCTGAAATTGAAAAACACTACAAATGAACTCTGAAAATGATGAGGACATCAATACCATTGCTACACCCATAGCCCCTGGTGCTATATATACTGGACCAATTACTAGAGCTCGCGCACGCCAATTGAATTATCAGGTACTTTCGTTTCTTGGTAACGATTCTAATGTTCATGAGAATATTATGCTGCCTAAATTGGATACATTTGTTTTGCTTACAAATGAAGAGCCTAGCTTGGACAAGAAAGATGAACCTTGGAGCAAGTTCAAGCATGGAGATGATGGCATGCGCAAGGGGAACAAGAACGGAGTTACAAGTGATGATTCCACGACTCTGAAGCCACCATAATGAGTGCATGAAGCATGGGACGAAATATACAAGATGCCACTTCATAAATTTCGTCCAGAGGCTATTCTAGGTGCTGCGTCACCTTATTATTGGGCCAGGCCCATGTATTTACGAAATTTCCCCTCTCTCCTCCATATATACAGCCCTTAGGGCATCGTTTAGACTTTGGGTTTTGTTTAGACTAAAAGTTCGCCATAGCTGCAACTTCGCGTCCTTCGTTTGTGTCCAACGACCAGACCAAGACGTCACAAAACCCCACCTCATTAATAAAGCTTTCCTCTTTTATTCGCAATATCCAGATTGCAATCTCAGTTTCTTGCTTGTTCTTCGTTTGCTCGCAGGAAATAGACCCTCGTGGTCAGGTTTATCGTGCTCCGGCGTGGTCAATAACCCACGGAAGTTGGTTTAGCGATTTCTAAGGCGTGACGTCTTCGTACGTTCGTAGTCGGATCGTCAAAGTCGACTCCCATGGAAAATGATATCTATCTCATCGAAACATCGGGACACCTTTGCCTCTATCAAGTGGTATCAGATTTTCAGGTTGCTCGGTGAGATTTTCCAGTTTTTCATAGTTTAGATCGAGTCTGTTCTTCATACCTACAGTCCACGAAAAAAGCCAACAAAAAAATTAGGGTTAGTTCATCATATCCGAACCAATCTGAGCCTTTGCATAGTCTTTTTAGAGTTTTGCTTTGTTGAATTTGCGGTTGCATCATCGTGTCGAGTTGCTAGTCTTAGCGTCTAGTCCCTTAGAGTTTCGAGTTCTATTCACAGGTTGTCACGCCGCCGCTGCACCATCGTCATCATCATTGTCATATACCACCACCCCACCATATACATCGCCGCTGCCATATACAACCACCAATCCGAGTCCACAGATAACATCGCCATATACAATCAACAATCCGAGTTCACATATACCATCGCCATATACAACCACCAGTCCGAGTTCCACCAGATTCATCGCCGCCACCAGTCCGAGTTCCACCAGATTCATCTCCGCTACCAGTCCGAGTCTAGTATTTGTTGCTTCGTTTTTGAGTGTCAGATCACGCGATACTTCGAGTCGTGACAGAGTGGGACTCCTGAGATTCTGTGCTACCCGCAGAAGAAAAATAGTTCCAAACTCAAAAAAAACTAAGTATGGAAAGTTCTGGCTAGGCAGTTTTTAGACCATTTGTAGACTTTTTCGCGAGAAAAATTGTTGCGGAGCAAAAGAAAGAGGAAAAAAGTGCAAAAAAAGTGAAAAAAAGAAAAAAAATTCAAAGAGTGCTCCTCCCTTGTTTACGTGCCATGCCGTGATTTTGTTCGTGTTCTAGGCTCGCGTCTCTAGTACGGTCTAGCCTAGGACCAGCACAGTACCGTCGTTGAGCGTTTATTCAACTTTGCATCTCTGAATTGATTATTGCTGACCTTTTTGCTACCATATTATAAGCCTTCCCAGCTCCACATACATCTACATCGTGCGTTTGACTCTCCCTGGTAATCACTCTATCCAAGCTTTGAGAGTTTTGACTACGACGGATGCCGATCACCGCCTGCTGCTGGGTAAGAACCGGTAAGAATTTGAGATTAGCTTGACGGATTTGTGACATCCACCACCACCTCTTGTTAGTAGTCTATAGGATCATATTCTTGTGTGTTTCTATTGCTGCTAACCATGGCAGGATCACAAGCCGACGAGACTAACAGGGAGAACATGACAAATAAGGAGTTGCATGATAAATTTCAGCAAATGATGAGTGGACAGGTGCAAGATGTGCTAAATAGATTTGAAGAGGCCATGGAGAAGATAGATGGCATGGAGAAGACGTTGGAAACAAAGCTCGATAACAAGTTTAATGAATTGCTCGCGCGTCTTCCACCACCACCACCGGCTGCCCCTAACGCACCGCTACAACAACAATAACAACACCAGCACCACCACCAACAACAACAACGTCGCTTTCCAAATCAAGTGGGACGAGCACAGCGCGTTCCCATTGACCCTGGGCAAAATTCTGGTGCCGTTGTTGATGCTTCTGCCGCGCCTGCTGCTACTGCAGAGGTGGAGGACCATTACGAGGATGAGGTTGACCAAAATCGGAACTACGTGCAACCACCAGAACCACCACCACCAGGTCATCCTCATGCATATCTTCACAACGGTAGGGCTGCACCACCACCTGAGGTACATGACCATCTTCCTAAACTAAAATTGAATATTTCACCATTTGAGGGTAGATATGTTCCTGATATATATCTTACTTGGGAGTTAGAAACTGACCAACGATTTACATGTTTACAATATCCTGAGGAGAGACGTGTTCCTGCTGCTGTTTGTGCTTTCACTAGCTTTGCATGTGTTTGGTGGTCTGAACATTGTAGATTATATCCTATTCCAGCTACTTGGGCTGCTCTGAAAACTGCTATGCGTACTTGTTGGGTTCCACCATATTATCAACGTGAATTACTTCAAAAATTGCAGCGTTTAAGACAAGGAAAAAATTCTGTAGAAGAATATTATCAGGAATTACAAACTGGCATGATTAGATGTGGTATTGTTGAGGAGAATGAAGCTATGCTTGCACGTTTTATGTGTGAATTAAATAGAGAGATTCAGACCATTCTAGAGTATAAGGAGTATACTAATATCACTCGTTCATTCCATCTTGCTTGTAAAGCTGAACGTGAAGTGCAGGATCGACATGCATTGGCGCGAACTAACTTTTCTGCAGGTCGATCTTCATCATGGACACCACGTGCATCCTCTACTTCCACTCCACCAGCACCTCCATCAGGAGCCACCTCTAGCCGTGATACAAGAAAGTAGGCACAACCACCACTATCTGCCAAGAGCACACCTGCTGGACCTGCGCAGAGCTCTTCTTCTTCCATGGCATCAACAGGGCACACAAGTGATATTATCACTACTAGGAAAAGGCCTACTAATGGCGCACTGGTTTTGCCTACTAATGGCGCATTACTAGTGCGCCATTAGTAGCACGCCACTAGTATATCTTACTAATGGCGCACCACAGGTGCGCCATTAGTATCTGGTATACTAATGGCGCACCAACTAGTGCGCCATTAGTATGTAACAGCATGCGCCATTAGTGTGCCTCCCGGGGGGCCATACGTAAGCATGGCTTTGTCATACTAATGGCGCATTCTCTGTTGATGCACCATTAGTATCCTTTGGCATACTAATGGCGCACCTGGTGGTGATGCGCCATTAGTATGAATATTTGGTTTTTTTTCCTTTTCTGATTTTTGCGCAGGTTACAAAATATATTATTAGACAGAATATAAAATATATTATTAGACAGAATATAGACAGCAGCACACAGCAACATCAGATTCATCGAATACAATAGAAGATTAGTCTCCGAATACAATTCATCATATTAGTCTCCGAATTCAAAAGACCGAACAAAGATAAAACATTACAAGTCTCAAGACCGCGAGTATCGAGTTTGTCTTCACATTACAAGTCGATATCGATCATCTAAACTACCATCACATAGAAGAGAGCTGTGGTCATCACGATGAGCATCATCGTGATCAAACTGGTCTTCATCCGGTTCCTCCAACGCTCCCTCCTCTCTCCCGCTAGATAGCGGGCATATCTAGATTCGGCCTCCGCCCTAGTGGTGTACCCTTTGTAACTATTATCGCTGAAACGGTGAACCTGTCTCCTACACTCCTCCCAGTCGTCGTAGACTCCGGGAACCTTACCCTTGTACATGACATACGATGGCATCTCTATGCACAAGCCAAACAACAGACAATACATAAGCAATATGTAAGTATGCAACAAAAGGATTGGAAGAGAAAAGCAAGACATTAATAGCACGATTCATGGTCCTACTAATAAATAGCATCGATTACATCTAAGTTGAACGACTGTCCAAACCAAAGAGACATACGAATTCATTAAAGTATAATTACAACATGAGCCAATCAATGTTTCAGAACTACACATCACTACTTTCGACTCGACTCATCGGACAGGAACGTGGATGAAGCCGCCGTCTGTCGTGATGGTCATGAAATCGCGGTCGTTGTCACCCTGCATTTGTAGCATTTCATCTATCTCACTGTTGGACGGTTGATATCTGAGGAAGAACTACCCCGAGGTATGAAGGACATCTTGATGGATGATGTCCGCAAACTCCGACTGGATGCGAAAGAATTCTTGTCTGAGGTCCGCGTCCTGGACTGCCGACAAGCTCGCGGCCCAATCTTTGAGATTATCTGGTAGCAGAAGTTGATGATGGTCCCTTACGATCGCCCGCATGTGATGGAGGGCGTAGTAGGCATCCTTCTGACCGCCAGGCGGCTGCTTGACGCAGCAGAACTTCGTATTGTGTGAGAACATGTGCTTGCCGTACTTACGAACTGCCCTGGTGAAGGTGCCTCCAGATTTGGCGTAGGCGGGGAGAACATCATCAAGAACTTTCTTGACATTTGTGTAGTCTATCTTGGAGTTATGGTTCGGGTCTAAATACGTGGCCATGGAATATTTCGGGCTTAAGAGGATGAGTGTGCAATGTGTGTCACTGCACAAAACACGGAATGTTAGAAAAAAAAGAACGATCGAAATCTAAGAAATCATATGATAGAGGCTAAGGTGTCCCGATGTTTCGATGAGATGGTGGCTATCGTTTTCTGTGGGAGTCGACCTTGACGATCCGACTACGAACGTGCGAGACGTCGCGCCTTAGCAATCGCTAAACCAACTTCCGAGGGTTAATGACCACGCCGGAGCACGATCAACCTGACCACGAGGGTCTGTTTCCTGCGAGCAAACAAAGAACAAGCAAGAAACTGAGATTGCAATCGGGATATTGCGAATATAAGATGAAAGCTTTATTGATCAAGGTGGGGTTCTGTGACGTCTTGGTCTGGTCGTTGGACACAAACGAAGTACGCGAAGTTGCAGCTATGGCGAACTTTTAATCTAAACAAAACCCAAAGTCTAAACGACGCCCTAAGGGCTGTATATATGGAGGAAGAGGGGGGAATTTCGTGGCCCTTGAGGGTGGGGTCCGAAACCAACCCTAACTCTTGTTTCCCCACACATACGGACTCTAAAAATAGCCTATACTTAAGTATTTCGAAATTACATGGGCCTGGCCCATTAATAAGGTGACGCAGCACCTAGAATAGCCTATGGACGAATATTATGAAGTGGCATCTTGTATATTTCGTCCAAGGCTTCATGCACTCCTTATGGCGGCTTCAAAGTCCTGAAATCATCACTTGTAACTCCGTTCTTGATCCCCTTGCGCATGCCATCAACTCCATGTGATGAGGACATGACTACCTTGGATACGACCAAAAATATTGCATACATGCATATTTGTCAGGTGATTTCTAATGCAAACTATTCAATAATCTATTTATGTTATCCAAAACAAAAATACTTCACACACTTTTGTGTTTTGTCTAATTGCAGGTGTATGGGACATTTGTACAATCCACATATGAAGACAAGGGAAAAGGAGAAGTTTAGGTTGTGTTCAAAAAGTCCTCTCACGTCACTTTTGGGCCAAGAGAAGATAGAGTCCAAGTCTCTCACGTTCTGGATTCAGATTCGGACTGCACAGACATACCTGACTCAAAACGCCAACAACTTTTTCATACGGACTCCGAATTGGGTGATTCTTTTTTTGTTGGAAACTAGATTTCGTGCTCTTTCCAACCCAATTGGATTCACCTTCAAATTCATCCGGAGCGTTGAGTTACGGACGAAACAATCTGACGTTGCAGCAGAATCCGAGTCAAACTACAAGCCCAAAGGTGTTGCATCACCTCCACTTGGGCCCATGAGCCTTGTACGACCTAGGGTTAGTTTTAGGCTGCCTTGGGACGTCCTCCCACCTCCTTGGCCGCCACCCCTCGCTCCTATATAAGTAGATCCATCTAGTAGCTTTTTTCCTTGGGATTTGTTTAGTTAAAAGTTAGCCATTGCAACTTCGTGTACTTCGTTTGTGTCCAACGACCAGACCAAGACCGCTTACGGATCCCCACCATTATCAATACCTCATATATATTTGCAATATTCAGATTGCTTTATCATATTCTTGCTCGTTCTTCGATTGCTTGCAGGAATAGACCTTCGTGGTCAGGCTGACCGTGCTTCCGGCATCGTCAGTAACCTCAGGAGATTGGTTTAGCGATTGCTAAGGCGCAATGTCGTGCACGTTTGTAGTCGGATCGTCAAAGTCGTTTCCACCAAATCGATAGTTATCATCTCATCGAAAGATCGGGACACCCTCGCCTCTATCAAGTGGTATCAGTTTTCAGGTTACTCGGTGAGAATTTCCAGTTTTCCTAGATTAGATTTATTTTCTTACCTATTGTCCAAGAAAAAGCCACAAAAAAGAGTTAGATCTATTCATCCTTGGTCCAAGCCAGTCTGAGCCTTTGCAATTTTCTTTTCATTGCTTGCATAGTTGAATTATCGGTTGCATCGTCGTGTCGAGTTGCTGGTCTTAGTGTCTAGTTCGTTTAGAGTTTCGAGTTCTGTTCACATTAGTCACGCCACCGCTGCATCATTATCTCTTCCGCTGTCCACCATCCATCCATCAATTTCCACCACGTGCTACCCACCATTCATTGTCATAATAATAGTTGAGATCGTTCACATCTTCACTTGATCCAATCTGCATCTTATCTAGTTTGTTTTGGAAAGAGGGAGAAAAAAAGAGAGAGAAAAAACGAGAGAAAAAAAACGAGAGAAAAAAAAGAGAAAAAAAAGTCAGAGAAAAAAAAGGAGAGAAAGAAAAAAAAGTGTGAGGAAAAAAAAAGAGAGAAGAAAAAAAAACAAAATTTGGATCTTTTTAGACTCAATCTCGTAGTTGAATTCGGATTGGAATCTGTTTTGTGCACTGTTCAGTAAAACAGGCATAACTTCCTCATACGAAGTCCGTTTTGCCTCCGCGAGTACTCAAAAGAAAGCTAGCGACGAGCCGCATCTAAATAGTTGAAGAAGGTAGTTCAATATTTGGCACCTCAAAATCGGCTTCTAAATAGGTCTTTTTGCCCTCCGAAGTTCATGAACACAGCTTATTCCAGTTTTTCAGGACAGTTTTCGAATTTTTTGACTCCTCATATCAACTCGGAATTGAGTGATTCCTTTTGTGTTTGAAAGCTTGAGTCAATACCATTCTTGAAAAAAAATCGGCACAAACTTTTTCAGAGGAAAGTTGGAGACAAAGTTGTTGATATATCCTGCTTGGCTGTTGTTTCACATCATTATCTTTACTGCCGTTGTGATCTTCACTTATATCTTGCTGTCCAGAGCTACTTAGTATCCTTCATTGATGCTAGTTGTGCTACGACGTGACCTCATTAGTGTTCTAGGCTCGCGTCTCTAGTTCGGTCTAGCCTAGGACCAGCATAGTACCGTCGTTGAGCGTTTATTCAACATTGCATCTCTGAATTGATTATTGTTAATCTTTTGCTACCATATATAGCCAACCCAGCTCCACATATTTCTACACCGTGTATACGCATGTTCCCCTGGCAATCGCTTTACACAATCTTCGGAGTTATTTGACACCGCTGGTTGCCTGTCACCACCTGCCGCATGGTAAGAACTTGTAAGATATTGATATTTGCTTTACTGTGAGCACTTTACAACCACATCCTAGTAGTTCATAGGAACATTATTCTCGAATTTTGGTTCTTGTTTCTACTAATCATGACAGGTTCCAGAGATAGAAGTTCTTGGACGACGGACACATCTTCACCATCACGAGAGTTGGGACAACACACACAAGCATATGGTCAGGTTATCTCTTTACCATCATTTGAGGGTAGATTTAATCCTGCTATTTATCTAGCTTGGGAGCTTGAAGTAGAACAAGTTTTTAGTCACCATGATTTTTCTGAACTTGAGAGAGTACGAGCTACCATTAGAGCATTTACTGGTTTTGCTTCTGTTTGGTGGAGTGTACATTGTAAGAAAAACATTGATAACCAACCCACAACTTGGAAAGTTTTGAAAGCTGTAATGAGACAACAATTTTTTCCTCCTTACTATCATCGTGAATTGCGTCGCAAATTGGAGCAATTAAAACAAGGCAGTAACAATGTTCATGCTTACTACCAAGAGTTCAAATCTTATATGCATCATTGTGACATAGAAGAATCTGAGGATGATACAATGAATAGATTTTTTGGTGGTTTGAACCATGATATTCAGGCAAGATTTCGGTATATTCCTCGTTGCATTACTGGTATGTATGTCCGTGCTTGTACCTTTGAGAGACAGATACAGGAGGATGCATTGGGTGACTACAACAACTACTATTCCAGTTCATGCTCACCATCGCCGGTTGGTTACTCCACTATTGCACCTACTAGAGCAGCCCCACCTCGGATTGTGAGCGCAATATCATCTCAAGAGTATGGTACATTGTCAACGTCCGTACCTACATCAGCTACATCTTTGCGAGGTAACAGTAAAGGTATTGATGATATAACTTCACATGAGAATGAAGCATGCCTAGTTAACTTGAATGCATCATGTGTTGAGTTACCTGTTGATTTGAGCACACCACCTATTTTAGAGACTCTTGTTACTGTCATGAATGCGTCATGTGATCAAACAACTGAAATATCAACAATTTTGAGTGCACCCATTGAATTAACTGTTGATGCAAAAGAACCAATTTTTAATCATTTTGATATGACCTCTAATCTTGATGATGATTCTGTGTCCAATGACTTATTACATGTTTGCTTATTTAAGCATGTTGTAGCATGTAAATTTTATGCAAGTAAGGTTTATTCATCGAAGTTAGGATGGTTTAATGATGAACATTGCCAATCTTTTGAAGAGAATAAGAGCTTCACTTATATGTGCAAACTGAGTTCCAATATTTTCATGCCTTCTACTTCCTGTGATAATTTTTTGGCTTTAGATTTTATGAACAATGAAAGTTACTCATGTATACATGTGACATATGTGCAAAAATCAAGGGAAGTTAAAATGGATGACATATACATATACAACATGTACACCTTGTCTCTTTTGTTAGCCACATTTCAGATTAAGCAATGCCGAGGACGGCTTTATTTTCAAAAAGGGGAGGATGATGAGGACATGACTACCTTGGATACGACCAAAAATATTGCATACATGCATATTTGTCAGGTGATTTCTAATGCAAACTATTCAATAATCTATTTATGTTATCCAAAACAAAAATACTTCACACACTTTTGTGTTTTGTCTAATTGCAGGTGTATGGGACATTTGTACAATCCACATATGAAGACAAGGGAAAAGGAGAAGTTTAGGTTGTGTTCAAAAAGTCCTCTCACGTCACTTTTGGGCCAAGAGAAGATAGAGTCCAAGTCTCTCACGTTCTGGATTCAGATTCGGACTGCACAGACATACCTGACTCAAAACGCCAACAACTTTTTCATACGGACTCCGAATTGGGTGATTCTTTTTTTGTTGGAAACTAGATTTCGTGCTCTTTCCAACCCAATTGGATTCACCTTCAAATTCATCCGGAGCGTTGAGTTACGGACGAAACAATCTGACGTTGCAGCAGAATCCGAGTCAAACTACAAGCCCAAAGGTGTTGCATCACCTCCACTTGGGCCCATGAGCCTTGTACGACCTAGGGTTAGTTTTAGGCTGCCTTGGGACGTCCTCCCACCTCCTTGGCCGCCACCCCTCGCTCCTATATAAGTAGATCCATCTAGTAGCTTTTTTCCTTGGGATTTGTTTAGTTAAAAGTTAGCCATTGCAACTTCGTGTACTTCGTTTGTGTCCAACGACCAGACCAAGACCGCTTCCGGATCCCCACCATTATCAATACCTCATATATATTTGCAATATTCAGATTGCTTTATCATATTCTTGCTCGTTCTTCGATTGCTTGCAGGAATAGACCTTCGTGGTCAGGCTGACCGTGCTTCCGGCATCGTCAGTAACCTCAGGAGATTGGTTTAGCGATTGCTAAGGCGCAATGTCGTGCACGTTTGTAGTCGGATCGTCAAAGTCGTTTCCACCAAATCGATAGTTATCATCTCATCGAAAGATCGGGACACCCTCGCCTCTATCACCATGCGTGTTCTTGCTCCAATGTTCATCCTTCTCCAAGCTAGGCCCTTCATTTGTAAGCAAAACAAATGTATCCAATTTAGGCAGCATCATAATCTCATGAACATTAGAATCATTACCAAGAAACGAAAGTACCTGGTAATTTAATTGGCGTGCGCGAGCTCTAGTAATTGGTCCAGTATATGTAACAGTAGGGGCTGTGGGTGTAACAATGGTATTGATGTCCTCATCATCCTCCCCTTCTTGAAATGAAGTCGTCCTCGACGGAAGCGCATCTTCCTCACCCAAATAAGGCTTCAAATCTGCAATGTTAAAAGTGGGACTAACCCCAAAATCTACAGGTAGCTCAAGTTTATATGCATTATCATTTATTTTCTCTAACACCTTAAAAGGACCATCAGCATGTGGCATTAGCTTTGATTTGCGCAGATTAGGAAATCTATCTTTATGCAAATGTAACCAAACAAGATCTCCACGCGCAAACACAACATGTTTTCTACCCTTATCTCCAGCAAGTTTATATTTAGCATTCATACGCTCAATGTTTTCCTTAGTTAACTCATGCATTTTTACAATCAATTCAGAACGTTCTTTAGCATCAAAATTAACCTTCTCTGAAGATGGAAGAGGCAACAAATCAATAGGTGCACGAGGTAGGAAACCATACACAATTTCAAAAGGGCACATCTTAGTAGTAGAATGCAATGAACGTTTATAAGCAAATTCAATATGAGGCAAGCATTCTTCCCACATTTTCTTGTTATTCTTCAAAACAGCCCTAAGCATAGTAGACAATGTTCTATTGACTACTTCAGTTTGTCCATCAGTTTGGGGGTGACAAGTAGTACTAAAAAGCAGCTTAGTCCCCAACTTAGCCCATAAACATCTCCAAAAGTGGCTAAGAAATTTAGTATCACGATCTGAAACAATAGTATTTGGCACACCATGTAAGCGAATAATTTCACGAAAGAACAAATCAGCAACATTAACAGCATCATCGCTTTTATGACATGGTATAAAGTGTGCCATTTTCGAGAATCTATCCACGACAACAAATATGCTATCCCTCCCCTTCTTTGTTCGAGGTAAACCTAAAACAAAGTCCATAGATATATCCTCCCAAGGAACACTAGGTACAGGCAAAGGCATATATAAACCATGAGGATTGAGTCGTGACTTAGCTCTTTGACATGTAGTGCAGCGAGCAACAAAACGCTCAACATCTCGTCTCATCTTTGGCCAAAAGAAATGTGTAGCAAGTATATCCTCCGTCTTCTTGACGCCAAAGTGTCCCATTAATCCTCCTCCATGCGCCTCCTGCAACAACAAAAGACGAACGGAGCTAGCTGGAATGCATAGCTTGTTAGCACGAAACACAAATCCATCGTTAAGAACGAACTTGTTCCAAGTTCTCCCTTCCTTACAATTCTGCAATACATCTTTAAATTCGGCATCATGAACATATTGATCTTTGATGGTCTCCAAACCAAATATTTTAAAGTCAAGTTGTGAAAGCATAGTATAACGACGAGACAAGGCATCAGTAATAACATTTTCTTTACCCTTCTTGTGTTTAATGACATAAGGGAAAGTCTCAATGAATTCAACCCATTTAGCATGTCTACGGTTCAGTTTTGCTTGACTTTTAATGTGTTTCAAAGATTCATGATCAGAATGTATAACAAATTCCTTGGGCCATAAATAATGTTGCCATGTTTCTAAGGTCCGAACAAGAGCATATAATTCTTTATCATAAGTAGAATAGTTCAGACTAGGCCCACTCAATTTTTCAGAAAAGTATGCAACAGGTTTTCCATCTTGTAATAACACACCTCCTAATCCAATTCCACTAGCATCACATTCAAGCTCAAAAGTCTTATTGAAATTAGGAAGTTGGAGTAAAGGAGCATGTGTCAACTTATCTTTCAATACCGTGAAAGCTTCTTCCTGTGCGGTACCCCAAACAAAAGGCACATCCTTCTTTGTAAGCCTGTTGAGAGGTGCAGCAATGGTGCTGAAATCTCTCACAAAACGCCTATAGAAACCAGCGAGGCCAAGGAAACTCCTCACTTGTGTGACCTTTTTGGGCTGCGGCCAACTCTCAATAGCTTCAATCTTGGCTTTATCAACTTCAATTCCCTGTGGAGTAACGACATAGCCAAGAAAAGATACTCGGTCGGTGCAAAAGGTGCACTTTCCAAGGTTTCCAAACAAACGTGCATCACGTAGAGCAATAAAAACAGCACGTAAATGTTCCAAATGTTCCTCCAAAGATTTGCTATAAATCAATATGTCATCAAAGTAAACTACCACAAATCGTCCAACGAAAGCACGTAAAACTTCGTTCATTAACCTCATGAAAGTACTAGGTGCATTAGTTAACCCAAAAGGCATGACTAACCACTCATATAATCCAAACTTAGTTTTAAATGCTGTTTTCCATTCATCACCCAATTTCATATGAATTTGATGGTATCCACTACGCAAATCAACTTTGGAGAATATTGTAGAGCCACTCAATTCATCAAGCATATCATCTAGCCTAGGAATAGGATGACGATAACGAATAGTAATATTATTAATGCCTCTACAATCAACGCACATACGCGACGTACCATCCTTTTTCGGCACTAAAATGATAGGAACAGCACAAGGACTAAGGGATTCGTGTATATAACCTTTGTCGAGCAGTTCTTGTACTTGACGCGTAATCTCCTTCGTCTCCTCTGGATTGGTACGGTATGGTGCACGGTTGGGTAGCGAAGCACCGGGAATTAAGTCAATTTGATGCTCAATCCCTCGAATAGGTGGTAATCCCGGTGGCACGTCTTGTGGAAAGACGTCAGCGAACTCCTGCAAAATGTTAGTGACAGCAGGGGGCAAAGAGGAAGGCACGTCCTCGAATGAAAATAATGCCTCTTTGCACACAAAAGCATAGCAAACAGATTTGCTAAACTCTAGCTCATCAATATCAGATTTGGTGGCAAGTAAACATGCACTTTTCAATTTAATTTCAGAAACAACAGTAGATGGTTTATTATTAGGCTTCATTTGGTGCTCAAATTCTTTTGCCACAATCTGATTTTCACTCTTATTTGTCTCCTGTTTTGCTTTATTAGCTCTATTAATATCATCTTTCAAAATGGAATTAGGAGTCATAGGAAGCAAAGTAATATTTTTATCGTTATGAACAAGAGTATACTGATTGTTTCTACCATGGTGTACAGAATTTTTATCAAATTGCCATGGTCTACAACTTAATAAGGAACATGCTTGCATAGGTACCACATCACAATCAACATAATCAGCATATGTAGAGATACTAAGATGCACACGAACAGTACGTGTTACCTTAACCTTCCCGCTGTTGTTGAACCATTGGATGTAGTAAGGATGTGGATGTGGTCTTGTGGTGAGAGATAGCTTCTCCACCATCTCCATGCTAGCCAAGTTATTGCAGCTCCCTCCATCTATGATCACGCGAACAGAACGTTCCTTCACAACTCCCTTTGTATGGAACAAATTATGCCTCTGATTTTGCTTAGCTTGTGTAACCTGCACACTCAAAACACGTTGAGCAACTAAACATTCATACCTGTCAGCATCTTCAGGAGCCATGTATTGCGTCTCATGATCAAAATCGTCTCCACCGTGTTCTTCACGTGTAATAAGAGCCAAAGTCTCCTCATCATAGTCACTAGCGGACTCATACCCACCATCCTCTGTAACAATCATCACACGCTTAGATGGGCATTCTCTCGCATAATGACCTCCACCCTTGCAACGTCGACAAATAATATCATGTGTTTGCCCTGTTGATGCCATGGATGAAGAAGAGCTCTTTGCAGGCCCAGAAGGTGTGCTCTTGGCAGATAGTGGTGATTGTGCCTGCTTTATTGTATCACGGTTGGAGGTGGCAGCCGACGGAGGCGCCGGTGTAGCAGAACGTGTGGAAGTAGATGATGCACGTCGTGTCCATGACGAAGGTCGACCTGCAGAAAAGTTAGTCCGCTCCAATGCCTGTCGATCCTGCACTTCACGTTCAGCTTTACAAGCAAGATGGAATAAACGAGTGATATTAGTATACTCCTTATACTCTAGAATCGTCTGAATCTCTCTATTTAATCCACCCATAAAACGTGCAAGCATAGCTTCATTCTCCTCAACAATACCACATCTAATCATGCCAGTTTGTAATTCCTGATAATATTCTTCTACAGAATTTTTTCCCTGTCTTAAGCGCTGCAATTTTTGAAGTAATTCACGTTGATAATATGGTGGAACCTAACGAATACGCATAGCAGTTTTCAAAGTAGCCCAAGTAGCCGGAATAGGATATAATCTACAATGCTCAGACCACCAAACACATGCAAAACTAGTGAATGCACAAACAACAGCCGGAACACGTCTCTCCTCGGGATATTGTAAACATGTAAATCGTTGTTCAGTTTCTAACTCCCAAGTAAGATATATATCAGGAACATATCTACCCTCAAATGGTGGAATATTCAATTTTAGTTTAGGGAGATGGTCATGATCTCGTACCTGAGGGTGAGCCCTACCATTGCCATTATTTGCATGTGGACAACCTGGTTGTTGCTGTGCTGGTGGTGGCACGTAGTTCTGATTTTGATCAACCTCATCCTCATAATCTCCCACATAATCATCCTCCTCCACATCAGCAGTAGGAGCCACAGAAGTATCAATAGCAGCACCAGTAGCTTGGCCCGACTGAAGAGGGACACGTCTCGCTCGGCGGAGGGCTGTTTCCCGACGTGGAGGTAGTCGATGTTGTTGCTGTTGTTGCGGAGGTGCGGCAGGAGCAGCCGGTGGTGGTGGTGGAAAACGCGAAAGCAATTCAGCAAACTTGTTATCGAGCTTTGTTTCAAACATCTTCTCCATGCCATCTATCTTATCCATTGATGAGGACATGACTACCTTGGATACGACCAAAAATATTGCATACATGCATATTTGTCAGGTGATTTCTAATGCAAACTATTCAATAATCTATTTATGTTATCCAGAACAAAAATACTTCACACACTTTTGTGTTTTGTCTAATTGCAGGTGTATGGGACATTTGTACAATCCACATATGAAGACAAGGGAAAAGGAGAAGTTTAGGTTGTGTTCAAAAAGTCCTCTCACGTCACTTTTGGGCCAAGAGAAGATAGAGTCCAAGTCTCTCACGTTCTTGATTCAGATTCGGACTGCACAGACATACCTGACTCAAAACGCCAACAACTTTTTCATACGGACTCCGAATTGGGTGATTCTTTTTTTGTTGGAAACTAGATTTCGTGCTCTTTCCAACCCAATTGGATTCACCTTCAAATTCGTCCGGAGCGTTGAGTTACGGACGTAACAATCTGACATTGCAGCAGAATCCGAATCAAACTACAAGCCCAAAGATGTTGCATCACCTCCACTTGGGCCCATGAGCCTTGTACGGCCTAGGGTTAGTTTTAGGCTGCCTTGGGACGTCCTCCCACCTCCTTGGCCGCCACCCCTTGCTCCTATATAAGTAGATCCATCTAGTAGCTTTTTTTTTGGGATTTGTTTAGTTAAAAGTTAGCCATTGCAACTTCGTGTACTTCGTTTGTGTCCAACGACCAGACCAAGACCGCTTACGGATCCCCACCATTATCAATACCTCATATATATTTGCAATATTCAGATTGCTTTATCATATTCTTGCTCGTTCTTCGATTGCTTGCAGGAATAGACCTTCGTGGTCAGGCTGACCGTGCTTCCGGCATCGTCAGTAACCTCAGGAGATTGGTTTAGCGATTGCTAAGGCGCAACGTCGTGCACGTTTGTAGTCGGATCGTCAAAGTCATCTCCACCAAATCTGTTTATCACATCTTGCACCTGTCCACTCATCATTTGCTGAAACATATCATGAAGCTCCTTGTTCGTCAAGTTCTCCCAATCAGTCTCGTCGACTTGTGATTCTGGCATGGTTAGCAGCAATAGAAACACGCAAGAATATGATCCTACAGACTACTAACAAGTGGTGGTGGTGGTGGTGGGTGTCACAAATCCGTCAAGCAAATCTCAAATTCTTACCAGTTCTTACCCAGCAGCAGGCGGTGATCGGCAACCGTTGTAGTCAAAACTCTCAAAAGCTTGGATAGAGCGATTGCCAGGGAGAGTCAAACGCACGACGTAGATGTATGTGGAGCTGGGAAGGCTTATAGTATGGTAGCAAAAAGGGTCAGCAATAATCAATTCAGAGATGCAAAGTTGAATAAACGCTCAACGACGGTACTGTGCTGGTCCTAGGCTAGACCGTGCTAGAGACGCGAGCCTAGAACAGTAACAAAATCACGGCGCTGCACGTAAATAAGGGAAAAGCACACTCTGGAACTCTTTTTTTTCGCTCTTTTTTTTGCGCTCCTTTTTTTTGCGCTCCTCTTTTTTTGCGAAAAATCACCATAATGGCGAGTGTCTCAAAACTCTTCCCTCGTCAAACTGATAGGATGGGCACAAATTTTTTTTTTCACTTTTTTTCGGAAATCAGGGCAGCGACAACGAAATAGTGCGACAAAAAATCACTATGATGGCACGTGGCTCAAAAGACTCAGAAAAGCCTAAAAATAGGATAGGGAAAAAAATTTGCCCGTGAAAATTTTGGCCTAAAAACTGCCCGGGGGTCTCCAGATTTTTTTTTCCGAGACCTACGCAGGCAAGGAAACACGAAACGGAATTTAGATTGATCTCAAGAACAAACCTAATATGAGAAGAACTCGGATTGGTGGTGGATATATGGTTGTGGTATATGGCAGCGGTGGTGGTATATGGTAGCGGTGGTGGTATATGGATACAGATTGGTGGTGGTATATGGATACGGATTGGTGGTGGTATATGGATATGGATTCAGAGCGGTGGCGGTATATGGATACGGATTGGTGGTGGTATATGGATATGGATTCAGAGCGGTGGCGGATAAGCAAAAGTGGTAGATGGGCGATGATGATGGTGCGGCGGCGGCGTGACAACTTATGACCAGAACTCGAAACTCTAAAAGACTAGACTCTAAGACCAGCAACTTGACACGACGATGCAACCGCAAATTCAACAAAGCAAAAACCCTAAAAAGATTATGCAAAGGCTCAGATTGGATCGGATATGATGAACTAACCCTAATTTTTTTTCCTGACTTTTTCGTGGACTGTAGGTATGAAGAACAGACTCGATCTAATCTATGAAAAACTGTAAAATCTCACCGAGCAACCTGGAAATCTGATACCACTTGATAGAGGCTAAGGTGTCCCGATGTTTCGATGAGATGGTGGCTATCGTTTTCTGTGGGAGTCGACCTTGACGATCCGACTACGAACGTGCGAGACGTCGCGCCTTAGCAATCGTTAAACCAACTACCGAGGGTTATTGACCACGCCGGAGCACGATCAACCTGACCACGAGGGTCTGTTTCCTGCGAGCAAATGAAGAACAAGCAAGAAACTGAGATTGCAATCGGGATATTGCGAATATAAGATGAAAGCTTTATTGATCAAGGTGGGGTTCTGTGACGTCTTGGTCTGGTCGTTGGACACAAACGAAGTACGCGAAGTTGCAGCTATGGCGAACTTTTAATCTAAACAAAACCCAAAGTCTAAACGACGCCTGAAGGGCTGTATATATGGAGGAAGAGGGGGGAATTTCGTGGCCCTTGAGGGTGGGGTCCGAAACCAACCCTAACTCTTGTTTCCCCACACATACGGACTCTAAAAATAGCCTATACTTAAGTATTTCGAAATTACATGGGCTTGGCCCATTAATAAGGTGACGCAGCACCTAGAATAGCCTATGGACGAATATTATGAAGTGGCATCTTGTATATTTCGTCCAAGGCTTCATGCACTCCTTATGGCGGCTTCAAAGTCCTGAAATCATCACTTGTAACTCCGTTCTTGATCCCCTTGCGCATGCCATCAACTCCATGCGTGTTCTTGCTCCAATGTTCATCCTTCTCCAAGCTAGGCCCTTCATTTGTAAGCAAAACAAATGTATCCAATTTAGGCAGCATCATAATCTCATGAACATTAGAATCATTACCAAGAAATGAAAGTACCTGGTAATTTAATTGGCGTGCGCGAGCTCTAGTAATTGGTCCAGTATATGTAACAGTAGGGGCTGTGGGTGTAACAATGGTATTGATGTCCTCATCATCATATGTTACGGGGCGGTTAAGGGATGACTTACTCGGGAAAGTAAGCCACAAGGAAGTTATCCTTATCTGGGTTTGCCAGAATGACGCCTTCGAGGTGTGAACTCGCAACTTGGCGGTCCCCAGCGCTGCTCAAGTGCTTGGCACGCATGTAGAAGGGGTCGACTATCACGATGTCCGGGGTCTTGTCTCTAATGATCCGCATCTCCATAATCAGCGAAAACAGCCGAACGAAGGTGTAGTGCAGCGAATGAAGGTTAAACATAGCAAAGATGTCATCAAACCGCAGGACGATCATACCCCCGATGTCGCCATCCACAAAGCCCTTGCCCTCTGGCACCTTGGCCACGAAAACCGGGTCTGCCACATCCTTCTCTCTGAGACGCCGCTTCTCCAAAGAAAGAACACTGTCGTGCAGACTCCGCATAGCACCGGTTGCAGCATTCAGCATATTTGGCGGTAGCATCGCCCTACCCGCCACATGCACCCTCCTCGAGATATCCTTAGGTGAAGGTGGCCCGTCCTGAGCACGGATCGAACTCGGTGCCGGCTGGCTCGCACCGGCGCCCTTGTTAGTCTTTCGTTTCCGTCCCTTCTTCTTGATCTCCTGTAATGGGACCGAGTTCTGCTCACAGACCGCCTTCTTGAGTGTGTTGGGGATGATAATATTTCGCACCTCAGCTATTTGAGGCTCAATGAAGGCGGGAGCTGGAGGCGTGTCCTGAGAACTGAACGCCAGACGACGCCTGTTGCAATTGGATTTCTCCGCTGTACTAGCTAGATCGCGGTCGTCTTGGTTGGGTTCTTGAGAAAGAGGCCCGCAGAACTCGTCAGCGTACCCATGTTCGGCAAAGTACTTATCAACTTTGGTAAATGTACTGTCGCCGTTGTCGACGCTTGTCCGGATCCTGTGCCATAGGGCTGTCCGGATCCTGTGCCATAGGGATGTCCGACAGGTCCGATAGCGTTGCGGCGTTCTTGCCATGGCTTGGCGTCGGCACGACTGGTGGTCTTGTCTGTGGGGTGGTGTCCCCCGCCCCAAACGAATCTGGCTCTTCGGCCAAAGCAGGGCCCAGTTTATGCCGGTGATGAGGGTCATCTCATCTTCTTCGTCGGCCCCAGCGGGTCGAATCGGAGGTAACAGCTCGTCGCAGCCTGGCAGCACCCGAACCACTTCAACCCTATACATTGTGGGTGGCATCGGATTACCGTGGAACATGGGGTTGCCCGGTTGAACGATTCTGCCCTTGGCGACATCGACCAACTCGGCACCCACGAAGTGCAGAAGAGTGCAAGGAACGTCGGCGGTGCCCTGCGAAAACATGTATAGGGCGTCAGGGATGCCCAGTCAAAGGCAAGGAGATGAAGTCATCGGCCGAGAGGCTTGGTTACCGTGATGCCGTCGAGCTAGGCTAATGTCGAGGCACCGCCAATGGCGGGCGTGCAACTGACGGAGGGGGCGCTTGCTGGCGAGGTGCCGACCGGCATACACCCGGGTGCATTAAGCTCCAATGCCCGTGCCGGCGCCGGAGACACGAATACCGCCTCCGCCGGAGACACCAATGGCGCCGCTGCCGGAGACACCAATGGCGCCGCCTGCGCGCTGTGCGAGTTGCTGGCCATGAAGCTGGGAACCGGGGGAGGCCCCTGTTGGCCGCCCGCAATCCATGTCGTCAACCCATGAATCAACGTAGGCACGATGGCGTTGAGCGTCGTTCCAAGTTGTTGTTGCACTTGCTCTTGGACAAGCTCCGGAATCCGCGCCACTTGTGCCTTGAGTTCTTCAACCTCGCGCGTCTGGCTTTCCGAGCTGGTCTTTTTCTCCTTCCGCACACCAGCGGTATAGTATGACCCCCATTTTGTGGACAAGCCTTTGCCGGCCACACAACCAGCTGATGTCGGCTTAGTGAGCTTATCCTTGTTTTTCATTACATTCAAAGCCCTATTTAAAGGGGTGTCGAAAGGGGAGCTCTTAGACGACCCCACGCTACTGCTTTCAGTGTCTTGCGAAAGGAACGTGAACCATTTAGAAATATTGGGGATTAATTAGAATGCAACCATATGGAGCTAATTACACGGGGGTGTATTCCTTACCAGAAGAAGCTCAAGCGCCCTGGTCTTCGGATCTGTGGTAAGCTCCTTTGTTATCGGGTCCTCCTTGTACCGGGCCCTGACATAGTTCCTAGTCTGCTTGTCACCGTTGTATTTCTCGAAGCGGGGCGGTAGGCCTTGCTCGGCACGCTCCGCGTCCTCCTTGTCCCATATAGGCTCCGCCACTCTGTAACCGCCGGGATCGAGTTTGTGTTCCCCTAAGTTCAACTCCCGCATTTCTTTCCCCCACTGACTTGATTCGGAGGTTGCACTGCTCTCGCACTTGATCTTGAACTCCTTGTACTCATCTTCGCTCATCAAAGGATATTTCGCCTTGATCTTCTCATAACTATCACCTTTATCAATCATTCTCTTCACCGCGCTTTTCCAAGTAGACAGGGCGTGCTCATCTTCGTGAGGGCAGCACTGTTCACTTTATTCCCTGAGAGGCGTGTGTTTTCAAATTCGGCGGGGAACTTGTATCGTCCGTGCAGCTTCGTGAAGAGGAGGTTGTGCAAATTCCCTCGGTCCTTATGCCTAAGGTTCTCGGTGTTGATCGAGACGGTGCTCCGGAGAATGCACCCGAGCTGAAGCGAGTACCCCTTGACTATATGTTTGGGCTCCGTTGGATTCCCGTCGGAGTCCACTTGAGTGAATTCCTCCTTGAGGGTGCGGAGCGCATTCGGGCGTCGGTCCTTCCTTTGCTTCTTCGGTTGGCTGCCATCTATGTGTGCGCCGCCATCATCAGTGGTGGCATCCTCGGCGGCACCATCAGTGGTGTCATCCCCGACGCCACTAGGGGTTGTGTAATCAGGATCGGTGTCTTCCGCGGCGTCCTCATAGCGGTGAGGTTGTTCCTCCATCTCCTGGGACAGCTCCCAGAATTGCTTGCCGCCCGAACCACCGGCCTCATCGTTGTGGGCCATGTTTCGCTCTAAATAGGAAAAAAGTTTGGTCAAAAAGTTGGTTATTGTCAAGGAACAAGATCATGGTCTCACCATTTAGGGTTTGTCGACACCGAGGCACCCTAAAAGCCTAAGCTTTCATCATTTAGGGTTTGTCGACGCCGAGGCACCCTAAAAGCCTAAGCGTACATCATTTAGGTTCTCATCGACACCGAGGCATCCGGGGCAGCCAAGTTAAGTTTTCATCATTTAGGGTTTATCGATGGCGAGGCACCCTAGGTTGGGCCTAATCACTAGGCACTAATCACTTGGCTCTATTTCCACCTATGTTGGGTTTATCATCTAGGGTTTATCGATGCTAAGGAGAATTCTAAGTTGGGCCTAATCACTTGGCTCTATTGCCACCTATGGTTTAATGCAGGAAGAATAAAGGGGCAGTTGATCCTACTTAATTAAGTACTAAGATACCCCGGCCCATGCATTATCGCAAGTACCCCATATGTCCTATTTTTAGCAAAGTCATGCTAAAATTCACGGAAAATTTCAGCATGACCTTTGCTGAAAATAGGACATATGGAGTACCCGAATTTGTCGGAACGGAAGTTAATCGACATTCCGGAAAACTCAAGGGCCTATCAGGGTACCTGCAAATTCATCACGACACGATGGTCGGAGACAAAACCCAGCAAACTAGCACCACAATGTGCCTCTACTTTCATATGGATGAAAAGGCCACAGACCATATGGTCCTCTGCTTTCATATGGACAAAAATCAGCTCAACTTATGTGAGCTTCCATTCCAGATCTAATAGCAGCAAGTTGTTCACTTATAGCTCAACTTATGTGAGCTGCCTTCAAGAAAAGAAATCTGCAGTGGCACATCTGCTCTCTGAATACATTGGCAAGAAACAAAACAACACCTAGTACCATCCATCTGCTATGGCCGTATCATGCATTTAACTAAGCACTAACAGGTAATTATATAACAGAAAACTTGGCGCGTACGTGTCACTTAGCTTGGGCAAGCAACATACCTCGTCCTCTTGGTTAGTCCAAACAAGCTGTATGCTGAGCCTCAACTCACCACCTGCACATTTTACAGCACCCATGAAATGAAAAACTAAACATAATTGTCAACCAACAAAACCAAAACACAAACAGGACTTCAAATTTTCATGATCAGGAAGAAAAACAGGGTTTTCAACTACTATATTCAGTTTCATGGCATCAGTTGAACAGTTGAAAAAGAACAAGCTTCATTTAAATATCTTGCTGCTAACAAACATAACTAATGTCAGTACTCAAAAAATAGAGTGACCACACAGGGAACAAACAAACTATTCACTTTTTATTTCTTCAGAATTGGACCAGACAGAGAACAACTCCTTGGAAGCAAACTTATATGAAAAGGTTCAGCAACTTGAAACGTAACTCTTATATGAAAATCTTCTGTATGATCAAGTAAGCAGAGCACATGTATATACCTGTATCACTGTCTTGGAGCCAACAAACGCCTCAATTTTTCTCCAACCGTGATCGAACCTGATCGCCTATGCTTCTTCTTTCACTCTCCTGCATAAAGTTATTGTTACTACCTGGGAGGGATTATATGCTTGTTTACCACTACTAATACCATTTTTTAATATAATCTTCATTCTCCTGCTATTTATTTTCTTACAAGTGTTGATGCCATAGTGTCTCAGGTTCTTCCTAGTTAAAACATGTGATTTTGAGAAGGAATTTGCCCAATTTTCGCAGGGAGATAAAACTTAGCTAAAAATTTGATATAACAAGTAATCCATGAAATTATATTTCCTCTAGGCAAAGTAGAAGATATTATTTTGTTTTCCTCTAAGGTAAAGGAGATAGCCATCACTTTGAAGTGTCTAATAGATGAAATAATGCATGAGTTAGAAAGATATGTGCAAGTGTCTGAAGGCATCCTGTGAAGCAGAGCTTCCAAATTGATCTTCTTGAAACATTGTTGCTAAGTAAGGCTTAATTTCATATTTCTGCAAACTAAGGTAAACCAATTATGACATGCATAAATTTCTCATTTGGAGAAGCCAAGTATCAAAGGTTTCGAACCATGAGAATTTATTGCATTTTTCGGTGACAACACGGCTAGGAAAAAAAGACTCTGATACAGAGACTAATGACGCGATGCCCCCTCCCTTAGAGGCATTATCACAAACACCTATCAAGCACAATCCTTTCACATGTAAACTTGAGAATACTCTGGAAAAATCACGCAGCAAGCAAAAAATTGAACAGAGGATGCAAGAGGAAGGAGGGAGGGGGGATGAGGGAAGAGGGAGGAAGGACGAAGGAGTGGTGGCTACCTGCCTACGGACTGGTGGCCGGCGTAGCTCCGGGCGGCAGCGTTGCTGGGCAGGAGCGCCTGCTCCAGGGAGGGGGGCGCCGCTGGTGGGAGCGGCTGCTTGATGGGGGGAGGCGCTGCTGGGGTCCTATACCGGAGGCGGGGCAGCGGAGGGTTCGGCCGGCTGGGCGCGCCGCGGCGATGGGCCAGCAGCAGTGGCGGCGGCTAGGAACCCTAGTTGTCGTGCTCGGGAGGGAGGTTGACGCAGGCGGGGCCGCGGGGGGAGGGGGACGGCGAGGGCGCGGGCGCGGGCGGAGGGGGGACGGTGAGGAAGGTGGTCGGGTGCGGCGGGGGAAGCGAGCACGGCCGGGGACGGCGAGCACGGGGGAAGTGGTGGGCGGTGGTGGTCAGGCACGGGTGAGACGAGGCAGGGGAGGGATTAGAGAGAAATGAAGATTGGGGATTTTAGTGTGGGGGGAGGCTTAGCAATGGCGCACCACCCAGGGGTGCGCCATAAGTAATTTAATCTAGCCCGACTTGTCAGGTTATATACAACCTAACCCTATCTACAACAGACCCCGCCCACTAGCCTGACTGGTCAATATGTAGCACACACACTAGGAGGTCTTGGGTTCGATTCCCAAGCTCCCCAATATTTTTTTATGCATTTTAAATCCTGTTTGATATTTATTTGTGTTTAAATATGTTCAAACTTGTTTAAATCATAACAGTAATATTTTTTATAAAAATAGTAATAACCCCCCCAGGGGTGCGGGGGGCCGGGTGCTCGCCGGCGGCGATGGAGTGGGGGAGGGTTGCGGTGGGTCGTCGGCGGCGGTGGAGCTAGCTAGCGGGGGAGGGTGCGAGTGGGATCAAGATCGAGATGGAGGGGGAATCGAGATTGAGATGGAGGGGGATCGAGATCAAGTGTCCTCATGAATTCAAAAAGTGCCCATGAAATTTAAAAATATTCATGATATCAAAAAGTGCCCATGAAATACAATCGAGAAATGAAGACTACGATTTAAATACAATCGATCTTAGCTAGCTATCCGTTCACAATCTTCTTGCCCTTCTTTTTCGCAAATGGAGTTCTTCTGTGGAACGGACGTCCTTTAGGTAGGGTGGTCCTGCTTCTTCTTGTGGTGTGTGCTGCTACTTCATCGTCGTCGTCATGTTCGATCTTTGGGTCGCCGTACTTGTCGAAGTCTTGCTCATTGGCTACTCCATCCATTCCGATGATCTTCCTTTTGCCTCTCCTCACGACAACACGACTGGGCTTTGACGGGTCGGTAATGAAGAAGCATTGGTCCACTTGGGAAGCCAGTACCCATGGCTCATTTTTCGCGGTGACGTTTGCGCCTGCGGTCTTGGATTTGGCTTCGGGTATAACCTTGGTGGTGAAATATCGGTCTTCTTTTAGGACGCTCTTGGCCCATCTGACACGGAACATCGGGACCTTCTCTCCAGCGTAGCTCAGCTCCCAGATCTCCTTGATCCTTCCGTAGTATCTGTCCTTGTCGTTGCCAGTGTAGGATTCCATCGTTACCCCGGACTTCTGATAACCATCGCTCTTCATGTCCTTGTCCTCAGTGTAGAATGTGTAGCCGTTGATATCGTACGCCTCATAGGTCATCAGGTTGTGCTCGGCGCCCTGTGGACAAGGCGAATACGAGTTGTTCTTCTGCGGAAGAATCCTCATGTAAAGGGTACGACAGAAGCTTCTGCTTGAACCAACGCGTGAAACATGAGTTGTGCTCTTTGAGTATATCTCCGTCCGTCCTCTGTTGGCCTCGGTCATTGTACATCTTCTCAATAAAGGTTTTGTGCTCTACCACCCAAGGATCGACCACATCTATGTGTTGTAGCGCGACTAAGTTTGCTCTTTCAAAGTCGGTGAGTCGACCCTCGAAGTCGACATGCATTTCGCGGTGACACTCACGGTGACCCCATCCAGCGAGCCTGCCGAGGTGCCTGTTGACGGGCAGACCAATGGGGTTCTCGATGCCTAGATAATTCGTGCAGTAGGAGATGCACTCTTCGGTCAGAAAGCCCCTGGCTATACTTCCCTCTGGACGTGACATGTTGCGAACGTATCCTTTGATGACACCATTCATCCTTTCGAACGACATCATGCTGTGCAGGAACGTCAGCCCGAGTTGGATGATATCCTCCACGATATGGACCAGCAGATGCACCATAACGTCGAAGAATGCAGGTGGGAAGTACATCTCAAGCTCGCATAGTATCACCACGATCTCTTCCTGTAGCCTTCTGAGTTGCCTCACGCCAATCGACTTCCGAGAGATGACGTCGAAAAAGTTGCATAGGCCAAATAGCGTTTCATGGACGTGCGCATCCATGATCCCACGGATTGCAACTGGAAGTATTTGCGTCATCAGCACGTGACAGTCATGAGACTTCATCCCGCTGAACTTCTGCTTCGCTGGGTCTAGGTATCTGCTTATCTTCCCCGTGTAACCGTAAGGAAGTTTTACTCCTAGGAGGCAGGTGAAAAACTGCTCGATCTCCTCCTGACTTAGAGTGAAGCACGTGGGAGGGTAGTCATTTCCGGTCTTCTTGGCCTTTTTGCCTTTGCGACGACTTTCTGTGTCCTGCTTCGCCTCATCATCATCATCATCATCATCATTAGCGTGAAGCTCCTGCCTGATGCCCATTGATTTCAAGTCTGCCCTTGCTTTCGGCCCATCTTTGGTCCTCTCTGGCATGTTGAGCAGGGTACCAAGCAGACTCTCGCACACGTTCTTCGTGATATGCATGACATCAAGGCTGTGAGGCACACGGTGGATCTTCCAGTACGGCAAGTCCCAGAAAACAGACCTCGTTTTCCATACCTTCAGCAGCGGCTCTGGCGCCTTTCGCTTCTTTCCCGGCTCTGGCGCCTTTTGCTTCTTTCCCGGCAGTGGGCAGTCTTTCCAATTTTTCAACAGCTCGTCTATTTCCTCGCCGCTCCTCGTACATGGGCATTTTCGGGGTTCGGTTTCACCATCGAACAGATCCTTGCGTTTCCTCCACGGGTCATCATCGCGAAGCCACCTTCGATGTCCCATGAACACGGTTTTCGAAGACCCGGGATCTCTATCTAGCTGGCGATACGTTGTGTCATCCATGCACCTTACACATGCAGAAAATCCATGGACTACCTGCCCCGCGAGATATCCGTAACCGAGATAGTCATGCACCGTCGTGAGCAGTGCGGCTCTCAATATTCTTTCTCTGCGGCATCCCACGTATTGGCTGGCATTTTCCGCAGCGTGTCTAGCTCCTCCTTCAGCAGCCCCGGATACAGATTGATGTCGTTCCCTGGTTGTTTCGGCCCTTCAATTAGCATACTCATGTGAATGTACTTCCTCTTCATGCACAACCACGGGGGAAGGTTGTACATCCACACAAACACAGGCCAGGTGCTATTTGTGCTTCTCTGGCTGCCAAACGGATTGACTCCATCGGTGCTCGCGCCCAGCACGATGTTCCTTGGATCCTTCCCAAATTCTGGGTATTCGAAGTTCAACGCTTGCCACTGGCTCGCATCCTTAGGGTGACTCAGCATCTTGTCTTTTTTATTTATCTCCGGATCATTTCCGTCATCTTCCCGCTTCTTCTCCTCCCTATCCGTGTGCCAACGCAGGAGCTTTGCTACCTTAGGGTCCGTGAAATACCGCTGCAGACGAGGAGTGATCGGAAAGTACCACACCGATTTTCGAGGAGCTTTCTTCCTCTTCTTGTATCGAGTGACGCCGCACACCGGACATATGGTAGACTCCGCATGCTCGTCCCGATAAATGATACAATTGTTCATGCACACATGGTATTTCACGTGCGGTAAATCCAGAGGACACACGATTTTCTTCGCCTCCTCGAAACTGGTCGGGCACTTGTTCCCCTTGGGAAGACGTTCGTGCCAGAATGACATGTTCTCGTCGAAGCATGCGTCGGTCATTTTGTGTTTTACCTTCATCTCCAGAGCCATGAGCGTTACTTTCAGGCGGGTATACTCTGGCCTGCATCCTTCATACAATGGAGTAACCGCGTCTATCTCCAGTTGATCCAGCTTGGCTTTCTCTCGGGCGGCAGCTCTTGCGTTATCCATCTGCTTGAGAAGCAACTCTTGAATATGAGGGTCCTGCACCCAGCCTCCATCGTCGTCTGCTCCGGCATCTTCATCTTCATGATCATGCCCTTCGTCTTGATCTTCCTCATCATCATGTACGACATCTTCTACATGATGACTGTGTACAGCATCACCGTCGTGATCATGTCATGGAGATTCTTCGTCTTCTCGCCCGCCCTCGCCGCGGTGGTACTTGTCTTGTTGCCCTTCCTCATTTCTTGCCCGGCCCCGGCCATGGACGACTTCATAGTCATCTTCATCACCTTGCCACCGATAGCCATCCATGAAACCATGCAAGAGCAGGTGGTCCCGCACCTACCCGGAATCCGGGTCCGCAATAAGGCTCTTCAGCTTGCATCTTCGACACGGACATCTTATCTCCGTCTCGTTCTTTTGAAGCATCTCGGCCTTCGTGGAGCTCAAAAACCTATTCACGATGCCTTCAGTCATCGTGCGGACCATGGTCACCTACGGGGTAGAGCAAAACGATATTTTAGAACCAAGAAAAAATTTGGCATGACCTTCCCTAAAAATAGGACCAAAAAGAATGCATAGTGCCAAAATTCTTGCCGAAACGGAAATGAATCAAAACATTCCGGCAAAATATTGGCAACTATCGCATTTCAAATACCGGTACCTTCAAACACAAACATATATGCAACACCACAAACACATGCAACACCACAAACATACATAGATCTAGCTAGGCCACAAAAAGTGCATGTGCACGTTGTTGGAGCGAGCTAGGGAGAAAAAAGTAGATCTACATCATGAAGATAGCTTTCCCCTTACTTACCTATCAAAAAAGGTAATTTCACCACTTAATTTTGATGAATCTATGGTGGAAATGAGGTGAGGAGGAGGAGGCAGCCGAAAGCTTGGAGAAGGAGGTGGAGGGAATGAAGTGGGGAAAGTGTGTGGGTAGGTGTGGGGCTGTCCAAAATATCTTGTTGGGGTCCCAGGTTACTAATGGCGCACCACAAGGAAATGCGCCATTAGTAACCCTGGTTACTAATGGCGCACCTGCAGGTGGTGCGCCAAAAATTAAAAAAAATATAAATATATATACTAATGGCACACCGTGTAATAGTGCGCCATTACTAGTTTAAACTAGTAATGGCGCACTGTGAAACGGTGCGCCATTAGTAGTTTTGCAAAAAAAAGAATAAGAAAAAATTACAGTAATGGCGCACTCTCTGCCTGGTGCGCCATTACTAGTTAGAACTAGTAATGGCGCATTGTCGACCTGATGCGCCATTAGTATGTATGGAAAAATGGAAAAAATAATTAATACTAGTGGCGCACCCTGTTTCTGGTGCGCCATTAGTATATAGTAGTGGCGCACTACTTCCCTGGTGCGCCATTAGTATCAATCCTATCTATAGCCCTTTTCCTAGTAGTGTATTTGTCGTCGTTGTAAGGGTAGAGGACATTTTGCGAGAGAATGCCAATCTCAGCGTGTGATGATTGCTACTGAGGATGGAGGGTATGAGTCCGCTAGTGACTATGATGAGGAGACTTTGGCTCTTATTACACGTGAAGAACACAGTGGAGATGATTCTGATCATGATACACAATACATGGCTCCAAAAGATGCTGACAGGTATGAATGTTTAGTTCCTCAACGTGTTTTGAGTGTGCAGGTCACACAAGCTGAGCAAAATCAGAGGCATAATTTGTTCCATACAAAGGGAGTTGTGAAGGAACGTTCTGTTCGCGTCATCATAGATGGAGGGAGCTGCAACAACTTGGCTAGCATGGAGATGGTGGAGAAGCTATCTCTCACCACAAGACCACATCCACATCCTTACTACATCTGATGGTTCAACAACAGCGGCAAGGTTAAGGTAACACGTACTGTTTGTGTGCATTTTAGTATTTCTACATATGCTGATTATGTTCATTGTGATGTGGTACCTATGCAAGCATGTTCTTTATTACTTGGTAGACCATGGCAATTTGATAAAAAATTTGTACACCATGGTAGAAACAATCAGTATACTCTTGTTCATAAGGATAAAAATATTACTTTGCTTCCTATGACTCCTGATTCTATTTTGAAAGATGATATTAATAGAGCTAATAAAGCAAAGCAGGGGAACAATAAGAGTGACAATCAGATTGTGGCAAAAGAATTGGAGCAACAAATGAAGCCTAATAATAAACCATCTAGTGTTGCTTCTGAAATTAAATTGAAAAGTGCATGTTTACTTGCCACCAAATCTGATATCGATGATCTAGATTTTAGCAAATCTGTTTGCTATGCTTTTGTGTGCAAAGAGGCATTATTTTCATTTGAGGACGTGCCTTCCTCTTTGCCTCCTGCTGTCACTAACATTTTCCAGGAGTTTGCTGACATCTTTCCACAAGACGTGCCACTGGGATTACCACCTATTCGAGGGATTGAGCATCAAATTGACTTAATTCCCGGTGCATCATTACCCAACCGTGCGCCATACCGTACCAATCCAGAGGAGACGAAGGAGATTATGCGTCAAGTACAGGAGCTGCTTGACAAAGGTAATATACGTGAATCCCTTAGTCCTTGTGTTGTTCCTATCATTTTAGTGCCGAAAAAGGATGGTACGTCGCGTATGTGTGTTGATTGTAGAGGCGTTAATAATATTACTATTCGTTATCGTCATCCTATTCCTAGGCTAGACAACATGCTTGATGAATTGAGTGGCTCTACAATATTCTCCAAAGTTGATTTGCGTAGTGGATACCATCAAATTCGTATGAAATTGCGAGATGAATGGAAAACGACATTTAAAACTAAGTTTGGTTTATATGAGTGGTTAGTCATGCCTTTTGGGTTGACTAATGCACCTAGTACTTTCATGAGACTAATGAATGAAGTTTTACGTGCTTTCATTGGACAATTTGTGGTAGTCTATTTTGATGATATACTGATTTATAGCAAATCTTTAGAGGAACATTTGGAACATTTACGTGTTGTTTTTATTGCTCTACGTGATGCATGTTTGTTTGGTAACCTTGGAAAGTGCACCTTTTGCACCGACCGAGTATCTTTTCTTGGCTATGTTATTACTCCACAGGGAATTGAAGTTGATAAAGCCAAGATTGAAGCTATTGAGAGTTGGCCGCAACCCAAAACGGTCACACAAGTGAGGAGTTTCCTTGGCCTCGCTGGTTTCTATAGGCGTTTTTGAGAGATTTCAGCACCATTGCTGCACCTCTCAACGAGCTTACAAAGAAGGATGTGCCTTTTGTTTGGGGTACCGCACAAGAAGAAGCCTTCACGGTATTGAAAGATAAGTTGACACATGCTCCTTTACTCCAACTTCCTGATTTCAATAAGACTTTTGAGCTTGAATGTGATGCTAGTGGAATTGGATTAGGAGGTGTGTTATTACAAGATGGCAAACCTATTGCATACTTTTCTGAAAAATTGTGTGGGCCTAGTCTGAACTATTCTACTTATGATAAAGAATTATATGCTCTTGTTCGGACCTTAGAAACATGGCAACATTATTTATGGCCAAAGGAATTTGTTATACATTCTGATCATGAATCTTTGAAACACATTAAAAGTCAAGCAAAGTTGAACCATAGACATGCTAAATGGGTTGAATTCATTGAGACTTTCCCTTATGTCATTAAACACAAAAAGGGTAAAGAAAATGTTATTGTTGATGCTTTGTCTCGTCATTATACTATGCTTTCACAACTTGACTTTAAAATATTTGGTTTGGAGACCATCATAGGTCAATATGTGCATGATGCTGAATTTAAAGATGTATTGCAGAATTGTAAGGAAGGGAGAACTTGGAACAAGTTCGTTCTTAACGATGGATTTGTGTTTCGTGCTCACAAGCTATGCATTCCAGTTAGCTCCATTCGTCTTTTGTTGTTGCAGGAGGCACATGGAGGAGGATTAATAGGACACTTTGGCGTCAAGAAGACGGAGGATATACTTGCTACACATTTCTTTTGGCCAAAGATGAGATGGGATGTTGAGTGTTTTGTTGCTCGCTGCACTACATGTCAAAACGCTAAGTCACGACTCAATCCTCATGGTTTATATATGCCTTTCCCTATACCTAGTGTTCCTTGGGAAGATATATCTATCGACTTTGTTTTAGGTTTACCTCGAACAAAGAAGGGGAGGGATAGCATATTTGTTGTCGTGGATAGGTTCTCGAAAATGGCACACTTTATACCATGTCATAAAAGCGATGATGCTGTTAATGTTGCTGATTTGTTCTTTCATGAAATTATTCGCTTGCATGGTGTGCCAAATACTATTGTTTCAGATCGTGATACTAAATTTCTTAGCCACTTTTGGAGATGTTTATGGGCTAAGTTGGGGACTAAACTGCTTTTTAGTACTACTTGTCACCCCCAAACTGATGGACAAACTGAAGTAGTCAATAGAACATTGTCTACTATGCTTAGGGCTGTTTTGAAGAATAACAAGAAAATGTGGGAAGAATGCTTGCCTCATATTGAATTTGCTTATAATCGTTCATTGCATTCTACTACTAAGATGTGCCCTTTTGAAATTGTGTATGGTTTCCTACCTCGTGCACCTATTGATTTGTTGCCTCTTCCATCTTCGGAGAAGGTTAATTTTGATGCTAAAGAACGTGCTGAATTGATTTTAAAAATGCATGAGTTAACTAAGGAAAACATTGAGCGTATGAATGCTAAATATAAACTTGTTGGAGATAAGGGTAGAAAACATGTTGTGTTTGCACCTGGAGATCTTGTTTGGTTACATTTGCGTAAGGATAGATTTCCTAATTTGCGCAAATCAAAGCTAATGCCATGTGCTGATGGTCCTTTTAAGGTGTTAGAGAAAATAAATGATAATGCATATAAACTTGAGCTGCCTGCAGATTTTGGGGTTAGTCCCACTTTTAACATTGCAGATTTGAAGCCTTATTTGGGTGAGGACGATGAACTTTCGTCGAGGATGACTTCATTTCAAGATGGGGAGGATAATGAGGACATCAATACCATTGTTACACCCACAGCCCCTGCTGCTATACATACTGGACCAATTACTAGAACTCGCGCACGCCAATTGAATTATCAGGTACTTTCGTTTCTTGGTAACGATTCTAATGTTCATGAGAATATGATGCTGCCTAAATTGGATACATTTGTTTTGCTTATAAATGAAGGGCCTAGCTTGGACAAGAAAGATGAACCTTGTAGCAAGTTCAAGCATGGAGATGATGGCATGCGGAAGGGGAACAAGAACAGAGTTACAAGTGATGATTCCAGCACTCTGAAGCCACCATAATGAGTGCATGAAGCATGGGACGAAATATACAAGATGCCACTTCATAAATTTCGTCCAGAGGCTATTCTAGGTGTTGCGTCACCTTATTATTGGGCCAGGCCCATGTATTTTCGAATTACTTAAGTATAGACTGTTTTTAGAGTCCGTATGTGTAGGGAAACAAGAGTTAGGGTTGGTTTCAGACCCCTCCACCAAGGGCCACGAAATTCCCCCTCTCTCCTCCATATATACAGCCCTTAGGGCATCGTTTGGGTTTTGTTTAGACTAAAAGTTCGCCATAGCTGCAACTTCGCGTCCTTCGTTTGTGCCCAACGACCAGACAAAGACGTCACAGAACCCCACCTTCATTAATAAAGCTTTCCTCTTTTATTCGCAATATCCAGATTGCAATCTCAGTTTCTTGCTTGTTCTTCGTTTGCTCGCAGGAAATAGACCCTCGTGGTCAGGTTGATCATGCTCCGGCATGGTCAATAACCCTCGGAAGTTGGTTTAGCGATTGCTAAGGCGCGACGTCTTCGCACGTTCATAGTCGGATCATCAAAGTCGACTCCCACAGAAAACGATATCTATCTCATCGAAACATCGGGACACCTTTGCCTCTATCAGAAAAGCTCGAAACTTGGCATGGTATCATCATTTCACCCACATGGCATGTGCAAAAATGTAGAGATGGTTACGGCAAAAACTGGATGCACTTCGTGTACAAAATGGACACTCTCTTTCGAAGTATCAGAGTTTCGGACGAAAACTCATCCCTTACACCAGCTATTCAAAATTTTAATAAGTTATTACAACTCCGGACTTTTTTGCGTTCATTATGCACCATTCAAAGCCACGTCGTCAACTTTCAACCCTTTCTGACATAATTTGGTATTTTTGATGCATTTACTGATTAGTTTTGAGCTAAATGACCCTGAAATTTAAAAGCGCTACAAATGAACTCTGAAAAGGTTGAAACTTGGCATGGTATCATCATTTCACCGACACGGCATGTGCAAAAAAGTAGAGATGGTTACGACAAAAACTAGAAGCACTTGGTGTACAAACTGGACACTCTCTTTCAAAGTATCAGGGTTTCGGATGAAAACTCATCTGTTACACCGGCTATTCAAAATTTTAATAACTTATTACAACTCCGGACTTTTTTGCGTTTATTATGCACCATTCAAAGCCAGGTCGTCAACTATCAACCCTTTCTGACATAATTTGATTTTTTTGATGCATTTACTGATTTGTTTTGAGCTAAATGACCCTGAAATTGAAAAGCACTACAAATGAACTCTGAAAAGGTTGAAACTTGGCACGGTATCATCATTTCACCCACATGGCATGTGAAAAAAAAGTAGAGATGGTTACGGCAAAAACTGGATGCACCAGATGTACAAATTGGACACTGTCTTTTGAAGTACCAGGGTTTCGGACGAAAACTCATCTGTTACACCGGCTATTCAAAATTATAATAACTGATGACAACTCCGGACTTTTTTGCGTTCATTATGCACCATTCAAAGCCATGTTGTCAACTTTCAACCCTTTCTGACATAATTTGATATTTTTGATGCATTTACTCATTTGTTTTGGGATAAATGACCCTAAAATTGAAAAGCACTACCAATGAACTCTGAAAAGGTTGAAACTTGGCATGGTATCATCATTTCACCCACATGGAATGTGCAAAAAAGTATAGATGGTTACGACAAAAACTGGATGCGCTTCGTGTACAAAATGGACACTCTCTTTCGAAGTATCAGGGTTTCGGACGAAAACTCATCCGTTACACCGGCTATTCAAAATTTTAATAACTTATTACAACTCCGAACTTTTTTGCGTTCACTCTGCACCATTCAAAGCCACGTCGTCAACTTTCAACCCTTTATGACATAATTTGATATTTTTGATGCATTTACTGATTTGTTTTGAGCTAAATGACCCTGAAATTGAAAAGCACTACAAATGAACTCTGAAAAGGTTGAAACTTGGCATGGTATCATCATTTCACCCACATGGCATGTGCAAAAAAGTAGAGATGGTTACGGCAAAAACTGGATACACTTCGTGTACAAATTGGACACTCTCTTTTGAAGTATCATGGTTTCGAACGAAAACTCATCTGTTACACCAGCTATTCAAAATTTAAATAAATTATTACAACTCCGGACTTTTTTACGTTTATTATGCACCATTCAAAGCCACGTCGTCAACTTTCAAACCTTTCTGACGTGATTTGATATTTTTGATGCATTTACTGATTTAGTTTGAGCTAAATGACCCTGAAATAGAAAAGTACTACCAATGAACTCTGAAAAGGTCGAAACTTGGCATGGTATCATTATTTCACCCTCATGGCATGTGCAAAAAAGTCGAGATGGTTTCGGCAAAAACTAGATGCACTTCGTGTAGAAACCGGACACTCTCTATCGAAGTATCAGGGTTTCGGACGAAAACTCATCCGTTACACCGGCTATTCAAAATTTTAATAACTTATTACAACTCCGAACTTTTTTGCATTTATTATGGACCATTCAAAGCCACGTCGTCAACTTTCAAACATTTCTGACATAATTTGATATTTTTGATGCATTTACTGATTTGTTTTGAGCTAAATGAGCCTGAAATTGAAAAGCACTACAAATGAGCTCTGAAAAGGTCGAAACTAGGCATGGTATCATCATTTCACCCACATGGCATGTGCAAAAAAGTAGAGATGGTTACGGCAAAAACTAGATGCACTTCGTGTACAAACTGGACACTGTCTTTCGAAGTATCAGGGTTTCGGATGAAAACTCATCTGTTACACCGGCTATTCAAAATTTTAATAACTTATTACAACTACGGACTTTTTTGCGTTTATTATGCACCATTCAAAGCCACGTCGTCAACTTTCAAACCTTTCTCACGTAATTTGATATTTTTGATGCATTTAGTGATTTGTTTTGAGCTAAATGACCCTGAAATTGAAAAGTACTACCAATGAACTCTGAAAAAGTCGAAACTTGGCATGGTATCATCATTTCACCCACATGGCATGTGCAAAAAAGTAGAGATGGTTACGGCAAAAACTAGATGCACTTCGTGTAGAATCTGTACACTCTCTTTCAAAGTATAAGGGTTTCGGACGAAAACTCATCCGTTACACCGGCTATTCAAAATTTTAATAACTTATTACAGCTCCGGACTTTTTTGCGTTTATTATGCAACATTCAAAGCCACGTCGTCAACTTTCAAACCTTTCTGACGTGATTTGATATTTTTGATGCATTTACTGATTTGTTTTGAGCTAAATGACCCTGAAATTGAAAATCACTACAAATGAACTCTGAAAAGGTTGAAACTTGGCATGGTATCATCATTTCACCCACATGGCATGTGCAAAAAAGTAGAGATGGTTACGGCAAAAACAAGATGCACTTCCTGTACAAACTGGACGCTCTCTTTCGAAGTATCAGGGTTTCAGACGAAAACACATCTGTTACACCGGCTATTCAAAATTTAAATAACTTATTACAACTCCGGACTTTTTTGCATTCACTATGCACCATTGAAATCCACGTCGTCAAATTTCAACCCTTTCTGACATAATTTGATATGTTTGATGCATTTACTGATTTGTTTTGAGCTAAAGGACCCTGAAATTGAAAAGCACTACATATGAACTCTGAAAATGTTGAAACTTGGCATGGTATCATCATTTCACCCTAATGGCATGTGCAAAAAAATAGAGATGGTTACGGCAAAAACTAGATGCACTTTGTGTAGAAACTGGACACTCTCTTTCGAAGTATGAGGGTTTCGGACGAAAACTCATCTTTTACATCGGCTATTCAAAATTTTAATAACTTATTACAACTCCGGACTTCCTGGCGTTTATTATGCACCATTCATAGCCACGTCATCAACTTTCAACCCTTTCTGACATAATTTGATATTTTTGATGCATTTACTGATTTGTTTTGAGCTAAATGACCCTGAAATAGAAAAGTACTACCAATGAACTCTGAAAAGGTCGAAACTTGGCATGGTATCATTATTTCACCCTCATGGCATGTGCAAAAAAGTCGAGATGGTTACGGCAAAAACTACATGCACTTCGTGTAGAAACCGGACACTCTCTTTCGAAGTATCAGGGTTTCGGACGAAAACTCATCCGTTACACCGGCTATTCAAAATTTTAATAACTTATTACAACTACGTACTTTTTTGCGTTTATTATGCACCATTCAAAGCCACGTCGTCAACTTTCAAACCTTTCTCACGTAATTTGATATTTTTGATGCATTCAGTGATTTGTTTTGAGCTAAATGACCCTGAAATTGAAAAGTACAACCAATGAACTCTGAGAAAGTCGAAACTTGGCATGGTATCATCATTTCACCCACATGGCATATGCAAAAAAGTAGAGATGGTTACGGCAAAAACTAGATGCACTTCGTGTAGAATCTGTACACTCTCTTTCGAAGTATAAGGGTTTCGGACGAAAACTCATCCGTTACACCGGCTATTCAAAATTTTAATAACTTATTACAGCTCCAGACTTTTTTGCGTTTATTATGCACCATTCAAAACCACGTCGTCAACTTTCAAACCTTTCTGACGTGATTTGATATTTTTGATGCATTTACTGATTTGTTTTGAGCTAAATGACCCTGAAATTGAAAAGCACTACAAATGAGCTCTGAAAAGGTCGAAACTTGGCATGATATCATCATTTCACCCACATGGCATGTGCAAAAAAGTAGAGATGGTTACGGCAAAAACTGGATGCACTTCCTGTACAAACTGGACGCTCTCTTTCGAAGTATCAGGGTTTCGGACGAAAACTCATCCGTTACACCGGCTATTCAAAATTTTAGTAACTTATTACATCTCCGGACTTTTTTGCGTTTATTATGGACCATTCAAAGCCACGTCGTCAACTTTAAAACATTTGTTACATAATTTGATATTTTTGATGCATTTACTGATTTGTTTTGAGCTAAATGACCTAGAAATTGAAAAGCACTACAAATGAACTCTGAAAAGGTTGAAACTTGGCATGGTATCATCATTTCACCCACATGGCATGTGCAAAAAAGTAGAGATGGTTACGGCAAAAACTGGATGCACTTCCTATACAAACTGGATGCTCTCTTTCGAAGTATCAGGGTTTCGGACGAAAACACATCTGTTACACCGGCTATTCAAAATTTAAATAACTTATTACAACTCCGGACTTTTTTGCATTCACTGTGGACCATTGAAATCCACGTCGTCAAATTTCAGCCCTTTCTGACATAATTTGATATTTTTGATGCATTTACTGATTTGTTTTGAGCTAAATGACCCTCAAATTGAAAAGCACTACATATGAACTCTGAAAATGTTGAAACTTGGCATGGTATCATCATTTCACCCTCATGGCATGTGCAAAAAAGTAGAGATGGTTACGGCAAAAACTAGATGCACTTTGTGTAGAAACGGGACACTCTCTTTCGAAGTATCAGGGTTTCGGACGAAAACTCATCTTTTACATCGGCTATTCAAAATTTTAATAACTTATTACAACTCCGGACTTCTTGGCGTTTATTATGCACCATTCATAGCCACGTCGTCAACTTTCAACCCTTTCTGACATAATTTGGTATTGTTGATGCATTTACTGATTTGTTTTGAGCTAAATGACCCTGAAATAGAAAAGTACTACCAATGAACTCTGAAAAGGTCGAAACTTGGCATGGTATCATTATTTCACCCTCATGGCATGTGCAAAAAAGTCGAGATGGTTACGGCAAAAACTAGATGCACTTCGTGTATAAACCGGACACTCTCTTTCGAAGTATCAGGGTTTTGGACGAAAACTCATCCATTGCACCGGCTATTCAAAATTTTAATAACTTATTACAACTACGGACTTTTTTGCGTTTATTATGCACCATTCAAAGCCACGTCGTCAACTTTCAAACCTTTCTCACGTAATTTGATATTTTTGATGCATTTAGTGATTTGTTTTGAGCTAAATGACCCTGAAATTGAAAAGTACTACCAATGAACTCTGAAAAAGTCGAAACTTGGCATGGTATCATCATTTCACCCACATGGCATGTGCAAAAAAGTAGAGATGGTTACGGCAAAAACTAGATGCACTTCGTGTAGAATCTGTACACTCTCTTTCGAAGTATATGGGTTTCGGACGAAAACTCATCCGTTACACCGGCTATTCAAAATTTTAATAACTTATTACAGCTCCGGACTTTTTTGCGTTTATTATGCACCATTCAAAGCCACGTCGTCAACTTTCAAACCTTTCAGACGTGATTTGATATTTTTGATGCATTTACTGATTTGTTTTGAGCTAAATGACCCTGAAATTGAAAAGCACTACAAATGAACTCTGAAAAGGTCGAAACTTGGCATGATATCATCATTTCACCCACATGGCATGTGCAAAAGAGTAGAGATGGTTACGGCAAAAACTGGATGCACTTCCTGTACAAACTGGACGCTCTCTTTCGAAGTATCAGGGTTTCGGACGAAAACTCATCCGTTACACCGGCTATTCAAAATTTTAATAACTTATTACAACTCCGGACTTTTTTGCGTTTATTATGGACCATTCAAAGCCACGTCATCAACTTTCAAACATTTCTGACATAATTTGATGCATTTAGTGATTTGTTTTGAGCTAAATGACCCTGAAATTGAAAAGCACTACAAATGAACTCTGAAAAGGTCGAAACTTGGCATGATATCATCATTTCACCCACATGGCATGTGCAAAAGAGTAGAGATGGTTACGGCAAAAACTGGATGCACTTCCTGTACAAACTGGACGCTCTCTTTCGAAGTATCAGGGTTTCGGAAGAAAACACATCTGTTACACCGGCTATTCAAAATTTAAATAACTTATTACAACTCCAGACTTTTTTGCATTCACTATGCACCATTGAAATCCACGTCGTCAAATTTCAACCCTTTCTGACATAATTTGATATTTTTGATGCATTTACTGATTTGTTTTGAGCTAAATGACCCTGAAATTGAAAAGCACTACATATGAACTCTGAAAATGTTGAAACTTGGCATGGTATCATCATTTCACCCTCATGGCATGTGCAAAAGAGTAGAGATGGTTACGGCAAAAACTAGATGCACTTTGTGTAGAAACTGGACACTCTCTTTCGAAGTATCAGGGTTTCGGACGAAAACTCATCTTTTACATCGGCTATTCAAAATTTTAATAACTTATTACAACTCCGGACTTCTTGGCGTTTATTATGCACCATTCATAGCCACGTCGTCAACTTTGAACCCTTTCTGACATAATTTGATATTTTTGATGCATTTACTGATTTGTTTTGAGCTAAATGACCCTGAAATAGAAAAGTACTACCAATGAACTCTGAAAAGGTCGAAACTTGGCATGGTATCATTATTTCACCCTCATGGCATGTGCAAAAAAGTCGAGATGGTTACGGCAAAAACTAGATGCACTTCGTGTAGAAACCAGACACTCTCTTTCGAAGTATCAGGGTTTCGGACGAAAACTCATCCGTTACACCGGCTATTCAAAATTTTAATAACTTATTACATCTCCGGACTTTTTTGCGCTTATTATGCACCATTCAAAGCCACGTCGTCAACTTTCAAACCTTTCTGACATAATTTGATATTTTTGATGCATTTACAGATTTGTTTTGAGCTAAATGACCCTGAAATTGAAAAGCACTACAAATGAACTTTGAAAAGGTTGAAACTTGGCATGGTATCATCATTTCACCCACATGGCATGTGCAAAAAAGTAGAGATGGTTACGGCAAAAACTGGATGCACTTCCTGTACAAACTGGACGCTCTCTTTCAAAGTATCAGGGTTTCGGACGAAAACACATCTGTTACACCGGCTATTCAAAATTTAAATAACTTATTACAACTCCGGACTTTTTTGCATTCACTATGCACCATTGAAATCCACGTCGTCAAATTTCAACCCTTTCTGACATAATTTGATAATTTTGATGCATTTAGTGATTTAGTTTGAGCTAAATGACCCTAAAATAGAAAAGTACTACCAATGAACTCTGAAAAGGTCGAAACTTGGCATGGTATCATTATTTCACCCTCATGGCATGTGCAAAAAAGTAGAGATGGTTACGGCAAAAACTAGATGCACTTCGTGTAGAAACTGGACACCCTCTTTCGAAGTATCAGGGTTTCGGACGAAAACTCATCCGTTACACCGGCTATTCAAAATTTTAATAACTTATTAGAACTCCGGACTTTTTTGCGTTTATTATGCACCATTCAAAGCCACGTCGTCAACTTTCAAACCTTTCTGACATAATTTGATATTTTTGTTGCATTTACTGATTTGTTTTGAGCTAAATGACCCTGAAATTGAAAAGCACTACAAATGAACTCTGAAAATGTTGAAACTTGGCATGGTATCATCATTTCACCCTCATGGCATGTGCAAAAAAGTAGAGATGCTTACGGCAAAAACAAGATGCACTTTGTGTAGAAACTAGACACTCTCTTTCGAAGTATCAGGGTTTCGGACGAAAACTCATCCGTTACACCGGCTATTCAAAATTTTAATAACTTATTACAACTCCGGACTTCTTGGTGTTTATTATGCACCATTCATAGCCACGTCATGAACTTTCAACCCTTTTTGACATAATTTGATATTTTTGATGCATTTACTGACTTGTTTTGAGCTAAATGACCCTGAAATTGAAAAGCACTACAAATGAACTCTGAAAAGGTTGAAACTTGGCTTGGTATCACCATTTCACCCACATGGCATGTGCAAAAAAGTAGAGATGGTTACGGCAAAAAATGGATGCATTTCGTGACAAACTGGACACTTTGTTTCGAAGTATGAGGGTTTCGGATGAAAACTCATCTGTTACACCGGCTATTCAAAATTTGAATAACTTATTACAACTCCGGACTTTTTTGCGTTTATTATGCACCATTCATAGCCACGTCGTCAACTTTCAATCCTTTCTGACATAATTTGATATTTTTGATGCATTTACTGATTTGTTTTGAGCTAAATGACCCTGAAATTGAAAAGCACTACAAATGAACTCTGAAAAGGTTGAAACTTGGCATGGTATCACCATTTCACCCACATGGCATGTGCAAAAAAGTAGAGATGGTTACGGCAAAAACTGGATGCACTTCGTGTACAAACTGGACGCTCTCTTTCGAAGCATCAGGGTTTCGGACGAAAACACATCTATTACACCGGCTATTCAAAATTTAAATAACTTATTACAACTCCGGACTTTTTTGCATTCACTATGCACCATTGAAAGCCACGTTGTCAAATTTCAACCCTTTCTGATATAATTTGATATTTTTGATGCATTTAGTGATTTATTTTGAGCTAAATGACCCTGAAATAGAAAAGTACTACCAATGAACTCTGAAAAAGTCGAAACTTGGCATGGTATCATTATTTCACCCTCATGGCATGTGCAAAAAAGTAGAGATGGTTACGGCAAAAACTAGATGCACTTCGTGTAGAAACCGGACACTCTCTTTCGAAGTATCAGGGTTTCGGACGAAAACTCATCCGTTACACCGGCTATTCAAAATTTTAATAACTGATTACAACTCCGGAGTATTTTGCGTTTATTATGCACCATTCAAAGCCACATCGTCAACTTTCAAACATTTCTGACATAATTTGATATTTTTGATGCATTTACTGATTTGTTTTGAGCTAAATGACCCTGAAATTGAAAAGCACTACAAATGAACTCTGAAAAGGTTGAAACTTGGCAAGGTATCATCATTTCACCCACATAGCATGTGCAAAAAAGTAGAGATGGTTACGGCAAAAACTAGATGCACTTTGTGTAGAAACTGGACACTCTCTTTCGAAGTATCAGGGTTTCGGACGAAAACTCATCCGTTACACCGGCTATTCAAAATTTTGATAACTTATTACAACTCCGGACTTTTTGGCGTTTATTCTGCACCATTCATAGCCACGTCGTCAACTTTGAACCCTTTCTGACATAATTTGATATTTTTGATGCATTTACTGATTTGTTTTGAGCTAAATGACCCTGAAATTGAAAAGCACTACAAATGAACTATGAAAAGGTTGAAACTTGGGCATGGTATCACCATTTCACCCACATGGCATGTGCAAAAAAGTAGAGATGGTTACGGCAAAAAATGGATGCACTTAGTGACAAACTGGACACTCTATTTCGAAGTATCAGGGTTTCGGATGAAAACTCATCTGTTACACCGGCTAATCAAAATTTGAATAACTTATTACAACTCCGGACTTTTTTGCGTTTATTATGCACCATTCAAAGCCATGTCGTCAACTTTCAAATCTTTCTGACGTAATTTGATGTTTTTGAGGCATTTACTGATTTGTTTTGAGCTAAATGACCCTGAAATTGAAAAGCACTACAAATGAACTCTAAAAAGGTCGAAACTTGGCATGGTATCATCATTTCACCCACATGGCATGTGCAAAAAAGTAGATATGGTTACGGCAAAAACTGGATGCAATTCGTGTACAAACTGGACACTCTCTTTCGAAGTATCAGGGTTTAAACGAAAACTCATCTGTTACACCGGCTAATCAAAATTTTAATAACTTATTACAACTCCGGAATTTTTTGTATTCGCTTTGCAAAATTCAAAGCCACGTCATCAAATTTCAACCCTTTCTGACATAATTTGATATTTTTGATGCATTTAGTGATTTGTTTTGAGCTAAATGACCCTGAAATTGAAAAGTACTACCAATGAACTCCGAAAAAGTCGAAACTTGGCATGGTATCATCATTTCACCCTCATGGCATGTGCAAAAAAGTCGAGATGGTTACGGCAAAAACTAGATGCACTTCGTGTAGAAACCGGACACTCTCTTTCGAAGTATCAGGGTTTCGGACGAAAACTCATCCGTTACACCGGCTATTCAAAATTTTAATAACTTACTACAACTACGTACTTTTTTGCGTTTATTATGCACCATTCAAAGCCACGTCGTCAACTTTCAAACCTTTCTGACGTAATTTGATATTTTTGATGCATTTACTTATTTGTTTTGAGCTAAATGACCCTGAAATTGAAAAGCACTACAAATGAACTTCGAAAAGGTTGAAACTAGGCATGGTATCATCATTTCACCCACATGGCTTGTGCAAAAAAGTAGAGATGGTTACGGCAAAAACTGGATGCACTTCGTGACAAATTGGACACTCTCTTTCGAAGTATCAGGGTTTCGGATGAAAACTCATCTGTTACACCGGCTATTCAAAATTTTAATAACTTATTACAGCTCCGGACTTTTTTGCGTTTATTATGCACCATTCAAAGCCACGTCGTCAACTTTCAAACCTTTCTGACTTAATTTGATATTTTTGATGCATTTACTGATTTGTTTTGAGCTAAATGACCCTGAAATTGAAAAGCACTACAAATGAACTCTGAAAAGGTTGAAACTAGGCATGGTATCATCATTTCACCCACATGGCATGTGCAAAAAATTACATATGGTTACGGCAAAAACTGGATGCAATTCGTGTACAAACTGGACACTCTCTTTCGAAGTATCAGGGTTTCAAACGAAAACTCATCTGTTACACCGGCTAATCAAAATTTTAGTAACTTATTACAACTCCGGAATTTTTTGTATTCACTTTGCAAAATTCAAAGCCACGTCATCAAATTTCAACCCTTTCTGACATAATTTGATATTTTTGATGCATTTAGTGATTTGTTTTGAGCTAAATGACCCTGAAATTGAAAAGTACTACCAATGAACTCTGAAAAGGTCGAAACTTGGCATGGAATCATCATTTCACCCTCATGGCATGTGCAAAAGAGTAGAGATGGATACGGCAAAAACTAGATGCACTTCGTGTAGAAACTAGACACTCTCTTTCGAAGTAGTTGGTTTTCGGACGAAAACTCATCCGTTACACCGGCTATTCAAAATTGTAATTACTTATTACAACTCCGGACTTTTATGCGTTCATTATGCTCCATTCAAAGCCATGTCGTCAACTTTCAACCCTTTCTGACATAATTTGATATTTTTGATGCATTTACTGATTTGTTTTGAGCTAAATGACCCTGAAATTGAAAAGCACTACAAATGAACTCTGGAAAGGTTGAAACTAGGCATGGTATCATCATTTCACCCACATGGCATGTGCAAAAAAGTAGATATGGTTACGGCAAAAACTGGATGCAATTCGTGTACAAACTGGACACTCTCTTTCGAAGTATCAGGGTTTAAACGAAAACTCATCTGTTACACCGGCTAATCAAAATTTTAATAACTTATTACAACTCCGGAATTTTTTGTATTCGCTTTGCAAAATTCAAAGCCACGTCATCAAATTTCAACCCTTTCTGACATAATTTGATATTTTTGATGCATTTAGTGATTTGTTTTGAGCTAAATGACCCTGAAATTGAAAAGTACTACCAATGAACTCCGAAAAAGTCGAAACTTGGCATGGTATCATCATTTCACCCTCATGGCATGTGCAAAAAAGTCGAGATGGTTACGGCAAAAACTAGATGCACTTCGTGTAGAAACCGGACACTCTTTCGAAGTATCAGGGTTTCGGACGAAAACTCATCCGTTACACCGGCTATTCAAAATTTTAATAACTTACTACAACTACGTACTTTTTTGCGTTTATTATGCACCATTCAAAGCCACGTCGTCAACTTTCAAACCTTTCTGACGTAATTTGATATTTTTGATGCATTTACTTATTTGTTTTGAGCTAAATGACCCTGAAATTGAAAAGCACTACAAATGAACTTCGAAAAGGTTGAAACTAGGCATGGTATCATCATTTCACCCACATGGCTTGTGCAAAAAAGTAGAGATGGTTACGGCAAAAACTGGATGCACTTCGTGACAAACTGGACACTCTCTTTCGAAGTATCAGGGTTTCGGATGAAAACTCATCTGTTACACCGGCTATTCAAAATTTTAATAACTTATTACAGCTCCGGACTTTTTTGCGTTTATTATGCACCATTCAAAGCCACGTCGTCAACTTTCAAACCTTTCTGACTTAATTTGATATTTTTGATGCATTTACTGATTTGTTTTGAGCTAAATGACCCTGAAATTGAAAAGCACTACAAATGAACTCTGAAAAGGTTGAAACTAGGCATGGTATCATCATTTCACCCACATGGCATGTGCAAAAAATTACATATGGTTACGGCAAAAACTGGATGCAATTCGTGTACAAACTGGACACTCTCTTTCGAAGTATAAGGGTTTCGGACGAAAACTCATCCGTTACACCGGCTATTCAAAATTTTAATAACTTATTACAGCTCCGGACTTTTTTGCGTTTATTATGCAACATTCAAAGCCACGTCGTCAACTTTCAAACCTTTCTGACGTGATTTGATATTTTTGATGCATTTACTGATTTGTTTTGAGCTAAATGACCCTGAAATTGAAAATCACTACAAATGAACTCTGAAAAGGTTGAAACTTGGCATGGTATCATCATTTCACCCACATGGCATGTGCAAAAAAGTAGAGATGGTTACGGCAAAAACAAGATGCACTTCCTGTACAAACTGGACGCTCTCTTTCGAAGTATCAGGGTTTTGGACGAAAACACATCTGTTACACCGGCTATTCAAAATTTAAATAACTTATTACAACTCCGGACTTTTTTGCATTCACTATGCACCATTGAAATCCACGTCGTCAAATTTCAACCCTTTCTGACATAATTTGATATGTTTGATGCATTTACTGATTTGTTTTGAGCTAAAGGACCCTCAAATTGAAAAGCACTACATATGAACTCTGAAAATGTTGAAACTTGGCATGGTATCATCATTTCACCCTCATGGCATGTGCAAAAAAATAGAGATGGTTACGGCAAAAACTAGATGCACTTTGTGTAGAAACTGGACACTCTCTTTCGAAGTATGAGGGTTTCGGACGAAAACTCATCTTTTACATCGGCTATTCAAAATTTTAATAACTTATTACAACTCCGGACTTCCTGGCGTTTATTATGCACCATTCATAGCCACGTCGTCAACTTTCAACCCTTTCTGACATAATTTGATATTTTTGATGCATTTACTGATTTGTTTTGAGCTAAATGACCCTGAAATAGAAAAGTACTACCAATGAACTCTGAAAAGGTCGAAACTTGGCATGGTATCATTATTTCACCCTCATGGCATGTGCAAAAAAGTCGAGATGGTTACGGCAAAAACTACATGCACTTCGTGTAGAAACCGGACACTCTCTTTCGAAGTATCAGGGTTTCGGACGAAAACTCATCCGTTACACCGGCTATTCAAAATTTTAATAACTTATTACAGCTCCGGACTTTTTTGCGTTTATTATGCACCATTCAAAGCCACGTCGTCAACTTTCAAACCTTTCTCACGTAATTTGATATTTTTGATGCATTCAGTGATTTGTTTTGAGCTAAATGACCCTGAAATTGAAAAGTACAACCAATGAACTCTGAAAAAGTCGAAACTTGGCATGGTATCATCATTTCACCCACATGGCATATGCAAAAAAGTAGAGATGGTTACGGCAAAAACTAGATGCACTTTGTGTAGAATCTGTACACTCTCTTTCGAAGTATAAGGGTTTCGGACGAAAACTCATCCGTTACACCGGCTATTCAAAATTTCAATAACTTATTACAGCTCCGGACTTTTTTGCGTTTATTATGCACCATTCAAAGCCACGTCGTCAACTTTCAAACCTTTCTGACGTGATTTGATATTTTTGATGATTTTACTGATTTGTTTTGAGCTAAATGACCCTGAAATTGAAAAGCACTACAAATGAGCTCTGAAAAGGTCGAAACTTGGCATGATATCATCATTTCACCCACATGGCATGTGCAAAAAAGTAGAGATGGTTACGGCAAAAACTGGATGCACTTCCTATACAAACTGGACGCTCTCTTTCGAAGTATCAGGGTTTCGGACGAAAACTCATCCGTTACACCGGCTATTCAAAATTTTAGTAACTTATTACATCTCCGGACTTTTTTGCGTTTATTATGGACCATTCAATGCCACGTCGTCAACTTTAAAACATTTGTTACATAATTTGATATTTTTGATGCATTTACTGATTTGTTTTGAGCTAAATGACCTAGAAATTGAAAAGCACTACAAATGAACTCTGAAAAGGTTGAAACTTGGCATGGTATCATCATTTCACCCACATGGCATGTGCAAAAAAGTAGAGATGGTTACGGCAAAAACTGGATGCACTTCCTATACAAACTGGATGCTCTCTTTCGAAGTATCAGGGTTTCGGACGAAAACACATCTGTTACACCGGCTATTCAAAATTTAAATAACTTATTACAACTCCGGACTTTTTTGCATTCACTATGCACCATTGAAATCCACGTCGTCAAATTTCAGCCCTTTCTGACATAATTTGATATTTTTGATGCATTTACTGATTTGTTTTGAGCTAAATGACCCTGAAATTGAAAAGCACTACATATGAACTCTGAAAATGTTGAAACTTGGCATGGTATCATCATTTCACCCTCATGGCATGTGCAAAAAAGTAGAGATGGTTACGGCAAAAACTAGATGCACTTTGTGTAGAAACGGGACACTCTCTTTCGAAGTATCAGGGTTTCGGACGAAAACTCATCTTTTACATCGGCTATTCAAAATTTTAATAACTTATTACAACTCCGGACTTCTTGGCGTTTATTATGCACCATTCATAGCCACGTCGTCAACTTTCAACCCTTTCTGACATAATTTGGTATTGTTGATGCATTTACTGATTTGTTTTGAGCTAAATGACCCTGAAATAGAAAAGTACTACCAATGAACTCTGAAAAGGTCGAAACTTGGCATGGTATCATTATTTCACCCTCATGGCATGTGCAAAAAAGTCGAGATGGTTACGGCAAAAACTAGATGCACTTCGTGTATAAACCGGACACTCTCTTTCGAAGTATCAGGGTTTTGGACGAAAACTCATCCGTTGCACCGGCTATTCAAAATTTTAATAACTTATTACAACTATGGACTTTTTTGCGTTTATTATGCACCATTCAAAGCCACGTCGTCAACTTTCAAACCTTTCTCACGTAATTTGATATTTTTGATGCATTTAGTGATTTGTTTAGAGCTAAATGACCCTGAAATTGAAAAGTACTACCAATGAACTCTGAAAAAGTCGAAACTTGGCATGGTATCATCATTTCACCCACATGGCATGTGCAAAAAAGTAGAGATGGTTACGGCAAAAACTAGATGCACTTCGTGTAGAATCTGTACACTCTCTTTCGAAGTATATGGGTTTCGGACGAAAACTCATCCGTTACACCGGCTATTCAAAATTTTAATAACTTATTACAGCTCCGGACTTTTTTGCGTTTATTATGCACCATTCAAAGCCACGTCGTCAACTTTCAAACCTTTCAGACGTGATTTGATATTTTTGATGCATTTACTGATTTGTTTTGAGCTAAATGACCCTGAAATTGAAAAGCACTACAAATGAACTCTGAAAAGGTCGAAACTTGGCATGATATCATCATTTCACCCACATGGCATGTGCAAAAGAGTAGAGATGGTTACGGCAAAAACTGGATGCACTTCCTGTACAAACTGGACGCTCTCTTTCGAAGTATCAGGGTTTCGGACGAAAACTCATCCGTTACACCGGCTATTCAAAATTTTAATAACTTATTACAACTCCGGACTTTTTGGCGTTTATTATGGACCATTCAAAGCCACGTCGTCAACTTTCAAACATTTCTGACATAATTTGATGCATTTAGTGATTTGTTTTGAGCTAAATGACCCTGAAATTGAAAAGCACTACAAATGAACTCTGAAAAGGTTGAAACTTGGCATGGTATCATCATTTCACCCACATGGCATGTGCAAAAAGTAGAGATGGTTACGGCAAAAACTGGATGCACTTCCTGTACAAACTGGACGCTCTCTTTCGAAGTATCAGGGTTTCGGAAGAAAACACATCTGTTACACCGGCTATTCAAAATTTAAATAACTTATTACAACTCCAGACTTTTTTGCATTCACTATGCACCATTGAAATCCACGTCGTCAAATTTCAACCCTTTCTGACATAATTTGATATTTTTGATGCATTTACTGATTTGTTTTGAGCTAAATGACCCTGAAATTGAAAAGCACTACATATGAACTCTGAAAATGTTGAAACTTGGCATGGTATCATCATTTCACCCTCATGGCATGTGCAAAAGAGTAGAGATGGTTACGGCAAAAACTAGATGCACTGTGTGTAGAAACTGGACACTCTCTTTCGAAGTATCAGGGTTTCGGACGAAAACTCATCTTTTACATCGGCTATTCAAAATTTTAATAACTTATTACAACTCCGGACTTCTTGGCGTTTATTATGCACCATTCATAGCCACGTCGTCAACTTTCAACCCTTTCTGACATAATTTGGTATTGTTGATGCATTTACTGATTTGTTTTGAGCTAAATGACCCTGAAATAGAAAAGTACTACCAATGAACTCTGAAAAGGTCGAAACTTGGCATGGTATCATTATTTCACCCTCATGGCATGTGCAAAAAAGTCGAGATGGTTACGGCAAAAACTAGATGCACTTCGTGTATAAACCGGACACTCTCTTTCGAAGTATCAGGGTTTTGGACGAAAACTCATCCGTTGCACCGGCTATTCAAAATTTTAATAACTTATTACAACTACGGACTTTTTTGCGTTTATTATGCACCATTCAAAGCCACGTCGTCAACTTTCAAACCTTTCTCACGTAATTTGATATTTTTGATGCATTTAGTGATTTGTTTTGAGCTAAATGACCCTGAAATTGAAAAGTACTACCAATGAACTCTGAAAAAGTCGAAACTTGGCATGGTATCATCATTTCACCCACATGGCATGTGCAAAAAAGTAGAGATGGTTACGGCAAAAACTAGATGCACTTCGTGTAGAATCTGTACACTCTCTTTCGAAGTATATGGGTTTCGGACGAAAACTCATCCGTTACACCGGCTATTCAAAATTTTAATAACTTATTACAGCTCCGGACTTTTTTGCGTTTATTATGCACCATTCAAAGCCACGTCGTCAACTTTCAAACCTTTCAGACGTGATTTGATATTTTTGATGCATTTACTGATTTGTTTTGAGCTAAATGACCCTGAAATTGAAAAGCACTACAAATGAACTCTGAAAAGGTCGAAACTTGGCATGATATCATCATTTCACCCACATGGCATGTGCAAAAGAGTAGAGATGGTTACGGCAAAAACTGGATGCACTTCCTGTACAAACTGGACGCTCTCTTTCGAAGTATCAGGGTTTCGGACGAAAACTCATCCGTTACACCGGCTATTCAAAATTTTAATAACTTATTACAACTCCGGACTTTTTGGCGTTTATTATGGACCATTCAAAGCCACGTCGTCAACTTTCAAACATTTCTGACATAATTTGATGCATTTAGTGATTTGTTTTGAGATAAATGACCCTGAAATTGAAAAGCACTACAAATGAACTCTGAAAAGGTTGAAACTTGGCATGGTATCATCATTTCACCCACATGGCATGTGCAAAAAGTAGAGATGGTTACGGCAAAAACTGGATGCACTTCCTGTACAAACTGGACGCTCTCTTTCGAAGTATCAGGGTTTCGGAAGAAAACACATCTGTTACACCGGCTATTCAAAATTTAAATAACTTATTACAACTCCAGACTTTTTTGCATTCACTATGCACCATTGAAATCCACGTCGTCAAATTTCAACCCTTTCTGACATAATTTGATATTTTTCATGCATTTACTGATTTGTTTTGAGCTAAATGACCCTGAAATTGAAAAGCACTACATATGAACTCTGAAAATGTTGAAACTTGGCATGGTATCATCATTTCACCCTCATGGCATGTGCAAAAGAGTAGAGATGGTTACGGCAAAAACTAGATGCACTGTGTGTAGAAACTGGACACTCTCTTTCGAAGTATCAGGGTTTCGGACGAAAACTCATCTTTTACATCGGCTATTCAAAATTTTAATAACTTATTACAACTCTGGACTTCTTGGCGTTTATTATGCACCATTCATAGCCACGTCGTCAACTTTCAACCCTTTCTGACATAATTTGATATTTTTGATGCATTTACTGATTTGTTTTGAGCTAAATGACCCTGAAATAGAAAAGTACTACCAATGAACTCTGAAAAGGTCGAAACTTGGCATGGTATCATTATTTCACCCTCATGGCATGTGCAAAAAAGTCGAGATGGTTACGGCAAAAACTAGATGCACTTCGTGTAGAAACCAGACACTCTCTTTCGAAGTATCAGGGTTTCGGACGAAAACTCATCCGTTACACCGGCTATTCAAAATTTTAATAACTTATTACAGCTCCGGACTTTTTTGCGTTTATTATGCAACATTCAAAGCCACGTCGTCAACTTTCAAACCTTTCTAACGTGATTTGATATTTTTGATGCATTTACTGATTTGTTTTGAGCTAAATGACCCTGAAATTGAAAATCACTACAAATGAACTCTGAAAAGGTTGAAACTTGGCATGGTATCATCATTTCACCCACATGGCATGTGCAAAAAAGTAGAGATGGTTACGGCAAAAACAAGATGCACTTCCTGTACAAACTGGACGCTCTCTTTCGAAGTATCAGGGTTTCGGACGAAAACACATCTGTTACACCGGCTATTCAAAATTTAAATAACTTATTACAACTCCGGACTTTTTTGCATTCACTATGCACCATTGAAATCCACGTCGTCAAATTTCAACCCTTTCTGACATAATTTGATAATTTTGATGCATTTAGTGATTTAGTTTGAGCTAAAGGACCCTAAAATAGAAAAGTACTACCAATGAACTCTGAAAAGGTCGAAACTTGGCATGGTATCATTATTTCACCCTCATGGCATGTGCAAAAAAGTAGAGATGGTTACGGCAAAAACTAGATGCACTTCGTGTAGAAACTGGACACCCTCTTTCGAAGTATCAGGGTTTCGGACGAAAACTCATCCGTTACACCGGCTATTCAAAATTTTAATAACTTATTAGAACTCCGGACTTTTTTGCGTTTATTATGCACCATTCAAAGCAACGTCGTCAACTTTCAAACCTTTCTGACATAATTTGATATTTTTGTTGCATTTACTGATTTGTTTTGAGCTAAATGACCCTGAAATTGAAAAGCACTACAAATGAACTCTGAAAATGTTGAAACTTGGCATGGTATCATCATTTCACCCTCATGGCATGTGCAAAAAAGTAGAGATGCTTACGGCAAAAACAAGATGCACTTTGTGTAGAAACTAGACACTCTCTTTCGAAGTATCAGGGTTTCGGACGAAAACTCATCCGTTACACCGGCTATTCAAAATTTTAATAACTTGTTACAGCTCCGGACTTTTTTGCGTTTATTATGCACCATTCAAAGCCACGTCGTCAACTTTCAAACCTTTCTGACTTAATTTGATATTTTTGATGCATTTACTGATTTGTTTTGAGCTAAATGACCCTGAAATTGAAAAGCACTACAAATGAACTCTGAAAAGGTTGAAACTAGGCATGGTATCATCATTTCACCCACATGGCATGTGCAAAAAATTACATATGGTTACGGCAAAAACTGGATGCAATTCGTGTACAAACTGGACACTCTCTTTCGAAGTATAAGGGTTTCGGACGAAAACTCATCCGTTACACCGGCTATTCAAAATTTTAATAACTTATTACAGCTCCGGACTTTTTTGCGTTTATTATGCAACATTCAAAGCCACGTCGTCAACTTTCAAACCTTTCTGACGTGATTTGATATTTTTGATGCATTTACTGATTTGTTTTGAGCTAAATGACCCTGAAATTGAAAATCACTACAAATGAACTCTGAAAAGGTTGAAACTTGGCATGGTATCATCATTTCACCCACATGGCATGTGCAAAAAAGTAGAGATGGTTACGGCAAAAACAAGATGCACTTCCTGTACAAACTGGACGCTCTCTTTCGAAGTATCAGGGTTTTGGACGAAAACACATCTGTTACACCGGCTATTCAAAATTTAAATAACTTATTACAACTCCGGACTTTTTTGCATTCACTATGCACCATTGAAATCCACGTCGTCAAATTTCAACCCTTTCTGACATAATTTGATATGTTTGATGCATTTACTGATTTGTTTTGAGCTAAAGGACCCTCAAATTGAAAAGCACTACATATGAACTCTGAAAATGTTGAAACTTGGCATGGTATCATCATTTCACCCTCATGGCATGTGCAAAAAAATAGAGATGGTTACGGCAAAAACTAGATGCACTTTGTGTAGAAACTGGACACTCTCTTTCGAAGTATGAGGGTTTCGGACGAAAACTCATCTTTTACATCGGCTATTCAAAATTTTAATAACTTATTACAACTCCGGACTTCCTGGCGTTTATTATGCACCATTCATAGCCACGTCGTCAACTTTCAACCCTTTCTGACATAATTTGATATTTTTGATGCATTTACTGATTTGTTTTGAGCTAAATGACCCTGAAATAGAAAAGTACTACCAATGAACTATGAAAAGGTCGAAACTTGGCATGGTATCATTATTTCACCCTCATGGCATGTGCAAAAAAGTCGAGATGGTTACGGCAAAAACTACATGCACTTCGTGTAGAAACCGGACACTCTCTTTCGAAGTATCAGGGTTTCGGACGAAAACTCATCCGTTACACCGGCTATTCAAAATTTTAATAACTTATTACAACTACATACTTTTTTGCGTTTATTATGCACCATTCAAAGCCACGTCGTCAACTTTCAAACCTTTCTCACGTAATTTGATATTTTTGATGCATTCAGTGATTTGTTTTGAGCTAAATGACCCTGAAATTGAAAAGTACAACCAATGAACTCTGAAAAAGTCGAAACTTGGCATGGTATCATCATTTCACCCACATGGCATATGCAAAAAAGTAGAGATGGTTACGGCAAAAACTAGATGCACTTTGTGTAGAATCTGTACACTCTCTTTCGAAGTATAAGGGTTTCGGACGAAAACTCATCCGTTACACCGGCTATTCAAAATTTCAATAACTTATTACAGCTCCGGACTTTTTTGCGTTTATTATGCACCATTCAAAGCCACGTCGTCAACTTTCAAACCTTTCTGACGTGATTTGATATTTTTGATGCATTTACTGATTTGTTTTGAGCTAAATGACCCTGAAATTGAAAAGCACTACAAATGAGCTCTGAAAAGGTCGAAACTTGGCATGATATCATCATTTCACCCACATGGCATGTGCAAAAAAGTAGAGATGGTTACGGCAAAAACTGGATGCACTTCCTGTACAAACTGGACGCTCTCTTTCGAAGTATCAGGGTTTCGGACGAAAACTCATCCGTTACACCGGCTATTCAAAATTTTAGTAACTTATTACATCTCCGGACTTTTTTGCGTTTATTATGGACCATTCAATGCCACGTCGTCAACTTTAAAACATTTGTTACATAATTTGATATTTTTGATGCATTTACTGATTTGTTTTGAGCTAAATGACCCTGAAATTGAAAATCACTACAAATGAACTCTGAAAAGGTTGAAACTTGGCATGGTATCATCATTTCACCCACATGGCATGTGCAAAAAAGTAGAGATGGTTACGGCAAAAACTGGATGCACTTCCTGTACAAACTGGATGCTCTCTTTCGAAGTATCAGGGTTTCGGACGAAAACACATCTGTTACACCGGCTATTCAAAATTTAAATAACTTATTACAACTCCGGACTTTTTTGCATTCACTATGCACCATTGAAATCCACGTCGTCAAATTTCAGCCCTTTCTGACATAATTTGATATTTTTGATGCATTTACTGATTTGTTTTGAGCTAAATGACCCTGAAATTGAAAAGCACTACATATGAACTCTGAAAATGTTGAAACTTGGCATGGTATCATCATTTCACCCTCATGGCATGTGCAAAAAAGTAGAGATGGTTACGGCAAAAACTAGATGCACTTTGTGTAGAAACGGGACACTCTCTTTCGAAGTATCAGGGTTTCGGACGAAAACTCATCTTTTACATCGGCTATTCAAAATTTTAATAACTTATTACAACTCCGGACTTCTTGGCGTTTATTATGCACCATTCATAGCCACGTCGTCAACTTTCAACCCTTTCTGACATAATTTGGTATTGTTGATGCATTTACTGATTTGTTTTGAGCTAAATGACCCTGAAATAGAAAAGTACTACCAATGAACTCTGAAAAGGTCGAAACTTGGCATGGTATCATTATTTCACCCTCATGGCATGTGCAAAAAAGTCGAGATGGTTACGGCAAAAACTAGATGCACTTCGTGTATAAACCGGACACTCTCTTTCGAAGTATCAGGGTTTTGGACGAAAACTCATCCGTTGCACCGGCTATTCAAAATTTTAATAACTTATTACAACTACGGACTTTTTTGCGTTTATTATGCACCATTCAAAGCCACGTCGTCAACTTTCAAACCTTTCTCACGTAATTTGATATTTTTGATGCATTTAGTGATTTGTTTAGAGCTAAATGACCCTGAAATTGAAAAGTACTACCAATGAACTCTGAAAAAGTCGAAACTTGGCATGGTATCATCATTTCACCCACATGGCATGTGCAAAAAAGTAGAGATGGTTACGGCAAAAACTAGATGCACTTCGTGTAGAATCTGTACACTCTCTTTCGAAGTATATGGGTTTCGGACGAAAACTCATCCGTTACACCGGCTATTCAAAATTTTAATAACTTATTACAGCTCCGGACTTTTTTGCGTTTATTATGCACCATTCAAAGCCACGTCGTCAACTTTCAAACCTTTCAGACGTGATTTGATATTTTTGATGCATTTACTGATTTGTTTTGAGCTAAATGACCCTGAAATTGAAAAGCACTACAAATGAACTCTGAAAAGGTCGAAACTTGGCATGATATCATCATTTCACCCACATGGCATGTGCAAAAGAGTAGAGATGGTTACGGCAAAAACTGGATGCACTTCCTGTACAAACTGGACGCTCTCTTTCGAAGTATCAGGGTTTCGGACGAAAACTCATCCGTTACACCGGCTATTCAAAATTTTAATAACTTATTACAACTCCGGACTTTTTGGCGTTTATTATGGACCATTCAAAGCCACGTCGTCAACTTTCAAACATTTCTGACATAATTTGATGCATTTAGTGATTTGTTTTGAGCTAAATGACCCTGAAATTGAAAAGCACTACAAATGAACTCTGAAAAGGTTGAAACTTGGCATGGTATCATCATTTCACCCACATGGCATGTGCAAAAAGTAGAGATGGTTACGGCAAAAACTGGATGCACTTCCTGTACAAACTGGACGCTCTCTTTCGAAGTATCAGGGTTTCGGAAGAAAACACATCTGTTACACCGGCTATTCAAAATTTAAATAACTTATTACAACTCCAGACTTTTTTGCATTCACTATGCACCATTGAAATCCACGTCGTCAAATTTCAACCCTTTCTGACATAATTTGATATTTTTGATGCATTTACTGATTTGTTTTGAGCTAAATGACCCTGAAATTGAAAAGCACTACATATGAACTCTGAAAATGTTGAAACTTGGCATGGTATCATCATTTCACCCTCATGGCATGTGCAAAAGAGTAGAGATGGTTACGGCAAAAACTAGATGCACTGTGTGTAGAAACTGGACACTCTCTTTCGAAGTATCAGGGTTTCGGACGAAAACTCATCTTTTACATCGGCTATTCAAAATTTTAATAACTTATTACAACTCCGGACTTCTTGGCGTTTATTATGCACCATTCATAGCCACGTCGTCAACTTTCAACCCTTTCTGACATAATTTGGTATTGTTGATGCATTTATTGATTTGTTTTGAGCTAAATGACCCTGAAATTGAAAAGCACTACATATGAACTCTGAAAATGTTGAAACTTGGCATGGTATCATCATTTCACCCTCATGGCATGTGCAAAAAAGTAGAGATGGTTACGGCAAAAACTAGATGCACTTTGTGTAGAAACGGGACACTCTCTTTCGAAGTATCAGGGTTTCGGACGAAAACTCATCTTTTACATCGGCTATTCAAAATTTTGATGCATTTAGTGATTTAGTTTGAGCTAAAGGACCCTAAAATAGAAAAGTACTACCAATGAACTCTGAAAAGGTCGAAACTTGGCATGGTATCATTATTTCACCCTCATGGCATGTGCAAAAAAGTCGAGATGGTTACGGCAAAAACTAGATGCACTTCGTGTATAAACCGGACACTCTCTTTCGAAGTATCAGGGTTTTGGACGAAAACTCATCCATTGCACCGGCTATTCAAAATTTTAATAACTTATTACAACTACGGACTTTTTTGCGTTTATTATGCACCATTCAAAGCCACGTCGTCAACTTTCAAACCTTTCTCACGTAATTTGATATTTTTGATGCATTTAGTGATTTGTTTTGAGCTAAATGACCCTGAAATTGAAAAGTACTACCAATGAACTCTGAAAAGGTCGAAACTTGGCATGGTATCATTATTTCACCCTCATGGCATGTGCAAAAAAGTCGAGATGGTTACGGCAAAAACTAGATGCACTTCGTGTATAAACCGGACACTCTCTTTCGAAGTATCAGGGTTTTGGACGAAAACTCATCCATTGCACCGGCTATTCAAAATTTTAATAACTTATTACAACTACGGACTTTTTTGCGTTTATTATGCACCATTCAAAGCCACGTCGTCAACTTTCAAACCTTTCTCACGTAATTTGATATTTTTGATGCATTTAGTGATTTGTTTTGAGCTAAATGACCCTGAAATTGAAAAGTACTACCAATGAACTCTGAAAAAGTCGAAACTTGGCATGGTATCATCATTTCACCCACATGGCATGTGCAAAAAAGTAGAGATGGTTACGGCAAAAACTAGATGCACTTCGTGTAGAATCTGTACACTCTCTTTCGAAGTATATGGGTTTCGGACGAAAACTCATCCGTTACACCGGCTATTCAAAATTTTAATAACTTATTACAGCTCCGGACTTTTTTGCGTTTATTATGCACCATTCAAAGCCACGTCGTCAACTTTCAAACCTTTCAGACGTGATTTGATATTTTTGATGCATTTACTGATTTGTTTTGAGCTAAATGACCCTGAAATTGAAAAGCACTACAAATGAACTCTAAAAAGGTCGAAACTTGGCATGGTATCATCATTTCACCCACATGGCATGTGCAAAAAAGTAGATATGGTTACGGCAAAAACTGGATGCAATTCGTGTACAAACTGGACACTCTCTTTCGAAGTATCAGGGTTTAAACGAAAACTCATCTGTTACACCGGCTAATCAAAATTTTAATAACTTATTACAACTCCGGAATTTTTTGTATTCGCTTTGCAAAATTCAAAGCCACGTCATCAAATTTCAACCCTTTCTGACATAATTTGATATTTTTGATGCATTTAGTGATTTGTTTTGAGCTAAATGACCCTGAAATTGAAAAGTACTACCAATGAACTCCGAAAAAAATCGAAACTTGGCATGGTATCATCATTTCACCCTCATGTCATGTGCAAAAAAGTCGAGATGGTTACGGCAAAAACTAGATGCACTTCGTGTAGAAACCGGACACTCTTTCGAAGTATCAGGGTTTCGGACGAAAACTCATCCGTTACACCGGCTATTCAGAATTTTAATAACTTACTACAACTACGTACTTTTTTGTGTCTTTTATGCACCATTCAAAGCCACGTCGTCAACTTTCAAACCTTTCTGACGTAATTTGATATTTTTGATGCATTTACTTATTTGTTTTGAGCTAAATGACCCTGAAATTGAAAAGCACTACAAATGAACTTCGAAAAGGTTGAAACTAGGCATGGTATCATCATTTCACCCACATGGCTTGTGCAAAAAAGTAGAGATGGTTACGGCAAAAACTGGATGCACTTCGTGACAAACTGGACACTCTCTTTCGAAGTATCAGGGTTTCGGATGAAAACTCATCTGTTACACCGGCTATTCAAAATTTTAATAACTTATTACAGCTCCGGACTTTTTTGCGTTTATTATGCACCATTCAAAGCCACGTCGTCAACTTTCAAACCTTTCTGACTTAATTTGATATTTTTGATGCATTTACTGATTTGTTTTGAGCTAAATGACCCTGAAATTGAAAAGCACTACAAATGAACTCTGAAAAGGTTGAAACTAGGCATGGTATCATCATTTCACCCACATGGCATGTGCAAAAAATTACATATGGTTACGGCAAAAACTGGATGCAATTCGTGTACAAACTGGACACTCTCTTTCGAAGTATCAGGGTTTCAAACGAAAACTCATCTGTTACACCGGCTAATCAAAATTTTAGTAACTTATTACAACTCCGGAATTTTTTGTATTCACTTTGCAAAATTCAAAGCCACGTCATCAAATTTCAACCCTTTCTGACATAATTTGATATTTTTGATGCATTTAGTGATTTGTTTTGAGCTAAATGACCCTGAAATTGAAAAGTACTACCAATGAACTCTGAAAAGGTCGAAACTTGGCATGGAATCATCATTTCACCCTCATGGCATGTGCAAAAGAGTAGAGATGGATACGGCAAAAACTAGATGCACTTCGTGTAGAAACTAGACACTCTCTTTCGAAGTAGTTGGTTTTCGGACGAAAACTCATCCGTTACACCGGCTATTCAAAATTGTAATTACTTATTACAACTCCGGACTTTTATGCGTTCATTATGCTCCATTCAAAGCCATGTCGTCAACTTTCAACCCTTTCTGACATAATTTGATATTTTTGATGCATTTACTGATTTGTTTTGAGCTAAATGACCCTGAAATTGAAAAGCACTACAAATGAACTCTGGAAAGGTTGAAACTAGGCATGGTATCATCATTTCACCCACATGGCTTGTGCAAAAAACTAGAGATGGTTACGGCAAAAACTGGATGCACTTCGTGACAAACTGGACACTCTCTTTCGAAGTATCAGGGTTTCGGATGAAAACTCATCTGTTACACCGGCTATTCAAAATTTTAATAACTTATTACAGCTCCGGACTTTTTTGCGTTTATTATGCACCATTCAAAGCCACGTCGTCAACTTTCAAACCTTTCTGACTTAATTTGATATTTTTGATGCATTTACTGATTTGTTTTGAGCTAAATGACCCTGAAATTGAAAAGCACTACGAATGAACTCTGAAAAGGTTGAAACTAGGCATGGTATCATCATTTCACCCACATGGCATGTGCAAAAAATTACATATGGTTACGGCAAAAACTGGATGCAATTCGTGTACAAACTGTACACTCTCTTTCGAAGTATAAGGGTTTCGGACGAAAACTCATCCGTTACACCGGCTATTCAAAATTTTAATAACTTATTACAGCTCCGGACTTTTTTGCGTTTATTATGCAACATTCAAAGCCACGTGGTCAACTTTCAAACCTTTCTGACGTGATTTGATATTTTTGATGCATTTACTGATTTGTTTTGAGCTAAATGACCCTGAAATTGAAAATCACTACAAATGAACTCTGAAAAGGTTGAAACTTGGCATGGTATCATCATTTCACCCACATGGCATGTGCAAAAAAGTAGAGATGGTTACGGCAAAAACAAGATGCACTTCCTGTACAAACTGGACACTCTCTTTCGAAGTATCAGGGTTTCGGACGAAAACACATCTGTTACACCGGCTATTCAAAATTTAAATAACTTATTACAACTCCGGACTTTTTTGCATTCACTATGCACCATTGAAATCCACGTCGTCAAATTTCAACCCTTTCTGACATAATTTGATATGTTTGATGCATTTACTGATTTGTTTTGAGCTAAAGGACCCTGAAATTGAAAAGCACTACATATGAACTCTGAAAATGTTGAAACTTGGCATGGTATCATCATTTCACCCTCATGGCATGTGCAAAAAAGTCGAGATGGTTACGGCAAAAACTACATGCACTTCGTGTAGAAACCGGACACTCTCTTTCGAAGTAGTTGGTTTTCGGACGAAAACTCATCCGTTACACCGGCTATTCAAAATTTTAATAACTTATTACAACTACGTACTTTTTTGCGTTTATTATGCACCATTCATAGCCACGTCGTCAACTTTCAACCCTTTCTGACATAATTTGATATTTTTGATGCATTTACTGATTTGTTTTGAGCTAAATGACCCTGAAATAGAAAAGTACTACCAATGAACTCTGAAAAGGTCGAAACTTGGCATGGTATCATTATTTCACCCTCATGGCATGTGCAAAAAAGTCGAGATGGTTACGGCAAAAACTACATGCACTTCGTGTAGAAACCGGACACTCTCTTTCGAAGTATCAGGGTTTCGGACGAAAACTCATCCGTTACACCGGCTATTCAAAATTTTAATAACTTATTACAACTACGTACTTTTTTGCGTTTATTATGCACCATTCAAAGCCACGTCGTCAACTTTCAAACCTTTCTCACGTAATTTGATATTTTTGATGCATTCGGTGATTTGTTTTGAGCTAAATGACCCTGAAATTGAAAAGTACAACCAATGAACTCTGAAAAAGTCGAAACTTGGCATGGTATCATCATTTCACCCACATGGCATATGCAAAAAAGTAGAGATGGTTACGGCAAAAACTAGATGCGCTTCGTGTAGAATCTGTACACTCTCTTTCGAAGTATAAGGGTTTCGGACGAAAACTCATCCGTTACACCGGCTATTCAAAATTTTAATAACTTATTACAGCTCCGGACTTTTTTGCGTTTATTATGCACCATTCAAAGCCACGTCGTCAACTTTCAAACCTTTCTGACGTGATTTGATATTTTTGATGCATTTACTGATTTGTTTTGAGCTAAATGACCCTGAAATTGAAAAGCACTACAAATGAGCTCTGAAAAGGTCGAAACTTGGCATGATATCATCATTTCACCCACATGGCATGTGCAAAAAAGTAGAGATGGTTACGGCAAAAACTGGTTGCACTTCCTGTACAAACTGGACGCTCTCTTTCGAAGTATCAGGGTTTCGGACGACACCTCTCATCCGTTACACCGGCTATTCAAAATTTTAGTAACTTATTACATCTCCGGACTTTTTTGCGTTTATTATGGACCATTCAAAGCCACGTCGTCAACTTTAAAACATTTGTTACATAATTTGATATTTTTGATGCATTTACTGATTTGTTTTGAGCTAAATGACCTAGAAATTGAAAAGCACTACAAATGAACTCTGAAAAGGTTGAAACTTGGCATGATATCATCATTTCACCCACATGGCATGTGCAAAAAAGTAGAGATGGTTACGGCAAAAACTGGATGCACTTCCTATACAAACTGGATGCTCTCTTTCGAAGTATCAGGGTTTCGGACGAAAACACATCTGTTACACCGGCTATTCAAAATTTAAATAACTTATTACAACTCCGGACTTTTTTGCATTCACTATGCACCATTGAAATCCACGTCGTCAAATTTCAGCCCTTTCATTTTTGATGCATTTACTGATTTGTTTTGAGCTAAATGACCCTGAAATTGAAAAGCACTACATATGAACTCTGAAAATGTTGAAACTTGGCATGGTATCATCATTTCACCCTCATGGCATGTGCAAAAAAGTAGAGATGGTTACGGCAAAAACTAGATGCACTTTGTGTAGAAACGGGACACTCTCTTTCGAAGTATCAGGGTTTCAGACGAAAACTCATCTTTTACATCGGCTATTCAAAATTTTAATAACTTATTACAACTCCGGACTTCTTGGCGTTTATTATGCACCATTCATAGCCACGTCGTCAACTTTCAACCCTTTCTGACATAATTTGGTATTGTTGATGCATTTACTGATTTGTTTTGAGCAAAATGACCCTGAAATAGAAAAGTACTACCAATGAACTCTGAAAAGGTCGAAACTTGGCATGGTATCATTATTTCACCCTCATGGCATGTGCAAAAAAGTCGAGATGGTTACGGCAAAAACTAGATGCACTTCGTGTATAAACTGGACACTCTCTTTCGAAGTATCAGGGTTTTGGACGAAAACTCATCCGTTGCACCGGCTATTCAAAATTTTAATAACTTATTACAACTACGGACTTTTTTGCGTTTATTATGCACCATTCAAAGCCACGTCGTCAACTTTCAAACCTTTCTCACGTAATTTGATATTTTTGATGCATTTAGTGATTTGTTTTGAGCTAAATGACCCTGAAATTGAAAAGTACTACCAATGAACTCTGAAAAAGTCGAAACTTGGCATGGTATCATCATTTCACCCACATGGCATGTGCAAAAAAGTAGAGATGGTTACGGCAAAAACTAGATGCACTTCGTGTAGAATCTGTAAACTCTCTTTCGAAGTATATGGGTTTCGGACGAAAACTCATCCGTTACACCGGCTATTCAAAATTTTAATAACTTATTACAGCTCCGGACTTTTTTGCGTTTATTATGCACCATTCAAAGCCACGTCGTCAACTTTCAAACCTTTCAGACGTGATTTGATATTTTTGATGCATTTACTGATTTGTTTTGAGCTAAATGACCCTGAAATTGAAAAGCACTACAAATGAACTCTGAAAAGGTCGAAACTTGGCATGATATCATCATTTCACCCACATGGCATGTGCAAAAAAGTAGAGATGGTTACGGCAAAAAATGGATGCATTTCGTGACAAACTGGACACTCTCTTTCGAAGTATGAGGGTTTCGGATGAAAACTCATCTGTTACACCGGCTATTCAAAATTTGAATAACTTATTACAACTCCGGACTTTTTTGCGTTTATTATGCACCATGCATAGCCACGTCATCAACTTTCAGTCCTTTCTGACATAATTTGATATTTTTGATGCATTTACTGATTTGTTTTGAGCTAAATGACCCTGAAATTGAAAAGCACTACAAATGAACTCTGAAAAGGTTCAAACTTGGCATGGTATCACCATTTCACCCACATGGCATGTGCAAAAAAGTAGAGATGGTTACGGCAAAAACTGGATGCACTTCGTGTACAAACTGGACGCTCTCTTTCGAAGCATCAGGGTTTCGGACGAAAACACATCTATTACACCGGCTATTCAAAATTTAAATAACTTATTACAACTCCGGACTTTTTTGCATTCACTATGCACCATTGAAAGCCACGTTGTCAAATTTCAACCCTTTCTGATATAATTTGATATTTTTGATGCATTTAGTGATTTATTTTGAGCTAAATGACCCTGAAATAGAAAAGTACTACCAATGAACTCTGAAAAAGTCGAAACTTGGCATGGTATCATTATTTCACCCTCATGGCATGTGCAAAAAAGTAGAGATGGTTACGGCAAAAACTAGATGCACTTCGTGTAGAAACCGGACACTCTCTTTCGAAGTATCAGGGTTTCGGACGAAAACTCATCCGTTACACCGGCTATTCAAAATTTTAATAACTGATTACAACTCCGGAGTATTTTGCGTTTATTATGCACCATTCAAAGCCACATCGTCAACTTTCAAACATTTCTGACATAATTTGATATTTTTGATGCATGTACTGATTTGTTTTGAGCTAAATGACCCTGAAATTGAAAAGCACTACAAATGAACTCTGAAAAGGTTGAAACTTGGCAAGGTATCATCATTTCACCCACATAGCATGTGCAAAAAAGTAGAGATGGTTACGGCAAAAACTAGATGCACTTTGTGTAGAAACTGGACACTCTCTTTCGAAGTATCAGGGTTTCGGACGAAAACTCATCCGTTACACCGGCTATTCAAAATTTTGATAACTTATTACAACTCCGGACTTTTTGGCGTTTATTCTGCACCATTCATAGCCACGTCGTCAACTTTGAACCCTTTCTGACATAATTTGATATTTTTGATGCATTTACTGATTTGTTTTGAGCTAAATGACCCTGAAATTGAAAAGCACTACAAATGAACTATGAAAAGGTTGAAACTTGGGCATGGTATTACCATTTCACCCACATGGCATGTGCAAAAAAGTAGAGATGGTTACGGCAAAAAATGGATGCACTTAGTGACAAACTGGACACTCTATTTCGAAGTATCAGGGTTTCGGATGAAAACTCATCTGTTACACCGGCTAAACAAAATTTGAATAACTTATTACAACTCCGGACTTTTTTGCGTTTATTATGCACCATTCAAAGCCATGTCGTCAACTTTCAAAGCTTTCTGACGTAATTTGATATTTTTGATGCATTTACTGATTTGTTTTGAGCTAAATGACCCTGAAATTGAAAAGCACTACAAATGAACTCTAAAAAGGTCGAAACTTGGCATGGTATCATCATTTCACCCACATGGCATGTGCAAAAAAGTAGATATGGTTACGGCAAAAACTGGATGCAATTCGTGTACAAACTGGACACTCTCTTTCGAAGTATCAGGGTTTAAACGAAAACTCATCTGTTACACCGGCTAATCAAAATTTTAATAACTTATTACAACTCCGGAATTTTTTGTATTCGCTTTGCAAAATTCAAAGCCACGTCATCAAATTTCAACCCTTTCTGACATAATTTGATATTTTTGATGCATTTAGTGATTTGTTTTGAGCTAAATGACCCTGAAATTGAAAAGTACTACCAATGAACTCCGAAAAAGTCGAAACTTGGCATGGTATCATCATTTCACCCTCATGGCATGTGCAAAAAAGTCGAGATGGTTACGGCAAAAACTAGATGCACTTCGTGTAGAAACCGGACACTCTCTTTCGAAGTATCAGGGTTTCGGACGAAAACTCATCCGTTACACCGGCTATTCAAAATTTTAATAACTTACTACAACTACGTACTTTTTTGCGTTTATTATGCACCATTCAAAGCCACGTCGTCAACTTTCAAACCTTTCTGACGTAATTTGATATTTTTGATGCATTTACTTATTTGTTTTGAGCTAAATGACCCTGAAATTGAAAAGCACTACAAATGAACTTCGAAAAGGTTGAAACTAGGCATGGTATCATCATTTCACCCACATGGCTTGTGCAAAAAAGTAGAGATGGTTACGGCAAAAACTGGATGCACTTCGTGACAAACTGGACACTCTCTTTCGAAGTATCAGGGTTTCGGATGAAAACTCATCTGTTACACCGGCTATTCAAAATTTTAATAACTTATTACAGCTCCGGACTTTTTTGCGTTTATTATGCACCATTCAAAGCCACGTCGTCAACTTTCAAACCTTTCTGACTTAATTTGATATTTTTGATGCATTTACTGATTTGTTTTGAGCTAAATGACCCTGAAATTGAAAAGCACTACAAATGAACTCTGAAAAGGTTGAAACTAGGCATGGTATCATCATTTCACCCACATGGCATGTGCAAAAAATTACATATGGTTACGGCAAAAACTGGATGCAATTCGTGTACAAACTGGACACTCTCTTTCGAAGTATCAGGGTTTCAAACGAAAACTCATCTGTTACACCGGCTAATCAAAATTTTAGTAACTTATTACAACTCCGGAATTTTTTGTATTCACTTTGCAAAATTCAAAGCCACGTCATCAAATTTCAACCCTTTCTGACATAATTTGATATTTTTGATGCATTTAGTGATTTGTTTTGAGCTAAATGACCCTGAAATTGAAAAGTACTACCAATGAACTCTGAAAAGGTCGAAACTTGGCATGGAATCATCATTTCACCCTCATGGCATGTGCAAAAGAGTAGAGATGGATACGGCAAAAACTAGATGCACTTCGTGTAGAAACTAGACACTCTCTTTCGAAGTAGTTGGTTTTCGGACGAAAACTCATCCGTTACACCGGCTATTCAAAATTGTAATTACTTATTACAACTCCGGACTTTTATGCGTTCATTATGCTCCATTCAAAGCCATGTCGTCAACTTTCAACCCTTTCTGACATAATTTGATATTTTTGATGCATTTACTGATTTGTTTTGAGCTAAATGACCCTGAAATTGAAAAGCACTACAAATGAACTCTGGAAAGGTTGAAACTAGGCATGGTATCATCATTTCACCCACATGGCTTGTGCAAAAAACTAGAGATGGTTACGGCAAAAACTGGATGCACTTCATGACAAACTGGACACTCTCTTTCGAAGTATCAGGGTTTCGGATGAAAACTCATCTGTTACACCGGCTATTCAAAATTTGAATAACTTATTACAACTCCGGACTTTTTTGCATTTATTATGCACCATTCAAAGCCACGTCGTCAACTTTCAAACCTTTCTGATGTAATTTGATATTTTTGATGCATTTACTGATTTGTTTTGAGCTAAATGACCCTGAAATTGAAAAGCACTACAAATGAAGTCTGAAAAGGTTGAAACTAGGCATGGTATCATCATTTCACCCACATGGCTTGTGCAAAAAAGTAGAGATGGTTACGGCAAAAACTGGATGCACTTCGTGACAAACTGGACACTCTCTTTCGAAGTATCAGGGTTTCGGATGAAAACTCATCTGTTACACCGGCTATTCAAAATTTTAATAACTTATTACAGCTCCGGACTTTTTTGCGTTTATTATGCACCATTCAAAGTCACGTCGTCAACTTTCAAACCTTTCTGACGTAATTTGATATTTTTGATGCATTTACTGATTTGTTTTGAGCTAAATGACCCTGAAATTCAAAAGCACTACAAATGAACTCTGAAAAGGTTGAAACTTGGCATGGTATCATCATTTCACCCACATGGCATGTGCAAAAAAGTAGAGATGGTTACGGCAAAAACTGGATGCACTTCCTGTACAAACTGGACGCTCTCTTTCGAAGTATAAGGGTTTCGGACGAAAACACATCTGTTACACCGGCTTTTCAAAATTTAAATAACTTATTACAACTCCGGACTTTTTTGCATTCACTATGCACCATTGAAATCCACGTCGTCAAATATCAACCCTGTCTGTCATAATTTGATATTTTTGATGCATTTAGTGATTTATTTTGAGCTAAATGACCCTAAAATAGAAAAGTACTACCAATGAACACTGAAAAGGTCAAAACTAGGCATGGTATCATCATTTCACCCACATGGCTTGTGCAAAAAAGTAGAGATGGTTACGGCAAAAACTGGATGCATTTCGTGACAAACTGGACACTCTCTTTCGAAGTATCAGGGTTTCGGATGAAAACTCATCTGTTACACCGGCTATTCAAAATTTTAATAAGTTATTACAGCTCCGGACTTTTTTGCGTTTATTATGCACCATTCAAAGCCACGTCATCAACTTTCAAACCTTTCTGACGTAATTTGATATTTTTGATGCATTTACTGATTTGTTTTGAGCTAAATGACCCTGAAATTGAAAAGCACTACAAATGAACTCTGAAAAGGTTGAAACTTGGCATGGCATCATCATTTCACCCACATGGCATGTGCAAAAAAGTAGAGATGGTTACGGCAAAAACTGGATGCACTTCCTGTACAAACTGGACGCTCTCTTTCGAAGTATAAGGGTTTCGGACGAAAACACATCTGTTACACCGGCTATTCAAAATTTAAATAACTTATTACAACTCCGGACTTTTTTGCATTCACTATGCACCATTGAAATCAACGTCGTCAAATTTCAACCCTGTCTGTCATAATTTGATATTTTTGATGCATTTAGTGATTTATTTTGAGCTAAATGACCCTGAAATAGAAAAGTACTACCAATGAACTCTGAAAAGGTCGAAACTTGGCATGGTATCATTATTTCCCCCTCATGGCATGTGCAAAAAAGTAGAGACGGTTACGGAAAAAACTAGATGCACTTCGTGTAGAAACTGGACACTCTCTTTCGAAGTATCAGGGTTTCGGACGAAAACTCATCCGTTACGCTGGCTATTCAAAATTTTAATAACTTATTACAACTCCGGACTTTTTTGCGTTTATTATGGACCATTCAAAGCCACGTCGTCAACTTTAAAACATTTGTTACATAATTTGATATTTTTGATGCATTTACTGATTTGTTTTGAGCTAAATGACCTAGAAATTGAAAAGCACTACAAATGAACTCTGAAAAGGTTGAAACTTGGCATGGTATCATCATTTCACCCACATGGCATGTGCAAAAAAGTAGAGATGGTTACGGCAAAAACTGGATGCACTTCCTATACAAACTGGATGCTCTCTTTCGAAGTATCAGGGTTTCGGACGAAAACACATCTGTTACACCGGCTATTCAAAATTTAAATAACTTATTACAACTCCGGACTTTTTTGCATTCACTATGCACCATTGAAATCCACGTCGTCAAATTTCAGCCCTTTCTGACATAATTTGATATTTTTGATGCATTTACTGATTTGTTTTGAGCTAAATGACCCTGAAATTGAAAAGCACTACATATGAACTCTGAAAATGTTGAAACTTGGCATGGTATCATCATTTCACCCTCATGGCATGTGCAAAAAAGTAGAGATGGTTACGGCAAAAACTAGATGCACTTTGTGTAGAAACGGGACACTCTCTTTCGAAGTATCCGGGTTTCGGACGAAAACTCATCTTTTACATCGGCTATTCAAAATTTTAATAACTTATTACAACTCCGGACTTCTTGGCGTTTATTATGCACCATTCATAGCCACGTCGTCAACTTTCAACCCTTTCTGACATAATTTGGTATTGTTGATGCATTTACTGATTTGTTTTGAGCTAAATGACCCTGAAATAGAAAAGTACTACCAATGAACTCTGAAAAGGTCGAAACTTGGCATGGTATCATTATTTCACCCTCATGGCATGTGCAAAAAAGTCGAGATGGTTACGGCAAAAACTAGATGCACTTCGTGTAGAAACCGGACACTCTCTTTCGAAGTATCAGGGTTTCGGACGAAAACTCATCCGTTACACCGGCTATTCAAAATTTTAATAACTTACTACAACTACGTACTTTTTTGCGTTTATTATGCACCATTCAAAGCCACGTCGTCAACTTTCAAACCTTTCTGACGTAATTTGATATTTTTGATGCATTTACTTATTTGTTTTGAGCTAAATGACCCTGAAATTGAAAAGCACTACAAATGAACTTCGAAAAGGTTGAAACTAGGCATGGTATCATCATTTCACCCACATGGCTTGTGCAAAAAAGTAGAGATGGTTACGGCAAAAACTGGATGCACTTCGTGACAAACTGGACACTCTCTTTCGAAGTATCAGGGTTTCGGATGAAAACTCATCTGTTACACCGGCTATTCAAAATTTTAATAACTTATTACAGCTCCGGACTTTTTTGCGTTTATTATGCACCATTCAAAGCCACGTCGTCAACTTTCAAACCTTTTTGACTTAATTTGATATTTTTGATGCATTTACTGATTTGTTTTGAGCTAAATGACCCTGAAATTGAAAACCACTACGAATGAACTCTGAAAAGGTTGAAACTAGGCATGGTATCATCATTTCACCCACATGGCATGTGCAAAAAATTACATATGGTTACGGCAAAAACTGGATGCAATTCGTGTACAAACTGGACACTCTCTTTCGAAGTATCAGGGTTTCAAACGAAAACTCATCTGTTACACCGGCTAATCAAAATTTTAGTAACTTATTACAACTCCGGAATTTTTTGTATTCACTTTGCAAAATTCAAAGCCACGTCATCAAATTTCAACCCTTTCTGACATAATTTGATATTTTTGATGCATTTAGTGATTTGTTTTGAGCTAAATGACCCTGAAATTGAAAAGTACTACCAATGAACTCTGAAAAGGTCGAAACTTGGCATGGAATCATCATTTCACCCTCATGGCATGTGCAAAAGAGTAGAGATGGATACGGCAAAAACTAGATGCACTTCGTGTAGAAACTAGACACTCTCTTTCGAAGTAGTTGGTTTTCGGACGAAAACTCATCCGTTACACCGGCTATTCAAAATTGTAATTACTTATTACAACTCCGGACTTTTATGCGTTCATTATGCTCCATTCAAAGCCATGTCGTCAACTTTCAACCCTTTCTGACATAATTTGATATTTTTGATGCATTTACTGATTTGTTTTGAGCTAAATGACCCTGAAATTGAAAAGCACTACAAATGAACTCTGGAAAGGTTGAAACTAGGCATGGTATCATCATTTCACCCACATGGCTTGTGCAAAAAACTAGAGATGGTTACGGCAAAAACTGGATGCACTTCATGACAAACTGGACACTCTCTTTCGAAGTATCAGGGTTTCGGATGAAAACTCATCTGTTACACCGGCTATTCAAAATTTGAATAACTTATTACAACTCCGGACTTTTTTGCATTTATTATGCACCATTCAAAGCCACGTCGTCAACTTTCAAACCTTTCTGATGTAATTTGATATTTTTGATGCATTTACTGATTTGTTTTGAGCTAAATGACCCTGAAATTGAAAAGCACTACAAATGAAGTCTGAAAAGGTTGAAACTAGGCATGGTATCATCATTTCACCCACATGGCTTGTGCAAAAAAGTAGAGATGGTTACGGCAAAAACTGGATGCACTTCGTGACAAACTGGACACTCTCTTTCGAAGTATCAGGGTTTCGGATGAAAACTCATCTGTTACACCGGCTATTCAAAATTTTAATAACTTATTACAGCTCCGGACTTTTTTGCGTTTATTATGCACCATTCAAAGTCACGTCGTCAACTTTCAAACCTTTCTGACGTAATTTGATATTTTTGATGCATTTACTGATTTGTTTTGAGCTAAATGACCCTGAAATTCAAAAGCACTACAAATGAACTCTGAAAAGGTTGAAACTTGGCATGGTATCATCATTTCACCCACATGGCAGGTGCAAAAAAGTAGAGATGGTTACGGCAAAAACTGGATGCACTTCCTGTACAAACTGGACGCTCTCTTTCGAAGTATAAGGGTTTCGGACGAAAACACATCTGTTACACCGGCTTTTCAAAATTTAAATAACTTATTACAACTCCGGACTTTTTTGCATTCACTATGCACCATTGAAATCCACGTCGTCAAATATCAACCCTGTCTGTCATAGTTTGATATTTTTGATGCATTTAGTGATTTATTTTGAGCTAAATGACCCTAAAATAGAAAAGTACTACCAATGAACACTGAAAAGGTCGAAACTAGGCATGGTATCATCATTTCACCCACATGGCTTGTGCAAAAAAGTAGAGATGGTTACGGCAAAAACTGGATGCATTTCGTGACAAACTGGACACTCTCTTTCGAAGTATCAGGGTTTCGGATGAAAACTCATCTGTTACACCGGCTATTCAAAATTTTAATAAGTTATTACAGCTCCGGACTTTTTTGCGTTTATTATGCACCATTCAAAGCCACGTCGTCAACTTTCAAACCTTTCTGACGTAATTTGATATTTTTGATGCATTTACTGATTTGTTTTGAGCTAAATGACCCTGAAATTGAAAAGCACTACAAATGAACTCTGAAAAGGTTGAAACTTGGCATGGCATCATCATTTCACCCACATGGCATGTGCAAAAAAGTAGAGATGGTTACGGCAAAAACTGGATGCACTTCCTGTACAAACTGGACGCTCTCTTTCGAAGTATAAGGGTTTCGGACGAAAACACATCTGTTACACCGGCTATTCAAAATTTAAATAACTTATTACAACTCCGGACTTTTTTGCATTCACTATGCACCATTGAAATCAACGTCGTCAAATTTCATCCCTGTCTGTCATAATTTGATATTTTTGATGCATTTAGTGATTTATTTTGAGCTAAATGACCCTGAAATAGAAAAGTACTACCAATGAACTCTGAAAAGGTCGAAACTTGGCATGGTATCATTATTTCACCCTCATGGCATGTGCAAAAAAGTAGAGACGGTTACGGAAAAAACTAGATGCACTTCGTGTAGAAACTGGACACTCTCTTTCGAAGTATCAGGGTTTCGGACGAAAACTCATCCGTTACGCTGGCTATTCAAAATTTTAATAACTTATTACAACTCCGGACTTTTTTGCGTTTATTATGGACCATTCAAAGCCACGTCGTCAACTTTAAAACATTTGTTACATAATTTGATATTTTTGATGCATTTACTGATTTGTTTTGAGCTAAATGACCTAGAAATTGAAAAGCACTACAAATGAACTCTGAAAAGGTTGAAACTTGGCATGGTATCATCATTTCACCCACATGGCATGTGCAAAAAAGTAGAGATGGTTACGGCAAAAACTGGATGCACTTCCTATACAAACTGGATGCTCTCTTTCGAAGTATCAGGGTTTCGGACGAAAACACATCTGTTACACCGGCTATTCAAAATTTAAATAACTTATTACAATTCCGGACTTTTTTGCATTCACTATGCACCATTGAAATCCACGTCGTCAAATTTCAGCCCTTTCTGACATAATTTGATATTTTTGATGCATTTACTGATTTGTTTTGAGCTAAATGACCCTGAAATTGAAAAGCACTACATATGAACTCTGAAAATGTTGAAACTTGGCATGGTATCATCATTTCACCCTCATGGCATGTGCAAAAGAGTAGAGATGGTTACGGCAAAAACTGGATGCACTTCCTGTACAAACTGGACGCTCTCTTTCGAAGTATCAGGGTTTCGGACGAAAACACATCTGTTACACCGGCTATTCAAAATTTAAATAACTTATTACAACTCCGGACTTTTTTGCATTCACTATGCACCATTGAAATCCACGTCGTCAAATTTCAACCCTTTCTGACATAATTTGATAATTTTGATGCATTTAGTGATTTAGTTTGAGCTAAAGGACCCTAAAATAGAAAAGTACTACCAATGAACTCTGAAAAGGTCGAAACTTGGCATGGTATCATTATTTCACCCTCATGGCATGTGCAAAAAAGTAGAGATGGTTACGGCAAAAACTAGATGCACTTTGTGTAGAAACGGGACACTCTCTTTCGAAGTATCAGGGTTTCGGACGAAAACTCATCTTTTACATCGGCTATTCAAAATTTTAATAACTTATTACAACTCCGGACTTCTTGGCGTTTATTATGCACCATTCATAGCCACGTCGTCAACTTTCAACCCTTTCTGACATAATTTGGTATTGTTGATGCATTTACTGATTTGTTTTGAGCTAAATGACCCTGAAATAGAAAAGTACTACCAATGAACTCTGAAAAGGTCGAAACTTGGCATGGTATCATTATTTCACCCTCATGGCATGTGCAAAAAAGTCGAGATGGTTACGGCAAAAACTAGATGCACTTCGTGTATAAACCGGACACTCTCTTTCGAAGTATCAGGGTTTTGGACGAAAACTCATCCGTTGTACCGGCTATTCAAAATTTTAATAACTTATTACAACTACGGACATTTTTGCGTTTATTATGCACCATTCAAAGCCACGTCGTCAACTTTCAAACCTTTCTCACGTAATTTGATATTTTTGATGCATTTAGTGATTTGTTTTGAGCTAAATGACCCTGAAATTGAAAAGTTCTACCAATGAACTCTGAAAAAGTCGAAACTTGGCATGGTATCATCATTTCACCCACATGGCATGTGCAAAAAAGTAGAGATGGTTACGGCAAAAACTAGATGCACTTCGTGTAGAATCTGTACACTCTCTTTCGAAGTATATGGGTTTCGGACGAAAACTCATCCGTTACACCGGCTATTCAAAATTTTAATAACTTATTACAGCTCCGGACTTTTTTGCGTTTATTATGCACCATTCAAAGCCACGTCGTCAACTTTCAAACCTTTCAGACGTGATTTGATATTTTTGATGCATTTACTGATTTGTTTTGAGCTAAATGACCCTGAAATTGAAAAGCACTACAAATGAACTCTGAAAAGGTCGAAACTTGGCATGATATCATCATTTCACCCACATGGCATGTGCAAAAGAGTAGAGATGGTTACGGCAAAAACTGGATGCACTTCCTGTACAAACTGGACGCTCTCTTTCGAAGTATCAGGGTTTCGGAAGAAAACACATCTGTTACACCGGCTATTCAAAATTTAAATAACTTATTACAACTCCGGACTTTTTTGCATTCACTATGCACCATTGAAATCCACGTCGTCAAATTTCAGCCCTTTCTGACATAATTTGATATTTTTGATGCATTTACTGATTTGTTTTGAGCTAAATGACCCTGAAATTGAAAAGCACTACATATGAACTCTGAAAATGTTGAAACTTGGCATGGTATCATCATTTCACCCTCATGGCATGTGCAAAAAAGTAGAGATGGTTACGGCAAAAACTAGATGCACTTTGTGTAGAAACGGGACACTCTCTTTCGAAGTATCAGGGTTTCGGACGAAAACTCATCTTTTACATCGGCTATTCAAAATTTTAATAACTTATTACAACTCCGGACTTCTTGGCGTTTATTATGCACCATTCATAGCCACGTCGTCAACTTTCAACCCTTTCTGACATAATTTGGTATTGTTGATGCATTTACTGATTTGTTTTGAGCTAAATGACCCTGAAATAGAAAAGTACTACCAATGAACTCTGAAAAGGTCGAAACTTGGCATGGTATCATTATTTCACCCTCATGGCATGTGCAAAAAAGTCGAGATGGTTACGGCAAAAACTACATGCACTTCGTGTAGAAACCGGACACTCTCTTTCGAAGTATCAGGGTTTCGGACGAAAACTCATCCGTTACACCGGCTATTCAAAATTTTAATAACTTATTACAACTACGTACTTTTTTGCGTTTATTATGCACCATTCAAAGCCACGTCGTCAACTTTCAAACCTTTCTCACGTAATTTGATATTTTTGATGCATTCGGTGATTTGTTTTGAGCTAAATGACCCTGAAATTGAAAAGTACAACCAATGAACTCTGAAAAAGTCGAAACTTGGCATGGTATCATCATTTCACCCACATGGCATATGCAAAAAAGTAGAGATGGTTACGGCAAAAACTAGATGCGCTTCGTGTAGAATCTGTACACTCTCTTTCGAAGTATAAGGGTTTCGAACGAAAACTCATCCGTTACACCGGCTATTCAAAATTTTAATAACTTATTACAGCTCCGGACTTTTTTGCATTTATTAAGCACCATTCAAAGCCACGTCGTCAACTTTCAAACCTTTCTGACGTGATTTGATTTTTTTGATGCATTTACTGATTTGTTTTGAGCTAAATGACCCTGAAATTGAAAAGCACTACAAATGAGCTCTGAAAAGGTCGAAACTTGGCATGATATCATCATTTCACCCACATGGCATGTGCAAAAAAGTAGAGATGGTTACGGCAAAAACTGGATGCACTTCCTGTACAAACTGGACGCTCTCTTTCGAAGTATCAGGGTTTCGGACGAAAACTCATCCGTTACACCGGCTATTCAAAATTTTAGTAACTTATTACATCTCCGGACTTTTTTGCGTTTATTATGGACCATTCAAAGCCACGTCGTCAACTTTAAAACATTTGTTACATAATTTGATATTTTTGATGCATTTACTGATTTGTTTTGAGCTAAATGACCTAGAAATTGAAAAGCACTACAAATGAACTCTGAAAAGGTTGAAACTTGGCATGGTATCATCATTTCACCCACATGGCATGTGCAAAAAAGTAGAGATGGTTACGGCAAAAACTGGATGCACTTCCTATACAAACTGGATGCTCTCTTTCGAAGTATCAGGGTTTCGGACGAAAACACATCTGTTACACCGGCTATTCAAAATTTAAATAACTTATTACAACTCCGGACTTTTTTGCATTCACTATGCACCATTGAAATCCACGTCGTCAAATTTCAGCCCTTTCTGACATAATTTGATATTTTTGATGCATTTACTGATTTGTTTTGAGCTAAATGACCCTGAAATTGAAAAGCACTACATATGAACTCTGAAAATGTTGAAACTTGGCATGGTATCATCATTTCACCCTCATGGCATGTGCAAAAAAGTAGAGATGGTTACGGCAAAAACTAGATGCACTTTGTGTAGAAACGGGACACTCTCTTTCGAAGTATCAGGGTTTCAGACGAAAACTCATCTTTTACATCGGCTATTCAAAATTTTAATAACTTATTACAACTCCGGACTTCTTGGCGTTTATTATGCACCATTCATAGCCACGTCGTCAACTTTCAACGCTTTCTGACATAATTTGGTATTGTTGATGCATTTACTGATTTGTTTTGAGCAAAATGACCCTGAAATAGAAAAGTACTACCAATGAACTCTGAAAAGGTCGAAACTTGGCATGGTATCATTATTTCACCCTCATGGCATGTGCAAAAAAGTCGAGATGGTTACGGCAAAAACTAGATGCACTTCGTGTATAAACTGGACACTCTCTTTCGAAGTATCAGGGTTTTGGACGAAAACTCATCTTTGCACCGGCTATTCAAAATTTTAATAACTTATTACAACTACGGACTTTTTTGCGTTTATTATGCACCATTCAAAGCCACGTCGTCAACTTTCAAACCTTTCTCACGTAATTTGATATTTTTGATGCATTTAGTGATTTGTTTTGAGCTAAATGACCCTGAAATTGAAAAGTACTACCAATGAACTCTGAAAAAGTCGAAACTTGGCATGGTATCATCATTTCACCCACATGGCATGTGCAAAAAAGTAGAGATGGTTACGGCAAAAACTAGATGCACTTCGTGTAGAATCTGTACACTCTCTTTCGAAGTATATGGGTTTCGGACGAAAACTCATCCGTTACACCGGCTATTCAAAATTTTAATAACTTATTACAGCTCCGGACTTTTTTGCGTTTATTATGCACCATTCAAAGCCACGTCGTCAACTTTCAAACCTTTCAGACGTGATTTGATATTTTTGATGCATTTACTGATTTGTTTTGAGCTAAATGACCCTGAAATTGAAAAGCACTACAAATAAACTCTGAAAAGGTCGAAACTTGGCATGATATCATCATTTCACCCACATGGCATGTGCAAAAAAGTAGAGATGGTTACGGCAAAAAATGGATGCATTTCGTGACAAACTGGACACTTTGTTTCGAAGTATGAGGGTTTCGGATGAAAACTCATCTGTTACACCGGCTATTCAAAATTTGAATAACTTATTACAACTCCGGACTTTTTTGCGTTTATTATGCACCATGCATAGCCACGTCATCAACTTTCAATCCTTTCTGACATAATTTGATATTTTTGATGCATTTACTGATTTGTTTTGAGCTAAATGACCCTGAAATTGAAAAGCACTACAAATGAACTCTGAAAAGGTTGAAACTTGGCATGGTATCACCATTTCACCCACATGGCATGTGCAAAAAAGTAGAGATGGTTACGGCAAAAACTGGATGCACTTCGTGTACAAACTGGACGCTCTCTTTCGAAGCATCAGGGTTTCGGACGAAAACACATCTATTACACCGGCTATTCAAAATTTAAATAACTTATTACAACTCCGGACTTTTTTGCATTCACTATGCACCATTGAAAGCCACGTTGTCAAATTTCAACCCTTTCTGATATAATTTGATATTTTTGATGCATTTAGTGATTTATTTTGAGCTAAATGACCCTGAAATAGAAAAGTACTACCAATGAACTCTGAAAAAGTCGAAACTTGGCATGGTATCATTATTTCACCCTCATGGCATGTGCAAAAAAGTAGAGATGGTTACGGCAAAAACTAGATGCACTTCGTGTAGAAACCGGACACTCTCTTTCGAAGTATCAGGGTTTCGGACGAAAACTCATCCGTTACACCGGCTATTCAAAATTTTAATAACTGATTACAACTCCGGAGTATTTTGCGTTTATTATGCACCATTCAAAGCCACATCGTCAACTTTCAAACATTTCTGACATAATTTGATATTTTTGATGCATGTACTGATTTGTTTTGAGCTAAATGACCCTGAAATTGAAAAGCACTACAAATGAACTCTGAAAAGGTTGAAACTTGGCAAGGTATCATCATTTCACCCACATAGCATGTGCAAAAAAGTAGAGATGGTTATGGCAAAAACTAGATGCACTTTGTGTAGAAACTGGACACTCTCTTTCGAAGTATCAGGGTTTTGGACGAAAACTCATCCGTTACACCGGCTATTCAAAATTTTGATAACTTATTACAACTCCGGACTTTTTGGCATTTATTCTGCACCATTCATAGCCACGTCGTCAACTTTGAACCCTTTCTGACATAATTTGATATTTTTGATGCATTTACTGATTTGTTTTGAGCTAAATGACCCTGAAATTGAAAAGCACTACAAATGAACTATGAAAAGGTTGAAACTTGGGCATGGTATCACCATTTCACCCACATGGCATGTGCAAAAAAGTAGAGATGGTTACGGCAAAAAATGGATGCACTTAGTGACAAACTGGACACTCTATTTCGAAGTATCAGGGTTTCGGATGAAAACTCATCTGTTACACCGGCTAAACAAAATTTGAATAACTTATTACAACTCCGGACTTTTTTGCGTTATTATGCACCATTCAAAGCCATGTCGTCAACTTTCAAAGCTTTCTGACGTAATTTGATATTTTTGATGCATTTACTGATTTGTTTTGAGCTAAATGACCCTGAAATTGAAAAGCACTACAAATGAACTCTAAAAAGGTCGAAACTTGGCATGGTATCATCATTTCACCCACATGGCATGTGCAAAAAAGTAGATATGGTTACGGCAAAAACTGGATGCAATTCGTGTACAAACTGGACACTCTCTTTCGAAGTATCAGGGTTTAAACGAAAACTCATCTGTTACACCGGCTAATCAAAATTTTAATAACTTATTACAACTCCGGAATTTTTTGTATTCGCTTTGCAAAATTCAAAGCCACGTCATCAAATTTCAACCCTTTCTGACATAATTTGATATTTTTGATGCATTTAGTGATTTGTTTTGAGCTAAATGACCCTGAAATTGAAAAGTACTACCAATGAACTCCGAAAAAGTCGAAACTTGGCATGGTATCATCATTTCACCCTCATGGCATGTGCAAAAAAGTCGAGATGGTTACGGCAAAAACTAGATGCACTTCGTGTAGAAACCGGACACTCTCTTTCGAAGTATCAGGGTTTCGGACGAAAACTCATCCGTTACACCGGCTATTCAAAATTTTAATAACTTACTACAACTACGTACTTTTTTGCGTTTATTATGCACCATTCAAAGCCACGTCGTCAACTTTCAAACCTTTCTGACGTAATTTGATATTTTTGATGCATTTACTTATTTGTTTTGAGCTAAATGACCCTGAAATTGAAAAGCACTACAAATGAACTTCGAAAAGGTTGAAACTAGGCATGGTATCATCATTTCACCCACATGGCTTGTGCAAAAAAGTAGAGATGGTTACGGCAAAAACTGGATGCACTTCGTGACAAACTGGACACTCTCTTTCGAAGTATCAGGGTTTCGGATGAAAACTCATCTGTTACACCGGCTATTCAAAATTTTAATAACTTATTACAGCTCCGGACTTTTTTGCGTTTATTATGCACCATTCAAAGCCACGTCGTCAACTTTCAAACCTTTCTGACTTAATTTGATATTTTTGATGCATTTACTGATTTGTTTTGAGCTAAATGACCCTGAAATTGAAAAGCACTACAAATGAACTCTGAAAAGGTTGAAACTAGGCATGGTATCATCATTTCACCCACATGGCATGTGCAAAAAATTACATATGGTTACGGCAAAAACTGGATGCAATTCGTGTACAAACTGGACACTCTCTTTCGAAGTATCAGGGTTTCAAACGAAAACTCATCTGTTACACCGGCTAATCAAAATTTTAGTAACTTATTACAACTCCGGAATTTTTTGTATTCACTTTGCAAAATTCAAAGCCACGTCATCAAATTTCAACCCTTTCTGACATAATTTGATATTTTTGATGCATTTAGTGATTTGTTTTGAGCTAAATGACCCTGAAATTGAAAAGTACTACCAATGAACTCTGAAAAGGTCGAAACTTGGCATGGAATCATCATTTCACCCTCATGGCATGTGCAAAAGAGTAGAGATGGATACGGCAAAAACTAGATGCACTTCGTGTAGAAACTAGACACTCTCTTTCGAAGTAGTTGGTTTTCGGACGAAAACTCATCCGTTACACCGGCTATTCAAAATTGTAATTACTTATTACAACTCCGGACTTTTATGCGTTCATTATGCTCCATTCAAAGCCATGTCGTCAACTTTCAACCCTTTCTGACATAATTTGATATTTTTGATGCATTTACTGATTTGTTTTGAGCTAAATGACCCTGAAATTGAAAAGCACTACAAATGAACTCTGGAAAGGTTGAAACTAGGCATGGTATCATCATTTCACCCACATGGCTTGTGCAAAAAACTAGAGATGGTTACGGCAAAAACTGGATGCACTTCATGACAAACTGGACACTCTCTTTCGAAGTATCAGGGTTTCGGATGAAAACTCATCTGTTACACCGGCTATTCAAAATTTGAATAACTTATTACAACTCCGGACTTTTTTGCATTTATTATGCACCATTCAAAGCCACGTCGTCAACTTTCAAACCTTTCTGATGTAATTTGATATTTTTGATGCATTTACTGATTTGTTTTGAGCTAAATGACCCTGAAATTGAAAAGCACTACAAATGAAGTCTGAAAAGGTTGAAACTAGGCATGGTATCATCATTTCACCCACATGGCTTGTGCAAAAAAGTAGAGATGGTTACGGCAAAAACTGGATGCACTTCGTGACAAACTGGACACTCTCTTTCGAAGTATCAGGGTTTCGGATGAAAACTCATCTGTTACACCGGCTATTCAAAATTTTAATAACTTATTACAGCTCCGGACTTTTTTGCGTTTATTATGCACCATTCAAAGTCACGTCGTCAACTTTCAAACCTTTCTGACGTAATTTGATATTTTTGATGCATTTACTGATTTGTTTTGAGCTAAATGACCCTGAAATTCAAAAGCACTACAAATGAACTCTGAAAAGGTTGAAGCTTGGCATGGTATCATCATTTCACCCACATGGCATGTGCAAAAAAGTAGAGATGGTTACGGCAAAAACTGGATGCACTTCCTGTACAAACTGGACGCTCTCTTTCGAAGTATAAGGGTTTCGGACGAAAACACATCTGTTACACCGGCTTTTCAAAATTTAAATAACTTATTACAACTCCGAACTTTTTTGCATTCACTATGCACCATTGAAATCCACGTCGTCAAATATCAACCCTGTCTGTCATAATTTGATATTTTTGATGCATTTAGTGATTTGTTTTGAGCTAAATGACCCTGAAATTGAAAAGCACTACAAATGAACTTCGAAAAGGTTGAAACTAGGCATGGTATCATCATTTCACCCACATGGCTTGTGCAAAAAAGTAGAGATGGTTACGGCAAAAACTGGATGCACTTCGTGACAAACTGGACACTCTCTTTCGAAGTATCAGGGTTTCGGATGAAAACTCATCTGTTACACCGGCTATTCAAAATTTTAATAACTTATTACAGCTCCGGACTTTTTTGCGTTTATTATGCACCATTCAAAGCCACGTCGTCAACTTTCAAACCTTTCTGACTTAATTTGATATTTTTGATGCATTTACTGATTTGTTTTGAGCTAAATGACCCTGAAATTGAAAAGCACTACAAATGAACTCTGAAAAGGTTGAAACTAGGCATGGTATCATCATTTCACCCACATGGCATGTGCAAAAAATTACATATGGTTACGGCAAAAACTGGATGCACTTCATGACAAACTGGACACTCTCTTTCGAAGTATCAGGGTTTCGGACGAAAACACATCTATTACACCGGCTATTCAAAATTTAAATAACTTATTACAACTCCGGACTTTTTTGCATTCACTATGCACCATTGAAAGCCACGTTGTCAAATTTCAACCCTTTCTGATATAATTTGATATTTTTGATGCATTTAGTGATTTATTTTGAGCTAAATGACCCTGAAATAGAAAAGTACTACCAATGAACTCTGAAAAAGTCGAAACTTGGCATGGTATCATTATTTCACCCTCATGGCATGTGCAAAAAAGTAGAGATGGTTACGGCAAAAACTAGATGCACTTCGTGTAGAAACCGGACACTCTCTTTCGAAGTATCAGGGTTTCGGACGAAAACTCATCCGTTACACCGGCTATTCAAAATTTTAATAACTGATTACAACTCCGGAGTATTTTGCGTTTATTATGCACCATTCAAAGCCACATCGTCAACTTTCAAACATTTCTGACATAATTTGATATTTTTGATGCATGTACTGATTTGTTTTGAGCTAAATGACCCTGAAATTGAAAAGCACTACAAATGAACTCTGAAAAGGTTGAAACTTGGCAAGGTATCATCATTTCACCCACATAGCATGTGCAAAAAAGTAGAGATGGTTATGGCAAAAACTAGATGCACTTTGTGTAGAAACTGGACACTCTCTTTCGAAGTATCAGGGTTTTGGACGAAAACTCATCCGTTACACCGGCTATTCAAAATTTTGATAACTTATTACAACTCCGGACTTTTTGGCATTTATTCTGCACCATTCATAGCCACGTCGTCAACTTTGAACCCTTTCTGACATAATTTGATATTTTTGATGCATTTACTGATTTGTTTTGAGCTAAATGACCCTGAAATTGAAAAGCACTACAAATGAACTATGAAAAGGTTGAAACTTGGGCATGGTATCACCATTTCACCCACATGGCATGTGCAAAAAAGTAGAGATGGTTACGGCAAAAAATGGATGCACTTAGTGACAAACTGGACACTCTATTTCGAAGTATCAGGGTTTCGGATGAAAACTCATCTGTTACACCGGCTAAACAAAATTTGAATAACTTATTACAACTCCGGACTTTTTTGCGTTATTATGCACCATTCAAAGCCATGTCGTCAACTTTCAAAGCTTTCTGACGTAATTTGATATTTTTGATGCATTTACTGATTTGTTTTGAGCTAAATGACCCTGAAATTGAAAAGCACTACAAATGAACTCTAAAAAGGTCGAAACTTGGCATGGTATCATCATTTCACCCACATGGCATGTGCAAAAAAGTAGATATGGTTACGGCAAAAACTGGATGCAATTCGTGTACAAACTGGACACTCTCTTTCGAAGTATCAGGGTTTAAACGAAAACTCATCTGTTACACCGGCTAATCAAAATTTTAATAACTTATTACAACTCCGGAATTTTTTGTATTCGCTTTGCAAAATTCAAAGCCACGTCATCAAATTTCAACCCTTTCTGACATAATTTGATATTTTTGATGCATTTAGTGATTTGTTTTGAGCTAAATGACCCTGAAATTGAAAAGTACTACCAATGAACTCCGAAAAAGTCGAAACTTGGCATGGTATCATCATTTCACCCTCATGGCATGTGCAAAAAAGTCGAGATGGTTACGGCAAAAACTAGATGCACTTCGTGTAGAAACCGGACACTCTCTTTCGAAGTATCAGGGTTTCGGACGAAAACTCATCCGTTACACCGGCTATTCAAAATTTTAATAACTTACTACAACTACGTACTTTTTTGCGTTTATTATGCACCATTCAAAGCCATGTCGTCAACTTTCAAACCTTTCTGACGTAATTTGATATTTTTGATGCATTTACTTATTTGTTTTGAGCTAAATGACCCTGAAATTGAAAAGCACTACAAATGAACTTCGAAAAGGTTGAAACTAGGCATGGTATCATCATTTCACCCACATGGCTTGTGCAAAAAAGTAGAGATGGTTACGGCAAAAACTGGATGCACTTCGTGACAAACTGGACACTCTCTTTCGAAGTATCAGGGTTTCGGATGAAAACTCATCTGTTACACCGGCTATTCAAAATTTTAATAACTTATTACAGCTCCGGACTTTTTTGCGTTTATTATGCACCATTCAAAGCCACGTCGTCAACTTTCAAACCTTTCTGACTTAATTTGATATTTTTGATGCATTTACTGATTTGTTTTGAGCTAAATGACCCTGAAATTGAAAAGCACTACCAATGAACTCTGAAAAGGTTGAAACTAGGCATGGTATCATCATTTCACCCACATGGCATGTGCAAAAAATTACATATGGTTACGGCAAAAACTGGATGCAATTCGTGTACAAACTGGACACTCTCTTTCGAAGTATCAGGGTTTCAAACGAAAACTCATCTGTTACACCGGCTAATCAAAATTTTAGTAACTTATTACAACTCCGGAATTTTTTGTATTCACTTTGCAAAATTCAAAGCCACGTCATCAAATTTCAACCCTTTCTGACATAATTTGATATTTTTGATGCATTTAGTGATTTGTTTTGAGCTAAATGACCCTGAAATTGAAAAGTACTACCAATGAACTCTGAAAAGGTCGAAACTTGGCATGGAATCATCATTTCACCCTCATGGCATGTGCAAAAGAGTAGAGATGGATACGGCAAAAACTAGATGCACTTCGTGTAGAAACTAGACACTCTCTTTCGAAGTAGTTGGTTTTCGGACGAAAACTCATCCGTTAGACCGGCTATTCAAAATTGTAATTACTTATTACAACTCCGGACTTTTATGCGTTCATTATGCTCCATTCAAAGCCATGTCGTCAACTTTCAACCCTTTCTGACATAATTTGATATTTTTGATGCATTTACTGATTTGTTTTGAGCTAAATGACCCTGAAATTGAAAAGCACTACAAATGAACTCTGGAAAGGTTGAAACTAGGCATGGTATCATCATTTCACCCACATGGCTTGTGCAAAAAACTAGAGATGGTTACGGCAAAAACTGGATGCACTTCATGACAAACTGGACACTCTCTTTCGAAGTATCAGGGTTTCGGATGAAAACTCATCTGTTACACCGGCTATTCAAAATTTGAATAACTTATTACAACTCCGGACTTTTTTGCATTTATTATGCACCATTCAAAGCCACGTCGTCAACTTTCAAACCTTTCTGATGTAATTTGATATTTTTGATGCATTTACTGATTTGTTTTGAGCTAAATGACCCTGAAATTGAAAAGCACTACAAATGAAGTCTGAAAAGGTTGAAACTAGGCATGGTATCATCATTTCACCCACATGGCTTGTGCAAAAAAGTAGAGATGGTTACGGCAAAAACTGGATGCACTTCGTGACAAACTGGACACTCTCTTTCGAAGTATCAGGGTTTCGGATGAAAACTCATCTGTTACACCGGCTATTCAAAATTTTAATAACTTATTACAGCTCCGGACTTTTTTGCGTTTATTATGCACCATTCAAAGTCACGTCGTCAACTTTCAAACCTTTCTGACGTAATTTGATATTTTTGATGCATTTACTGATTTGTTTTGAGCTAAATGACCCTGAAATTCAAAAGCACTACAAATGAACTCTGAAAAGGTTGAAGCTTGGCATGGTATCATCATTTCACCCACATGGCATGTGCAAAAAAGTAGAGATGGTTACGGCAAAAACTGGATGCACTTCCTGTACAAACTGGACGCTCTCTTTCGAAGTATAAGGGTTTCGGACGAAAACACATCTGTTACACCGGCTTTTCAAAATTTAAATAACTTATTACAACTCCGAACTTTTTTGCATTCACTATGCACCATTGAAATCCACGTCGTCAAATATCAACCCTGTCTGTCATAATTTGATATTTTTGATGCATTTAGTGATTTATTTTGAGCTAAATGACCCTAAAATAGAAAAGTACTACCAATGAACACTGAAAAGGTCAAAACTAGGCATGGTATCATCATTTCACCCACATGGCTTGTGCAAAAAAGTAGAGATGGTTACGGTAAAAACTGGATGCATTTCGTGACAAACTGGACACTCTCTTTCGAAGTATCAGGGTTTCGGATGAAAACTCATCTGTTACACCGGCTATTCAAAATTTTAATAAGTTATTACAGCTCCGGACTTTTTTGCGTTTATTATGCACCATTCAAAGCCACGTCGTCAACTTTCAAACCTTTCTGACGTAATTTGATATTTTTGATGCATTTACTGATTTGTTTTGAGCTAAATGACCCTGAAATTGAAAAGCACTACAAATGAACTCTGAAAAGGTTGAAACTTGGCATGGCATCATCATTTCACCCACATGGCATGTGCAAAAAAGTAGAGATGGTTACGGCAAAAACTGGATGCACTTCCTGTACAAACTGGACGCTCTCTTTCGAAGTATAAGGGTTTCGGACGAAAACACATCTGTTACACCGGCTATTCAAAATTTAAATAACTTATTACAACTCCGGACTTTTTTGCATTCACTATGCACCATTGAAATCAACGTCGTCAAATTTCATCCCTGTCTGTCATAATTTGATATTTTTGATGCATTTAGTGATTTATTTTGAGCTAAATGACCCTGAAATAGAAAAGTACTACCAATGAACTCTGAAAAGGTCGAAACTTGGCATGGTATCATTATTTCACCCTCATGGCATGTGCAAAAAAGTAGAGACGGTTACGGAAAAAACTAGATGCACTTCGTGTAGAAATTGGACACTCTCTTTCGAAGTATCAGGGTTTCGGACGAAAACTCATCCGTTACGCTGGCTATTCAAAATTTTAATAACTTATTACAATTCCGGACTTTTTGCGTTTATTATGGACCATTCAAAGCCACGTCGTCAACTTTAAAACATTTGTTACATAATTTGATATTTTTGATGCATTTACTGATTTGTTTTGAGCTAAATGACCTAGAAATTGAAAAGCACTACAAATGAACTCTGAAAAGGTTGAAACTTGGCATGGTATCATCATTTCACCCACATGGCATGTGCAAAAAAGTAGAGATGGTTACGGCAAAAACTGGATGCACTTCCTATACAAACTGGATGCTCTCTTTCGAAGTATCAGGGTTTCGGACGAAAACACATCTGTTACACCGGCTATTCAAAATTTAAATAACTTATTACAACTCCGGACTTTTTTGCATTCACTATGCACCATTGAAATCCACGTCGTCAAATTTCAGCCCTTTCTGACATAATTTGATATTTTTGATGCATTTACTGATTTGTTTTGAGCTAAATGACCCTGAAATTGAAAAGCACTACATATGAACTTTGAAAATGTTGAAACTTGGCATGGTATCATCATTTCACCCTCATGGCATGTGCAAAAAAGTAGAGATGGTTACGGCAAAAACTAGATGCACTTTGTGTAGAAACGGGACACTCTCTTTCGAAGTATCAGGGTTTCGGACGAAAACTCATCTTTTATATCGGCTATTCAAAATTTTAATAACTTATTACAACTCCGGACTTCTTGGCATTTATTATGCACCATTCATAGCCACGTCGTCAACTTTCAACCCTTTCTGACATAATTTGGTATTGTTGATGCATTTACTGATTTGTTTTGAGCTAAATGACCCTGAAATAGAAAAGTACTACCAATGAACTCTGAAAAGGTCGAAACTTGGCATGGTATCATTATTTCACCCTCATGGCATGTGCAAAAAAGTCGAGATGGTTACGGCAAAAACTAGATGCACTTCGTGTAGAAACCGGACACTCTCTTTCGAAGTATCAGGGTTTCGGACGAAAACTCATCCGTTACACCGGCTATTCAAAATTTTAATAACTTACTACAACTACGTACTTTTTTGCGTTTATTATGCACCATTCAAAGCCACGTCGTCAACTTTCAAACCTTTCTGACGTAATTTGATATTTTTGATGCATTTACTTATTTGTTTTGAGCTAAATGACCCTGAAATTGAAAAGCACTACAAATGAACTTCGAAAAGGTTGAAACTAGGCATGGTATCATCATTTCACCCACATGGCTTGTGCAAAAAAGTAGAGATGGTTACGGCAAAAACTGGATGCACTTCGTGACAAACTGGACACTCTCTTTCGAAGTATCAGGGTTTCGGATGAAAACTCATCTGTTACACCGGCTATTCAAAATTTTAATAACTTATTACAGCTCCGGACTTTTTTGCGTTTATTATGCACCATTCAAAGCCACGTCGTCAACTTTCAAACCTTTTTGACTTAATTTGATATTTTTGATGCATTTACTGATTTGTTTTGAGCTAAATGACCCTGAAATTGAAAAGCACTACGAATGAACTCTGAAAAGGTTGAAACTAGGCATGGTATCATCATTTCACCCACATGGCATGTGCAAAAAATTACATATGGTTACGGCAAAAACTGGATGCAATTCGTGTACAAACTGGACACTCTCTTTCGAAGTATCAGGGTTTCAAACGAAAACTCATCTGTTACACCGGCTAATCAAAATTTTAGTAACTTATTACAACTCCGGAATTTTTTGTATTCACTTTGCAAAATTCAAAGCCACGTCATCAAATTTCAACCCTTTCTGACATAATTTGATATTTTTGATGCATTTAGTGATTTGTTTTGAGCTAAATGACCCTGAAATTGAAAAGTACTACCAATGAACTCTGAAAAGGTCGAAACTTGGCATGGAATCATCATTTCACCCTCATGGCATGTGCAAAAGAGTAGAGATGGATACGGCAAAAACTAGATGCACTTCGTGTAGAAACTAGACACTCTCTTTCGAAGTAGTTGGTTTTCGGACGAAAACTCATCCGTTACACCGGCTATTCAAAATTGTAATTACTTATTACAACTCCGGACTTTTATGCGTTCATTATGCTCCATTCAAAGCCATGTCGTCAACTTTCAACCCTTTCTGACATAATTTGATATTTTTGATGCATTTACTGATTTGTTTTGAGCTAAATGACCCTGAAATTGAAAAGCACTACAAATGAACTCTGGAAAGGTTGAAACTAGGCATGGTATCATCATTTCACCCACATGGCTTGTGCAAAAAACTAGAGATGGTTACGGCAAAAACTGGATGCACTTCATGACAAACTGGACACTCTCTTTCGAAGTATCAGGGTTTCGGATGAAAACTCATCTGTTACACCGGCTATTCAAAATTTGAATAACTTATTACAACTCCGGACTTTTTTGCATTTATTATGCACCATTCAAAGCCACGTCATCAACTTTCAAACCTTTCTGATGTAATTTGATATTTTTGATGCATTTACTGATTTGTTTTGAGCTAAATGACCCTGAAATTGAAAAGCACTACAAAAGAAGTCTGAAAAGGTTGAAACTAGGCATGGTATCATCATTTCACCCACATGGCTTGTGCAAAAAAGTAGAGATGGTTACGGCAAAAACTGGATGCACTTCGTGACAAACTGGACACTCTCTTTCGAAGTATCAGGGTTTCGGATGAAAACTCATCTGTTACACCGGCTATTCAAAATTTTAATAACTTATTACAGCTCCGGACTTTTTTGCATTTATTATGCACCATTCAAAGTCACGTCGTCAACTTTCAAACCTTTCTGACGTAATTTGATATTTTTGATGCATTTACTGATTTGTTTTGAGCTAAATGACCCTGAAATTCAAAAGCACTACAAATGAACTCTGAAAAGGTTGAAACTTGGCATGGTATCATCATTTCACCCACATGGCAGGTGCAAAAAAGTAGAGATGGTTACGGCAAAAACTGGATGCACTTCATGACAAACTGGACACTCTCTTTCGAAGTATCAGGGTTTCGGATGAAAACTCATCTGTTACACCGGCTATTCAAAATTTGAATAACTTATTACAACTCCGGACTTTTTTGCATTTATTATGCACCATTCAAAGCCACGTCATCAACTTTCAAACCTTTCTGATGTAATTTGATATTTTTGATGCATTTACTGATTTGTTTTGAGCTAAATGACCCTGAAATTGAAAAGCACTACAAAAGAAGTCTGAAAAGGTTGAAACTAGGCATGGTATCATCATTTCACCCACATGGCTTGTGCAAAAAAGTAGAGATGGTTACGGCAAAAACTGGATGCACTTCGTGACAAACTGGACACTCTCTTTCGAAGTATCAGGGTTTCGGATGAAAACTCATCTGTTACACCGGCTATTCAAAATTTTAATAACTTATTACAGCTCCGGACTTTTTTGCATTTATTATGCACCATTCAAAGTCACGTCGTCAACTTTCAAACCTTTCTGACGTAATTTGATATTTTTGATGCATTTACTGATTTGTTTTGAGCTAAATGACCCTGAAATTCAAAAGCACTACAAATGAACTCTGAAAAGGTTGAAACTTGGCATGGTATCATCATTTCACCCACATGGCAGGTGCAAAAAAGTAGAGATGGTTACGGCAAAAACTGGATGCACTTCCTGTACAAACTGGATGCTCTCTTTCGAAGTATAAGGGTTTCGGACGAAAACACATCTGTTACACCGGCTTTTCAAAATTTAAATAACTTATTACAACTCCGGACTTTTTTGCATTCACTATGCACCATTGAAATCCACGTCGTCAAATATCAACCCTGTCTGTCATAATTTGATATTTTTGATGCATTTAGTGATTTATTTTGAGCTAAATGACCCTAAAATAGAAAAGTACTACCAATGAACACTGAAAAGGTCGAAACTAGGCATGGTATCATCATTTCACCCACATGGCTTGTGCAAAAAAGTAGAGATGGTTACGGCAAAAACTGGATGCATTTCGTGACAAACTGGACACTCTCTTTCGAAGTATCAGGGTTTCGGATGAAAACTCATCTGTTACACCGGCTATTCAAAATTTTAATAACTTATTACAGCTCCGGACTTTTTTGCGTTTATTATGCACCATTCAAAGCCACGTCGTCAACTTTCAAACCTTTCTGACTTAATTTGATATTTTTGATGCATTTACTGATTTGTTTTGAGCTAAATGACCCTGAAATTGAAAAGCACTACAAATGAACTCTGAAAAGGTTGAAACTAGGCATGGTATCATCATTTCACCCACATGGCATGTCCAAAAAATTACATATGGTTACGGCAAAAACTGGATGCAATTCGTGTACAAACTGGATGCTCTCTTTCGAAGTATCAGGGTTTCAAACGAAAACTCATCTGTTACACCGGCTAATCAAAATTTTAGTAACTTATTACAACTCCGGAATTTTTTGTATTCACTTTGCAAAATTCAAAGCCACGTCATCAAATTTCAACCCTTTCTGACATAATTTGATATTTTTGATGCATTTAGTGATTTGTTTTGAGCTAAATGACCCTGAAATTGAAAAGTACTACCAATGAACTCTGAAAAGGTCGAAACTTGGCATGGAATCATCATTTCACCCTCATGGCATGTGCAAAAGAGTAGAGATGGATACGGCAAAAACTAGATGCACTTCGTGTAGAAACTAGACACTCTCTTTCGAAGTAGTTGGTTTTCGGACGAAAACTCATCCGTTACACCGGCTATTCAAAATTGTAATTACTTATTACAACTCCGGACTTTTATGCGTTCATTATGCTCCATTCAAAGCCATGTCGTCAACTTTCAACCCTTTCTGACATAATTTGATATTTTTGATGCATTTACTGATTTGTTTTGAGCTAAATGACCCTGAAATTGAAAAGCACTACAAATGAACTCTGGAAAGGTTGAAACTAGGCATGGTATCATCATTTCACCCACATGGCTTGTGCAAAAAACTAGAGATGGTTACGGCAAAAACTGGATGCACTTCATGACAAACTGGACACTCTCTTTCGAAGTATCAGGGTTTCGGATGAAAACTCATCTGTTACACCGGCTATTCAAAATTTGAATAACTTATTACAACTCCGGACTTTTTTGCATTTATTATGCACCATTCAAAGCCACGTCGTCAACTTTCAAACCTTTCTGATGTAATTTGATATTTTTGATGCATTTACTGATTTGTTTTGAGCTAAATGACCCTGAAATTGAAAAGCACTACAAATGAAGTCTGAAAAGGTTGAAACTAGGCATGGTATCATCATTTCACCCACATGGCTTGTGCAAAAAAGTAGAGATGGTTACGGCAAAAACTGGATGCACTTCGTGACAAACTGGACACTCTCTTTCGAAGTATCAGGGTTTCGGATGAAAACTCATCTGTTACACCGGCTATTCAAAATTTTAATAACTTATTACAGCTCCGGACTTTTTTGCGTTTATTATGCACCATTCAAAGTCACGTCGTCAACTTTCAAACCTTTCTGACGTAATTTGATATTTTTGATGCATTTACTGATTTGTTTTGAGCTAAATGACCCTGAAATTCAAAAGCACTACAAATGAACTCTGAAAAGGTTGAAACTTGGCATGGTATCATCATTTCACCCACATGGCATGTGCAAAAAAGTAGAGATGGTTACGGCAAAAACTGGATGCACTTCCTGTACAAACTGGACGCTCTCTTTCGAAGTATAAGGGTTTCGGACGAAAACACATCTGTTACACCGGCTTTTCAAAATTTAAATAACTTATTACAACTCCGGACTTTTTTGCATTCACTATGCACCATTGAAATCCACGTCGTCAAATATCAACCCTGTCTGTCATAATTTGATATTTTTGATGCATTTAGTGATTTATTTTGAGCTAAATGACCCTAAAATAGAAAAGTACTACCAATGAACACTGAAAAGGTCAAAACTAGGCATGGTATCATCATTTCACCCACATGGCTTGTGCAAAAAAGTAGAGATGGTTACGGCAAAAACTGGATGCATTTCGTGACAAACTGGACACTCTCTTTCGAAGTATCAGGGTTTCGGATGAAAACTCATCTGTTACACCGGCTATTCAAAATTTTAATAAGTTATTACAGCTCCGGACTTTTTTGCGTTTATTATGCACCATTCAAAGCCACGTCGTCAACTTTCAAACCTTTCTGACGTAATTTGATATTTTTGATGCATTTACTGATTTGTTTTGAGCTAAATGACCCTGAAATTGAAAAGCACTACAAATGAACTCTGAAAAGGTTGAAACTTGGCATGGCATCATCATTTCACCCACATGGCATGTGCAAAAAAGTAGAGATGGTTACGGCAAAAACTGGATGCACTTCCTGTACAAACTGGACGCTCTCTTTCGAAGTATAAGGGTTTCGGACGAAAACACATCTGTTACACCGGCTATTCAAAATTTAAATAACTTATTACAACTCCGGACTTTTTTGCATTCACTATGCACCATTGAAATCAACGTCGTCAAATTTCAACCCTGTCTGTCATAATTTGATATTTTTGATGCATTTAGTGATTTATTTTGAGCTAAATGACCCTGAAATAGAAAAGTACTACCAATGAACTCTGAAAAGGTCGAAACTTGGCATGGTATCATTATTTCCCCCTCATGGCATGTGCAAAAAAGTAGAGACGGTTACGGAAAAAACTAGATGCACTTCGTGTAGAAACTGGACACTCTCTTTCGAAGTATCAGGGTTTCGGACGAAAACTCATCCGTTACGCTGGCTATTCAAAATTTTAATAACTTATTACAACTCCGGACTTTTTTGCGTTTATTATGGACCATTCAAAGCCACGTCGTCAACTTTAAAACATTTGTTACATAATTTGATATTTTTGATGCATTTACTGATTTGTTTTGAGCTAAATGACCTAGAAATTGAAAAGCACTACAAATGAACTCTGAAAAGGTTGAAACTTGGCATGGTATCATCATTTCACCCACATGGCATGTGCAAAAAAGTAGAGATGGTTACGGCAAAAACTGGATGCACTTCCTATACAAACTGGATGCTCTCTTTCGAAGTATCAGGGTTTCGGACGAAAACACATCTGTTACACCGGCTATTCAAAATTTAAATAACTTATTACAACTCCGGACTTTTTTGCATTCACTATGCACCATTGAAATCCACGTCGTCAAATTTCAGCCCTTTCTGACATAATTTGATATTTTTGATGCATTTACTGATTTGTTTTGAGCTAAATGACCCTGAAATTGAAAAGCACTACATATGAACTCTGAAAATGTTGAAACTTGGCATGGTATCATCATTTCACCCTCATGGCATGTGCAAAAAAGTAGAGATGGTTACGGCAAAAACTAGATGCACTTTGTGTAGAAACGGGACACTCTCTTTCGAAGTATCAGGGTTTCGGACGAAAACTCATCTTTTACATCGGCTATTCAAAATTTTAATAACTTATTACAACTCCGGACTTCTTGGCGTTTATTATGCACCATTCATAGCCACGTCGTCAACTTTCAACCCTTTCTGACATAATTTGGTATTGTTGATGCATTTACTGATTTGTTTTGAGCTAAATGACCCTGAAATAGAAAAGTACTACCAATGAACTCTGAAAAGGTCGAAACTTGGCATGGTATCATTATTTCACCCTCATGGCATGTGCAAAAAAGTCGAGATGGTTACGGCAAAAACTAGATGCACTTCGTGTAGAAACCGGACACTCTCTTTCGAAGTATCAGGGTTTCGGACGAAAACTCATCCGTTACACCGGCTATTCAAAATTTTAATAACTTACTACAACTACGTACTTTTTTGCGTTTATTATGCACCATTCAAAGCCATGTCGTCAACTTTCAAACCTTTCTGACGTAATTTGATATTTTTGATGCATTTACTTATTTGTTTTGAGCTAAATGACCCTGAAATTGAAAAGCACTACAAATGAACTTCGAAAAGGTTGAAACTAGGCATGGTATCATCATTTCACCCACATGGCTTGTGCAAAAAAGTAGAGATGGTTACGGCAAAAACTGGATGCACTTCGTGACAAACTGGACACTCTCTTTCGAAGTATCAGGGTTTCGGATGAAAACTCATCTGTTACACCGGCTATTCAAAATTTTAATAACTTATTACAGCTCCGGACTTTTTTGCGTTTATTATGCACCATTCAAAGCCACGTCGTCAACTTTCAAACCTTTTTGACTTAATTTGATATTTTTGATGCATTTACTGATTTGTTTTGAGCTAAATGACCCTGAAATTGAAAAGCACTACGAATGAACTCTGAAAAGGTTGAAACTAGGCATGGTATCATCATTTCACCCACATGGCATGTGCAAAAAATTACATATGGTTACGGCAAAAACTGGATGCAATTCGTGTACAAACTGGACACTCTCTTTCGAAGTATCAGGGTTTCAAACGAAAACTCATCTGTTACACCGGCTAATCAAAATTTTAGTAACTTATTACAACTCCGGAATTTTTTGTATTCACTTTGCAAAATTCAAAGCCACGTCATCAAATTTCAACCCTTTCTGACATAATTTGATATTTTTGATGCATTTAGTGATTTGTTTTGAGCTAAATGACCCTGAAATTGAAAAGTACTACCAATGAACTCTGAAAAGGTCGAAACTTGGCATGGAATCATCATTTCACCCTCATGGCATGTGCAAAAGAGTAGAGATGGATACGGCAAAAACTAGATGCACTTCGTGTAGAAACTAGACACTCTCTTTCGAAGTAGTTGGTTTTCGGACGAAAACTCATCCGTTACACCGGCTATTCAAAATTGTAATTACTTATTACAACTCCGGACTTTTATGCGTTCATTATGCTCCATTCAAAGCCATGTCGTCAACTTTCAACCCTTTCTGACATAATTTGATATTTTTGATGCATTTACTGATTTGTTTTGAGCTAAATGACCCTGAAATTGAAAAGCACTACAAATGAACTCTGGAAAGGTTGAAACTAGGCATGGTATCATCATTTCACCCACATGGCTTGTGCAAAAAACTAGAGATGGTTACGGCAAAAACTGGATGCACTTCATGACAAACTGGACACTCTCTTTCGAAGTATCAGGGTTTCGGATGAAAACTCATCTGTTACACCGGCTATTCAAAATTTGAATAACTTATTACAACTCCGGACTTTTTTGCATTTATTATGCACCATTCAAAGCCACGTCGTCAACTTTCAAACCTTTCTGATGTAATTTGATATTTTTGATGCATTTACTGATTTGTTTTGAGCTAAATGACCCTGAAATTGAAAAGCACTACAAATGAAGTCTGAAAAGGTTGAAACTAGGCATGGTATCATCATTTCACCCACATGGCTTGTGCAAAAAAGTAGAGATGGTTACGGCAAAAACTGGATGCACTTCGTGACAAACTGGACACTCTCTTTCGAAGTATCAGGGTTTCGGATGAAAACTCATCTGTTACACCGGCTATTCAAAATTTTAATAACTTATTACAGCTCCGGACTTTTTTGCGTTTATTATGCACCATTCAAAGTCACGTCGTCAACTTTCAAACCTTTCTGACGTAATTTGATATTTTTGATGCATTTACTGATTTGTTTTGAGCTAAATGACCCTGAAATTCAAAAGCACTACAAATGAACTCTGAAAAGGTTGAAACTTGGCATGGTATCATCATTTCACCCACATGGCAGGTGCAAAAAAGTAGAGATGGTTACGGCAAAAACTGGATGCACTTCCTGTACAAACTGGACGCTCTCTTTCGAAGTATAAGGGTTTCGGACGAAAACACATCTGTTACACCGGCTTTTCAAAATTTAAATAACTTATTACAACTCCGGACTTTTTTGCATTCACTATGCACCATTGAAATCCACGTCGTCAAATATCAACCCTGTCTGTCATAATTTGATATTTTTGATGCATTTAGTGATTTATTTTGAGCTAAATGACCCTAAAATAGAAAAGTACTACCAATGAACACTGAAAAGGTCGAAACTAGGCATGGTATCATCATTTCACCCACATGGCTTGTGCAAAAAAGTAGAGATGGTTACGGCAAAAACTGGATGCATTTCGTGACAAACTGGACATTCTCTTTCGAAGTATCAGGGTTTCGGATGAAAACTCATCTGTTACACCGGCTATTCAAAATTTTAATAAGTTATTACAGCTCCGGACTTTTTTGCGTTTATTATGCACCATTCAAAGCCACGTCGTCAACTTTCAAACCTTTCTGACGTAATTTGATATTTTTGATGCATTTACTGATTTGTTTTGAGCTAAATGACCCTGAAATTGAAAAGCACTACAAATGAACTCTGAAAAGGTTGAAACTTGGCATGGCATCATCATTTCACCCACATGGCATGTGCAAAAAAGTAGAGATGGTTACGACAAAAACTGGATGCACTTCCTGTACAAACTGGACGCTCTCTTTCGAAGTATAAGGGTTTCGGACGAAAACACATCTGTTACACCGGCTATTCAAAATTTTAGTAACTTATTACAGCTCCGGACTTTTTTGCATTTATTATGCACCATTGAAATCAACGTCGTCAAATTTCAAACCTTTCTGACGTAATTTGATATTTTTGATGCATTTACTGATTTGTTTTGAGCTAAATGACCCTGAAATTCAAAAGCACTACAAATGAACTCTGAAAAGGTTGAAACTTGGCATGGTATCATCATTTCACCCACATGGCAGGTGCAAAAAAGTAGAGATGGTTACGGCAAAAACTGGATGCACTTCCTGTACAAACTGGATGCTCTCTTTCGAAGTATCAGGGTTTCGGACGAAAACACATCTGTTACACCGGCTTTTCAAAATTTAAATAACTTATTACAACTCCGGACTTTTTTGCATTCACTATGCACCATTGAAATCCACGTCGTCAAATATCAACCCTGTCTGTCATAATTTGATATTTTTGATGCATTTAGTGATTTCTTTTGAGCTAAATGACCCTAAAATAGAAAAGTACTACCAATGAACACTGAAAAGGTCGAAACTAGGCATGGTATCATCATTTCACCCACATGGCTTGTGCAAAAAAGTAGAGATGGTTACGGCAAAAACTGGATGCATTTCGTGACAAACTGGACACTCTCTTTCGAAGTATCAGGGTTTCGGACGAAAACTCATCTTTTACATCGGCTATTCAAAATTTTAATAACTTATGACAACTCCGGACTTCTTGGCGTTTATTATGCACCATTCATAGCCACGTCGTCAACTTTCAACCCTTTCTGACATAATTTGGTATTGTTGATGCATTTACTGATTTGTTTTGAGCTAAATGACCCTGAAATAGAAAAGTACTACCAATGAACTCTGAAAAGGTCGAAACTTGGCATGGTATCATTATTTCACCCTCATGGCATGTGCAAAAAAGTCGAGATGGTTACGGCAAAAACTAGATGCACTTCGTGTATAAACCGGACACTCTCTTTCGAAGTATCAGGGTTTTGGACGAAAACTCATCCGTTGCACCGGCTATTCAAAATTTTAATAACTTATTACAACTCCGGACTTTTTTGTGCTTATTATGCACCATTCAAAGCCACGTCGTCAACTTTCAAACCTTTCTGACATAATTTGATATTTTTGATGCATTTACAGATTTGTTTTGAGCTAAATGACCCTGAAATTGAAAAGCACTACAAATGAACTTTGAAAAGGTTGAAACTTGGCATGGTATCATCATTTCACCCACATGGCATGTGCAAAAAAGTAGAGATGGTTACGGCAAAAACTGGATGCACTTCCTGTACAAACTGGACGCTCTCTTTCAAAGTATCAGGGTTTCGGACGAAAACACATCTGTTACACCGGCAATTCAAAATTTAAATAACTTATTACAACCTTAGACTTTTTTGCGTTCATTATGCACCATTCAAAGCCATGTTGTCAACTTTCAATCGTTTCTGACATAATTTGGTATTTTTGATGCATTTACTGATTTGTTTTGAGCTAAATGACCCTGAAATCGAAAAGTACTACCAATGAACTCTGAAAAGGTCGAAACTTGGCATGGTATCATCATTTCACCCAAATGGCATGTGCAAAAAAGTAGAGATGGTTTCGGTAAAAACTAGATGCACTTCATGTAGAAACTGGACACCCTCTTTCGAAGTATCAGGGTTTCGGACGAAAACTCATCCGTTACACCGGCTATTCAAAATTTTAATAACTTATTAGAACTCCGGACTTTTTTGCGTTTATTATGCACCATTCAAAGCCACGTCGTCAACTTTCAAACCTTTCTGACATAATTTGATATTTTTGTTGCATTTACTGATTTGTTTTGAGCTAAATGACCCTGAAATTGAAAAGCACTACAAATGAACTCTGAAAATGTTGAAACTTGGCATGGTATCATCATTTCACCCTCATGGCATGTGCAAAAAAGTAGAGATGCTTACGGCAAAAACAAGATGCACTTTGTGTAGAAACTAGACACTCTCTTTCGAAGTATCAGGGTTTCGGACGAAAACTCATCCGTTACACTGGCTATTCAAAATTTTAATAACTTATTACAACTCCGGACTTCTTGGTGTTTATTATGCACCATTCATAGCCACGTCGTGAACTTTCAACCCTTTTTGACATAATTTGATATTTTTGATGCATTTACTGACTTGTTTTGAGCTAAATGACCCTGAAATTGAAAAGCACTACAAATGAACTCTGAAAAGGTTGAAAGTTGGCTTGGTATCACCATTTCACCCACATGGCATGTGCAAAAAAGTAGAGATGGTTACGGCAAAAAATGGATGCATTTCGTGACAAACTGGACACTTTGTTTCGAAGTATGAGGGTTTCGGATGAAAACTCATCTGTTACACCGGCTTTTCAAAATTTGAATAACTTATTACAACTCCGGACTTTTTTGCGTTTATTATGCACCATTCATAGCCACGTCGTCAACTTTCAATCCTTTCTGACATAATTTGATATGTTTGATGCATTTACTGATTTGTTTTGAGCTAAATGACCCTGAAATTGAAAAGCACTACAAATGAACTCTGAAAAGGTTGAAACTTGGCATGGTATCACCATTTCACCCACATGGCATGTGCAAAAAAGTAGAGATGGTTACGGCAAAAACTGGATGCACTTCGTGTACAAACTGGACGCTCTCTTTCGAAGCATCAGGGTTTCGGACGAAAACACATCTATTACACCGGCTATTCAAAATTTAAATAACTTATTACAACTCCGGACTTTTTTGCATTCACTATGCACCATTGAAAGCCACGTTGTCAAATTTCAACCCTTTCTGATATAATTTGATATTTTTGATGCATTTAGTGATTTATTTTGAGCTAAATGACCCTGAAATAGAAAAGTACTACCAATGAACTCTGAAAAAGTCGAAACTTGGCATGGTATCATTATTTCACCCTCATGGCATGTGCAAAAAAGTAGAGATGGTTACGGCAAAAACTAGATGCACTTCGTGTAGAAACCGGACACTCTCTTTCGAAGTATCAGGGTTTCGGACGAAAACTCATCCGTTACACCGGCTATTCAAAATTTGAATAACTGATTACAACTCCGGAGTATTTTGCGTTTATTATGCACCATTCAAAGCCACATCGTCAACTTTCAAACATTTCTGACATAATTTGATATTTTTGATGCATTTACTGATTTGTTTTGAGCTAAATGACCCTGAAATTGAAAAGCACTACAAATGAACTCTGAAAAGGTTGAAACTTGGCAAGGTATCATCATTTCACCCACATGGCATGTGCAAAAAAGTAGAGATGGTTACGGCAAAAACTGGATGCACTTCGTGTACAAACTGGACGCTCTCTTTCGAAGCATCAGGGTTTCGGACGAAAACACATCTATTACACCGGCTATTCAAAATTTAAATAACTTATTACAACTCCGGACTTTTTTGCATTCACTATGCACCATTGAAAGCCACGTTGTCAAATTTCAACCCTTTCTGATATAATTTGATATTTTTGATGCATTTAGTGATTTATTTTGAGCTAAATGACCCTGAAATAGAAAAGTACTACCAATGAACTCTGAAAAAGTCGAAACTTGGCATGGTATCATTATTTCACCCTCATGGCATGTGCAAAAAAGTAGAGATGGTTACGGCAAAAACTAGATGCACTTCGTGTAGAAACCGGACACTCTCTTTCGAAGTATCAGGGTTTCGGACGAAAACTCATCCGTTACACCGGCTATTCAACATTTTAATAACTGATTACAACTCCGGAGTATTTTGCGTTTATTATGCACCATTCAAAGCCATATCGTCAACTTTCAAACATTTCTGACATAATTTGATATTTTTGATGCATTTACTGATTTGTTTTGAGCTAAATGACCCTGAAATTGAAAAGCACTACAAATGAACTCTGAAAAGGTTGAAACTTGGCAAGGTATCATCATTTCACCCACATAGCATGTGCAAAAAAGTAGAGATGGTTACGGCAAAAACTAGATGCACTTTGTGTAGAAACTGGACACTCTCTTTCGAAGTATCAGGGTTCCGGACGAAAACTCATCCGTTACACCGGCTATTCAAAATTTTGATAACTTATTACAACTCCGGACTTTTTGGCGTTTATTCTGCACCATTCATAGCCACGTCGTCAACTTTGAACCCTTTCTGACATAATTTGATATTTTTGATGCATTTACTGATTTGTTCTGAGCTAAATGACCCTGAAATTGAAAAGCACTACAAATGAACTATGAAAAGGTTGAAACTTGGGCATGGTATCACCATTTCACCCACATGGCATGTGCAAAAAAGTAGAGATGGTTACGGCAAAAAATGGATGCACTTAGTGACAAACTGGACACTCTATTTCGAAGTATCAGGGTTTCGGATGAAAACTCATCTGTTACACCGGCTAATCAAAATTTGAATAACTTATTACAACTCCGGACTTTTTTGCGTTTATTATGCACCATTCAAAGCCATGTCGTCAACTTTCAAAGCTTTCTGACGTAATTTGATATTTTTGATGCATTTACTGATTTGTTTTGAGCTAAATGACCCTGAAATTGAAAAGCACTACAAATGAACTCTAAAAAGGTCGAAACTTGGCATGGTATCATCATTTCACCCACATGGCATGTGCAAAAAAGTAGATATGGTTACGGCAAAAACTGGATGCAATTCGTGTACAAACTGGACACTCTCTTTCGAAGTATCAGGGTTTAAACGAAAACTCATCTGTTACACCGGCTAATCAAAATTTTAATAACTTATTACAACTCCGGAATTTTTTGTATTCGCTTTGCAAAATTCAAAGCCACGTCATCAAATTTCAACCCTTTCTGACATAATTTGATATTTTTGATGCATTTAGTGATTTGTTTTGAGCTAAATGACCCTGAAATTGAAAAGTACTACCAATGAACTCCGAAAAAGTCGAAACTTGGCATGGTATCATCATTTCACCCTCATGGCATGTGCAAAAAAGTCGAGATGGTTACGGCAAAAACTAGATGCACTTCGTGTAGAAACCGGACACTCTCTTTCGAAGTATCAGGGTTTCGGACGGAAACTCATCCGTTACACCGGCTATTCAAAATTTTAATAACTTACTACAACTACGTACTTTTTTGCGTTTATTATGCACCATTCAAAGCCACGTCGTCAACTTTCAAACCTTTCTGACGTAATTTGATATTTTTGATGCATTTACTTATTTGTTTTGAGCTAAATGACCCTGAAATTGAAAAGCACTACAAATGAACTTCGAAAAGGTTGAAACTAGGCATGGTATCATCATTTCACCCACATGGCTTGTGCAAAAAAGTAGAGATGGTTACGGCAAAAACTGGATGCACTTCGTGACAAACTGGACACTCTCTTTCGAAGTATCAGGGTTTCGGATGAAAACTCATCTGTTACACCGGCTATTCAAAATTTTAATAACTTATTACAGCTCCGGACTTTTTTGCGTTTATTATGCACCATTCAAAGCCACGTCGTCAACTTTCAAACCTTTCTGACTTAATTTGATATTTTTGATGCATTTACTGATTTGTTTTGAGCTAAATGACCCTGAAATTGAAAAGCACTACAAATGAACTCTGAAAAGGTTGAAACTAGGCATGGTATCATCATTTCACCCACATGGCATGTGCAAAAAATTACATATGGTTACGGCAAAAACTGGATGCAATTCATGTACAAACTGGACACTCTCTTTCGAAGTATCAGGGTTTCAAACGAAAACTCATCTGTTACACCGGCTAATCAAAATTTTAGTAACTTATTACAACTCCGGAATTTTTTGTATTCACTTTGCAAAATTCAAAGCCACGTCATCAAATTTCAACCCTTTCTGACATAATTTGATATTTTTGATGCATTTAGTGATTTGTTTTGAGCTAAATGACCCTGAAATTGAAAAGTACTACCAATGAACTCTGAAAAGGTCGAAACTTGGCATGGAATCATCATTTCACCCTCATGTCATGTGCAAAAGAGTAGAGATGGATACGGCAAAAACTAGATGCACTTCGTGTAGAAACTAGACACTCTCTTTCGAAGTATTTGGTTTTCGGACGAAAACTCATCCGTTACACCGGCTATTCAAAATTGTAATTACTTATTACAACTCCGGACTTTTATGCATTCATTATGCTCCATTCAAAGCCATGTCGTCAACTTTCAACCCTTTCTGACATAATTTGATATTTTTGATGCATTTACTGATTTGTTTTGAGCTAAATGACCCTGAAATTGAAAAGCACTACAAATGAACTCTGGAAAGGTTGAAACTAGGCATGGTATCATCATTTCACCCACATGGCTTGTGCAAAAAACTAGAGATGGTTACGGCAAAAACTGGATGCACTTCATGACAAACTGGACACTCTCTTTCGAAGTATCAGGGTTTCGGATGAAAACTCATCTGTTACACCGGCTATTCAAAATTTGAATAACTTATTACAACTGCGGACTTTTTTGCATTTATTATGCACCATTCAAAGCCACGTCGTCAACTTTCAAACCTTTCTGATGTAATTTGATATTTTTGATGCATTTACTGATTTGTTTTGAGCTAAATGACCCTGAAATTGAAAAGCACTACAAATGAAGTCTGAAAAGGTTGAAACTAGGCATGGTATCATCATTTCACCCACATGGCTTGTGCAAAAAAGTAGAGATGGTTACGGGAAAAACTGGATGCACTTCGTGACAAACTGGACACTCTCTTTCGAAGTATCAGGGTTTCGGATGAAAACTCATCTGTTACACCGGCTATTCAAAATTTTAATAACTTATTACAGCTCCGGACTTTTTTGCGTTTATTATGCACCATTCAAAGTCACGTCGTCAACTTTCAAACCTTTCTGACGTAATTTGATATTTTTGATGCATTTACTGATTTGTTTTGAGCTAAATGACCCTGAAATTCAAAAGCACTACAAATGAACTCTGAAAAGGTTGAAACTTGGCATGGTATCATCATTTCACCCACATGGCATGTGCAAAAAAGTAGAGATGGTTACGGCAAAAACTGGATGCACTTCCTGTACAAACTGGACGCTCCCTTTCGAAGTATAAGTGTTTCGAACGAAAACACATCTGTTACACCGGCTTTTCAAAATTTAAATAACTTATTACAACTCCGGACTTTTTTGCATTCACTATGCACCATTGAAATCCACGTCGTCAAATATCAACCCTGTCTGTGATAATTTGATATTTTTGATGCATTTAGTGATTTATTTTGAGCTAAATGACCCTAAAATAGAAAAGTACTACCAATGAACACTGAAAAGGTCGAAACTAGGCATGGTATCATCATTTCACCCACATGGCTTGTGCAAAAAAGTAGAGATGGTTACGGCAAAAACTGGATGCATTTCGTGACAAACTGGACACTCTCTTTCGAAGTATCAGGGTTTCGGATGAAAACTCATCTGTTACACCGGCTATTCAAAATTTTAATAAGTTATTACAGCTCCGGACTTTTTTGCGTTTATTATGCACCATTCAAAGCCACGTCGTCAACTTTCAAACCTTTCTGACGTAATTTGATATTTTTGATGCATTTACTGATTTGTTTTGAGCTAAATGACCCTGAAATTGAAAAGCACTACAAATGAACTCTGAAAAGGTTGAAACTTGGCATGGCATCATCATTTCACCCACATGGCATGTGCAAAAAAGTAGAGATGGTTGCGGCAAAAACTGGATGCACTTCCTGTACAAACTGGACGCTCTCTTTCGAAGTATAAGGGTTTCGGACGAAAACACATCTGTTACACCGGCTATTCAAAATTTAAATAACTTATTACAACTCCGGACTTTTTTGCATTCACTATGCACCATTGAAATCAACGTCGTCAAATTTCAACCCTGTCTGTCATAATTTGATATTTTTGATGCATTTAGTGATTTATTTTGAGCTAAATGACCCTGAAATAGAAAAGTACTACCAATGAACTCTGAAAAGGTCGAAACTTGGCATGGTATCATTATTTCACCCTCATGGCATGTGCAAAAAAGTAGAGACGGTTACGGAAAAAACTAGATGCACTTAGTGTAGAAACTGGACACTCTCTTTCGAAGTATCAGGGTTTCGGACGAAAACTCATCCGTTACGCTGGCTATTCAAAATTTTAATAACTTATTACAACTCCGGACTTTTTTGCGTTTATTATGCACCATACAAAGCCACGTCGTCAACTTTCAAACCTTTCTGACGTAATTTGATTTTTTTTGATGCATTTACTGATTTGTTTTGAGCTAAATGACCCTGAAATTGGAAAGCACTACAAATGAACTCTGAAAAGGTTGAACCTTGGCATGGTATCATCATTTCACCCACATGGCATGTGCAAAAAAGTAGAGATGGTTATGGCAAAAACTGGATGCACTTCCTGTACAAACTGGACGCTCTCTTTCGAAGAATAAGGGTTTCAGACGAAAACACATCTGTTACACCGGCTATTCAAAATTTAAATAACTTATTACAACTCCGTACTTTTTTGCATTCACTATGCACCATTGAAATCCATGTCGTCAAATTTCAACCCTGTCTCTCATAATTTGATATTTTTGATGCATTTAGTGATTTATTTTGAGCTAAATGACCCATAAATAGAAATGTACTACCAATGAACTCTGAAAAGGTCGAAACTTGGCATGGTATCATCATTTCACCCTCATGGCATGTGAAAAAACTAGAAATGATTACGGCAAAAACTGGATGCACTTCGTGTACAAACTGGACACGCTCTTTTGAAGTATCACGGTTTCAGACGAAAACTCATCCGTTACACCGGCTATTCAAAATTTTGATAACTTATTACAAATCCGGACTTTTTTGCGTTCGTTATGCACCATTCAAAGCCACGTCGTCAACTTTCAACCCATTATGACATAATTTGATATTTTTGATGCATTTACTGATTTGTTTTGAGCTAAATGACCCTGAAATTGAAAAGCACTACAAATGAACTCTGAAAAGGTTGAAACTTGGCATGGTATCATCATTTCACCCACATGGCATGTGCAAAAAAGTAGAGATGGTTACGGCAAAAACTGGATGCACTTCCTGTACAAACTGGACGCTCTCTTTCGAAGTATAAGGGTTTCGGACGAAAACACATCTGTTACACCGGCTATTCAAAATTTAAATAACTTATTACAACTCCGGACTTTTTTGCATTCACTATGCACCAATGAAATCCATGTCGTCAAATTTCAACCCTGTCTGTCATAATTTGATATTTTTGATGCATTTAGTGATTTATTTTGAGCTAAATGACCCTGAAATAGAAAAGTACTACCAATGAACTCTGAAAAGGTCGAAACTTGGCGTGGTATCATTATTTCACCCTCATGGCATGTGCAAAAAAGTAGAGATGGTTACGGCAAAAACTAGATGCACTTCGTGTAGAAACCGGACACTCTCTTTCGAAGTATCAGGGTTTCGGACGAAAACTCATCCGTTACACTGGCTATTCAAAATTTTAATAACTTATTACAACTCCGGAGTTTTTTGCGTTTATTATGCACCATACAAAGCCACGTCGTCAACTTTCAAACCTTTCTGACATAATTTGATATTTTTGATGCATTTACTGATTTGTTTTGAGCTAAATGACCCTGAAATTGAAAAGCACTACAAATGAACTCTGAAAATGTTGAAATTTGGCATGGTATCATCATTTCATCCTCATGGCATGTGCAAAAAAGTAGAGATGGTTACGGCGAAAACTGGATGCACGTCGTGTACAAACTGGACACTCTCTTTCGAAGTATCAGGGTTTCGGACAAAAACTCATCTGTTACACCGGCTACTCCAAATTTTAATAACTTATAACAACTCCAAAAATTTTTGTGTTCATTATGCACCATTCAAAGACACGTCGTCAACTTTCAACCCTTTCTGACATAATTTGATATTTTTGATGCATTTACTGATTTGTTTTAAGCTAAATGACCCTGAAATTGAAAAGCACTACAAATGAACTCTGAAAAGGTTGAAACTTGGCATGGTATCATCATTTCACCCACATGGTATGTGCAAAAAAGTAGAGATGGTTACGGCAAAAACTGGTTGCACTTCGTGTACAAACTGGACACTCTCTTTCGAAGTATCAGGGTTTCGGACGAAAACTCATCTGTTACACCGTCTATTCAAAATTTTAATAACTTATTACAACTCCGGAATTTTTTGCATTCATTATGCACCATTCAAAGACACGTCGTCAACTTTCAAACCTTTCTGACGTAATTTGATATTTTTGATGTATTTACTAATTTGTTTTGAGCTAAATGACCCTGAAATTGAAAAGCACTACAAATGAACTCTAAAAAGGTCGAAACTTGGCATGGTATCATCATTTCACCCACATGGCATGTGCAAAAAAGTAGAGATGGTTACGGCGAAAACTGGATGCAATTCGTGCACAAACTAGACACTCTCTTTCGAAGTATCAGGGTTTCGAACGAAAACTCATCGGTTACACCGGCTAATCAAAATTTTAATAAATTATTACAACTCCGGTATTTTTTGCATTCACTTTGCACCATTCAAAGCCACATCGTCAAATTTCAACCCTTTCTAACATAATTTGATATTTTTGATGCATTTAGTGATTTGTTTTGAGCTAACTGACCCTGAAATTGAAAAGTACTACCAATGAACTCTGAAAAGGTCGAAACTTGGCATGGTATTATCATTTCACCCTCATGGCATGTGCAAAAAAGTAGAGATGGTTACGGCAAAAACTAGATGCACTTCGTGTAGAAACTGGACACTCTCTTTCGAAGTATTTGGTTTTCGGACGAAAACTCATCTGTTACACCGGCTGATGAGGACATGACTACCTTGGATACGACCAAAAATATTGCATACATGCATATTTGTCAGGTGATTTCTAATGCAAACTATTCAATAATCTATTTATGTTATCCAAAACAAAAATACTTCACACACTTTTGTGTTTTGTCTAATTGTAGGTGTATGGGACATTTGTACAATCCACATATGAAGATAAGGGAAAAGGGGAAGTTTAGGTTGTGTTCAAAAAGTCCTCTCACGTCACTTTTGGGCCAAGAGAAGATAGAGTCCAAGTCTCTCACGTTCTGGATTCAGATTCGGACTGTACAGACATACCTGACTCAAAACGCCAACAACTTTTTCATACGGACTCCGAATTGGGTGATTCTTTTTTTGTTGGAAATTAGATTTCGTGCTCTTTCCAACCCAATTGGATTCACCTTCAAATTCGTCCGGAGCGTTGAGTTACAGACGAAACAATCTGACGTTGCAGCAGAATCCGAGTCAAACTACAAGCCCAAAGGTGTTGCATCACCTCCACTTGGGCCCATGAGCCTTGTACGACCTAGGGTTAGTTTTAGGCTGCCTTGGGACGTCCTGCCACCTCCTTGGCCGCCACCCCTTGCTCCTATATAAGTAGATCCATCTAGTAGCTTTTTGCTTGGGTTTTGTTTAGATTAAAAGTTCGCCATAGCTGCAACTTCGCGTACTTCGTTTGTGTCCAACGACCAGACCAAGACGTCACAGAACCCCACCTTGATCAATAAAGCTTTCATCTTATATTCGCAATATCCAGATTGCAATCTCAGTTTCTTGCTTGTTCTTCGTTTGCTCGCAGGAAACAGGCCCTCGTGGTCAGGTTGATCGTGCTCCGGCGTGGTCAATAACCCCTCGGAAGTTGGTTTAGCGATTGCTAAGGCGCGACGTCTCGCACGTTCGTAGTCGGATCGTCAAGGTCGACTCCCACAGAAAACGATAGCCACCATCTCATCGAAACATCGGGACACCTTTGCCTCTATCAAGTGGTATCAGTTTTCAGGTTGCTCGGTGAGAATTTCCAGTTTTCCTAGATTAGATTTATTTTCTTACCTATTGTCCAAGAAAAATCCACAAAAAAGAGTTAGATCTATTCATCCTTGGTCCAAGCCAGTCTGAGCCTTTGCAATTTTCTTTTTATTGCTTGCATAGTTGAATTATCGGTTGCATCGTCGTGTCGAGTTGCTGGTCTTAGTGTCTAGTTCGTTTAGAGTTTCGAGTTCTATTCACATTAGTCACGCCACCGCTGCATCAGTATCTCTTCCGCTGTCCACCACCCATCCATCAATTTCCACCACGTGGTACCCACCATTCATTGTCATAATAATAGTTGATATCGTTCACATCTTCACTTGATCCAATTTGCATCTTATCTAGTTTGTTTTGGAAAGAGGGAGAAAAAAAGAGAGAAAAAAAACGAGAGAAAAAAAAAGGAGAAAAAAAAGTCAGAGAAAAAAAAAGGAGAGAAAGAAAAAAAAGTGTGAGGAAAAAAAAGAGAGAAGAAAAAAAACAAAAAAATCGGCACAAACTTTTTCAGAGGAAAGTTGGAGACAAAGTTGTTGATATATCCTGCTTGGCTGTTGTTTCACCTCATTATCTTTACTGCCGTTGTGATCTTCACTTATATCTTGCTGTCCAGAGCTACTTAGTATCCTTCATTGATGCTAGTTGTGCTACGACGTGACCTCATTAGTGTTCTAGGCTCGCGTCTCTAGTTCGGTCTAGCCTAGGACCAGCACGGTACCGTCGTTGAGCGTTTATTCAACATTGCATCTCTGAATTGATTATTGCTAATCTTTTGCTACCATATATAGCCAACCCAGCTCCACATATTTCTACACCGTGTATACGTACATTCCCCTGGCAATCGTTTTACACAATCTTCGGAGTTATTTGACACCGCTGGTTGCCTGTCACCACCTGCCGCATGGTAAGAACTTGTAAGATATTGATATTTGCTTTACTGTGAGCACTTTACAACCACATCCTAGTAGTTCATAGGAACATTATTCTCGAATTTTGGTTCTTGTTTCTACTAATCATGACAGGTTCCAGAGATAGAAGTTCTTGGATGACGGACACATCTTCACCATCACGAGAGTTGGGACAACACACACAAGCATATGGTCAGGTTATCTCTTTACCATCATTTGAGGGTAGATTTAATCCTGCTATTTATCTAGCTTGGGAGCTTGAAGTAGAACAAGTTTTTAGTCACCATGATTTTTCTGAACATGAGAGAGTACGAGCTACCATTAGAGCATTTACTGGTTTTGCTTCTGTTTGGTGGAGTGTACATTGTAAGAAACACATTGATAACCAACCCACAACTTGGAAAGTTTTGAAAGCTGTAATGAGACAACAATTTTTTCCTCCTTACTATCGTCGTGAATTGCGTCGCAAATTAGAGCAATTAAAACAAGGCAGTAACACTGTTCATGCTTACTACCAAGAGTTCAAATCTTATATGCATCATTGTGACATAGAAGAATCTGAGGATGATACAATGAATAGATTTTTTGGTGGTTTGAACCATGATATTCAGGCAAGATTTCAGTATATTCCTCGTTGCATTACTGGTATGTATGTCCGTGCTTGTACCTTTGAGAGACAAATACAGGAGGATGCATTGGGTGACTACAACAACTACTATTCCAGTTCATGCTCACCACCGCCGGTTGGTTACTCCACTATTGCACCTACTAGAGCAGCCCCACCTCGGATTGTGAGCGCGATATCATCTCAAGAGTATGGTACATTGTCAACGTCCGTACCTACATCAGCTACATCTCTGCGAGGTAATAGTAAAGGTCTTGATGATATAACTTCACATGAGAATGAAGCATGCCTAGTTAACTTGAATGCATCATGTGTTGAGTTACCTGTTGATTTGAGCACACCACCTATTTTAGAGACTCTTGTTACTGTCATGAATGCGTCATGTGATCAAACAACTGAAATATCAACAATTTTGAGTGCACCCATTGAATTAACTGTTGATGCAAAAGAACCAATGTTTAATCATTTTGATATGACCTCTAATCTTGATGATGATTCTGTGTCCAATGACATATTGCATGTTTGCTTATTTAAGCATGTTGTAGCATGTAAATTTGATGCAAGTAAGGTTTATTCATCAAAGTTAGGATGGTTTAATGATGAACATTGCCAATCTTTTGAAGTGAATAAGAGCTTCACTTATATGTGCAAACTGAGTTTCAATATTTTCATGCCTTCTACTTCTTGTGATAATTTTTTGGCTGTAGATTTTATGAACAATGAAAGTTACTCATGTATACATGTGACATATGTGCAAAAATCAAGGAAAGTTAAACTGGATGACATATACATATACCACATGTACACCTTGTCTCTTTTGTTAGCCACATTTCAGATTAAGCAACGCCGAGGACGGCTTTGTTTTCAAAAAGGGGAGGATGATGAGGACATGACTACCTTGGATACGACCAAAAATATTGCATACATGCATATTTGTCAGGTGATTTCTAATGCAAACTATTCAATAATCTATTTATGTTATCCAAAACAAAAATACTTCACACACTTTTGTGTTTTGTCTAATTGTAGGTGTATGGGACATTTGTACAATCCACATATGAAGATAAGGGAAAAGGGGAAGTTTAGGTTGTGTTCAAAAAGTCCTCTCACGTCACTTTTGGGCCAAGAGAAGATAGAGTCCAAGTCTCTCACGTTCTGGATTCAGATTCGGACTGTACAGACATACCTGACTCAAAACGCCAACAACTTTTTCATACGGACTCCGAATTGGGTGATTCTTTTTTTGTTGGAAACTAGATTTCGTGCTCTTTCCAACCCAATTGGATTCACCTTCAAATTCGTCCGGAGCGTTGAGTTACGGACGAAACAATCTGACGTTGCAGCAGAATCCGAGTCAAACTACAAGCCCAAAGGTGTTGCATCACCTCCACTTGGGCCCATGAGCCTTGTACGACCTAGGGTTAGTTTTAGGCTGCCTTGGGACGTCCTCCCACCTCCTTGGCCGCCACCCCTTGCTCCTATATAAGTAGATCCATCTAGTAGCTTTTTGCTTGGGTTTTGTTTAGATTAAAAGTTCGCCATAGCTGCAACTTCGCGTACTTCGTTTGTGTCCAACGACCAGACCAAGACGTCACAGAACCCCACCTTGATCAATAAAGCTTTCATCTTATATTCGCAATATCCAGATTGCAATCTCAGTTTCTTGCTTGTTCTTCGTTTGCTCGCAGGAAACAGGCCCTCGTGGTCAGGTTGATCGTGCTCCGGTGTGGTCAATAACCCCTCGGAAGTTGGTTTAGCGATTGCTAAGGCGCGACGTCTCGCACGTTCGTAGTCGGATCGTCAAGGTCGACTCCCACAGAAAACGATAGCCACCATCTCATCGAAACATCGGGACACCTTTGCCTCTATCACCGGGTATTCAAAATTGTAATAACTTATTACAACTCCGGACTTCTTTGCGTTCATTATGCACCATTCAAAGCCATGTCGACAACTTTCAACCCTTTCTGACATAATTTGATATTTTTTATGCATTTACTGATTTGTTTTGAGCTAAATGACCCTGAAATTGAAAAGCACTACAAATGAACTCTGAAAAGGTTGAAACTAGGCATGGTATCACCATTTCACCCACATGGCATGTGCAAAAAAGTAGATATGGTTACGGCAAAAACTGGAAGCACTTCGTGACAAACTGGACACTCTCTTTCGAAGTATCAGGGTTTGGGATGAAAACTCATCTGTTACACTGGCTATTCAAAATTTTAATAACTTATTACAACTCCAGACTTTTTTGCGTTTATTATGCACCATTCAAAGCCACGTCGTCAACTTTCAACCCTTTCTGACATAACTTGATATTTTTGATGCATTTACTGATTTATTTTGAACTAAATGACCCTGAAATTGAAAAGCACTACAAATGAACTCTGAAAAGGTTAAAACTTGGCATGGTATCATCATTTCATCCACATGGCATGTGCAAAAGGTAGAGATAGTTATGGCAAAAACTGGATGCACTTCGTGTACAAACTAGACACTCTCTTTCGAAGTATCAGGGTTTCAGACAAAAACTCATCTGTTACACCGGCTATTCAAACTTTTAATAACTTATTACAACTTGGAATTTTCTGTGCTCATTATGCGCCATTCAAAGACACGTCGTCAACTTTCAACCCTTTCTGACACAATTTGATATTTTTGATGCATTTACTGATTTGTTTTGAGCTAAATGACCCTGATATTGAAAAGCACTACAAATGAACTCCAAAAATGTCGAAACTTGGCATGGTATCATCATGTCACCCACATGGCATGTGCAAAAAAGTAGAGATGGTTACGGCAAAAACTGGATGCACTTCGTGTACAAACTCGACACTCTCTTTCGAAGTATCATGGTGTCAACAAAAACTCATCTGTTACACCGGCTATTCAAAATTTAAATAACTTACTACAACTCCGGACTTTTCTACATTCACTATGCACCATTGAAAGCCACGTCGTCAAATTTCAACCCTTTCTGACATAATTTGATATTTTTGATGCATTTAGTGATTTGTTTTGAGCTAAATGACCCTGAAATAGAAAAGTACTACCAATGAACTCTAAAAAGGTCGAAACTTGGCATGGTATCATCATTTCACCCTCATGGCATGTGAAAAAAGTAGAAATGATTACGGCAAAAACTGGATGCGCTTCGTGTACAAACTGGACACGCTCTTTCGAAGTATCACGGTTTCAGACGAAAACTCATCCGTTACACCGGCTATTCAAAATTTTGATAACTTATTACAAATCCGGACTTTTTTGCGTTCGTTATGCACCATTCAAAGCCACGTCGTCAACTTTCAACCCATTATGACATAATTTGATATTTTTGATGCATTTACTGATTTGTTTTGAGCTAAATGACCCTGAAATTGAAAAGCACTACAAATGAACTCTGAAAAGGTTGAAACTTGGCATGGTATCATCATTTCACCCACATGGCATGTGCAAAAAAGTAGAGATGGTTACGGCAAAAACTAGATGCACTTCTTGTACAAACTGGACACTCTCTTTTGAAGTATCACGGTTTCGGACGAAAACTCATCTGTTAGACCAGCTCTTCAAAATTTAAATAAATTATTACAACTCCGGACTTTTTTGCGTTCATTATGCTCCATTGAAAGGCACGTCGTCAACTTTCAACCCTTTCTAACATAATTTGGTATTTTTGATGCATTTACTGATTTGTTTTGAGCTAAATGACCCTGAAATTGAAAAGCACTACAAATAAACTCTGAAAAGGTCGAAACTTGGCGTGGTTTCATTATTTCACCTACATGGCATGTGCAAAAAAGTAGAGATGGTTACGGCAAAAACTGGATACATTTCGTGTACAAACTGGACACTCTCTTTCGAAGTATCAGGGTTTCGGACGAAAACTCATCTGTTACACCGGCTATTCAAAATTTTAATAACTTATTACAACTTCGGACGTTTTTGCATTTATTATGCACCATTCAAAGCCACGTCGTCAACTTTCAAACCTTTCTGACATAATTTGATATTTTTGATGTATTTACTGATTTGTTTTGAGCTAAATGACCCTGAAATTGAAAAGCACTACAACTGAACTCTGAAAAGGTTGAAACTGGATGCGCTTCGTGTACAAACTGGACACGCTCTTTCGAAGTATCACGGTTTCAGACGAAAACTCATCCGTTACACCGGCTATTCAAAATTTTGATAACTTATTACAAATCCGGACTTTTTTGCGTTCGTTATGCACCATTCAAAGCCACGTCGTCAACTTTCAACCCATTATGACATAATTTGATATTTTTGATGCATTTACTGATTTGTTTTGAGCTAAATGACCCTGAACTTGAAAAGCACTACAAATGAACTCTGAAAAGGTCGAAACTAGGCATGGTATCATCATTTCACCCACATGGCATGTGCAAAAAAGTAGAGATGGTTACGGCAAAAACTGGATGGACTTCGTGCACAAACTGGACACTCTCTTTCGAAGTATCAGGGTTTCGGACGAAAACTCATCTGTTACACCGGCTATTCAAAATTTTAATAGCTTATTACAACTCCGGAATTTTTTGCATTCACTATGCACCATTGAAAGCCACGTCGTCAAATTTCAACCCTTTCTGACACAACTTGATATTTTTGATGCATTTAGTGATTTGTTTTGAGCTAAATGACCCTGAAATTGAAAAGCACTACAAATGAACTCTGAAAAGGTTGAAACTTGGCATGGTATCATCATTTCACCCACATGGCATGTGCAAAAAAGTAGAGATGGTTATGGCAAAAACTGGATGCACTTCATGTACAAACTGGACACTCTATTTCGAAGTATCAGGGTTTCGGACGAAAACTCATCCGTTACACCGGCTATTCAAAATTTTAATAACTTATTACAACTCCGAACTTTTTTGCGTTCATTATGCACTATTCGAACCCACGCCGTCAACTTTCAACCCTTTCTGACATAATTTGATATTTTTGATGCATTTACTGATTTGTTTTGAGCTAAATGACCCTGAAATTGAAAAGCACTACAACTGAACTCTGAAAAGGTTGAAACATGGCATGGTATCATCATTTCACCCACATGGCGTGTGCAAAAAACTAGAGATGGTTACGGCAAAAACTGGATTCACTTCATGTACAAACTGGACACTCTCTTTCGAAGTATTGGGGTTTCGGATGAAAACTCATCTTTTACACCGGCTATTCAAAATTTTAATAACTTATTAAAACTCCGGACTTTTTTGCGTTTATTATGCACCATTCAAAGCCACGGTGTCAACTTTCAACCCTTTCTGACATAATTTGATATTTTTGATGCATTTACTGATTTCTTTTCAGCTAAATGACCCTGAAATTGAAAAGCCCTACAAATGAACTCTGAAAAGATTGAAACTTGGCATGGTATCATCATTTCACCCACATGGCATGTGCAAAAAAGTAGAGATGGTTACTGCAAAAACTGGATGCACTTCGTGTGCAAACTGGACACTCTCTTTCGAAGTATCAGGGTTTCGGACGAAAGCTCATCTGTTGCGTCGGCTATTCAAAATTTTAATAACTTATTACAACTCCAGACATTTTTGCGTTCATTATGCACCATTCAAAGACACGTCGTCAACTTTCAACCCTTTATGACATAATTTGATATTTTTGATGCATTTACTGATTTGTTTTGAGCTAAATGACCCTGAAATTGAAAAGCACAACAAATGAACTCCGAAAAGGTCGAAACTTGGCATGGTATCATCATTTCACCCACATGGCATGTGCAAAAAAGTAGAGATGGTTACTGCAAAAACTGGATGCACTTCGTGTACAAACTGGACACTCTCTCTCGAAGTATCAGGGTTTCGGACGAAAGCTCATCTGTTGCGTCGGCTATTCAAAATTTTAATAACTTATTACAACTCCAGACATTTTTGCGTTCATTATGCACGACTCAAAGACACGTCGTCAACTTTCAACCCTTTGTGACATAATTTGATATTTCTGATGCATTTACTGATTTGTTTTGAGCTAAATGACCCTGAAATTGAAAAGCACAACAAATGAACTCCGAAAAGGTCGAAACTTGGCATGGTATCATCATGTCACCCACATGGCATGTGCAAAAAAGTAGATAAGGTTACGGCAAAAACTGTATGCACTTCTTGTACAAACTCGACACTCTCGTTGGAAGTATCAGGGTTTCAAACAATTACTCATCTGTTACATCGGCTATTCAAAATTTTAATAACTTATTACAACTCCAGACTTTTTTGCGTTCATTATGCACCATTCAAAGACATGTCATCAACTTTCAACCCTTTCTGACATAATTTGATATTTTTGATGCATTTACTGATTTGTTTTGAGCTAAATGACCCTGAAATTGAAAAGCACTACGAATGAACTCTGAAAAGGTCGAAACTTGGCATTGTATCTTTATTTCACCCACATAGCATGTGCAAAAAACTAGAGATGGTTACGGCAAAAACTGGATCCACTTCATGTACAAACTGGACACTCTCTTTCGAAGTATCAGGGTTTCGGACGAAAACTCATCTGTTACACCGGCAATTCAAAATTTTAATAACTTATCACAACTCCGGACTTTTTTGCGTTCATTATGCACCATTCAAAGACACATCGTCAACTTTCAACCCTTTCTAACATAATTTGATATTTTTGATGCATTTAGTGACTTGTTTTGAGCTAAATGACCCTGAAATTGAAAAGCACTACAAATGAACTCCGAAAAGGTCGAAACTTGGCATTTTATCATTATTTCACCTACATGGCATGTGCAAAAAAGTAGAGATAGTTACGGCAAAAACTGGATGCACTTCGTGACAAACTGGACACTCTGTTTCGAAGTATCAGGCTTTCGGATGAAAACTCGTCTGTTACACCCGCTATTCAAAATTTGAATAACTTATTACAACTCCGGACTTTTTTGCGATTATTATGCACCATTCAAAGCCACGTCGTCAACTTTCAAACCTTTCTGACGTAATTTGATATTTTTGATGCATTTAGTGATTTGTTTTGAGCTAAATGACCCTGAAATAGAAAAAGTACTACCAATGAACTCTGAATAGGTCGAAACTTGGCATGGTATCATCATTTCACCCTCATGGCATGTGCAAAAAAGTAGAGATGGTTACGGCAAAAACTAGATGCACTTCGTGTACAAACTGGACACTTCTCTATCAAAGTATCAGGGTTTCGGACGAAAACTCATCCGTTACACCAGCTATTCAAAATTTTAATAACTTATTACAACTCCGGACTTTTTTGCGTTTATACCATTCAAAGCCACGTCGTCAACTTTAAAACCTTTCTGACATAATTTGATATTTTTGATGCATTTACTAATTTGTTTTGAGCTAAATGACCCTGAAATTGAAAAAGTACTACCAATGAACTCCAAAAAGGTCGAAACTTGGCATGGTATCATCATGTCACCCACATGGCATGTGCAAAAAAGTAGAGATGGTTACGGCAAAAACTGGATGCACTTCGTGTACAAACTAGACACTCTCTTTCGAAGTATCAGGGTTTCAGACAAAAACTCATCCGTGACACCGGCTATTCAAAATTTTAATAACTTATTACAACTCCGGACTTTTTGGCGTTTATTATGCACCATTCAAAGCGACGTCGTCAACTTTCAACCCTTTCTGACATAATTTGATATTTTTGATGCATTTACTGATTTGTTTTGAGCTAAATGACCCTGAAATTGAAAAGCACTACAAATGAACTCTGAAAAGGTTGAAAATTGGCATGGTATCATCATTTCACCCACATGGCATGTGCAAAAAAGTAGAGATGGTTACGGCAAAAACTGGATGCACTTCGTGACAAGCTGGACACTCTGTTTCGAAGTATCAGGGTTTCGGATGAAAACTCGTCTGTTACACCGGCTATTCAAAATTTGAATAACTTATTACAACTCCGGACTTTTTTGCGATTATTATGCACCATTCGAAGCCACGTCGTCAACTTTCAAACCTTTCTGACGTAATTTGATATTTTTGATGCATTTACTAATTTGTTTTGAGCTAAATGACCCTAAAATTGAAAAGCACTACAAATGAACTCTAAAAAGGTCGAAACTTGGCATGGTATCATCATTTCACCCACATGGCATGTGCAAAAAAGTAGAGATGGTTACGGCAAAAAATGGATGCACTTCGTGTACAAACTGGACACTCTCTTTCGAAGTATCAGGGTTTCGAACGAAAAATCATCTGTTACACCGTCTATTCAAAATTTTAATAACTTATTACAACTCCGGAATTTTTTGCATTCACTTTGCACCATTCAAAGCCACGTCGTCAAATTTCAACCCTTTCTGACATAATTTGATATTTTTGATGCATTTAGTGATTTGTTTTGAGCTAAATGACCCCGAAATTGAAAAGTACTACCAATGAACTCTGAAAAGGTTGAAACTTGGCATGGTATCATCATTTCACCCTCATGGCATGTGCAAAAGAGAAGAGATGGTTACGGCAAAAACTAGATGCACTTCGTGTAGAAACTGGACACTCTCTTTCGAAGTATGAGGGTTTCAGACGAAAACTCATCCGTTACACCGGCTATTCAAAATTGTAATAACTTATTACAACTCCAGACTTTTTTGCGTTCATTATGCACCATTCGAAGCCATGTCGTCAACTTTCAACCCTTTTTGTCATAATTTGATATTTTTGATGCATTTACTGATTTGTTTTGAGCGAAATGACCCTGAAATTGAAAAGCACTACAAATGAACTCTGAAAAGGTTGAAACTAGGCATGGTATCATCATTTCACCCACATGGCGTGTGCAAAAAAGTAGAGATGGTTACGGCAAAAACTAGATACATTTCGTGACAAACTAGACACTCTCTTTCGAAGTATCAGGGTTTCGGATGAAAACTCATCTGTTACACCGGCTATTCAGAATTTTCATAACTTATTACAACTCCGAACTTTTTTGCGTTTATTATGCACCATTGAAAGCCACATCGTCAACTTTCCACCCTTTCTGACATAAGTTGATATTTTTGATGCATTTACTGATTTATTTTGAGCTAAATGACCCTGAAATTGAAAAGCACTACAAATGAACTCTGAAAAGGTTGAAACTTGGCATGGTATCATCATTTCACCCACATGGCATGTGCAAAAAAGTAGAGATGGTTACGGCAAAAACTGGATGCACTTCATGTACAAACTGGACACTCTCTTTCGAAGTATCAAGGTTTCGCACGAAAACTCATCTGTTACACCGACTATTCAAAATTTTAATAACTTATTACAACTACGGACTTTTTTGCGTTTATTATGCACCTTTCAAAGCCACGTCGTCAAATGTTAAACCTTTCTGACATAATTTGATATTTTTCATGCATTTACTGATTTGTTTTGAGCTAAATGACCCTGAAATTGAAAAGCACTACAAATGAACTCTGAAAAGGTTGAAAATTGGCATGGTATCATCATTTCACCCACATGGCATGTGCAAAAAAGTAGAGATGGTTACGGCAAAAACTGGATGCACTTCGTGACAAGCTGGACACTCTGTTTCGAAGTATCAGGGTTTCGGATGAAAACTCGTCTGTTACACCGGCTATTCAAAATTTGAATAACTTATTACAACTCCGGACTTTTTTGCGATTATTATGCACCATTCGAAGCCACGTCGTCAACTTTCAAACCTTTCTGACGTAATTTGATATTTTTGATGCATTTACTAATTTGTTTTGAGCTAAATGACCCTAAAATTGAAAAGCACTACAAATGAACTCTAAAAAGGTCGAAACTTGGCATGGTATCATCATTTCACCCACATGGCATGTGCAAAAAAGTAGAGATGGTTACGGCAAAAAATGGATGCACTTCGTGTACAAACTGGACACTCTCTTTCGAAGTATCAGGGTTTCGAACGAAAAATCATCTGTTACACCGTCTATTCAAAATTTTAATAACTTATTACAACTCCGGAATTTTTTGCATTCACTTTGCACCATTCAAAGCCACGTCGTCAAATTTCAACCCTTTCTGACATAATTTGATATTTTTGATGCATTTAGTGATTTGTTTTGAGCTAAATGACCCCGAAATTGAAAAGTACTACCAATGAACTCTGAAAAGGTTGAAACTTGGCATGGTATCATCATTTCACCCTCATGGCATGTGCAAAAGAGAAGAGATGGTTACGGCAAAAACTAGATGCACTTCGTGTAGAAACTGGACAGTCTCTTTCGAAGTATGAGGGTTTCAGACGAAAACTCATCCGTTACACCGGCTATTCAAAATTGTAATAACTTATTACAACTCCGGACTTTTTTGCGTTCATTATGCACCATTCAAAGCCATGTCGTCAACTTTCAACCCTTTTTGTCATAATTTGATATTTTTGATGCATTTACTGATTTGTTTTGAGCTAAATGACCCTGAAATTGAAAAGCACTACAAATGAACTCTGAAAAGGTTGAAACTAGGCATGGTATCATCATTTCACCCACATGGCGTGTGCAAAAAAGTAGAGATGGTTACGGCAAAAACTAGATACATTTCATGACAAACTAGACACTCTCTTTCGAAGTATCAGGGTTTCGGATGAAAACTCATCTGTTACACCGGCTATTCAGAATTTTCATAACTTATTACAACTCCGAACTTGTTTGCGTTTATTATGCACCATTGAAAGCCACATCGTCAACTTTCCACCCTTTCTGACATAAGTTGATATTTTTGATGCATTTACTGATTTATTTTGAGCTAAATGACCCTGAAATTGAAAAGCACTACAAATGAACTCTGAAAAGGTTGAAACTTGGCATGGTATCATCATTTCACCCACATGGCATGTGCAAAAAAGTAGAGATGGTTACGGCAAAAACTGGATGCACTTCATGTACAAACTGGACACTCTCTTTCGAAGTATCAAGGTTTCGCACGAAAACTCATCTGTTACACCGACTATTCAAAATTTTAATAACTTATTACAACTACGGACTTTTTTGCGTTTATTATGCACCTTTCAAAGCCACGTCGTCAAATGTTAAACCTTTCTGACATAATTTGATATTTTTCATGCATTTACTGATTTGTTTTGAGCTAAATGACCCTGAAATTGAAAAGCACTACAAATGAACTCTGAAAAGGTTGAAAATTGGCATGGTATCATCATTTCACCCACATGGCATGTGCAAAAAAGTAGAGATGGTTACGGCAAAAACTGGATGCACTTCGTGACAAGCTGGACACTCTGTTTCGAAGTATCAGGGTTTCGGATGAAAACTCGTCTGTTACACCGGCTATTCAAAATTTGAATAACTTATTACAACTCCGGACTTTTTTGTGATTATTATGCACCATTCGAAGCCACGTCGTCAACTTTCAAACCTTTCTGACGTAATTTGATATTTTTGATGCATTTACTAATTTGTTTTGAGCTAAATGACCCTAAAATTGAAAAGCACTACAAATGAACTCTAAAAAGGTCGAAACTTGGCATGGTATCATCATTTCACCCACATGGCATGTGCAAAAAAGTAGAGATGGTTACGGCAAAAAATGGATGCACTTCGTGTACAAACTGGACACTCTCTTTCGAAGTATCAGGGTTTCGAACGAAAAATCATCTGTTACACCGTCTATTCAAAATTTTAATAACTTATTACAACTCCGGAATTTTTTGCATTCACTTTGCACCATTCAAAGCCACGTCGTCAAATTTCAACCCTTTCTGACATAATTTGATATTTTTGATGCATTTAGTGATTTGTTTTGAGCTAAATGACCCCGAAATTGAAAAGTACTACCAATGAACTCTGAAAAGGTTGAAACTTGGCATGGTATCATCATTTCACCCTCATGGCATGTGCAAAAGAGAAGAGATGGTTACGGCAAAAACTAGATGCACTTCGTGTAGAAACTGGACACTCTCTTTCGAAGTATGAGGGTTTCAGACGAAAACTCATCCGTTACACCGGCTATTCAAAATTGTAATAACTTATTACAACTCCGGACTTTTTTGCGTTCATTATGCACCATTCAAAGCCATGTCGTCAACTTTCAACCCTTTTTGTCATAATTTGATATTTTTGATGCATTTACTGATTTGTTTTGAGCTAAATGACCCTGAAATTGAAAAGCACTACAAATGAACTCTGAAAAGGTTGAAACTAGGCATGGTATCATCATTTCACCCACATGGCGTGTGCAAAAAAGTAGAGATGGTTACGGCAAAAACTAGATACATTTCGTGACAAACTAGACACTCTCTTTCGAAGTATCAGGGTTTCGGATGAAAACTCATCTGTTACACCGGCTATTCAGAATTTTCATAACTTATTACAACTCCGAACTTTTTTGCGTTTATTATGCACCATTGAAAGCCACATCGTCAACTTTCCACCCTTTCTGACATAAGTTGATATTTTTGATGCATTTACTGATTTATTTTGAGCTAAATGACCCTGAAATTGAAAAGCACTACAAATGAACTCTGAAAAGGTTGAAACTTGGCATGGTATCATCATTTCACCCACATGGCATGTGCAAAAAAGTAGAGATGGTTACGGCAAAAACTGGATGCACTTCATGTACAAACTGGACACTCTCTTTCGAAGTATCAAGGTTTCGCACGAAAACTCATCTGTTACACCGACTATTCAAAATTTTAATAACTTATTACAACTACGGACTTTTTTGCGTTTATTATGCACCTTTCAAAGCCACGTCGTCAAATGTTAAACCTTTCTGACATAATTTGATATTTTTCATGCATTTACTGATTTGTTTTGAGCTAAATGACCCTGAAATTGAAAAGCACTACAAATGAACTCTGAAAAGGTTGAAAATTGGCATGGTATCATCATTTCACCCACATGGCATGTGCAAAAAAGTAGAGATGGTTACGGCAAAAACTGGATGCACTTCGTGACAAGCTGGACACTCTGTTTCGAAGTATCAGGGTTTCGGATGAAAACTCGTCTGTTACACCGGCTATTCAAAATTTGAATAACTTATTACAACTCCGGACTTTTTTGCGATTATTATGCACCATTCGAAGCCACGTCGTCAACTTTCAAACCTTTCTGACGTAATTTGATATTTTTGATGCATTTACTAATTTGTTTTGAGCTAAATGACCCTAAAATTGAAAAGCACTACAAATGAACTCTAAAAAGGTCGAAACTTGGCATGGTATCATCATTTCACCCACATGGCATGTGCAAAAAAGTAGAGATGGTTACGGCAAAAAATGGATGCACTTCGTGTACAAACTGGACACTCTCTTTCGAAGTATCAGGGTTTCGAACGAAAAATCATCTGTTACACCGTCTATTCAAAATTTTAATAACTTATTACAACTCCGGAATTTTTTGCATTCACTTTGCACCATTCAAAGCCACGTCGTCAAATTTCAACCCTTTCTGACATAATTTGATATTTTTGATGCATTTAGTGATTTGTTTTGAGCTAAATGACCCCGAAATTGAAAAGTACTACCAATGAACTCTGAAAAGGTTGAAACTTGGCATGGTATCATCATTTCACCCTCATGGCATGTGCAAAAGAGAAGAGATGGTTACGGCAAAAACTAGATGCACTTCGTGTAGAAACTGGACACTCTCTTTCGAAGTATGAGGGTTTCAGACGAAAACTCATCCGTTACACCGGCTATTCAAAATTGTAATAACTTATTACAACTCCGGACTTTTTTGCGTTCATTATGCACCATTCAAAGCCATGTCGTCAACTTTCAACCCTTTTTGTCATAATTTGATATTTTTGATGCATTTACTGATTTGTTTTGAGCTAAATGACCCTGAAATTGAAAAGCACTACAAATGAACTCTGAAAAGGTTGAAACTAGGCATGGTATCATCATTTCACCCACATGGCGTGTGCAAAAAAGTAGAGATGGTTACGGCAAAAACTAGATACATTTCGTGACAAACTAGACACTCTCTTTCGAAGTATCAGGGTTTCGGATGAAAACTCATCTGTTACACCGGCTATTCAGAATTTTCATAACTTATTACAACTCCGAACTTTTTTGCGTTTATTATGCACCATTGAAAGCCACATCGTCAACTTTCCACCCTTTCTGACATAAGTTGATATTTTTGATGCATTTACTGATTTATTTTGAGCTAAATGACCCTGAAATTGAAAAGCACTACAAATGAACTCTGAAAAGGTTGAAACTTGGCATGGTATCATCATTTCACCCACATGGCATGTGCAAAAAAGTAGAGATGGTTACGGCAAAAACTGGATGCACTTCATGTACAAACTGGACACTCTCTTTCGAAGTATCAAGGTTTCGCACGAAAACTCATCTGTTACACCGACTATTCAAAATTTTAATAACTTATTACAACTACGGACTTTTTTGCGTTTATTATGCACCTTTCAAAGCCACGTCGTCAAATGTTAAACCTTTCTGACATAATTTGATATTTTTCATGCATTTACTGATTTGTTTTGAGCTAAATGACCCTGAAATTGAAAAGCACTACAAATGAACTCTGAAAAGGTTGAAAATTGGCATGGTATCATCATTTCACCCACATGGCATGTGCAAAAAAGTAGAGATGGTTACGGCAAAAACTGGATGCACTTCGTGACAAGCTGGACACTCTGTTTCGAAGTATCAGGGTTTCGGATGAAAACTCGTCTGTTACACCGGCTATTCAAAATTTGAATAACTTATTACAACTCCGGACTTTTTTGCGATTATTATGCACCATTCGAAGCCACGTCGTCAACTTTCAAACCTTTCTGACGTAATTTGATATTTTTGATGCATTTACTAATTTGTTTTGAGCTAAATGACCCTAAAATTGAAAAGCACTACAAATGAACTCTAAAAAGGTCGAAACTTGGCATGGTATCATCATTTCACCCACATGGCATGTGCAAAAAAGTAGAGATGGTTACGGCAAAAAATGGATGCACTTCGTGTACAAACTGGACACTCTCTTTCGAAGTATCAGGGTTTCGAACGAAAAATCATCTGTTACACCGTCTATTCAAAATTTTAATAACTTATTACAACTCCGGAATTTTTTGCATTCACTTTGCACCATTCAAAGCCACGTCGTCAAATTTCAACCCTTTCTGACATAATTTGATATTTTTGATGCATTTAGTGATTTGTTTTGAGCTAAATGACCCCGAAATTGAAAAGTACTACCAATGAACTCTGAAAAGGTTGAAACTTGGCATGGTATCATCATTTCACCCTCATGGCATGTGCAAAAGAGAAGAGATGGTTACGGCAAAAACTAGATGCACTTCGTGTAGAAACTGGACACTCTCTTTCGAAGTATGAGGGTTTCAGACGAAAACTCATCCGTTACACCGGCTATTCAAAATTGTAATAACTTATTACAACTCCGGACTTTTTTGCGTTCATTATGCACCATTCAAAGCCATGTCGTCAACTTTCAACCCTTTTTGTCATAATTTGATATTTTTGATGCATTTACTGATTTGTTTTGAGCTAAATGACCCTGAAATTGAAAAGCACTACAAATGAACTCTGAAAAGGTTGAAACTAGGCATGGTATCATCATTTCACCCACATGGCGTGTGCAAAAAAGTAGAGATGGTTACGGCAAAAACTAGATACATTTCGTGACAAACTGGACACTCTCTTTCGAAGTATCAGGGTTTCGGATGAAAACTCATCTGTTACACCGGCTATTCAGAATTTTCATAACTTATTACAACTCCGAACTTTTTTGCGTTTATTATGCACCATTGAAAGCCACATCGTCAACTTTCCACCCTTTCTGACATAAGTTGATATTTTTGATGCATTTACTGATTTATTTTGAGCTAAATGACCCTGAAATTGAAAAGCACTACAAATGAACTCTGAAAAGGTTGAAACTTGGCATGGTATCATCATTTCACCCACATGGCATGTGCAAAAAAGTAGAGATGGTTACGGCAAAAACTGGATGCACTTCATGTACAAACTGGACACTCTCTTTCGAAGTATCAAGGTTTCGCACGAAAACTCATCTGTTACACCGACTATTCAAAATTTTAATAACTTATTACAACTACGGACTTTTTTGCGTTTATTATGCACCTTTCAAAGCCACGTCGTCAAATGTTAAACCTTTCTGACATAATTTGATATTTTTCATGCATTTACTGATTTGTTTTGAGCTAAATGACCCTGAAATTGAAAAGCACTACAAATGAACTCTGAAAAGGTTGAAAATTGGCATGGTATCATCATTTCACCCACATGGCATGTGCAAAAAAGTAGAGATGGTTACGGCAAAAACTGGATGCACTTCGTGACAAGCTGGACACTCTGTTTCGAAGTATCAGGGTTTCGGATGAAAACTCGTCTGTTACACCGGCTATTCAAAATTTGAATAACTTACTACAACTCCGGACTTTTTTGCGATTATTATGCACCATTCGAAGCCACGTCGACAACTTTCAAACCTTTCTGACGTAATTTGATATTTTTGATGCATTTACTAATTTGTTTTGAGCTAAATGACCCTAAAATTGAAAAGCACTACAAATGAACTCTAAAAAGGTTGAAACTTGGCATGGTATCATCATTTCACCCACATGGCATGTGCAAAAAAGTAGAGATGGTTACGGCAAAAAATGGATGCACTTCGTGTACAAACTGGACACTCTCTTTCGAAGTATCAGGGTTTCGAACGAAAACTCATCTGTTACACCGTATATTCAAAATTTTAATAACTTATTACAACAACGGAATTTTTGCATTCACTTTGCACCAGTCAAAGCCACGTCGTCAAATTTCAACCCTTTCTGACATAATTTGATATTTTTGATGCATTTAGTGATTTGTTTTAAGCTAAATGAGCCTGAAATTGAAAAGTACTACCAATGAACTCTGAAAAGGTTGAAACTTGGCATGGTATCATCATTTCACCCTCATGGCATGTGCAAAAAAGTAGAGATGGTTACGGCAAAAACTAGATGCACTTCGTGTAGAAACTGGACACTCTCTTTCGAAGTATGAGGGTTTCAGACGAAAACTCATCCGTTACACCGGCTATTCAAAATTGTAATAACTTATTACAACTCCGGACTTTTTTGCGTTCATTATGCACCATTCAAAGCCATGTCGTCAACTTTCAACCCTTTTTGTCATAATTTGATATTTTTGATGCATTTACTGATTTGTTTTGAGCTAAATGACCCTGAAATTGAAAAGCACTACAAATGAACTCTGAAAAGGTTGAAACTAGGCATGGTATCATCATTTCACCCACATGGCGTGTGCAAAAAAGTAGAGATGGTTACGGCAAAAACTAGATACATTTCGTGACAAACTGGACACTCTCTTTCGAAGTATCAGGGTTTCGGATGAAAACTCATCTGTTACACCGGCTATTCAGAATTTTCATAACTTATTACAACTCCGAACTTTTTTGCGTTTATTATGCACCATTCAAAGCCACATCGTCAACTTTCCACCCTTTCTGACATAAGTTGATATTTTTGATGCATTTACTGATTTATTTTGAGCTAAATGACCCTGAAATTGAAAAGCACTACAAATGAACTCTGAAAAGGTTGAAACTTGGCATGGTATCATCATTTCACCCACATGGCATGTGCAAAAAAGTAGAGATGGTTACGGCAAAAACTGGATGCACTTCATGTACAAACTGGACACTCTCTTTCGAAGTATCAAGGTTTCGCACGAAAACTCATCTGTTACACCGACTATTCAAAATTTTAATAACTTATTACAACTACGGACTTTTTTGCGTTTATTATGCACCTTTCAAAGCCACGTCGTCAAATGTTAACCCTTTCTGACATAATTTGATATTTTTGATGCATTTACTGATTTGTTTTGAGCTAAATGACCCTGAAATTGAAAAGCACTACCAATGAACTCTGAAAAGGTCGAAACTTGGCATGGTATCATCATTTCACCCACATGGCATGTGCAAAAAAATAGATATGGTTACGGCAAAAACTGGATGCACTTCGTGTAAAAACTGGACACTCTCTTTCGAAGTATCAGGGTTTCGGACGAAAACTCATCTTTTACACCAGCTATTCAAAATTCTAGTAACATATTACAACTCCGGAATTTTTTCCATTCACTATGCACCATTCAAAGCCACATCGTCAAATTTCAACCCTTTCTGACATAATTTCATATTTTTGATGCATTTAGTGATTTGGTTTGAGCTAAATGACCCTGAAATTGAAAAGTACTACCAATGAACTCTGAAAAGGTCGAAACTTGGCATGCTATCATCATTTCACCCTCTTGGCATGTGCAAAAAAGTAGAGATGGTTACGTAAAAACTAGATGTACTTCATGTAGAAACTGGACACTCTCTTTCGAAGTATCAGGGTTTAGGACGAAAACTCATCCGTTACACCGGCTATTCAAAATTTTAATAACTTATTACAACTTCAGACTTTTTTGTGTTCATTATGCACCATTCAAAGCAACGTCATCAACTTTCAACCCTTTCTCACATAATTTGATATTTTTGATGCATTTACTGATTTGGTTTGAGCTAAATGACCCTGAAATTGAAAAGCACTACAAATGAACTCTGAAAAGGTTGAAACTTGGCATGGTGTCATCATTTCACCCACATGGCATGTGTAAAAAAGTAGAGATGGTTACGGCAAAAACTGGAAGCACTTCGTGACAAACTGGACACTCTCTTTCGAAGTATCAGGGTTTCGGACAAAAACTCATCTGTTACACCGGCTATTTAAAATTTAATAATTTATTAGAACTCCGTACTTTTTTGCGTTTATTATGCACCATTCAAAACCACGTCGTCAACTTTCAATCCTTTCTGACATAATTTGATATTTTTTGATGCATTTACTGATTTGTTTTGAGCTAAATGACCCTGAAATTGAAAAGCACTACAAATGAACTTTGAAAAGGTTGGAACTTGGCATGGTATCATCATTTCACCCACATGGCATGTGCAAAAAAGTAGAAATGGTTACGGCAAAAACTGGATGCTCTTCATGTACAAACTGGACACTCTCTTTTGAAGTATCAGGGTTTCGAACAAAAACTCATTTGTTACACCGGCTATTCAAAATTCAATAATATATTACAACTCTGGAATTTTTGATGCATTTAGTGATTTGTTTTGACCTAAATGACCCTGAAATTGAAAAGTACTACCAATGAACTCTGAAAAGTTGAAACTTGGCATGGTATCATCATTTCACCCTCATGGCATGTGAAAAAAAGTAGAGATGGTTACGGTAAAAACTAGATGCACTTCGTGTAGAAACTGGACACTCTCTTTCGAAGTATGAGGGTTTCGGATGAAAACTCATCCGTTACACCGGCTATTCAAAATTTTAATAACTTATTACAACTCTGGACTTTTTTGCGTTCATTATGCACCATTCAGAGACACGTCGTCAACTTTCAACCCTTTCTGACATAATTTGATATTTTTGATGCATTTACTAATATGTTTTGAGCTAAATGACCCTGAAATTGAAAAGCACTACCAATGAACTCTGAAAATGTCGAAACTTGGCATTGTATCATTATTTCACCTACATGGCATGTGCACAAAAGTAGAGATGGTTACGGCAAAAACTGGATACACATCGTGTACAAGCTGGACACTCTCTTTCGAAGTATCATGGTTTCAGAGGAAAACTCATCTGTTACACCGGCTATTCAAAATTTTAATAACTTATTACAACTCCGTACTTTTTTGCGTTTATTACGCACCATTCAAAGCCACATCGTCAACTTTCAAACCTTTCTGACCTAATTTGATATTTTTGATGCATTTACTGATTTGTTTTGAGCTAAATGACCCTGAAATTGAAAAGCACTACAAATGAACTCTGAAAAGGTTGAAACTTGGCATGGTATCATCTTTTCACCCACATGGCATGTGCAAAAAAGTAGAGATGGTTACGGCAAAAACTGGATGCACTTCGTGTACAAAATGGACACGCTCTTTCGAAGTCTCAGGGTTTCAGACGAAAACTCATCTTTTACACCGGCTATTCAAAATTCTAATAACGTATTACAACTTCGGAATTTTTTGCATTCACTATGCACCATTCAAAGCCACGTCCTCAAATTTCAACCCTTTCTGACATAATTTGATATTTTTGATGCATTTAGTAATTTGTTTTGAGCTAAATGACCCTGAAATTGAAAAGTACTACCAATGAACTCTGAAAAGGTCGAAACTTGGCACGGTATCATCATTTCACCCTCATGGCATGTGAAAAAAAAGTAGAGATGGTTACAGCAAAAACTAGATGCACTTCGTGTTGAAACTGGACACTCTCTTTCGAAGTATCAGGGTTTCGAACGAAAACTCATCTATTACACCGGCTATTCAAAATTATAATAACTTATTACTACTCCGGACTTTTTTGCGTTCATTATGCACCATCCAAAGCCACGTCGTCAACTTTCAACCCTTTCTGACATAATTTGATAGTTTTGATGCGTTTACTGATTTGTTTTGAGCTAAATGACCCTGGAATTGAAAAGCACTACAAATAAACTCTGAAAAGGTTGAAACTTGGCATGGTATCATCATTTCACCCACATGGCATGTGGAAAAAAGTAGAGATGGTTATGGCAAAAACTGGATGCACCTCGTGTACAAACTGGACACTCTCTTTCAAAGTATTAGTGATAGAGGCAAAGGTGTCCCGATGTTTCGATGAGATGATGGCTATCGTTTTCTGTGGGAGTCGACCTTGACGATCCGACTACGAACGTGCGAGACGTCGCGCCTTAGCAATCGCTAAACCAACTTCCGAGGGGTTATTGACCACGCCGGAGCACGATCAACCTGACCACGAGGGCCTGTTTCCTGCGAGCAAACGAAGAACAAGCAAGAAGCTGAGATTGCAATCTGGATATTGCGAATATAAGATGAAAACTTTATTGATCAAGGTGGGGTTCTGTGACGTCTTGGTCTGGTCGTTGGACACAAACGAAGTACGCGAAGTTGCAGCTATGGCGAACTTTTAATCTAAACAAAACCCAAGTCTAAACGACGCCCTAAGGGCTGTATATATGGAGGAAGAGAGGGGAATTTCGTGGCCCTTGAGGGTGGGGTCCGAAACCAACCCTAACTCTTGTTTCCCCACACATACGGACTCTAAAAATAGCCTATACTTAAGTATTGCGAAATTACATGGGCCTGGCCCATTAATAAGGTGACGCAGCACCTAGAATAGCCTATGGACGAATATTATGAAGTGGCATCTTGTATATTTCGTCCAAGGCTTCATGCACTCCTTATGGCGGCTTCAAAGTCCTGAAATCATCACTTGTAACTCCGTTCTTGATCCCCTTGCGCATGCCATCAACTATATTCGTGTTCTTGCTCCAATGTTCATCCTTCTCCAAGCTAGGACCTTCATTTGTAAGCAAAACAAATGTATCCAATTTAGGCAGCATCATAATCTCATGAACATTAGAATCATTACCAAGAAACGAAAGTACCTGGTAATTTAATTGGCGTGCGCGAGCTCTAGTAATTGGTCCAGTATATGTAACAGTAGGGGCTGTGGGTGTAACAATGGTATTGATGTCCTCATCATCCTCCCCTTCTTGAAATGAAGTCGTCCTCGACGGAAGCTCATCTTCCTCACCCAAATAAGGCTTCAAATCTGCAATGTTAAAAGTGGGACTAACCCCAAAATCTGCAGGTAGCTCAAGTTTATATGCATTATCATTTATTTTCTCTAAAACCTTAAAAGGACCATCAGCACGTGGCATTAGCTTTGATTTGCGCAGATTAGGAAATCTATCTTTACGCAAATGTAACCAAACAAGATCTCCAGGTGCAAACACAACATGTTTTCTACCCTTATCTCCAGCAAGTTTATATTTAGCATTCATACGCTCAATGTTTTCCTTAGTTAACTCATGCATTTTTAAAATCAATTCAGAACGTTCTTTAGCATCAAAATTAACCTTCTCCGAAGATGGAAGAGGCAACAAATCAATAGGTGCACGAGGTAGGAAACCATACACAATTTCAAAAGGGCACATCTTAGTAGTAGAATGCAATGAACGATTATAAGCAAATTCAATATGAGGCAAGCATTCTTCCCACATTTTCTTGTTATTCTTCAAAACAGCCCTAAGCATAGTAGACAATGTTCTATTGACTACTTCAGTTTGTCCATCAGTTTGGGGGTGACAAGTAGTACTAAAAAGCAGCTTAGTCCCCAACTTAGCCCATAAACATCTCCAAAAGTGGCTAAGAAATTTAGTATCACGATCTGAAACAATAGTATTTGGCACACCATGTAAGCGAATAATTTCACGAAAGAACAAATCAGCAACATTAACAGCATCATCACTTTTATGACATGGTATAAAGTGTGCCATTTTCGAGAACCTATCCACGACAACAAATATGCTATCCCTCCCCTTCTTTGTTCGAGGTAAACCTAAAACAAAGTCCATAGATATATCCTCCCAAGGAACACTAGGTACAGGCAAAGGCATATATAAACCATGAGGATTGAGTCGTGACTTAGCTCTTTGACAGGTAGTGCAGCGAGCAACAAAACGCTCAACATCCCGTCTCATCTTTGGCCAAAAGAAATGTGTAGCAAGTATATCCTCCGTCTTCTTGACGCCAAAGTGTCCCATTAATCCTCCTCCATGCGCCTCCTGCAATAACAAAAGACGAACGGAGCTAGCTGGAATGCATAGCTTGTTAGCACGAAACACAAATCCATCGTTAAGAACGAACTTGTTCCAAGTTCTCCCTTCCTTACAATTCTGCAATACATCTTTAAATTCAGCATCATTAACATATTGATCCTTGATGGTCTCCAAACCAAATATTTTAAAGTCAAGTTGTGAAAGCATAGTATAACGACGAGACAAGGCATCAGCAATAACATTTTCTTTACCCTTCTTGTGTTTAATGACATAAGGGAAAGTCTCAATGAATTCAACCCATTTAGCATGTCTACGGTTCAGTTTTGCTTGACTTTTAATGTGTTTCAAAGATTCATGATCAGAATGTATAACAAATTCCTTGGGACATAAATAATGTTGCCATGTTTCTAAGGTCCGAACAAGAGCATATAATTCTTTATCATAAGTAGAATAGTTCAGACTAGGCCCACTCAATTTTTCAGAAAAATATGCAACAGGTTTTCCATCTTGTAATAACACACCTCCTAATCCAATTCCACTAGCATCACATTCAAGCTCAAAAGTCTTATTGAAATTAGGAAGTTGGAGTAAAGGAGCATGTGTTAACTTATCTTTCAATACCGTGAAGGCTTCTTCCTGTGCGGTACCCCAAACAAAAGGTACATCCTTCTTTGTAAGCTCGTTGAGAGGTGCAGCAATGGTGCTGAAATCTCTCACAAAACGCCTATAGAAACCAGCGAGGCCAAGGAAACTCCTCACTTGTGTGACTGTTTTGGGCTGCGGCCAACTCTCAATAGCTTCAATCTTGGCTTTATCAACTTCAATTCCCTGTGGAGTAACAACATAGCCAAGAAAAGATACTCGGTCGGTGCAAAAGGTGCACTTTCCAAGGTTACCAAACAAACGTGCATCACGTAGAGCAATAAAAACAGCACGTAAATGTTCCAAATGGTCCTCCAAAGATTTGCTATAAATCAATATGTCATCAAAGTAAACTACCACAAATCGTCCAATGAAGGCACGTAAAACTTCGTTCATTAACCTCATGAAAGTACTAGGTGCATTAGTTAACCCAAAAGGCATGACTAACCACTCATATAATCCAAACTTAGTTTTAAATGCTGTTTTCCATTCATCTCCCAATTTCATACGAATTTGATGGTAACCACTACGCAAATCAACTTTGGAGAATATTGTAGAGCCACTCAATTCATCAAGCATATCATCTAGCCTAGGAATAGGATGACGATAACGAATAGTAATATTATTAATGCCTCTACAATCAACGCACATACGCGACGTACCATCCTTTTTCGGCACTAAAATGATAGGAACAGCACAAGGACTAAGGGATTCGCGTATATAACCTTTGTCGAGCAGTTCTTGTACTTGACGCATAATCTCCTTCGTCTCCTCTGGATTGGTACGGTATGGTGCACGGTTGGGTAATGATGCACCGGGAATTAAGTCAATTTGATGCTCAATCCCGCGAATAGGTGGTAATCCCGGTGGCACGTCTTGTGGAAAGACGTCGGCGAACTCCTGCAAAATGTTAGTGACAGCAGGAGGCAAAGAGGAAGGCGCGTCCTCGAATGAAAATAATGCCTCTTTGCACACAAAAGCATAGCAAACAGATTTGCTAAAATCTAGATCATCAATATCAGATTTGGTGGCAAGTAAACATGCACCTTTCAATTTAATTTCAGAAGCAACACTAGATTGTTTATTATTATTAGGCTGCATTTGTTGCTCAAATTCTTTTGCCACAATCTGATTTTCACTCTTAGTTTTCTCCTGTTTTGCTTTATTAGCTCTATTAATATCATCTTTCAAAATGGAATCAGGAGTCATAGGAAGCAAAGTAATATTTTTATCCTTATGAACAAGAGTATACTGATTGTTTCTACCATGGTGAATAGAATTTTTATCAAATTGCCATGGTCTACCAAGTAATAAGGAACATGCTTGCATAGGTACCACATCACAATCAACATAATCAGCATATGTAGAGATACTAAAATGCACACGAACAGTACGTGTTACCTTAACCTTGCCGCTGTTGTTGAACCATTGGATGTAGTAAGGATGTGGATGTGGTCTGGTGGTGAGAGATAGCTTCTCCACCATCTCGATGCTAGCCAAGTTGTTGCAACTCCCTCCATCTATGATCACGCGAACAGAACGTTCCTTCACAACTCCCTTTGTATGGAACAAATTATGCCTCTGATTTTGCTCAGCTTGTGTAACCTGCACACTCAAAACACGTTGAGCAACTAAACATTCATACCTGTCAGCATCTTCAGGAGCCATGTATTGCGTCTCATGATCAGAATCGTCTCCACCGTGTTCGTCACGTGTAATAAGAGCCAAAGTCTCCGCATCATAGTCACTAGCGGACTCATACCCACCATCCTCAGTAACAATCATCACACGCTTAGATGGGCATTCTCTCGCATAATGACCTCCACCCTTGCAACGTCGACAAATAATATCATGTGTCTGCCCTGTTGATGCCATGGATGAAGAAGAGCTCTTTGCAGGCCCAGAAGGTGCGCTCTTGGCAGATAGTGGTGATTGTGCCTGCTTTATTGTATCACGGTTGGAGGTGGCAGCCGACGGAGGCGCCGGTGAAGCAGAACGTGTGGAAGTAGATGATGCACGTGGTGTCCATGAAGAAGGTCGACCTGCAGAAAAGTTAGTCCGCGCCAATGCCTGTCGATCCTGCACTTCACGTTCAGCTTTACAAGCAAGATGGAATAAACGAGTGATATTAGTATACTCCTTATACTCTAGAATCGTCTGAATCTCTCTATTTAATCCACCCATAAAACGTGCAAGCATAGCTTCATTCTCCTCAACAATACCACATCTAATCATGCCAGTTTGTAATTCCTGATAATATTCTTCTACAGAATTTTTTCCCTGTCTTAAGCGCTGCAATTTTTGAAGTAATTCACGTTGATAATATGGTGGAACCCAACGAGTACGCATAGCAGTTTTCAAAGCAGCCCAAGTAGCAGGAATGGGATATAATCTACAATGCTCAGACCACCAAACACATGCAAAACTAGTGAATGCACAAACAGCAGCAGGAACACGTCTCTCCTCGGGATATTGTAAACATGTAAATCGTTGTTCAGTTTCTAACTCCCAAGTAAGATATATATCAGGAACATATCTACCCTCAAATGGTGGAATATTCAATTTTAGTTTAGGGAGATGGTCATGATCTCGTACCTGAGGGTGAGCCCTACCATTGCCATTATTTGCATGTGGACGACCTGATGGTTGCTGTGCTGGTGGTGGCACGTAGTTCTGATTTTGATCAACCTCATCCTCGTAATCGCCAGCAAAATCATCCTCCTCCGCATCAGCAGCAGGAGCCACAGAAGTAGCAACAGCAGCACCAACAGTTTGGCCAGGTGCAAGAGGGAGACGGCTCGCTCGGCGGAGGGCTGTTTCACGATGTGTAGGTAGTCGTCGTTGTTGTTGTTGTAGAGGTGCGTTAGGTGCAGCCGGTGGTGGTGGTAGAAGACGCGCGAGCAATTCATTAAACCTGTCATCGAGCTTTGTTTCGAACGTCTTCTCCATGTCATCTATCTTCTCCATGGCCTCTTCAAATCTATTTAGCACATCCTGCACCTGTCCATTCATCATTTGCTGAAATTTATCATGCAACTCCTGATTCGTCATGTTCTCCCAGTCAGTCTCGTCGGCTTGTGATCCTGCCATGGTTAGCAACAATAGAAAACACACAAGAATATGATCCTACAGAATACTAACAAGAGGTGGTGGTGGCGGGTGTCACAAATCCGTCAAGAAAATCTCAAATTCTTACCAGTTCTTACCCAGCAGCAGGCGGTGATCGGCAACCGTTGTAGTCAAAACTCTCAAAAGCTTGGATAGAGCGATTGCCAGGGAGAGTCAAACGCACGACGTAGAGGTATGTGGAGCTGGGAAGGCTTATAGTATGGTAGCAAAAAGGGTCAGCAATAATCAATTCAGAGATGCAAAGTTGAATAAACGCTCAACGACGGTACTGTGCTGGTCCTAGGCTAGACCGTGCTAGAGACGCGAGCCTAGAACACTAACAAAATCACGGCGCTGCACGTAAATAAGGGAAAAGCACACTCTGGAACTTTTTTTTTTCGCTTTTTTTTTTGCGCTCCTCTTTTTTTTTTTGCGCTTCTCTTTTTTTTTTTGCGAAAAATTACTATAACGGCGAGTGTCTCAAAACTCTTCCCTCGTCAAACTGATAGTATGGGCACGAAAAAAAATTTTCCACTTTTTTTTTCGGAAATCAGGGCAGCGACGACGAAAAAGTGCGACAAAAAATCAGTATGATGGCACGTGGCTCAAAAGACTCAGAAAAGCCTAAAAATAGGATAGGGAAAAAAAAATTTTGCCCGAGAAAATTTTGGCCTAAAAACTGCCCGGGGGTCTCCAGACTCTTTTTTTTTTTTTTTTTCGAGACCTACGCAGGCAAGGAAACACGAAACGGAATTGAGATTGATCTCAAGAACAAACCTAATATGAGAAGAACTCGGATTGGTGGTGGATATATGGTTGTGGTATATGGCAGCAGTGGTGGTATATGGTAGCGGTGGTGGTATGTGGTATATGGATAAGGATTCAGAGCGGTGGCGGATAAGCAAAAGTGGTAGATGGGCGATGATGATGGTGCGGCGGCGGCGTGACAACTTATGACCAGAACTCGAAACTCTAAAAGACTAGACTCTAAGACCAGCAACTTGACACGACGATGCAACCGCAAATTCAACAAAGCAAAAACCCTAAAAAGATTATGCAAAGGCTCAGATTGGTTCGGATATGATGAACTAACCCTAATTTTTTTGTGGCTTTTTCGTGGACTGTAGGTATGAAGAACAGACTCAATCTAATCTACGAAAAACTGTAAAATCTCACCGAGCAACCTGGAAATCTGATACCACTTGATAGAGGCAAAGGTGTCCCGATGTTTCGATGAGATGATGGCTATCGTTTTCTGTGGGAGTCGACCTTGACGATCCGACTACGAACGTGCGAGACGTCGCGCCTTAGCAATCGCTAAACCAACTTCCGAGGGGTTATTGACCACGCCGGAGCACGATCAACCTGACCACGAGGGCCTGTTTCCTGCGAGCAAACGAAGAACAAGCAAGAAGCTGAGATTGCAATCTGGATATTGCGAATATAAGATGAAAACTTTATTGATCAAGGTGGGGTTCTGTGACGTCTTGGTCTGGTCGTTGGACACAAACGAAGTACGCGAAGTTGCAGCTATGGCGAACTTTTAATCTAAACAAAACCCAAGTCTAAACGACGCCCTAAGGGCTGTATATATGGAGGAAGAGAGGGGAATTTCGTGGCCCTTGAGGGTGGGGTCCGAAACCAACCCTAACTCTTGTTTCCCCACACATACGGACTCTAAAAATAGCCTATACTTAAGTATTGCGAAATTACATGGGCCTGGCCCATTAATAAGGTGACGCAGCACCTAGAATAGCCTATGGACGAATATTATGAAGTGGCATCTTGTATATTTCGTCCAAGGCTTCATGCACTCCTTATGGCGGCTTCAAAGTCCTGAAATCATCACTTGTAACTCCGTTCTTGATCCCCTTGCGCATGCCATCAACTATATTCGTGTTCTTGCTCCAATGTTCATCCTTCTCCAAGCTAGGACCTTCATTTGTAAGCAAAACAAATGTATCCAATTTAGGCAGCATCATAATCTCATGAACATTAGAATCATTACCAAGAAACGAAAGTACCTGGTAATTTAATTGGCGTGCGCGAGCTCTAGTAATTGGTCCAGTATATGTAACAGTAGGGGCTGTGGGTGTAACAATGGTATTGATGTCCTCATCAATTAGGGTTTCGGACGAAAACTCATCTGTTACACCATCTATTCAAAATTTTAATAACTTATTACAACTCCGTACTTTTTTGTGTTCATTATGCACCATTCAAAGCCACGTCATCAACATTCAACCCTTTCTGACATAATTTGATATTTTTGATGCATTTACTAATTTGTTTTGAGCTAAATGACCCTGAAATTGAAAAGCACTACAAATGATCTCTGAAAAGGTTGAAACTTGGCATGGTATCATCATTTCACCCACATGGCATGTGCAAAAAAGTAGAGATGGTTACGACAAAAACTAGATGCACTTCGTGTACAAACTCGACACTGTCTTTTGAAGTATCACGGTTTCAGACAAAAACTCATCTGTTACACCGGCGATTCAAAAATTTAATAATTTATTACAACTTCGGACTTTTTTGCGTTTATTATGCACCATTCAAAGCCACGTCGTCAACTTTCAACCCTTTCTGACATAATTTGATATCTTTGATGCATTTACTGATTTGTTTTGAGCTAAATGACCCTGAACTTGAAAAGCACTACAAATGAACTCTAAAAAGGTTGAAACTTGGCATGGTATCATCATTTCACCCACATGGCATGTGCAAAAAAGTAGAGATGGTTACGGCAAAAACTGGATGCACTTCATGTACAAACTGGACACTCTCTTTCGAAGTATCAGGTTTCAGACGAAAACTCATCTGTTACACCGGCTATTCAAAATTTTAATAACTTATTTCAACTCCGGACTTTTTTGCGTTCATTATGCACCATTCAAAGACACGTCATCAACTTTCAACCCTTTCTGACATAATTTGATATTTTTGATGCATTTACTTACTTGTTTTGAGCTAAATGACCCTAAAATTGAAAAGTACTACCGATGAACTCTAAAAAGGTCGAAACTTGGCATGGTATCATCATTTCACCCTCATGGCATGTGCAAAAAAAGTAGAGATGGTTACGGCAAAAACTAGATGCACTTCGTGTAGAAACTGGACACTCTCTTTCGAAGTATTAGGGTTTCAGATGAAAACTCATTCGTTACACCGGCTATTCAAAATTTTAATAACTTATTACAACTCCGGACTTTTTTGCGTTCATTATGCACCATTCAAAGCCACGTTGCCAACTTTCAAACCTTTCTGACATAATTTGATATTTTTGATGCATTTACTGATTTGTTTTGAGCTAAATGACCCTGAAATTGAAAAGCACAACAAATGAACTCCGAAAAGGGCAAAACTTGGCATGGTATCATCATGTCACCTACATGGCATGTGCAAAAAAGTAGAGATGGTTACGGCAAAAACTGGATGCACTTCGTGTACAAACTCGACACTCTCTTTGGAAGTATCAGGGTTTCAGACAAAAACTCATCTA